>NC_090941.1:1161966106-1162599493 GCF_040938575.1 Ambystoma mexicanum | reverse complement strand
TCAATTACAATTACTATAAGTATCTCAATCCCCTAACAATATTTTGACAAGTCTAGGTTCGACGGCACCACGTATTTGCAGACAGAGTCGAATGCTTTAACCTAGATGGCACTCTAGTATTCGTTAGAAAGGGAGAGAAAAGGCAGGGTATGAAACCAACTCGGTACCAACACTTTTATGAAGCAAATGCAAGGCAAGTAAGGCAGGGTCTACTGTAGATCACAAAGTTCAGAGGCCAGGCCCACTCGGAGAGAGGCAAGGCGATATGTCCCAAAATGTATCACAGTGGAAATGCACTTCGAGTTTCTGTAGCAAATTGTCACAGAAAGGTTGGAGCAGTTTAGAACAAAAAAGTTAAGAAGGTCTGGAGGCGACCCAATGGAAAGGTAAGGATTTAAGACACCTCACGTTAACCGTCACAAGGGAAGCCAGGCGGACACAGTACCTTGTAAGTTAAGGGACAGCTCCGGCGGGGGCAGTTGTTCCTGGTGGTGGATGCAAGTCGGGGCTTTGCCAAGAGATGAGATGGTCTCGTCGTCGAAGGAAAGTTGAAGATCGTTGCACCACCAGGGAAGAGACCAGCCGCGGAGTGCTCTGTCACAAGGCACCACCTTTTGGTTGCGGTACGGACTAGTGGCTATCCGGTTGCCGGGGTGCTCAGCTCGGGCAATTCGACCTCTACGCCCTGGAAGCGAAGAAAAAGCAAAGGGACTGGTTGTTCCCACCAGTCAGGGGAAGAAGACTCTCCAGCAGGGAGATCTCCTCTGTCGTTGGGAAGTGGTGAGTCGGTTCAGCAGGACTCCACCGGAGGTGTTGTCGTTGCAGGTCGGCTCAGCTTTACCCTTGTCAGATTCTTAGGTCCTGTGGCGACTTCTTTCGTTCCAGTCCCAAAAGCCCTGCTTTTATGCAGAAAACCTCCATTCATTCAGCCTAGCTGTCAATCAAAACATGCTAAGTGGTGAGCGGGGTGGCTCACCACTTGGGCCAATCACACCAGAGTGCGACTTGAGTTGGCAAGGCAACTCAGTCCAGGGTGCCTAAACCCCCTCCCACATCCCCTGTGGTACCCAGACAGAATGGCACCACTTTGGAGGGCTTCTGTGCAGAAGCCCGCCAAACGTGGAACAAAGGGCTCAACCTTTGGTTCGGAGTTACAGAGGCGAACACCTACGCCATTTTAAAAACCGAGTTCTGGCAGAAAATACCAACCGGTAGATTTATTAAAGACAAATAAACCGGCGGTAGGTTAGAGACTAACGTGAAAAAGTATTAGCCTCCAACAATGGGAAGAATCCCATAGGAATATATTCGGGGTCGAATATAAAAAGTAGTTTCCACTGCCACCAGCCAAAACTCGACGAGGGGGGACGGGACAGTGCCCCCTCGAACAACAGACCCAGGGGTAATTGAATTACCCCTACCAGTACGTCCACAATAGGATGGTTTGTACTAGTTCTGTTAGTAAATTTAGGTCTAGTAAAGCCAATGGTGACTTTACATGCCCTGGGAGACAATAGTCAGTCCCAGGGTATGGAGTCTATGGTGGGGATCCTCTAGGACACCCCAGTGTTACGGCACGGAGGGTGCGTTGTAACACACATAGTAAAACCCATGAGACCCTATGGAGTAAAAGACCCCATAGCCCATAGAACACATTGACATTCAAAGGAATTACACACATTCATGTCCCAGAGTGGGAGAAAAGAGTCTCACTCTCGGCAGGATGGAAAAAAACAAACTCCAGAAATCCAGCAAAGCTGCTGGGGGACTCACTAGGTTAGGAAATTCAGCCTAAACAGAGAATTCTCCCTAACAGAGGTGCAGTAGGAAGTTTGACTTTTTAGAGATTTCAGAGATGTGGGCAGAGCAGGAAAGAGTGGAGTCAAAGATGACCCCGAGGTTCTTAGCCTCGCAGGTGGGGTAGGAAGAGGGCCATGGGAGTCCAGCCAGAGAGTGAGGGGAAAGGATGGTGAAGGTGTGCTGATGAGGAGGATCTCTGTCTTGCTGGCATTCAGGTAAGGATCGCTGCAGAACACCAGTCCTGAATGGCAGACAGACAGTCGGAGATGAGAGAAGGAGAAGAGGTAGCTAAGCGAAGCCTGAAAATGAGTTGAGTGTCATCAGCATAGCACTGGAAATTGGATCAGTAAATTGCAATGCGGTGGGCGAGAGTTGCCAAGTATTGGTTGAAGAGCCAGGGTGAGAGGTTAGACCCCTGGGGAACACCAGAGGTAGAGAAGGAGATAGATGATAGGAAGGACCTAAGCCAGGACCCAAGCCTGATATCACAAGCCAGGTGCGAAGGTGGAAACAACACAAATGGATGACAGCAACAACATCACTTAAATGAGATGCACACTAATATTCATTGACCCTTGGCTGCTCATTGAAGAAATCCTATCATTAACTTCAGTTAGTACCCTTGATGGGTGCTGCGACCAATCAGGTTGTTCCAAACGCAGGCTCAACCTAACGATCCAAGCCCAGGTTCGGATCAACCTGATTGCTTGACGGATCCGTGCTGCACCCTGCGCTTCCTGTCCCGCTTGCTATAATGCCTCCCCGCTCCTTACCTTTATGCGGATTCCGTCGGGCCCGCACCGCTCATATTCCTTCTCCTTCAGCCATGGAAATGGAAGAGGGACTGCAAGCCGAGCCCCGCCTTCCATTTCCATGACAACCAGCAGCGTAGGCATTTTTTTGTATGTTTTATTGCTAGTATGCCTCTGGGTGCTATTGGCAGTGAACACGCATTCTGTGCGTTTCACCATCCTTGTTTTAAGCCCCTCGTGATTACTGGCTGCTGAAGCCCACAGAACGCGCGTTAATTGCCATAATACAAAGTTATGATAATAGACACATTGTGAACTGATAATAGAACTGTAATCTCTCGAGACAACATCCGGAGGTTGGAATTCAAGATTTAAATATGTTAATATTAAATAGCACTAGAGCAACTTCTGCCTTGAATAAGCCTGCTGGGGTGAAAGCCATGTGACATTATCATGACAAATATAATTGTTTGTGAAAAAAGTGTACATAAGAATAATCTTACAATAATATTTGGGGCCACTTGACATGAAATGGTTAGGCCTACTGCTGGTACAACGCTCATGACTTGGGGGCTACTTGTGACCGGGGACATAGTATGAGCAGCGGCTTCTGGACACACACATGTGGGTAACAGGAACCCCGGTCAGGGGCACATTCCCAGGAGGCCTCAGTGATCTCATATCAGGCAGACACAGCTTATTTGAACATCAGCTGCATTCAAAAGTGATCATTAATGGGATCTGCTCCCTCCCTGGGATTCTCCCAAGTGTTTCCATTTGGAGAAAAAAAGAAACTCCAGATCTTGTACCATCCCCCTACACAGTGGGTTATTTAAGTGTGGGCTCTCGTTAGGGGGGTGTAGCCTGAGTATGTTTGTAATTAGGATATGCCCCAAACGAGAGCCCCCCATCGCCTAAGGGTGGGGGGGCTGATGAAAGAAGGGGACCTGGGGCGCACTGGCATTATTACCTTTGGTGTGCTTACACCCTGCTTTTAAACAAAATGAAGGGCTGGGCAGGAGGGGCTGGGTGCACCAAAGGTGTGATATCAGTGTGTCCCAGCTCTCAGATGCAGCAGGCAGCCTTTTCATTCAAGGAGTCACATGGTTAAAGGGTTGCCTGCGGATCCCCGGGCAACCCTTTAACCATGGGTTCCTTGAGTGAAAGGGCTGCCTGCTGCATGATGCCTCTGTACTCAGAAACAGGAGGAGGGCTGGAGTGCCCAGCTCACATATTGTTGCTGAGCAAAGAGTCATCATGCAGCATGAAATCCCTTTAACCGTGTGGTTTCATGCCGCATGACACATGCAGGAAGCACCACAGCCAGCAGCCAAGGCTTAGAGGAAAACACATCCAATCCAAAATGGCGGCTGCATCAGAAACAGGTTTGGTTCCACTCTCAGACTCATATAAACCTCAGTTGCTTCTCCAAAAAGATAACCAGTCCCGGCCCTTTCCCAATTATTTCCCAAAGGTGCAGACTCGCAATAAAATATTCCCTCAGACGGAGGAGGGAGGAAAGTATAAAAGACAAACGGAAGTGGGAGAAGGGGTTACTGTGGTCACTGTGGGAACATTGTGGAAAAAGGCGAATAACTACAAGCAGCTGGATTTTACTTCTATGAGCAACTGCCGGTGAGCAGCGCTACACTAACGTGCCCGCGCCATTACTCCCTGTTACACTGCCCGGTGAGGAGACCGTGAGGTTTTGAAAACCTTGGAGCCTCAATAATACTCGCTATTTGTGTCTGCATGCGCATTGGGAATAGAACAACACAGCTTTGTTGTACTGACCGTGGAGGGGACCGCGGGGTAACGTAAACCTTGTAGCCTCAGCAGAAAACGTTATCTGTGTATACATCTATATTGGAAACATCAGAACACCACAGCTGCATCCTTACATTTGCTGGCACGGAAGTGCCTGCAGTCGCTAGGAATCGTCCACTACGTTCCTGTGAGCGTGCAGTCTGCACTGGAACTCTCCATGCTGCTCCTAAGAGACTTTTCAAGCAGGCGAAGACTACTATGTGGGTAGCACTAGTACCATCTGGGATCTGAATGACACCGGTGAAAGTCAACAAGGGAAAATAACACCTTTCTTAAAACCAAAGTGCAAATCTATCACCATGATCAACTGGCCCTCCGTGACTGCTGTCGCTTCCTAATCCATTGTAAATCAAGCAAATGTAACCCCTCAAGACAACTTGGTGATGGCCATAGCCATGAGCTTAGAGGCTGAGTCGAACATGGATTTTGTAACTAACCCCTGCCGAGTTACTGAACTGACTCGCTCTCCCAACTTGACGGCGATTGCCATGAATGCAGATGCATAACCAACACAAACTCATGAGAACCCTCTTTCCCCGGTCTCTCCTGGTCTAGGAAATCTCAGTATGGAGACAGAGGGCCTCATTCCGAGATTGGAGGCGCCATGACTGCCTCCAATACGGTACCGAGTCCGCCCTGGTTCAATGGGGACTTACCGGTCTATTCTGACCTTCGCGGGACCGGTAAGTCCCCATTGAAAATGGCAATCCCCATTCCCATTTGAGCCCCCATGGGGCTCAATGGGAATGGGGAGGGCGCAAATAACGGCCCGGGGCACGCTAAAGCTGTTATTTGCGCCCTGATCCCCTAACGGGAACCGTAAGGTACGTTTGGTCCGACCAAACGTACGTTACAGGTCCCATTGGGGGACCTGGGAATAGGGTGCAAAGGGATTACCGGCACCGGGGTCCTTACCGGTGCCCGGTATCCCTTTGCGCCAAGGTCAGAATGAGGCCCAGAGTGTTTAATTACACTGAATTCTCTACTTGATCTGTGCAAAAACATATTTAAAGAGCAACAGATTTAAACAACTGAATTTACCAAGGCAGTAAATGTAACCTTTAGCGTACAAGACTCTGGGAAACAAACACTGGGTAGAGAGAAGAAAGTTGGACCTATCATAACTATTCAGGATACACATGGCCTGTCAAAGTCCCTATCCCCACAACATTAATCTAGTTAGACAGCCCATGACAAATGTAAATGGTGAGTTAAAGACGAATATCTTGACGGGAAATAGATTAGAAAGATGGTAGAGTTGTATCTTCACTTTCTGGCAGGAAACACACCAAAAAGCCAATATAGGTACCATTGGTAATGTCAACATCAAGACGGCGTCAGAGGCTTTGGCGTCTGACTTCCCTAAGAGTATGACTTGTATAGAAGGTGCTTGACGAAGTGGAAATTGCCAATTTTTAAAAAAAATGTATTGACAGTTTAGAAAAAGAAAACAAACTTTTTTTTGTCACTTCATACATCCATCAGTTTCAATCAATATTCTCTAAAAAATTGAAAAACAAAAAAATAATCCTAAAACAGTTACTATTCTGCATTTGAGAAAATCATATCCATAAAATTAATGGTACCACAAGTTAATTGTGCATTAGTTCGGGAAATGAGATAGCTCCAGCATTCATTCCTATTACCATTTTTTGGAGCAAACTGGCCTAAGTGTAAGGAGCGCTGTGCAGTGATTTTGGTACACTCAATCACTACGGGCCTCATTACGACCCTGGCGGAGTGGGTTTACGCCAGCGTTATTCGCGGCGGACCCGTCCGCCCTACTACGAGTTTCCGTAGCGTCATGGAGCGTTTTCCGCCTGGTTTTTCCGGGCGGAGAAATCCATGGCGCTACGGGACCTTGTCGTTAATTACGCCACCGTATTTTACGGTGGCGTAATTAACGCCTTCCCCACTCCCATTATACCCTATGGGGCAAAAATGGGAATGGGGAAGGGTAAAATGGGGGATGGGGATTTACCGCCCCGCCAAGGTCAGAATGGGGCGGAAAATCCGCCAACCCCCATGGCGCTATCGGCAGCTTTCCGCCGTGCTCCATGGTGCATTTTGCACCGCGATTTCCGCCAGGGTCGTAATGAGGGCCTACATGTTTTATCGATTCCACAGCGCTCACACAGAAACAACAGTAATTAGTCTTTGTTATTGAACCATTTCTCCTCTTCAAGACCTCTTTAGTGTTATACAGATTTAAACTCAGTCTTACAAACTGATCGCGATGATATTGCGAGGGAAATTTGGACAGATATTTTGGGAATTCACCTATCTTATGCATGGATGTTCCCAAGTCTATTGCAGAAGTCAACTTCATTCACTTTTCAGGGCCTCATCACGATTTGGGCGGTAACCCCCGGCACTAAAAGTGCTGGCGTTATTAGCCCTACCACTAAACCCACCGGCCCTATTAGCGCCGGATCATGGGTTTGGCGGAACGGGTATTGCCCATTCCCCATTGAGCCCATTCGGGAATTCCCCATTCCTTATTGGGCTCAATGGGGAAATTTTGCGCTTTTACAGCCAGCAGATTTCTTGCTGGCGATAAACGCACCGGAAATCGGCAAAATCTCGGCGGTTTTCCCCCTAGCTCGTAGCTGGGGGGAAATCAGCCAAAGCTGTGATTTGACAGACCCTTAAATCCGACGGTAACAGCACTACCGCCGGATTTAAGGGCTACCGCCAAACTCGTGATGGAGCCCTCAATGTTTACAATCCAGTTCCATTGACAGAACTTTTGGCATTTGCAGGACTTGCAACATTGTCATGTCTGCGTCTCTTAATATCAGTAGCAGTTTTTCTTCCCAACTGTTGAGTAAGTTAGCAGATAAATCTTTACTCTTTTCATTTAAGATCAAATAGGGCTTCGCTGTGGGAATGAGATGCATTTTTCGCAATGCAGAAATCGATTTCCAAAGAACTGTGGTATACAAGGAGTCCAAGCAAAGTTTGTAGCGAATGGCAACAACTGGAACATTTTGTGGTAGTTTGAGGACTTTTCGTCAAAATTTCCCCTCAAGACGACACCAAAACCTTGCATCAATATTTCAACATGCTTCACTTCCAAAGGATACGGCAGGAATCACTTTTTGTAGATAAAATGTTATTACCGGCAACAGTGTAAATTTGCCATATATTGCATGTAGTTTGGCTCCTTGTAGAGTAAACATCCACATTTGACAGTCAACATCGTGCATCCAGCTCCACTCTCTTATTGAGAGGTTGAATATTACTCCCAAGTAGTGAATGCTACCGGTCTGGGTCACCACCTCATTATTTACCCTCTACTTAAAGGTCTTCTTTTTTTGTTGAGTTCTTGGACACATAGAGATTTTTTTTTATTTTTTCACATTTATCTCTAATGGTTTGAGACCAGCTAACTTTGCAGTGCTGGCAATAATCTCTGAAGCCCTATTTCAGTGGCGTCGAGCAGAACAACATCATCTGCATAGATGACCCAATTTAGGGGCTGACCATTGACCTTTGGCGGGAAAGTCTTGGCATTTGATAGAGCTGCTGGCAGGTCGGAGATGAAAAGTTTGAACACAGCGCTGCCAAAGGGAAGCCCTGTTTCACCCCTTTTTTTGTTTTTATTTCATCGCTTACCTCACCTTGTGTGTTCAGCCGTACACGAATCGTGGTATTCGACTATAGAGCCGTCAGTGGAAGCATCAGATTGTTAGGACAGCCCCAAGCTTTCAGTTTACACCATAAGAGCTGCGATCAATGCTGTCAAAAGCTTGTTTCAGATCGACAAATGCAAGAAACAAATGTTTCTTGCGTTTTAGGGCGTCCAGTTTTGCCAGGTTGAGAAGGATCAAATTCAGCTCCACTCCAATTCCCGTCGTAAAGGCAGTTTGCCTTACGTCAACTAAATTTGCGCCATCAGCCCACATTATGAGCTTTTATTGAAGAAAGGTGCCAAATATCTTCCCCATTGTGTTGAGGAGCGCTATGGGGCGATAATTTGCCGGGTCCTCCCGGTTTCCCTTTTTGAACACCGGAACCACCACCGCGCATTTCCAGGACTCTGGGATCACTTTTGTGGAAGCTATCCGGTTGAATAATGCCTTGATGAAAGTAGCCCAATTAACTTTGTTAGATTTTAACATTATATTTGATATTCCGTCAGGGCCAGCGGCCCTCGAGTTCTTTAGACCTTGAATGGCTTCTTCGATGTCTTCACCGGACTCACAGACATTCCAGTTGGTAAACACAGACCTTAGATCAAGATTTTCTTCATCTCTGTGGGCGTCAAAGACGGCTGAGTAGTGCTTCACCCAATTTACAGCGTTCACCCCATTTGATAACGCAAAGACTTGCTTTAAATGTCCGGTGTTTATTATTTCCCATACATTTCTAGAGTCTTTTTGGATAAGCAAACGTAGCATCAATTCTGCTCATTCTTGTTCGCAAATTGCATTAAATGATCTTACCCAATTTCGATAATTTTGACGGTGCTTATTTAACAGATATTTTTTGTTGACCCCTTCAGGTTTTTTTAGAATACGTAGGTCTTTTTGTAATATTTTCTTTGCCACACTTACTTCCGAGCTGAACTGCTGTTTGTATTTCACTAATTCGATTTTGTCTCTGTGTGGTCTCGTTGTAAACTGCGTTAGCAAAGGCACAGACTCGGACTGACTTTTCTCTGCGACCTGTCGGATGAAATCTGCAGTCAGATTATTAATCAGTGTGCCATTGATCCGAAGCCTATTCAAACCCCTGTTGATACTTAATGATGTGTTAAATCTTGAAAAGATTTTTTGGAAAATCCACTCCCAGGATAAAACTAAGGCATTGTGATCACTTTTTAAGTTCTGCCACATTGTTAACTCGGTGATGTAATGATGTAAGTTTTTCGACACCCATATATAGTCCAACGTCTTTTTTGATGACCCGCAGTGCCATGTGTCAGCAGCAGGAATATCTCCCCTTGTGCAGCCATTAAGCATTTCACAATGTCTTAATGCTAATTCATATTACCATTTACAACCTCGATCTGACCATTGGGTGGGGATGCTATGCTCTTTAAGCACCAACCACTCTTTCAAGTTGTCAAACCATGAATAGTTAAAATCACTGCACACAAGAATACATGGCTCGTCAAAAGATGAGAGGCAAGCATCAATTTGTACCGTTATTGATGTTATATAGGTAGACTGATTAATCATTGCTGGGTTCCAATATGTGTTTATAATCATACATTGTTTTTTCTTATGGGAGGGGCTATGATTACTTTGCAGAGTTAATACTTGTACAAATAAGTTCGGGTTCGAGGAACTGATCACTTCCCAACCACAAGAGCTCTTAATCATTGTAATTAATCCTGAAAATGGACGACCAAATAGATTTTTTCCTGATGCATTTAAGTATATTGAATAGCCGTCGCAAGTTGGTGTCTCCCTCAGCCAGGTTTCTTGCAGGCAAATTATGGGATTTGTAACCTCCAATGGCCAAGCCTCTTGGAACAAGTGGGCAAAGCCTCTTGTGTTCCAAGAAGTTAGCAACTGGTTCGATCAACTTAATCCATTTTTATGCTAGATGTTGTTCACTTGCTGGTGGACATTGAGACGAGTACCACTTTGAACAATTCCGTTTTGCTTACTTGCAGCTGGCAGTTTCAGTTGTTGTTTAAATTGTTTCCACAATTCATCTCTTTTATATTCGTTGGTGGATATGTGTTGTTGGTACTTCTCGGCAGAGGCCTGATGTGTTGTCAAGTCGTCATATAGAGTCAAGTCAAAGCCAAAAAATAATAGCTCTTCTTTGGCGTCTATTAATGGCTTAGAAAGGAACTTAGATTTCATATGTAAGATGACCCAATCTGTTCTTGATTCAGATTTCATTTATTACAACTATTGCCATGTCATCAGATCTGGTGTTAAGCAATGCCGGGATACAGTGCAACAGCTTCATAACATTTGAACGGTTCAAATTTACCTCATTCCTTTCCTCCATAATATCTTCCAACTCTACTTTCCACATACCAGATTTAGAGGACACAGTCAGGGGCTTGCCATCTTCAAATCCTCGCTGTGTATGGTTTTGTTGTTGAGCTGATGTTTGTTTCGGATTTAATTTAGAAACTATATTGTCGACTTTTTGAGTTGCATTACTTTTTCGATGGCTGTGACGTCTTGACGTAGCGGAGATAGCTCTACCTTCTCGCTTTGCATTGTTTTTTGGTTGCCCGTCCTGGCAATCGCCATGTCGTGTAGACTTGCTGATGCCGACTTTGGGAGAATTTGTTTGTGGACTGGTGAACTTATCCACAAGAATCCCATCGGCCTCCTCTGAAGCTTCTTCTTCTTCTACGGAATAGGTTGAAAAGTTACACAAGTCTATCGAGGAGTCAACACTTGAATCCTCGGAGAGCTCGATGAGTTCTCTCGCTTGCCTTTTGGGCTTTACATTTAGAGACTCTGCCTCGGCGTTGAGTCCCGTTTTGCTTTTCAGCTGAGTATGCCCGGCAACAGGACCGCGTTAAAAGGCTGCTTCAAGCCACGGAGGCATAGTCAAATTTCAGATGAATTTCTTTGCTTCATTGGAGCGTGCTCATTTTTGTGCAGGCCCGTCTTTGGCGTTTTTCTACAATTTAATTTTTTTTGTACGAGGAGGTGGAGGCACTTTTGAGGCTACTATTATAATAGATTTGGCAGCGCCCGTGAAAATACCAAATTAAACTTTGTGTGCAACATCTGCGCAGCCAACAGTAGGGGGGACTGGTTTCGCGATGCAGAGATCTAGCTGAACCTTGTCATTTTTATCTTCCCGATTTGGCTCTATTACAATGATCTTTATTTTAGAGTTTGGAAACTGCTCTCCTGAACACCCGTGATAATCTGCTCTCAAACCTCGACTACAGTCTTCCTTCTGTCCTCATCCTCCTTGACCTTTCCTCTGCTTTGGACACCGTCAATTATGCCAGTGTAATAAATCTGCTCTGTGAGAACCTGGGCTTCACGGATCAGGCCCTGAAGTGGTTGACCTCCTTCCTTCTGGACCGACTCTCCAAGGTACAACTTGGGTCCTTTCTCTCCACCTCCTCTCTGTCCACATGTGGTGTTTCCCAGGGCTCTACACTTTCACCCTGGCTCCTCAACATCTACTTGGCCGCTTTGGCACACCTGATCTCTACCTAAAAGGTTGATGAACATTGGAATTACACGTGTGTCTCCCAGGCAGATGCGTTCACTGTCAAACAATGCGTAAACTGCATTTAAACTGTAAAGCTCTCTTACTTAAGATGATTAAACTGCCAAGAGTGGACACACGCGATGATCCAAGGACAACAGCAGTGTTCTGCAGTATGATTGCCACACAGTACACTCGTTCGGGAGGTGCGCGTGCAGCCGTGAGTCACTCATAACTGCAGAACGCAACTTAAGTGCTTATCAAAGTCTGTAATATAGCTTTAGGAACTGCAGCGAGGGCCGTACCGGGCGTTATGGGCACTGAGTTAACGAGGTATGAGAGCCCATCACAATGGTACAACCAGAGGGCGAGGTCTATAAAGCTATTAGAACCCATCGGCAAACACACAAAAAGCTTATAATATATTATTTTTACAATTTTTGTTTTTTGAGGGGAGCTTAAATATTCCACATGGAATACTTACGTTTATAAAAAACATGAAAAACAAGACAAAAAGTGAGGGGTAGCAGAGAAAGGATAGTTGAGTGAGTGCCCAGTGAGACAAGAGGGGGCACACGGAAGGTAAGTGAGGGAGCACAGAATGAGGTGAGAGCTCGGACTCACAGAATGGGGAGAGTGAGGGACACGTAAAGGGGTCCCTCTGATTTCACTGCGACCCCAGCTGTCTTGCATTTAAACAAAAATGAAAAAAGCATGGTTTTGGGTATCACGTAATCTTATCCCCCCCAATAATATCACCATATATATATAGTCGCCGGGAAACGGCAAGGCGATAATATTGATGGGGTGAGAATTAGGTCTAAATGGGCGGGGGGGTGGGTTACAGGGGTCCCCCCCCCCCCGCCCCTGCAGGTTCCATTGGTTGATATTGCAGCAAAGAAACAGCAGCATTCTTGATTCTTGTATGGCGATTCTTTTGCAGGGATATTAACACATGGAACCGGTCTTTGTAGGCAAATGTTATTTTAAATAAGGCCACTAGAGGGGGCTGAAGCACCGTTAGTGCTCGACTTTCCGAGCTACAAAAATGCAAAGGCGGCTATAATGAAACTGCGTGCTATACCGTTTCTTATAGCCCGCAAATTGACCAACAGGAAAAGGGGATTCACTGGCCCAGGGTTCTAATTTACTTTAATGACATAATCCAGCAGTGGTATTGGCTTCTGAAAGAACTCCTGCATCTTCTTATGGTATAAATTGGACCCACACCTTCAGGTTGATCAATTCTGAGTATCATCTGTTTTCTTCTTCCTTTGTTTTTATTATGGTCCTGGATATTAATGTTGTATTGTGTAGAGTAATGCATATACTTTCTTAGGATGTATGAGGTTTTGTGTAAACCGACACAATAAATAAACAGGTTTAAAGTTGCTGGTAACATCAAAATAGTTTTGATCTCAATTTCTTGAGCTATTTTCACAGGTCTGCCCGTCGTGCCTTGTGAAATCACGGAATGCAGAGAGTTGCCTAGTTCTGCACGAATTGCCCTTATTATGTGGTTGAAAAGGCAAGAAAGGGGATGAGACCCCCCATGGATGGGACCCCCCCATTTAGGGTAATCATCTTTGGGGCCTCTTGGAGAAGCGTCTTGAAGAACCATCCTGGAACCACCTTGAAGATGTCACTGGTGCCTCGTCGGAGTGAAGGCTGCACGATGTTTCTAACCATTGGGTGAAGACAAGGTTTTCCAAAGAGGGCGTAGACCCGCTTGCTAACCACTTCGGGAAAATGTGAATTGACCTTCTGACGGAAAGCCAAACTGTGGCTGGGCACTAGTACCCAGGACCTATCCTGCTGAAGAGGCAGGTGTGCCCAGCAACCTTGCTGGGAAGGGCAGAATACAGATTCAGCGTTCAGTAGGGGTTCTGGCGAAGGGTCCTACAGCACACCATGGACCAAAAGAAGCTGCCTTTGGCACTCTATCAACTTCAAGCAACTAAGAGCTATGCCAACCGGGATACCTGCTCCAAGCTTCTTTGAGCCACAAACCATTGCCACTGGTCTAACCAGACGGCTTTGTCACACCCAATCTAGCCAGCTCGCAGCGGAAGCTGAACCTCCACACTCCTTGCATCAGGACCCCACATGGTGAGACTCCACAGTCTAGCCTTTGAAGTCTGCCCTCTCGGCATCACCTGCCTTTCACAAGCTTCTTCAGGCTGCAAGCAGTTGCTTGCTTCTTGAACCGTATCGCGGTCTCGAGTCCTGTCGAGCCAGCTCACCAGCTCAAACATGCTTGAAGCATTGAAAAGCACCCAGAAACCTAGCTTGGCGCTGTTTATTTTATTTATTTATTTATTTATTTATTTACTGGACATTTATAATGGTGTTTCAAGGTGCATCAGGATAAAAGGGAGGTGTACAGAGAGGATACAAAAGTGCTGTAACGTGAAGCGGGAGGGCGAGGTAGGAGAGCGTGAGAAGGGGAGAAGGAGCACAGTTAAGGAGGCGACAGAAAAAGAAGAGAGGGTGAAAGCAATCCAGCAAGCCTCCCTGGGACGAGGGGACAGTAGTATGGGGAGAACACTAGGGACAGATCCACATAATGGGGAGGGGGCTCTATAAGAACGCAGGAACAGATGGGTAAAAGCAGGAATAGCCCTCCACACAAGATGGTGAGGTGGGAGCAACCGGCAAGGTGGCAGGCAGGTGTGGCAAGGAGGTGATGATACATTAGGAGGAAAGACAGTATGCAAAGAAGTGGTGCAGCCTTGCAACATGAGCATGCAAACAGGCAAACAGTGTAAAGACCAGCAGAGAACTGGTTCATGGCGCGGGGGCTGGCAACACGCATGCAAACAGTGCAAAGACCAGCAGAGAACTGGTTCATGGCGCGGGGGCTGGAAACACGCATGCAAACAGTGTAAAGACCAGCAGAGAACTGGTTCATGGCGCGGGGGCTGGAAACACGCGTGCAAACAGTGCAAAGACCAGCAGAGAACTGGTTCATGGTGCGGGGGCTGGTAACACGCGTGCAAACAGTGCAAAGACCAGCAGAGAACTGGTTCATGGCGCGGGGGGCTGGTAACACGCATGCAAACAGTGTAAAGACCAGCAGAGAACTGGTTCATGGCGCGGGGGCTGGAAACACGCGTGCAAACAGTGCAAAGACCAGCAGAGAACTGGTTCATGGCGCGGGGGCTGGTAACACGCGTGCAAACAGTGCAAAGACCAGCAGAGAACTGGTTCATGGCGCGGGGGGCTGGTAACACGCATGCAAACAGTGCAAAGACCAGCAGAGAACCAGCAGAGAACTGGTTCATGGCGCGGGGGCTGGCAACACGCATGCAAACAGTGCAAAGACCAGCAGAGAACTGGTTCATGTCGCGGGGGCTGGTAACACGCATGCAAACAGTGCAAAGACCAGCAGAGAACTGGCTCATGGCGCGGGGGGCTGGTAACACGCATGCAAACAGTGCAAAGACCAGCAGAGAACTGGTTCATGGCGCGGCCGGCTGGTAACACGCATGCAAACAGTGCAAAGACCAGCAGAGAACTGGTTCATGGCGCGGGGGCTGGTAACACACATGCAAACAGTGCAAAGACCAGCAGAGAACTGGTTCATGACGCGGGGGCTGGTAACACGCATGCAAACAGTGCAAAGACCAGCAGAGAACTGGTTCATGGCGCGGGGGGCTGGTAACACACATGCAAACAGTGCAAAGACCAGCAGAGAACTGGTTCATGGCGCGGGGGGCTGGTAACACGCATGCAAACAGTGCAAAGACCAGCAGAGAACTGGTTCATGGCGCGGGGGCTGGTAACACGCATGCAAACAGTGTAAAGACCAGCAGAGAACTGGTTCATGGCGCGGGGGCTGGTAACACGCATGCAAACAGTGTAAAGACCAGCAGAGAACTGGTTCATGGCGCGGGGGTGGTAACACGCATGCAAACAGTGTAAAGACCAGCAGAGAACTGGTTCATGGCACGGGGGGCTGGTAACACGCATGCAAACAGTGCAAAGACCAGCAGAGAACTGGTTCATGGCGCGGGTATGGCGCGGCCGGCTGGTAACACGCATGCAAACAGTGCAAAGCCCAGCAGAGAACTGGTTCATGGCGCGGGGGGCTGTTAACACGCATGCAAACAGTGCAAAGACCAGCAGAGAACTGGTTCATGGCGCGGGGGCTGGTAACACGCATGCAAACAGTGCAAAGACCAGCAGAGAACTGGTTCATGGCGCGGGGGGCTGAGAGGTATTCAGACTTGTACAAGGAAAGACAAGGGGGTGAAGGCGTGGAAGGCGTGATGTATGGCATGGATAGCAAGATGGAAAAGTGAAGACATAACGGGCAGAGAAGAACCAGGAGCAGGTGCAAGTCAAACACACATGCAACATGGAGGGGATGCGGGATAGGCATCCAGGGCGAAACCAGAAGCTCTAGGCAAAGTAAGAGAACAGTGCAGAGTCTGGAGGTGTGGGGAAGACGCGTGGGGCCATCTCACCGGCAAGGCTATTATAGTCCAAACAGCAGCGTGTGGCGAGCAACGAGGGTGCAAACAACGTGAGTCTTACCCACAGACACTGATCAAAAGGAAGCAAACTGATGAAATGTGCTACTGTTAGACCCAGTCAGGAGGAGGTAACAGTCCAGAAATGGCAGCCAATGGCGGACAGGCCCGGCCAGGGCCAGCCAGGGATGTTAAAAAGGCCTTAAACGCAGGCCTTTACCGGGACCCAACGAGCTTAGCTGAGGGGCGGGCAGCAAGGATAGCCATCTGTGCCACTGCGGTGCCACAAGACAGATGCTTGCAGGGCCAGGCAGGAAAGCCTGAAAGAAGGCTCGAGGGCTATACCTGTGACTCTGTTCCCATGACCTTGTCCTGTGAGCACTTGTGATAATTAAGGCCCCTTTTAGACCTTAGAGACCTATTCTTGCACTTGTCTACACGATCATTGCCCTTTCCTCCCAAAATCTGCATTCTCTGAGCATCTCATTACAGGGGCTTTCATGTTTTTCTATCCTTTTGGTTTAATTAAAGTCATAAGTTCCTAAAAGCTGGATTGGATATAGTTCATTTAGTGTATCACTTATTATTGTTGCTTTGGCTGCTTCCTTGCTGGCTCACCCCCACCGCCCCTGAGGAGTAGCCCCTACCCTGAACCCGTCCTACCTTAAAGAGGCGAAGGACTTACACCATGCTTCTAATGCCTGGAGCTTACTGATGTTCCAGTAGTAGTGTGGGGCTGAGGGGCAGATGAGATGACACTACGCATCCCTGTAACGAGGCCGGACTTCTTTCAGTTCTTAACGCATTCAAGAAAGGCCTAGGATCGCCTCCGAGCTCCAAAAATGACTCGTATTTTCTCTGTACAGTTGGCACACAAAATCAAAAGTCACGTGTATGTGTTTCTCACCTTGACTCAAGATGCTCGCACTTACAGGGATTTATTCTCCTTAAGTCACCAGATGGCACATGTGTTTTTCAGCCACTTTAATTAACAAAATGTCTTTATTTATTTATTTATTGTTCACATGTTAGGCGCTTATGCAGGAATCAAATACTGTTTCAAAGCGCCCACCGGGCAACAGGGAGGGGGCAGGGGGGTGATGGAAACATCTAAATGTAAAAACAATACATCGTTAAATGAATTAAATAAACAAGAGAAGATAAGCGTGGAGGGGAAGACAAAGTGTTCAGAACTTGCAAGTGCAGAGGGGAGAGTGCTATGGGATAAGTGCCGTGGTGCTCAGGCTGAGCAGCAGGTGAAGCGTCATGAAGTAGGTAAGTGCAACCTCCAAGGGGAGGGTGAGCCGAATCAAGTGCAGATGAGGTGATAAGAAGTGGGAGGTCATGGCCCCCGAGGATGCATAAGGGCCCTGCACTTCAGTCAAGCTTCTATGCGATTACCAGGGGAGAGAGAGAGTGAAGGAAGAGGAGAAGAGGAAGGTCTTGAGGCTTTTTTTAAACACAAGTAGGTCCTGCTCAAGACAAAGTGTGAGGTTAAGGCTATTGCAAAGAAGGGAGCCCGCGGTGGAGAGTGAACAACCACCTATTCTCTGTTTAGCAAACCACTTCACACGCAAGGAGTTGGTGCCAGAGGAACGCAGGTGTCTAGAGGGGCAGTATTTGGTCAGAAAGAGGGGCAGATAGAGTGGTCCCCAGCCCCAGAAAGCCTTGTGGATGATGCAGAAGGATTTGAATTTGATCCGTGCTGCAATCGGGAGCCAGTGGAGACTTTGCACGGCAGGAGAGATGCGGGACATGGGCTTGAAGCCAAGGATAAATCCTGCTGCCCTGTTCTGTATTAGCTGCAGGGGTCGCAGAGTGGACAAACGTAGATTAAGGAGGAGGGTGTTGCAATAGTCGAGCCTAGAGAGAGCCAGAGCCCGGGTAACATTGAGTCTCTGGGGGAAGGTGAGGAAGAGTAGAATTCCTTTCAGAAGGAAGAGCTGAAAGTGGGACTTCTTGACAATGTCCTGAGTATGAGGGGGAAGGAGAGGGGAGTCGAAGATGACTCCGAGATTCCTGGCTTCCGAGGATGGAGCAGGGGGAGGACCCATGGAGGAGGGCCAGAGAGAAGGGAAGAGTAGGGTACTGGGGTCCCAATAGGGAGGATCTCTGTTTTGCTGGCATTGAGGCAAAGATCATTAGAAGTGCACCAGACCTGGATGGCAGAGAGGTAGTCAGGGATGATGGAGGGTGCAAGGGCAGCTGTAGGAAGTTTGAAGAAGAGTTGTGTGTCATCAGCATAACCAGTGCTTTAAGTGGGCCGGGGCCTGCCAGCCCTCCGGTCCCACCACTTGATGGCGGGTCATTGTCCCGCCACGGCCGCAGCCGCGATGGGAAATTAGCCCGCCGTCATCAAGGCAGGCAGCTGTGACTGACAGAAGTGCGACAGTCACAGCTTCATGCAAACTAGGGCTGGCTGGCTGGCACTTGTGTTAGTCACAGCTCAGCGTCCCCACCCACCATAAACACCCCTTTGTCTCCACTCCGTGTTGTGCCATTTACAGCATAGGGCTGTGTGATGCTGGAAATGCATCGGAGGGACAGGGCCTCGATATCCATTACTGCTTTTTATCAAGTGTTCTGTCGTGTTTTCTGCGCAGGAGTTTGTGTGGGACTCCTTGTGGTGCAGCTCTCTCTTTTGGTTTGATGAACAGACCCATGGGATACCCTTATGGAACCCATGGGTAGGGGTGCAACCCTTTGCTCCTAGTGTATGTTTTTGGGCACCTGTGTGTGACCCACAGAGCAGGGTACGGGCTGGTAGCAGCTACGCGCTGAATTGACTGGTGCCCTGAGCGTCCTCCATTTTGGGATGCCCAGGCCCTGTCATTGGAATCAGTAGATTCCTGATGGAGACAAAATGGCCCCCATGGCCTCTTGCCTTCCATCGCCTGTTACCTTGATCTTCCCGAAGTCCCAGGAAGCCCTGCCTCTGTCACTTCCCCCTGACTGGCTGTTGGGTGGAAGTTCCATATATGGTAGTGAGGGGAAGTGCTACCAGACTGGCTGGAGCCTTCTCAATGACCGTATGTTGTGGGTATGCCTGTGGGTAGGACCTGGGTGAATGGAGTGTGTGACGAATACGCATTCTGTGTTGTGGGTGTATAGTATCTAGTGGTTGACACAATGACTGAGACAGCCCTGCCCGAAACAATGCAGTGTGGAGTGTTGAATGGCTTTGTATTTGTCCCAATACACATAACTGGTTGTGAGTGTCTGGAGAGAAGTGAATGGCCTGAATGCACTGTGTGCCTGATTGGTTGCCTGCCTGCATGAATGCCCTTCGCCATGATTGGATGCTTGAGTATGACCCCGCGGAATGAATGGGAGATCAACGGTATATCTGGGGACCCCTCACTGCTAGGAATCGTGTTCAGAAGCTGAAGTCCACTACGACGAGTAACTGGAGTAACTGAAGCTTGACCTTTTAGCCCTGCTGGACAAGAAGAATTGCTGTTGCTCTCCTTCACAATCTGAAAGCTGCTGTGACTCCAAGGACTGACCCAGAGAGGACCTGGTAAGGCGCCCTCTTCCCAAGCTACGAGGGACCATCGTGCACAGCTGATCTTTGCCGAAGCTCCCTGGTAGACAGACCTTCGACAGGCTGCCAACCCGATATGTGGACTGCTGCTGAATCACAAGGTGAAGTGCTCGGACTGTTGTCCGCCACCGTC
Source organism: Ambystoma mexicanum (assembly GCF_040938575.1). Lineage (NCBI taxonomy): Eukaryota > Metazoa > Chordata > Amphibia > Caudata > Ambystomatidae > Ambystoma > Ambystoma mexicanum. The sequence goes on along the minus strand of NC_090941.1, from coordinate 1,162,579,813 downwards.
GACGACCGCTGTCATCGACTGGAGCCGCCATGCTCCCGTTTGCCTAAGAACTTCATTGATCCAAGTACGCTCTCGTCCGCATCGTCGTCACTGTATCTCGCTGGAGAAGGCGCCGAGGAGCATCCAACGGTGGGTTTCCCGCCACCCAAAGACCACAGAGACGCTGATGACTCGACGCCCTTGCGGGGTCACAGTTCTTCAAACTCTTTGCGGTCCAGAACTATCAACACCGAGGTGCCCCGCACACCTCTTCCTTGCAGGATGTTTACGCTTCCCCATCAACGAGCACCACCTGTTCTCCGCTGGACGTTCGACGACCCGTGACTCCTGACTTAAAGGGAGGGCACCCAAGAAGGACCGTCGATTCCCCGACGAGGAACGCTACAACGCCAAGGTACTTTGGGGTTGCAAAACTATTGGGAAGTCCAGTGTGAACAATATATGGACTGGGCTTGTATCTTTATTATACAGGTTGCCCAGGTGGGGGGATCTTCACACAGAGCTGTGTTTAATGGTAGTGACCTGTATTCTGCCAATTGTTCAACCATCTTGCTTTCCTTCCTCTCTCTACTGCTGGTTTCCTCTTTATTGATCTGTGTGACATTATGACCGTATAGTTGATGCACTTTAATGAGATCTAATAATCGTTGTGGTACCACTTTAGAACTGTATATATTTTCCATTGTTGATTTTCCGAGCACACAGTGCGTCATCGTGATATTGTATATACCTTTGAATATTAATTATATAAAGACTGTGTTTTAACCGATACAGTGTGCGGACATTCCTTTGTGGGTGCTTGGGGACTACACTGTACTTAAGAACCAGCCCGCATCACCTCCAGAGAAGGTAGGCCTTGATTGCTCGACCATAGCTACCAAATAGAGAATCTTGGCTGGGGTCCTCTGTGCCTCTCCTCTACCAGATTGAGAGCGGGATTACAGACACCCCCCTCCAGTCTTTACAGGATGATAGTAATAGGCACAACAGTAGTGGAGACAAAAGGGTGTTAATGTTTGACCCATTAACGCCATCATGGGACTCAAAAGGTGCCCAGCCTTCTATGCCACAGCTTGGTTGGGGCAGATGCCAGGGGAAGCAGGACAACCAGGGGGGCAGCCAGACGCTCGGCAGGAGAGGGACACAACGCAGGGGTAGACAGAGACAGATGTTAGAATAAGTACAGGTGGGAGTGACAGGTGAGGGAATGCGGGGGGGGGGGGCTGGAGGGCTTATGCGGATGAAGAGGAGGAGTTCACTCAAGTGAGAGTAGGAGGGGGAAGGAAGCAAGGAATTAATTTATTTTAGGGGCCGTTATAGCATTTGCATAAACAGAGCTGAGAACGGACGCAGAGAACAACTTTGGCCTATCAGTGGAACCCACAAACACACCGCCTCTGCCCCGCTCCTCCCCTGCTCTCCCCGTATCTTATTTCTTACACAACGCCCCCTGCGAGCAGGCATCGCAGCCTTCACTCCAGAAGACGCCCCAGTGCATTTCAAGGCAGAACCATTTGTAAACTTTTCTGTTTGCTTGTTGGGTTGGGAGGGATATGAGAGCCCCCGGTAGTGCGCTTTCTTAGCCAACATATTCCACCTGTCACCTTACCCTGACTGCAGCACACCCACGTTGTGGCACTGGACTCTGCAACCATGCCCTGGCCCCATTGGACAATGGTAGTGGTATACAAACTTTTTTATGTCGAGCCCCCTGAGAAAAAAAGTTGTTGGTAGGCCCCCTCCCTGAATGCAAGGACTGCTTGTATTTTATATTAGAAGCAGTCATCTTTCTCTCTTTTTAAAAAGCCTCACCCTCAACAGTGCAATTAAATGATTTGCCCAGGACCACTAGTTTTGGTTGTACCAGCAGTTTTGCAGTATGCGCTTAGTAGTGTAGACAAGACCACTCTTCTTTTGGCCACGCCTTCAAGTTTTAAACCACGCCCATCAGGCAAGCCACGCCCCCACTTAAAGCACTGAGCATAAAACTGGAAGTTAGGGGGGAAGGAGGAAATGAGGCGTGCAAGCAGAGTAAGGTAGATGTTGAAGAGCCAGGGTGAAAGAATGGAGCCCTGGGGGACGCCACAGGTGGAGCAGGAAGTAGGGGAGTAGAAGGAGCCTAGTTTGACTTTGGAAGTACGAACAGTGAGGAAGGAGGTAAGCCAGTCCAGTCCCCGCTCAGAGATACCAAGGGTGCCTTGGAGCCTTTTTATGAAGATAGAGTGGTGCAACACCCAGAGCTATGTGATCAAAACCTTCCCTAAATCTTACTCTCTGACAGTCCCCACTCAGTCACTACTCATCCTCACCCTTCTTTATATTGCGGTTCTTTTTAGTTATTTATTTATTGTGCATTTGTAAGATGCTTTTACATCAACTAAATTGTGTTTCGCCCCACTTTATCACGACTTCCCTATATCTCCTACGGATACTGCCAGCAATGTCCCCCTTTCTCTTTGAATGCTACGTTAGCCAGAAAATGAACTCTGACCACTCTCTGATAAGTTACCCAGTTGGCTTCAGTCGAGCTTCTTAAAAGGTTGGTCTAAAGTTGTAACTGGTTGACAATCATGAAATGTGAACAATTCGGGGTTCGAGCGGTAAGGTTCGTGCATACTTATGCACGAGGAGGAAGCAGCGCAGTAGTATCGCTGCACACGTTTCCAGAGAGAGCAATGCTATCAGATGAGGAGAGAAAGACAAGGAGAGCCATTTCAGAAAATTATCGTAAATACTGTTTATTCTGCGTTATTTAAAAAAATGAAGAAAATATGTTTTACAGGCATGCAAAAAAAGCTTGACGACACGTGGCGAGAGCCACTGAGGTAGATCATCAATATACTGCAAAATGGCTGCGGAAACATCGGATATTGAACTGGCGACCAAGCGCCGGCGCTTTCATCTTTCAAGACGTGTGTGTTTCATGCATTTTCTGTGACTTGGCTGGTACCCAGTTTCTCCTGATAAGCAGGGACAGTGAAGCCATTGGTGCATTAATTTTGAGAGTTGGCGAGGGCGCCCTATGGTGTATGAGGTTTACTAGCTGGCCATGGATCAGTAAGAAGAAGTGGCCAGAGGGGAGAATATGGCCAATAATAGGTGAATGAAGCCATAACAAGATTGATTAAGAGCCTGAAAGGGGGACGCTCTTCCAGTGAAGGCAATAGCAGCGTGAGCTGCAGTGCTGAAGACGTAGAAGGGATTGCAGCAGTAGCGTGGAGTAGAGTAGGAGGTTCCATGTGTTAATATCCCCGCAAAGATATATCGCCATACATCAATATTGCCATATTTTTGCGGCGATATTAAGGCGTGGAACCTGCTGGGGACACCCCCGTAACCCCCATATTATTTTAAAGGGAGCAGGGGACACCCCCGCAACCCCTGCTCCCAAAAACCTTGAATATTATCCCCACTAAAAATATTGCCTATGGCCGTTCCCAACGGCCATATATACGACAATATTTTTGTTGGGGATAATATTACCTGATACCGAGTAGGGAAGTGTCATTTGAGTCCAGGTGACATGTAAGCAGGCTCTTGATGTAAGTTGAGCGTGCACACGCTCGATTCTTTATATAAGCCCCCGCCCGAACATCCTTGAGAGCTGGCTATTAGTAACACTGATTTCAAGTTGAAGAAATCCACTACAGGCAACATATGCTGGGAGGATAGCTCAGGGGCAACGTGTGGCAACGCGGAGCAACACAGGTTCAAATCCCAGCCCACTTTGAGACTACTCTCCGGTATTAAGTGCATAATAAAAGATACATTAATGTAATTAATATACATCTCAGTCCATGCTCCTTATTTTCTGTCCACGATATGTATTCAGTCCTTGATGAAGAGTGCAGTGTATTGTTCTGTGCCTCTAGGGTTTCAGATTGCAGGCTCTGTTTATGTATATGTTGCTCCTTTCAATGATTGGGTGGGATAGTCAGAGTAGGAGTACCCAAAGGACTCTGCTTTGTTCATGAACTCTTTGTTCATCATTGTTGGAATGGATGGCACAATGTTCTCCTCTGGGTCCTGCCCTGGAATGCCGCTTCTGGGGTAAAGAGCATTGGTTGCTCCTTTTCTCTGGATCCACCTTTCATATATCCTAGAGAGAAAAAGAGCAACATTAATGCAAGGATATCAAATATTACAAGAGAGAAAGAGAGCAACGCTGATACAAGTATATCAAACATCCTAGAGGGAAAGAGAGCAACATTCATACAAGGATAATATCCCAGAGAAAAAAGTGAGCAACATTCATACAAGGATATCAGATATCCTAGAGAGAAACATATCAACATTCATGCAAGAATATAAAATATCCAAGAGAGAAAGAGAGCAACTTTCAAGCAAGGATATCCAATTTCCTAGAGAGAAAGAGAGCAACATTTATGCAAGGATATCAAATATCCTAGAGAGAAATAGAACAACATTCATACAAGGATAATATCCCAGAGAGAAAGCGAGCAACTTTCGTACAAGGATATTAAATATCCTAGAGAGAGAGAGAGCAACATTAATGCAAGCATATCAAATACCCTAGAGAGAAAAAGAGCAACATTAATGCAAGGATATCAAATACCCTAGAGAGAAAAAGAGCAACATTAATGCAAGGATATCAAATATTACAAGACAGAAAGAGAGCAACGCTGATACAAGTATATCAAATATCCTAGAGGGAAAGAGAGCAACATTCATGCAAGGATAATATCCTAGAGAGAAATAGAGCAACATTAATGCAAGGATATCAAACATCCAAGAGAGAAAAAGAGCAACATTCATACAAGAATATCAAATATCCTAGAGGGAAAGAGAGCAACATTCATGCAAGGATAATATCCTAGAGAGAAAAAGAGCAACATTAATGCAGGCATATCAAATATCCAAGAGAGAATGAGAGCAACGCTGATGCAAGTATATCCAATATCCTAGCGAAAATGAGAGCCACATTCATGCAAGGATATCCAATATCCTAGAGGGAAAGAGAGCAACATTCATACACGGATATCAGATATCCTAGAGAGAAACATATCAACATTCTTGCAAGAATATAAAATATCCAAGAGAGAAAGAGAGCAACTTTCAAGCAAGGATATCAAATTTTCTAGAGAGAAAGAGAGGAACATTCATGCAAGGATATCAAATATCCTAGAGAGAAAGAGAGCAACATTCATACAAGGATAATATCCCAGAGAAAAAAGTGAGCAACATTCATACAAGGATATCAGATATCCTAGAGAGAAACATATCAACATTCTTGCAAGAATATAAAATATCCAAGAGAGAAAGAGAGCAACTTTCAAGCAAGGATATCCAATTTCCTAGAGAGAAAGAGAGCAACATTTATGCAAGGATATCAGATATCCTAGAGAGAAACATATCAACATTCTTGCAAGAATATAAAATATCCAAGAGAGAAAGGGAGCAACTTTCAAGCAAGGATATCCAATTTCCTAGAGAGAAAGAGAGCAACATTTATGCAAGGATATCAGATATCCTAGAGAGAAACATATCAACATTCTTGCAAGAATATAAAATATCCAAGAGAGAAAGGGAGCAACTTTCAAGCAAGGATATCCAATTTCCTAGAGAGAAAGAGAGCAACATTCATACACGGATATCAGATATCCTAGAGAGAAACATATCAACATTCTTACAAGAATATCAAATTTCCTAGAGAGAAAGAGAGCAACATTTATGCAAGGATATCAGATATCCTAGAGAGAAACATATCAACATTCTTGCAAGAATATAAAATATCCAAGAGAGAAAGAGAGCAACTTTCAAGCAAGGATATCCAATTTCCTAGAGAGAAAGAGAGCAACATTTATGCAAGGATATCAGATATCCTAGAGAGAAACATATCAACATTCTTGCAAGAATATAAAATATCCAAGAGAGAAAGGGAGCAACTTTCAAGCAAGGATATCCAATTTCCTAGAGAGAAAGAGAGCAACATTTATGCAAGGATATCAGATATCCTAGAGAGAAACATATCAACATTCTTGCAAGAATATAAAATATCCAAGAGAGAAAGGGAGCAACTTTCAAGCAAGGATATCCAATTTCCTAGAGAGAAAGAGAGCAACATTCATACACGGATATCAGATATCCTAGAGAGAAACATATCAACATTCTTACAAGAATATCAAATTTCCTAGAGAGAAAGAGAGCAACATTTATGCAAGGATATCAGATATCCTAGAGAGAAACATATCAACATTCTTGCAAGAATATAAAATATCCAAGAGAGAAAGGGAGCAACTTTTAAGCAAGGATATCCAATTTCCTAGAGAGAAAGAGAGCAGCATTTATGCAAGGATATCAGATATCCTAGAGAGAAACATATCAACATTCTTGCAAGAATATAAAATATCCAAGAGAGAAAGGGAGCAACTTTCAAGCAAGGATATCAAATTTCCTAGAGAGAAAGAGAGCAACATTCATACACGGATATCAGATATCCTAGAGAGAAACATATCAACATTCTTACAAGAATATCAAATTTCCTAGAGAGAAAGAGAGCAACATTTATGCAAGGATATCAAATAGACTAGAGAAAAAGAGAGGAACATTATATGGCAGTCTTTTTATCCAGCATTACAGTGTGCAGGCTTTTCCCCAGCATTGCCATGTGCTGCACATGGGGTTCAAAACAACTAAATATCTGAGTTGAATTGAAAAAACCTAATCTGAGGTAACCATTTATAATGCATATACATGACTGTATTTTAGTGTTCAATCACCCCAAATGTATGTATTCAATAAAATAGAAAACATTTTATTATATAGACAAAATAACCAGAAATACATGAAACATATCTAAAGTATTAATATAGCAAAATCATGATAGACGTTACTTGCAGATTTAATTTAATTGTATAGAAAATAACACCAGAGACACAGCGCCGATCCCTACAGTAGTTCTTGAGTTTAATAAAAAACAGTCAGTTGGTATCAACAGGCCAACACTACTCTTCCAAAACATGTCTATGCCCTAGCCACGCTGACGCCTGTTTCAAACATCTGTGGTCTTTTCCAAGGCTGTACAGTGGCAAAAACTCAATACAAAACTCTTCACTGATTCCTCAATATCAAGGAATATCTAGAATCCAGGATTATAGATAATGTTTCATGATCATATATCAAAATAAGAACTTATTTGGATATATGACGACACAGTTGGGGCTATTTAAAAATCATCGATAGACCGGGATGCTAAATCTAGGATAATAAGTGTTGTGCCCAAAACCAGTATGGTCTCTAGACTAGAAACCATACTGTTTTTGGTTACAACACTTATTATTAGTGCAAGACGTTCTTTTAGAATAATCTTGCATGTTGATACAAACTTACTGGGTTTATTAAACTCAAGAATTCCTGTAGGGATCAGCGCAGTGTCTCTGGTGTTGTTTTCTATTCTTTGTCTCTAAGAGGAAGACCAGGACACGCAGCGGCCTCTAAATATATCTAGTTATTAATCATTTTTATGATTTAGATTTTTCAAATGAATTGCACTTAGGTGCACTTGACACTTGGCTTGCCCTTAGGCGCACTTGACACTGGGCTTGCCCTTAGGCGCACTTGACACTGGGCTTGCCCTTAGGTGCGCTTGACACTTGGCTTGCCCTTAGGTGCGCTTGACACTTGGCTTGCCCTTAGGTGCACTTGACACTGGGCTTGCCCTTAGGTGCGCTTGACACTTGGCTTGCCCTTAGGCGCACTTGACACTGGGCTTGCCCTTAGGTGCGCTTGACACTGGGCTTGCCCTTAGGCGCACTTGACACTTGGCTTGCCCTTAGGTGCACTTGACACTGGGCTTGCCCTTAGGCGCACTTGACACTTGGCTTGCCCTTAGGCGCACTTGACACTGGGCTTGCCCTTAGGCTCACTTGACACTTGGCTTGCACTTAGGCGCACTTGACACTTGGCTTGCCCTTAGGCACACTTGACACTTGGCTTGCACTTAGGCACACTTGACACTGGGCTTGCCCTTAGGCGCACTTGACACTGGGCTTGCCCTTAGGCGCACTTGACTCTTGGCTTGCACTTAGGCGACTTGACACTTGGCTTGCCCTTAGGCGCACTTGACACTTGGCTTGCACTTAGGCGCACTTGACACTTGGCTTGCACTTAGGCGCACTTGACACTGGGCTCTCCCAGCCCAGCTTCATTTCATATTTTAATTGTGTACATACGATGGTGCACAGGCATGTGCTTACTTGTCGATGTAGGCCTGGTGCAGCAGGAACAGGGGGTCGGCGCTGCAGATGGTGTCTTGAGCCATGCTGCCACCCATGTACAGGCGGACAAGCAAGTTCATGTTGGCACTTTCAGTCGTTCCGTCTGTGGGGCTCATGTACCCTGTGATGAGACAAGATGGGCACAAAGCTTAACTCAAGGTGTGCCACCGGCATGTGGGGAGACGCTGGCATCATGATACCGTGATCTAATATCACTAGAACCAAACAGTCACATAACAGAGACCTTGGCTGCAGGCATTTATGTACATATGGAGGGGTATGGGGTTGGGAGAACAAATCATTTCGTGCAACATAAAGGATTCGAACAAACATATGTCAAAGTAACTGTAGGTACAATACACATGCAGGACTCCATCCCCCACTCCCCCCTCCACCGCCTGCTATCCTTAACATTGTCATACTGCGATTGGGTGATAAGAAAATGGTGGTCCTGGCATTGCATGTGCCACCCTGCACCAGCAAGCCTGCGGGCGGGTTATGTGAGTGCATTGCAATAATTCATACATTGTTGACATTGCCAAACCCCCATTCCTAAGTCTCTTTCCCTCTCTGTCTCTTCCTCTCTGTTCCTCTGTCTCTGTCTCTCTGTCTCAGTCTCTCTCCATCTCTGTCTCTCCCTCTGTCTCTGTCTCTCTGTCTCAGTCTCTCTCCCTCTCTGTCTCTCCCTCTCTGTCTCTCCCTCTCTGTCTCTGTCTCAGTCTCTCTCCCCCTCTGTCTCTCCCTATGTCTCTGTCTCTGTCTCTCTTCCCCTCTGTCTCTCCCTCTCTGTCTCTCCCTCTCTGTCTCAGTCTCTCTCCCTCTCTGTCTCTGTCTCTCTGTCTCAGTCTCTCTCCCCTCCGTCTCTCCCTCTGTCTCTGTCTCTCTGTCTCAGTCTCTCTTACCCTCTGTCTCTCCCTCTCTGTCTCTCCCTCTCTGTCTCAGTCTCTCTCCCTCTCTGTCTCTCCCTCTCTGTCTCTCTGTCTCTGTCTCTCTCCCTCTCTCCCTCTCCCTCTCTGTCTCTCTGTCTCAGTCTCTCTCCCTCTCTGTCTCTCCCTCTCTGTCTCTCTGTCTCAGTCTCTCTTCCTCTCTGTCGCTCTACTTCTCTGTCTCTCCAATTTTTTTGACCATTTCTTCTTTGGTTGTTTAGAGGCCTAAAGGACGTACCCAACTCACCTTCTTCCTAATACCACGCCCCCTGCAGAGTGATTTCTTCCTTACTCACCCTACTGACTGTTTGTGATGATGCTTTCCCACTCACCACACTCACTTTCTGCACAGCACTGACTGCACTGAAGGCGCCCACAGTTCTTCACCCTCACTCAACCCCACCTCTCAGGGTCAGCGTGGTGCTTCTCCCTCACAGCGCCCGGGGTCTGCATAGTTCTCACTCATTGCACCCCTCCTTTTTGTGGCAGGATGGAAGCTCCTTCTCCCTGACATCACTCATGGAATGTGCAGGCCATCGGCCTCTCGCCTTCCTGCCCATCACTCACTTCCTCAATATGTTCCCTCACTGTCAGCCCGACTCCGGACCTGTACAGCGCGCACTCACTCAAACCTTCCTCCTGCTGCCAGCATGAGCTTCACCTTCGCACACATCACTCATGGAATCCTCCCCTTCCCTTTCTGGGGCGGCCAGTGAGTGAGCGGCCACTCCCCCCCCCCCATACTGGCATCTGATCTAGTGTTCAAGAAAGGGCCCCTTGCCTTTGCAAGCAATCCTTTCCCCGGTCACGGAGGAGCCCTTGACGCCTTTACCTTCTACAATGTTGCGGAAGCTCCGCGTGGAGGTGTGGTCGTAGGGCGGTGTGTCGTAGGTTTCCCACTTGAGGGCCTCTTCCACATCCTTGGCTGTCGGCATCGTCGGGGCCGTTGGGTCAGTTCCCGGGCTCCTTTGCAGAGGCTCCATTTTGCAGCCATCTTCTGCCACCGGGCAGTACTTGTAGTCGTAGTAATACCCACTGCAGATACTCTGGGTGGAAAGGTTAGAGTCAGTGAGCGTACCCCACAAGGCTTGAGCAACCACTCATTCACCACATCTCACTTCTGCCCGGAAGTCAAGGGAGGACAGCAATCACTGGTGGCTAGTGCTCAGGCACAGGCCATACATTGTGATCCTGCGGTGCATGCATGGGGCAGCCCAGAAGCACATGGTCCATGCGGAACATTAACACACTTCACAGCTGTACACTCTGGCACTTCCAACAGGCAGGCCCTTGGCATCAAAAGCAACCCAGAGGGTGGGTCTTTAGCAAGGCCCGCCATGAAACTGAGCGGCTCCTTCTCCACCTCCTCCTGCTCTACGCCGCCATAGCTGTAGGCGGGCTCATGCTCCCGGAAGTGCCCTCCGCAGCTCGAGGCAGTAGCAGTACCCAAGCGTGGTAGTCTAGGGAAGGCGGGAAAGCCTGCATGTGAAGTTGGGGTCTGAAGGATCTGGTAGGTGAGCTGCCAGGAGTTTAGGATTTTGCTGTCTAGGCGAGCAGTGAGAGAGAGAGAGAGAGAGGGAGGGAGAGAGAGAGAGAGAGAGAGAGAGAGAGAGAGAGAGAGAGAGAGAGAGAGAGAGAGAGAGAGAGAGAAAGAGGGAGAGGGAGAGAGAGAGAGAGAGAGAGGGAGGGAGAGAGAGAGAGAGAGAGAGAGAGAGAGAGAGAGAGAGAGAAAGAGGGAGAGAGAGAGAGAGAGAGAGAGGGAGAGAGAGAGAGAGGGAGAGGGAGAGGGAGAGAGAGACTGAAAAGAATGCACACACTCCTCATGTCATCAATGAAGTTGCCCACAACCACACACATTTTGGCTCTCAACCATTGTTACAATTTCAGTATCGTTCAATGCAAAAATATTTACCCTCCAACTGCCAAAGTATGAAGAGCTGGTGAGGACACCATCCGAACTGGTTTTGCCCATATAGTCATTGTTGCAGACATGGCAAGTCCCGGCGTCTACGCTCCAGTCGTAGTACGGCATGGAAAAAGTATCATCGCCGGTGAGGATCTGGATCTCCCGCTCCAGGAAGAGGAGGAACCATCGATGCCATGTCAGGAACCCGGGGCCTCTGGTAGCAAAGGTCGTGGTAACGTTAAATAGGTTATTTCGCAAAATGGGCTTGTAGGCGTAGTAGCGCATCCATGCACCGACGTCATAAACAGAGGCCTCCACGAACCGGAAGGTGTTCCTGTCAAATCGGTTGCCGGAAGTCAGGATGCTGAATCTGGCGCTCTTCTTGACCTTGGCAAGGCTTAGATAACTAAAGAACTTCACTCGCTCGGTGGGCGAGAGCTGGCGTATCTCTTTGCGGATAATGTCTTTTTTCTTATCGCACTTTGCTCCAGTCCACCCAAACATGCAGTCCCCGCAGTCAAAACCGTGGTATCGGGACTTGCAGACACACATGCTGTCAAAGTACTCATGCGGCCACTCTAGGCGGTCATCGTTCTGTTTATCAAGGCTCTTTGCTTGAGTGCGCGGTTGACTGATGAACCTGCAGACCCCTCTTCCGGAGTCAGCCCCACACATGCTGCCATCCCTCCACGTGGGGCAGCAGCATCTGTCTTTTAGGGCTTTGCTAGTAGTGCAGACTTTTGGGAACTGGCTGAGAACCCCTTGGAGAGAGAGCGTGAGGACCACAAGGGTGAAGAACATGGTTTCCACGAACGGAAAATCTCCACACTGCACCTGGAGAGGAAGAGAAACACAATGAAACTCCATGGCATTGATTAGGGACATGGCACAGTTGACAAGGGCACCTGGAATGCCTATCACACCGTATCCCTCACTTCAAATATACATGCGCAGCTAGGTGCATCTAAATGTCCTTCATACACCTGACGAGTCACCTGATCTCCCAAACTCTCCTAACCTCATTAAAACCTTCTTTCCCATCACCACCCTCTTCTAGTGTCAATCGGCACCCGATTTCCTCCCTACCCAGCTAACCAGCTACCAGGATCACGGTGACCATGTGCGTGCAAAGGACCCTGATCCCAGGTTGAGGGGTCCGCTGCTGATGCTGAACACTGGGCAGTGTTTGGCTTCTAGCCTCTTTCTCCCATCTGTGTCACGGCTTGAGGCACTGGGTGGCACACTGCTCAATGGCACAGTGAAGATATGACTCCTGCCTTCCATCAGGATTCTAACTAAATGCCTCTGGCTCACACTCTGTGAGGTTTCTTCCATCTCAGCTGAAGTTTGTTAGCTTCTCTTTCTATCTCTTTCCACTCCTTTCCTTGTCTTCCCTGATAAAGTCACTGCCACATTTCCCTGATCCTCTTCTGGCTTTTGTTGTGTAAACAGCTTCTAAATGGTCCTTGGACCTGGGTCACGTACAATGCCTTGAGAAGGTTCAAAATGTAGGCTGGCATATTAACTCCACCCTTTCTGCTGCCCACTGGTCACCAGTCAACAGAAAAAAGTATCAGACAAGACTGCGCCATTTAGAAATCCCCCTGTGTAATGAGCTCAGATGCCTAACACCGAGCTAGCTCTGATCATCTTTTGCCCAACTCCTCTGATCCCCTAGCTAGCTCCGATCATCTGATGCCCAACTCCTCTGACCCCTGAGGTAGCTCCAATCATCTGATGCTAAATTCCTCTGAACCCTGAGGTAGCTCCGATCATCTGAAGCCCAACTCCTCTGAACCACGAGCTAGCTCTGATCATCTGGTGCCCAACTCCTCTGAGCCCCCAGCTACCCTGTTCATCTGATGCCCCACTTCTCTGAACCCTGAGGTAGTTCTGATCATCTGATGCCCAACTCCACTGAACCCAGAGGTAGCACCAATCATCTGATGCCCAACTCCTCTGAACCCTGAGGTAGATCTGATCATCTGAGGCCCAACTCCACTGAACCCAGAGGTAGCACCAATCATCTGATGCCCAACTCCTCTGAACCCTGAGGTAGATCTGATCATCTTATGCCGAACTCCTCTGAACTTTGAGATAGCTCTGATCATTTGATGCCCAACTCTTCTGAACCCCGAGGTAGCTCTGATCATCTGATGCCCAACTCTTCTGAACCCTGAGGTAGTTCTGATCATCTGATGCCCAACTCCTCTGAACCCTGAGGTAGCTCCGATCATCTGATGCCCAACTCTTCTGAACCCTGAGATAGCTCTGATCATCTTATGCCGAACTCCTCTGAACCATGAGGTAGCACCGATCATCTGATGCCTAAATCCTCTGAACGCTGAGGTAGCTCTGATCATTTGATGCCCAACTTCTCTGAACCCTGAGGTAGTTCTGATCATCTGATGCCCAGCTCTTCTGAACCCCGAAGTAGCTCTGATCATCTGATGCTCAAATCTTCTTAACCCCTGAGGTAGCTCTGATCATCTGATGCCCAACTCCTCTGAACCCCGAAGTAGCTCTGATCATCTGATGCTCAAATCTTCTTAACCCCTGAGGTAGCTCCGATCATCTGATGTCCAACTCCTCTGAACCATGAGGTAGCTCTGATCATCTGATGTCCAACTCCTCTGAACCTGAGGTAGCTCCGATCATCTGAAGCCCAACTCCTCTGAACCACGAGCTAGCTCTGATCATCTGATGCCCAACTCCTCTGAGCCCCCAGCTACCCTGTTCATCTGATGCCCCACTTCTCTGAACCTTGAGGTAGTTCTGATCATCTGATGCCCAACTCCACTGAACCCTGAGGTAGCACGGATCATCTGATGCCCAACTCCTCTGAACCACGAGCTAGCTCTGATCATCTGATGCCCAACTCCTCTGAGCCCACAGCTACCCTGTTCATCTGATGCCCCACTTCTCTGAACCCTGAGGTAGTTCTGATCATCTGATGCCCAACTCCACTGAACCCTGAGGTAGCACGGATCATCTGATGCCCAACTCCTCTGAACCTCGAGGTAGTTCTGATCATCTGATGCCCAACTCCACTGAACCCAGAGGTAGCACCAATCATCTGATGCCCAACTCCTCTGAACCCTGAGGTAGATCTGATCATCTGATGCCCAACTCCACTGAACCAAGAGGTAGCACCAATCATCTGATGCCCAACTCCTCTGAACCCTGAGGTAGATCTGATCATCTGAGGCCCAACTCCACTGAACCCAGAGGTAGCACCAATCATCTGATGCCCAACTCCTCTGAAACCTGAGGTAGATCTGATCATCTTATGCCGAACTCCTCTGAACTTTGAGATAGCTCTGATCATTTGATGCCCAACTCTTCTGAACCCCGAGGTAGCTCTGATCATCTGATGCCCAACTCTTCTGAACCCTGAGGTAGTTCTGATCATCTGATGCCCAACTCCTCTGAACCCTGAGGTAGCTCCGATTATCTGATGCCCAACTCTTCTGAACCCTGAGATAGCTCTGATCATCTTATGCCGAACTCCTCTGAACCATGAGGTAGCACCGATCATCTGATGCCTAAATCCTCTGAACGCTGAGGTAGCTCCGATCATTTGATGCCCAACTTCTCTGAACCCTGAGGTAGTTCTGATCATCTGATGCCCAGCTTTTCTGAACCCCGAAGTAGCTCTGATCATCTGATGCTCAAATCTTCTTAACCCCTGAGGTAGCTCCGATCATCTGATGTCCAACTCCTCTGAACCATGAGGTAGCTCTGATCATCTGATGTCCAACTCCTCTGAACCATGAGGTAGCTCTGATCATCTGAGGCCCAACTGCTCTGAACCCTGAGGTAGCTCTAATCATCTGATGCCCAGCTCTTCTGAACCCCGAGGTAGCTCTGATCATCTGACGCTGAACTCCTCTGAACCATTAGGTAGCTCTGATCATCTGAGGCACAACTCCTCTGAACCTCGAGGTAGCTCTGATCATCTGAGACCCAACTCCTCTGAACCCTGAGGTAGTTCTGATCATCTGATGCCCAACTCCTCTGAACCCCCGAGGTAGCACTGATCATCTAATGCCCAACTCCTTTGTACCCTGAGGTAGATCTGATCAGCTGAGGCCCAACTCCTCTGAACCCTGAGATAGCACGGATCATCTGATGCCCAACTCCTCTGAACACTGAGGTAGCTCTGATCATCTGAGGCGCAACTCCTCTGAACCCTGAGGTAGTTCTGATCATCTGATGCCCAGCTCCACTGAACCCTGAGGTAGCACCGATCATCTGATGCACAACTCCTCTGAACCCTGAGGTAGATCTGATCATCTGATGCCCAACTCCTCTGAACCCTGAGGTAGCTCTGATCATCTGAGGCGCAACTCCTCTGAACCCTGAGGTAGTTCTGATCATCTGATGCCCAGCTCCACTGAACCCTGAGGTAGCACCGATCATCTGATGCGCAACTCCTCTGAACCCTGAGGTAGATCTGATCATCTGATGCCCAACTCCTCTGAACCCTGAGGTAGCTCTGATCATCTGAGGCCCAACTCCTCTGAACTTTGAGGTAGCTCCTATCATTTGTTGCCCAACTCCTCTGAACCCCTGAGGTAGCTCTGATCATCTGATGCCCAACTACCCTAAATTCAAAAGCAAAGAAGATTAAAGAAGAGCCAGAGATTGCTGGTCTCTCTGATCTAAACTGTAGTACGCTCTCCTTTTCACCCGGGACCTGATGTGCTGAAATTCTGGAAAAGTAAGGATCTTTCCAGAATGATCTTCCCCACCACTGTTCCTCTCCCTGTCCTACTGTCCATCTTGCGAGGGTGCTTTAATGCCTCTGGTGGCATTTAACGAGTTAAACATTTGGAAACTAGTTAATCACATAAAATGCATAATGACAGCAACCCCCAACTGCACAGTATCACATGAGAGTAGCAAGCATAAGGTGCCCGAGTTCGCAAGGGTAAAAACAAGCATTGGCAAGAGCAACCGTGTGCACTTTTATTCAGGCATGTGATTGGCATTTGCTAGGCACTGACATGCCACTATCTGGCCATAGAATTGCAACAGCTGGAACATGGTATGATGACCTGCATATATGGCAGCAGTGCTGGGTAAATGCCTATTGAATACCTCCTGCACATAAGCCCCGGATGTTGGTTTAGTTAATGCTATTTGTTTGCAGGACTACAGCCCAAGGAAGAGATCAAAATCAACTGGCTGAAGGGACACTTGTTTAGGACATGTTTGTTACACCGGTAGCCATTTACAGCAGCCACTAGGCCATTACCCGTTAGCAGACTGCTGAGTAAACACACTAGAAAGCAAAATGTTGATGTTACTGCTTGATAGAGTGAGCATAAGGAGATCCCAGGAAGATGCTTTTTGGACAGGGAGGGGCAGGTAGTGGGCGGTAATGGCCACAGGGATTATCATGGCCATGGGCAGTCAATGGGTGGGTAAATAACCAAACAACACCCGCCAGCTGTGTCTCCCTCCTCACATGTTGTCTCCCACCCACCTGTACTGCAGTGCATTGTTTTGGCTTCTACGTGGTGGATATGCACCACCAATTAGCAGAAACCTATAACCACAAGCAGACATTCTGCAATAACCAGGGGCCACGTAATCACTCTGCACAAGTGAGTACAAACGCATGCCACAGGCAACACTGTGGTGCAGGAGTAACAGATGTAAAGCACAGGATCCATGCCACACACATGAGTGATATCTATAAGGCAAAGGTGCAATTGCGTATGAAACCATGCGATATTTGCACGACTATACACATGAGTGACATCTGTAAAACGCTCATAGTATTTCAGAATAACTGTCAACCGAAAGCCATGAGTAACAACGTTAAAGCACAGGGAGCACTGTGAACCAGTATATAAAAGCCAAAGTTCCCACACACCACTGTGAACCGGTATATAACAGCCAAAGTTCCCACACACCAGTGTGAACCGGTATATAACAGCCAAAGTTCCCACACACCAGTGTGAACCAGTAGATAACAGCCAAAGTTCCCACACACCACTTTGAACCAGTATATAACAGCCAAAGTACCCACACACCACTTTACACCAGTGTGTAAGAGCCAACGTCCCCAAGAACACTGTGCATCATTGTATAACAGCCAATGTTCCCACAGATCTCTGTATTTATGTATTAATGTATTATTTTCTTGTTAGGTACTTATACAATAAGAATATACTGCTTCAAATAGCCGAGGGTCCCACACACCTCTCTGCAACTGTATATAACATCCAAAGTTCACACTCATCGCTGTGCAGCAGTATATAACAGCTGAAGTCCCCTCACACCACTATGAACGATTATATAACTAAAGTTCCCACCCATTACTGTGCACCAGTATATAACAACTAAAGTTCCTGCCAACGTTCCCAACAACAATGTGCACCAGTATATAACAGCCGAGGTTCCCAAACACCACTCTGCAACTGTATATAACAGCTGACGTTTAGTTCCACATACCACTCTGCACTTCCCACACACCACTCTGCACTAGTATATAACAGCCGAAGCTCCCACACCACTGTGCACCCGCATATAACAGCCGAAGCTCCCACACCACTGTGCACCCGCATATAACAGCAGAAGCTCCCACACCACTGTGCACCCGTATATAACAGCAGAAGCTCCCACACCACTGTGCACCCGCATATAACAGCCGAAGCTCCCACACCACTGTGCACCCGCATATAACAGCAGAAGCTCCCACACCACTCTGCACTAGTATATAACAGCAGAAGCTCCCACACCACTGTGCACCCGCATATAACAGCCCAAGCTCCCACACCACTGTGCACCCGCATATAACAGCAGAAGCTCCCACACCACTCAGCACTAGTATATAACAGCAGAAGCTCCCACACCACTGTGCACCCGCATATAACAGCCCAAGCTCCCACACCACTGTGGACCTGCATATAACAGCAGAAGCTCCCACACCACTGTGCACCCGCATATAACAGCAGAAGCTCCCACACCACTGTGCACCCGCATACAACAGCAGAAGCTCCCACACCACTCTGCAACTGTATATAACAGCTGACGTTTAGTTCCACATACCACTCTGCACTTCCCACACACCACTCTGCACTAGTATATAACAGCCGAAGCTCCCACACCACTGTACACCCGCATATAACAGCCGAAGCTCCCACACCACTGTGCACCCGCATATAACAGCAGAAGCTCCCACACCACTGTGCACCCGTATATAACAGCAGAAGCTCCCACACCACTGTGCACCCGCATATAACAGCCGAAGCTCCCACACCACTGTGCACCCGCATATAACAGCAGAAGCTCCCACACCACTCTGCACTAGTATATAACAGCAGAAGCTCCCACACCACTGTGCACCCGCATATAACAGCCCAAGCTCCCACACCACTGTGCACCCGCATATAACAGCAGAAGCTCCCACACCACTCTGCACTAGTATATAACAGCAGAAGCTCCCACACCACTGTGCACCCGCATATAACAGCCCAAGCTCCCACACCACTGTGGACCTGCATATAACAGCAGAAGCTCCCACACCACTGTGCACCCGCATATAACAGCAGAAGCTCCCACATCACTGTGCACCCGCATACAACAGCAGAAGCTCCCACACCACTCTGCAACTGTATATAACAGCTGACGTTTAGTTCCACATACCACTCTGCACTTCCCACACACCACTCTGCACTAGCACTAGTATATAACAGCCGAAGCTCCCACACCACTGTGCACCCGCATATAACAGCCGAAGCTCCCACACCACTGTGCACCCGCATATAACAGCAGAAGCTCCCACACCACTGTGCACCCGCATATAACAGCCGAAGCTCCCACACCACTGTGCACCCGCATATAACAGCCGAAGCTCCCACACCACTGTGCACCCGCATATAACAGCAGAAGCTCCCACACCACTCTGCACTAGTATATAACAGCAGAAGCTCCCACACCACTGTGCACCCGCATATAACAGCCCAAGCTCCCACACCACTGTGGACCTGCATATAACAGCAGAAGCTCCCACACCACTGTGCACCCGCATATAACAGCAGAAGCTCCCACACCACTGTGCACCCGCATATAACAGCAGAAGCTCCCACACCACTCTGGACCCGCATATAACAGCAGACGCTCCCACACTACTCTGCACCCGCACCACTGTGCACCCGCATATAACAGCAGAAGCTCCCACACCACTGTGCACCCGCATATAACAGCAGAAGCTCCCACACCACTGTGCACCCGCATATAACAGCAGAAGCTCCCACACCACTGTGCACCCGCATATAACAGTAGAAGCTCCCACACCACTCTGCACCCGCATATAACAGCAGACGCTCCCACACTACTCTGCACCCGCACCACTGTGCACCCGCATATAACAGCAGAAGCTCCCACACCACTCTGCACCCGCATATAACAGCAGAAGCTCCCACACCACTGTGCACCCGCATATAACAGCAGAAGCTCCCACACCACTGTGCACCCGCATATAACAGCAGAAGCTCCCACACCACTGTGCACCCGCATATAACAGCAGAAGCTCCCACACCACTCTGCACCCGCATATAACAGCAGAAGCTCCCACACCACTGTGCACCCGCATATAACAGCCCAAGCTCCCACACCACTCTGCACCCGCATATAACAGCAGAAGCTCCCACACCACTGTGCACCCGCATATAACAGCAGAAGCTCCCACACCACTGTGCACCCGCATATAACAGCAGAAGCTCCCACACTACTGTGCACCCGCATATAACAGCAGAAGCTCCCACACCACTGTGCACCCACATATAACAGCAGACGCTCCCACACTACTCTGCACCCGCATATAACAGCAGAAGCTCCCACACCACTGTGCACCCGCATATAACAGCAGAAGCTCCCACACCACTCTGCACCCGCATATAACAGCAGAAGCTCCCACACCACTGTGCACCCGCATATAACAGCAGAAGCTCCCACACCACTCTGCACCCGCATATAACAGCAGAAGCTCCCACACCACTGTGCACCCGCATATAACAGCCCAAGCTCCCACACCACTCTGCACCCGCATATAACAGCAGAAGCTCCCACACCACTGTGCACCCGCATATAACAGCAGAAGCTCCCACACCACTGTGCACCCGCATATAACAGCAGAAGCTCCCACACCACTGTGCACCCGCATATAACAGCAGAAGCTCCCACACCACTCTGCACCCGCATATAACAGCAGAAGCTCCCACACCACTGTGCACCCGCATATAACAGCAGACGCTCCCACACTACTCTGCACCCGCATATAACAGCAGAAGCTCCCACACCACTGTGCACCCGCATATAACAGCAGAAGCTCCCACACCACTGTGCACCCGCATATAACAGCAGAAGCTCCCACACCACTCTGGACCCGCATATAACAGCAGACGCTCCCACACTACTCTGCACCCGCACCACTGTGCACCCGCATATAACAGCAGAAGCTCCCACACCACTGTGCACCCGCATATAACAGCAGAAGCTCCCACACCACTGTGCACCCGCATATAACAGCAGAAGCTCCCACACCACTGTGCACCCGCATATAACAGTAGAAGCTCCCACACCACTCTGCACCCGCATATAACAGCAGACGCTCCCACACTACTCTGCACCCGCACCACTGTGCACCCGCATATAACAGCAGAAGCTCCCACACCACTCTGCACCCGCATATAACAGCAGAAGCTCCCACACCACTGTGCACCCGCATATAACAGCAGAAGCTCCCACACCACTGTGCACCCGCATATAACAGCAGAAGCTCCCACACCACTGTGCACCCGCATATAACAGCAGAAGCTCCCACACCACTCTGCACCCGCATATAACAGCAGAAGCTCCCACACCACTGTGCACCCGCATATAACAGCCCAAGCTCCCACACCACTCTGCACCCGCATATAACAGCAGAAGCTCCCACACCACTGTGCACCCGCATATAACAGCAGAAGCTCCCACACCACTGTGCACCCGCATATAACAGCAGAAGCTCCCACACTACTGTGCACCCGCATATAACAGCAGAAGCTCCCACACCACTGTGCACCCACATATAACAGCAGACGCTCCCACACTACTCTGCACCCGCATATAACAGCAGAAGCTCCCACACCACTGTGCACCCGCATATAACAGCAGAAGCTCCCACACCACTCTGCACCCGCATATAACAGCAGAAGCTCCCACACCACTGTGCACCCGCATATAACAGCAGAAGCTCCCACACCACTCTGCACCCGCATATAACAGCAGAAGCTCCCACACCACTGTGCACCCGCATATAACAGCCCAAGCTCCCACACCACTCTGCACCCGCATATAACAGCAGAAGCTCCCACACCACTGTGCACCCGCATATAACAGCAGAAGCTCCCACACCACTGTGCACCCGCATATAACAGCAGAAGCTCCCACACCACTGTGCACCCGCATATAACAGCAGAAGCTCCCACACCACTCTGCACCCGCATATAACAGCAGAAGCTCCCACACCACTGTGCACCCGCATATAACAGCAGAAGCTCCCACTCCCAAGCTCCCACACCACTGTGCACCCGCATATAACAGCAGAAGCTCCCACACCACTGTGCACCCGCATATAACAGCAGAAGCTCCCACACCACTGTGCACCCGCATATAACAGCAGAAGCTCCCACACCACTCTGCACCCGCATATAACAGCAGAAGCTCCCACACCACTCTGCACCCGCATATAACAGCAGAAGCTCCCACACCACTGTGCACCCGCATATAACAGCAGAAGCTCCCACACCACTCTGCACCCGCATATAACAGCAGAAGCTCCCACACCACTGTGCACCCGCACATAACAGCAGAAGCTCCCACACCACTGTGCACCCGCACATAACAGCAGAAGCTCCCACACCACTCTGCACCCGCATATAACAGCCCAAGCTCCCACACCACTGTGCACCCGCATATAACAGCAGAAGCTCCCACACCACTGTGCACCCGCATATAACAGCAGAAGCTCCCACACCACTCTGCACCCGCATATAACAGCAGAAGCTCCCACACCACTCTGCACCCGCATATAACAGCAGAAGCTCCCACACCACTGTGCACCTGCATATAACAGCAGAAGCTCCCACACCACTGTGCACCCGCATATAACAGCAGAAGCTCCCACACCACTGTGCACCCGCACATAACAGCAGAAGCTCC
Organism: Ambystoma mexicanum; assembly: GCF_040938575.1. Classification (NCBI taxonomy): domain Eukaryota; kingdom Metazoa; phylum Chordata; class Amphibia; order Caudata; family Ambystomatidae; genus Ambystoma; species Ambystoma mexicanum. The sequence goes on along the minus strand of NC_090941.1, from coordinate 1,162,557,527 downwards.
CACACCACTGTGCACCCGCACATAACAGCAGAAGCTCCCACACCACTCTGCACCCGCATATAACAGCCCAAGCTCCCACACCACTGTGCACCCGCATATAACAGCAGAAGCTCCCACACCACTCTGCACCCGCATATAACAGCAGAAGCTCCCACACCACTGTGCACCCGCATATAACAGCAGAAGCTCCCACACTACTCTGCACCCGCATATAACAGCAGAAGCTCCCACACCACTGTGCACCCGCATATAACAGCAGAAGCTCCCACACCACTGTGGACCTGCATATAACAGCAGAAGCTCCCACACCACTCTGCACCATCATATAACAGCCAGTAAACTCATACTGAACGGCTACCACAAAATCAAAATATCATGGCGACATTAACACAAGCTTGCTTTATCAGCTTGTAATTAAAGTACTGGCATCTACTGTGCAGACTCAGCAAAGGAGACCATATTTAAACAATGAGTTCCCTGTCATTATCTCGGGGATATCGGCATTGGTTAAATCTCACGCTCCTAGATACTGCAGCCGCAGAAGGGGTAATCGCCGCCGCCTTATCAATGTATCGATTACTCTGCTCTCATTTGAAAATATAGCCTCATTTTACTGGAACCCCTCTCAGCTGCCAGCCTCAGAAACTGCCACCAAACTCCCGAGGGCAACCCACACATCTGGAAACATTTGGTGAATTAGTCCCAATAAACAGACAGCATTGTGTGGCTTGGCCGCCGATGCTATGGACGAGTGAACCAGGGGGAAGGGACCCTGCAGCCGGTGAAGCCCAGGTGGGCTATACGCTGACATTCTGCCAAAGCCCCTGTGAAGCGCCACATGGGCAGTTTTTTAGGGAGGATGGGCAGCAGACAGTCAAGCGATTGCCTCCACTGTGGCTTCAAGGCTGCTGGCGGCCCCAGCCCCATGAGCCTAGAGAAATAGTTCTTGGTGTGCCTCGCGCCCCTTGCGCCCATATAACCTGGCACCCATGACTAGACCCGCTGCTGGGACCAGGCATGTGCATGCCAAGCGTCTCCTCTCTCATGCCACACCGCACCTCTGTATTGCTGACTGCAGGCCCACTCTGGATTGCCTCTTCTCTGTGCCTTCAGCCGCTTGGGAAGCTGCCTGCTGCCACAGGAAAGGGCAGGCTGGCATTTATAGGGAGCTGACTGGGCGACATGTAGGGCTGGCATCTGAGGGTGTGGGTAGCACAGGTGTGTCACGGTAGGCGGCAGTCCAGCAGGTTCCGCGTGCGTGTGGCACAGGACCGCCCCATTAGGCAATGCTCTGCATCTTCCAGAATTAGCAACACTGCGTGTGATCAGAGCCCGTGCCTTACACTTGCAGGTTCTGCCGGGAAATTCCAGCAGCGCACACGCTTTCTACGGATAATTACACCTCCAGGGGACAGCTCAGTGTGGAATGAGCACCTTGGCATCGTGCCACAGGATTCTGACGGGCACGCCACACCCTCCACCACATGCCCACTTTTGGCAGGGGCAGTATCGTTCTAAGGGCCTGGTCTTCAGAGTCAGAAACTGCTTCAGAGGAAGTGGGCACAGCCTGCCCCTAACCAGGACCTCAGGACTACAGAAGGACCTGTCTCAGTCTCTCTCGCTCTCTGTGTCTCCCTCTCTGTCTCTCTGTCTCTGTCTCAGTCTCTCTCCCTCTCTGTCTCTCCCTCTCTGTCTCTCTGTCTCTGTCTCAGTCTCTCTCCCTCTCTGTCTCTCCCCCTCTGTCTCTCCCTCTCTGTCTCAGTCTCTCTCCCTCTCTGTCTCTGTCTCTCTGTCTCAGTCTCTCTCCCTCTCTGTCTCTCCCCCTCTGTCTCTCTGTCTCTGTCTCAGTCTCTCTCCCTCTCTGTCTCTCCCTCTCTGTCTCTCTGTCTCTGTCTCTCTGTCTCAGTCTTTCTCCCTCTCTGTCTCTCCCTCTGTCTCTCTGTATCGGTCTCTCTTCCCCTCTGTTTCTCCCTCTCTGTCTCTCTGTCTCAGTCTCTCTCCCTCTCTGTCTCTCTGTCTCTGTCTCAGTCTCTCTCCCTCTCTGTCTCTCCCTCTCTGTCTCTCTGTCTCTGTCTCTCTGTCTCAGTCTTTCTCCCCCTCTGTCTCTCCCTCTGTCTCTCTGTCTCAGTCTCTCTTCCCCTCTGTTTCTCCCTCTCTGTCTCTCTGTCTCAGTCTCTCTCCCTCTCTGTCTCTCCCTCTCTGTCTCTCTGTCTCAGTCTCTCTCCCTCTCTGTCTCTCCCCCTCTGTCTCTCTGTCTCTGTCTCAGTCTCTCTCCTTCTCTGTCTCTCCCTCTGTCTCTCTGTCTCAGTCTCTCTTCCCCTCTGTTTCTCCCTCTCTGTCTCTCTGTCTCAGTCTCTCTCCTTCTCTGTCTCTCCCTCTCTGTCTCTCTGTCTCTGTCTCAGTCTCTCTCCCTCTCTGTCTCTCCCTCTCTGTCTCTCTGTCTCTGTCTCTCTGTCTCAGTCTTTCTCCCCCTCTGTCTCTCCCTCTGTCTCTCTGTCTCAGTCTCTCTTCCCCTCTGTCTCTCCCTATCTGTCTCTCTGTCTCAGTCTCTCTCCCTCTCTGTCTCTCCCCCTCTGTCTCTCTGTCTCTGTCTCAGTCTCTCTCCTTCTCTGTCTCTCCCTCTGTCTCTCTGTCTCAGTCTCTCTTCCCCTCTGTTTCTCCCTCTCTGTCTCTCTGTCTCAGTCTCTCTCCTTCTCTGTCTCTCCCTCTCTGTCTCTCTGTCTCTGTCTCAGTCTCTCTCCCTCTCTGTCTCTCCCTCTCTGTCTCTCTGTCTCTGTCTCTCTGTCTCAGTCTTTCTCCCCCTCTGTCTCTCCCTCTGTCTCTCTGTCTCAGTCTCTCTTCCCCTCTGTTTCTCCCTCTCTGTCTCTCTTTCTCAGTCTCTCTCCCTCTCTGTCTCTCCCCCTCTGTCTCTCTGTCTCTGTCTCAGTCTCTCTCCTTCTCTGTCTCTCCCTCTGTCTCTCTGTCTCAGTCTCTCTTCCCCTCTGTTTCTCCCTCTCTGTCTCTCTGTCTCAGTCTCTCTCCCTCTCTGTCTCTCCCTCTCTGTCTCTCTGTCTCTGTCTCAGTCTCTCTCCCTCTCTGTCTCTCCCTCTCTGTCTCTCTGTCTCTGTCTCAGTCTCTCTCCCTCTCTGTCTCTCCCTCTCTGTCTCTCTGTCTCTGTCTCTCTGTCTCAGTCTTTCTCCCCCTCTGTCTCTCCCTCTGTCTCTCTGTCTCAGTCTCTCTTCCCCTCTGTCTCTCCCTCTTTGTCTCTCTGTCTCAGTCTCTCTCCCTCTCTGTCTCTCCCTCTCTGTCTCTCTGTCTCTGTCTCAGTCTCTCTCCCTCTCTGTCTCTCCCTCTCTGTCTCTGTCTCAGTCTCTCTCCCTCTCTGTCTCTCCCTCTCTGTCTCTCTGTCTCTGTCTCAGTCTCTCTCCCTCTCTGTCTCTCCCTCTCTGTCTCTCTGTCTCTGTCTCAGTCTCTCTCCCTCTCTGTCTCTCCCTCTCTGTCTCTCTGTCTCTCTGTCTCAGTCTTTCTCCCCCTCTGTCTCTCCCTGTGTCTCTCTGTCTCAGTCTCTCTTCCCCTCTGTCTCTCCCTCTGTCTCTCTGTCTCAGTCTCTCTTCCCCTCTGTCTCTCCCTCTCTGTCTCTCTGTCTCTGTCTCTCTGTCTCAGTCTTTCCCCCCCTCTGTCTCTCCCTCTGTCTCTCTGTCTCAGTCTCTCTCCCTCTCTGTCTCTCCCTCTGTCTCTCTGTCTCAGTCTCTCTTCCCCTCTGTCTCTCCCTCTCTGTCTCTCTGTCTCTGTCTCAGTCTCTCTCCCTCTCTGTCTCTCCCTCTCTCCCTCTCTGTCTCTCTGTCTCTGTCTCAGTCTCTCTTCCCCTCTGTCTCTCCCTCTTTGTCTCTCTGTCTCAGTCTCTCTCCTTCTCTGTCTCTCCCTCTTTGTCTGTTTCGACGTTCATTCATCAAAAGTGTTTTTTTCGATAGGTTTTTATTTTATTTTGATTTTTCTTCGAAAAAAAAATAATTTTAAATTGTTGTGGTTAAAAGTATATAAGCCATGGGGTGGGGAGTTCGAGAACAGAGTAGAGGGTTGGTTAGGGGGACCCCTGCAAAAATAACAAATAAAAATGTTGGATTTATTTTTTCCAAAAATAAAATGCAAAAATCCCATCCAAAAAACACTGTTGATGAATGAACATAGAACCAAAGGACCTGCATGACCCAGTGGAGTGGGAGGGCAGGGGAGGGTCAGTGGCACAGTACCGAACTCTACACAGAGAATTCCAACACACCACTGACAATACGCACACTCACCACACTATGGAAAGAACACACACACCTGGCTATGCACAAAGCAAATAATGTAATGACCACACAGACCAGGAATGTGTGCACACTGAGCAAGCCCAGAGAACAGCAAACCATAGGCATGGATATGCACAAGTGAGGCCTGAGGATACCAAACCACAGGGATATGTGCAAACTGAGAAAGCACAGAACAGAGTAAACCACAGTGGTAGGCAAACACTGTCTGGGGGAACTTAACCATGGGGATGTGTGCACACTCAGCAAACACAGAGCAGAGCAAGTCACAGCAGCATATGTGCACTAATGGAGCCTTAAGAAATCCACGCCACAGGGATGGATCAGAAACCACAGAGATGGGTGCACACTCAGCAAGCACAGAGGATAGGAAACCACAGAGATGTGTGCACAACCAGCAAGCACAGAGGATAAGAAACCACCACTGAGATGTGTGCACACTCAGCAATCAAAGAGGATAAGAAACCACTGACATGTGTGCACACTCAGCAAGCACAGAGGATAAAAAAACACAGAGATATGTGCAAACTCAGCAAGCACAGATGATAAGAAACCACAGAGATGTGTGCACACTAAGCAAGCACAGAGGATAAGAAACCACTGAGATGTGTGCACACTCAGCAAGCACAGAGGATTGGAAACCACAGAGATGTGTGCACACTAAGCAAGCACAGAGGATAAGAAACCACTGAGATGTGTGCACACTCAGCAATCAAAGAGGATAAGAAACCACTGACATGTGTGTACACTCAGCAAGCACAGAGGATAAAAAAACACAGAGATATGTGCAAACTCAGCAAGCACAGATGATAAGAAACCACAGAGATGTGTGCACACTCAGCATCCACGGAGGATAAGAAACCACTGAGATGTGTGCACACTCAGCAAGCACGGAGGATAAGAAACCACTGAGATGTGTGCACACCCAGCAAGCACAGAGGATAAGAAACCAAAGAGATGTGTGCACACTCAGCAAGCTGGAACTGAGCAAACCACATGAATATGAAGCCATGGAGTGAACACTAAGCCAAGTAGTGCCCCCGTGTGTTTTTTCTCTGATGGAGAACTGAGGAAAGCAAACACAAATGGGCCAAGACTTAAATATTTGTTTCATTGGCAGTCTGATGTGTTCTCAGTTCCAACCGAGTTCTCCAACTCACCGGGCTCCTCTACCAAACAGAGGAATGACCTTACCATGGTCAGATCTTCAAATCGACTTTATTGATCCGGTGACTCGTTCTTCACATGGCAACACATATATATTGACAGTTACCTGTCTCTTTACGAAGTAGGTTGAATGTCTTCTTCTCCAAATTGCAAGTTGGAGATGGCAGCTATGTTATTATTGAGACACATCTTTTCTCATCAGGAGATTGCGTCTGACTGAGATTGCGTTTTACCAGTGAGGTAATGACTAAAATGAGGGACATTCTTGTAGTTAAGCATAAATTACATATGAGTTCCCATCTGACATCCAGCAGGGGGCGGAGGGTGATAGAGTGATATAATAAAATAATTGTAGGTATTTTTATGAGGTTTGTAGTGGATTCTGTAACCAGTTGGGAATTCCGATTACCACTAGTCTCGATGGCTCTGAGTTCTAAACTTATTTCAATAACTAAGATGTCTATTTTGGAACTCCTGACTGGTAGGAAAACGCTCATGCTTCAGCACCTGTTATACTGAACAAAAGAACAGATGTTGATCAACAACTCTACCACCGATGAATATGTTGAGAACTTGCAAAAGCTTCTCCCACATGCTTTTGCGGACACTCAAAGGAACCTGTCGAAATCTGCGGTAAATACAAAGACCAACTATTATCTGTGGACATCCAAAAAAGGAGTATGATGTAGGTGATCAATTTGATCTCTATGATTTCCAAAGGATCCAGTCCATGGAACCTAAGCTGGAAAGGATCATATGAGATGACTAATAAGATCTCTTGCGTTGCCTGAAAAATATGCATTCCAAAAGGGGAGCACGCAAAAGATTTTTGATTCCACATGAACCAGCTGCAAGCCTGTAACTCTCGGAATGCTCGATGGATCAGTTCCTCCTCCAGGAATCTACATAAAGAGGTGAGTACAAATGATTTGGTTGAAAGGATGAATATTTGTGGAATGTTAAAGATAAAAATAAGTATTGGTTGTATGTGAAACCCTGATGGGTATCATTGTGTAAATAATAGGAAAGGCAATTGAATAATGCAAGGTGAAACACTTGTATTAAAACAGACTTTGCACCCCTCTCTGTAGTGCAATAATGAAACATTCCTTCCAACCTGCCAGACCAAAGGTGGAAGAATACGAGGGGTCTCCAGGAAAGGGCATCAATCACACGCCCCAGCCAAGGAAAGGAGGGGGAATCTGAGTATTCCTACCCATAGAAAGAAAGATGTAATCCAAGCCTCGATCTGAATGAGCCGAGGCTGTTTAATGATCCACTTTGCAGGCATAATATGGACCCTAGAGGAAGATTTCAATCCAAGAAACAATGATCCTTGACCCTCTGTCCTTTTCCTGGAGACGTCAGTTCTGGAGGGGCAGACCTGTGGGGACATATGGATCCCAATAAGATCACCCTAACGTAAACTGAAAACATGGAGATTGCTTCAGTATTGAGCGAAAAAGGTGCTGGTTGGGAAATATGTTTTGTGTAGCTGCCTTCCTCTTACTACCAGATGAAAAGGTACACCTGCAAAATGTGTTTAGTTGTCTGTGCATCCAAGGGACACTTTCCAACAAAGTAAATGAGAATTCTCCAAACTATAGCCATTTCTATGGCTTTTAAATGCAATTGCCCAGAGATTGGGTTGTTGATGCCAAGAACATGCAAAGATTTCTCCTGTGAATAAGTGCCAGACATCTGGAGTGTGTTTACCAGCAACAGAACTCAAAAGGCCCCAGAACATTTATTGAAGCTTAGAACATAAATTAACAAATTCAGGATTTCACCAAAGTGCTATTTGCGTAATATAGATTGCATAAGGTGCCCTTGTGGATCATAACATAACACAACATAACATGACAGTATTCATTTTGAACCATTGTATCTTGCCATACATTTCATTGAACTCAGATGAAAAGGGGCATGGCTGTAGTGTAGATGTAAACATTTGGCGCAGTAGCCCCAACCTCAGGATTTTGTGCCGTAAAACCCAGATTATGAGGAAAGTAATTGTTTATCTCCAAAGAGAATCACATGTTGAGTACGACCTGTGCAAACAATTTTTTTTCCAGGCTCTGCACCAAGACACTCTTTAGATCAAATCAAAATCACATTTTGAGCTTCATATGCCAGTTTTAGGGAATATAGTTCATGTTTAATGCACTACCTGAGTCATCTTGTGGCCGGAACCAGTGTAATTTAGCATGCAATTCTTGTCATATTGAACAGAAATGTTCCATGTCTCCCTTCCATAGAGTAAAAAGGTATAACTTTATCACAAGGCCACGGCTGGGTCTTGCCAGTGACAAGGTTAGGGGATGAGATGAGTTTTATATAATAAAATGCTCTTGCAGCAGATAGAAAGGAGAAGGATTTTTCTGGATATGACTGAAAGGAGATGACTGGCTGGGGTGACCCACTGGTTTCCAGGCAAGCTGCAGAAAGGAGCCCTTCGAGAAAGAAATGAGCAGGCCTTACGGGAAACTGGTTTCCAAACAGGCAGCTGAAAAGGCCAGTTGCTGATGCAGTAGCTCCAGACTGGATCCAAGCTGATTTCCAAAATGTAAGAAGCCACATTTAAAATGTAAGTAATTGGCCCCATTTAAATCCAGATTCCACTTGTAGTGCTATCCATGGTGAATCCCGTAAAACAAGATCCCGTAAAACAAGAGGGTCTTGAAGTAAAGGGATGCTTATTTGACAGGGACGCATGTGCAGTGTTAATGAAAATGCCTGGTGTCTCCTATTTAAATTGAGTATAAAATGGGATTTCATGTTCAGCAAAACTAAGTGCATTTTGTAAAGTGTCGATGCAAAAGGGACATTAATTGATGCAATTTAGTACAGTTTATGCTCTGTAAAATTAAGAACCATTTAATAGAGACTCTGTGGATCCTACCAGCATGGAATGACGTGGCCCCTTGTGTCATCATGAAGCACAATTGCCTGATGGGGTATCATTTAAAACTGTCGCCGGTTGGAGCACACTTATTAAATGGATGCTTGCGTCTCTGAAAGTAGCTCAGACAATTAATTTCATTCACAGAAAATCATGCAAAGTGTAAAACCTATGTAATCCCTTATCCTGAAATGCATAGATAGATCTGTGTGATGTGATTGGGCAAGGTTGCTTTAACATTGTATTTTCACTGGGGTATATTACATCTCCAACCCAAAACCTACATATCTGAAGGTAAATGAATAGAAGTAGATTGAAAGCAGTGCCACACATGTTCAGAAAAGACTGCACATGCACATGTTCATGGAAGAGTACACACTACCTGAGAGTACTATTTTCCTAATCCAAACCTGTATGTGTAATTCATTCTTGCCTACATTTAAATTGCATACACATAGCTTAATGTTTCACAAACCCACGCTCATAGGGCAAGGAAGCGAAGTTACTATGCACATTTAAATGTCATTGGTCCAAGAATCTTGATCTGATAGCATACTGGTTTTGATACTGGACAAAATCATTTATTTTTGAAGAATCCTATAATGGTTGATAAAAATGTTATATAAATATATGTGAGCAGACTGGCCGATAACCAGCAATGCTATCAATAAAGCACATTGTGTTGCTTGGATAGAAACAATTCTAGAAGGTGTGAAAGTGTATGTCTGTATTGACAATAGTGAGATTCATGCATTCAGGGCAGTTTTGTTTTGTTCACACACTGTAATATTGTAGTGACTTCCCTGGCAGAAATTTGAAGTCCACCTTTGTTTGGATTTGAATTTAAGTCATTTAAATACATTTCGCTGGTCTGATAGCACAGTGAGTAGAGCGCTCGCTTTAACATCTGTGCAGAGCCCCCTGACGCAGGTTTGAATCCCAGCAGGGGCAAACTCAGCCTTTCATCCTTCCGAGGTCGATAAATGAGCACCACGCACCGTGGGTGATAATAAGCAGTGCTCAGATACTTGAGTGTTTGTAGCACTATATAAATGCTAAATTATTATTAAATATTATTAGAAAAACTGCAAGTACCTTTCCCAGAATTGTGCGGTGGAACTGTATTATAGCGGGAATGAGATTATTGATACAACACTAGCAGAACCTATAAACCAATTTAAAACTATCTCTACAGAATGCTGACTTTGGAATGAAGGGACACTGTGTTTGAGGGCAGTGGAGTACAGGTGATGATTTCAGCAGAAATTGTCAGAATTACTGAAGATGTCTTTAAACAGGTAGCTAGTTGGGCACTACAAGTCACCAAGGCCCTCTAAAGCAGGCTAAAGGGACAGAACCACTATCAGTACCTTTATTTTTACTTTTCAGGCTGTTCAGAGTTGAACCAGGAGTCTGGATGCTTTCAGCACCAAGTCTGGTCAAGATGGGGAGTGGCGTTGATGGGGTTCAATGGCATGGTGCAGTTTGGCAGCAACAACGGCTTGCGGGTTGAAGGCACTGGTAAACGGCAGGTGGCGATAGGTTGGAAAAGTTGGTGGTCTTGAATACAGAGGAGCAAAGATCTGCCTTCAGAGGCAAACAGGTTCAACTGGCTCAACACGTCATTGTGACACTGCAGCAGTAACAGATTGAGAGCTGAAAAAATTGATAGGCAGGCCAGTGGTGCCAAGTGGGGGGATGCTAGAACACTTGGTGGTCTCAGCTTTAGAAAGAGCAGAGCTTTGGCATCTGTGTCAAGTTTGGGTGGTGGTGCAGCATTAATACAGTTTGGAGATGCAGGCTAAGCCAGGGGCTGCTTCCTTGGTGCTTTGGTATCAGGCAGACCCTGGTCAGGGTTTGCAGGGGGAAGCTAAATCCTGTATTCTGCACTTCCAAGCCAGGAAGGTTTTAGAGAACACTAGCAAGGGTTCTGTCACCTCCAGTGATCATGGTCCTGGTTAACAGTGCTCTCAGCTGGAGCAGGTTACACCCCGAATATTCATTTGGGATGGTAAAGTGAAGTAACTGGTCTCTTCCATGGAGCACTGGGTCTTCTACTCTAAGGCAGAGGACTTTGGAGTAGACTGTACTTCCAAAGGAATTCCAGGAGAACACATATTTTTTGCTGCCGAAAGATGAATAAACTAAGGTGAGGGTCACCACCTCCCTTATATAGGAAAACGGGCACAGTGGAATGACTCCCTTTTAATCTTCTCTAAGGGATCCAACCCAGGCTGCCATAACAAAAGTGCTTTGCTGGGTGATGTCACACAAACCAAACTCTGTCTGCAAGAAGTTGGGTGGTGACAGGAAGTTTAGGAGCCCTAAGGAATCACAAGACAGACAAATCCTTCATGCTTTGGTAGTCCTCTCCTGGGCTACTCTAACCCTGCTGCCTTTCTTCTGTCAGCATACTAGAAAGGATCTCCAGTAATCAGAACCCTTGTCAGAATGGGCCTTTATACTAACAGGACTGCATTTGAAGCACTAGCTCTCAGCTACCCCCACAGAGGAAGTCCCTTTGTCCCGGCAGAAGATTACAAGCCTTCCCTTCTCATGGGATCAAAGATTTGGTTTCCAGAGTGGCCAATGTTCATTCCAACAGTTATTCTGTCTTTTGTTGATGGTACCGCTGGTGGCATGCATTTGTGTATGACTTTGTATGTGGGGGTGGTTGTTAGTCAGTCATTTCATCTGATTGCATGTCAGGTGTGATTGTCTCAGGCCTCTTTCCATTTATCACGTGTCACTTCGTATCTAATTGGTCATGTGTTGTGCTTTTGGTTTGCTCTTTTGCTATTGCATGCCATGTCATGGTGTGGCCGACAAGGGTGATGTGGGTTGTGAGGGTTTGCATGACATACCAGTGATTGTCATGGCCTGTTATGCAGGGGGTGGGGTGATATACACCTTGCATGTGTTCCTTTTGGTCACACAGGATTGGTTATGTTTAAGTAGCTAGGGATGCACACACTGTAGCACAGGTACAGTGAGCTAAAGTGTGGCTAGGAATATCGAGTGGGTACCTTCCCAAAGAACAGGTCATTTAGCCGTGTTCGTTCTCGCAGAGGGACACCGATGGACTACTTTTTGATTGTTTAAGTGACTTAGGTTTCCGTCACCCTAAGTTTCCTATGGTCATCCAGACGTGGACCTCTTGCTCACTGTGCTCAGAGAGGCACAGCTCCACCTCATCGATGAGTCCAACAATGCTGAAACACGTGTATGGTGTTGCTGTTTGTACTCTTGTTCAGAAGAGAATTGCAATACCATTTTGGTGCTGGACTGGCCATGTGGGTGGGACAAAGACTGATATGCAAATGTATATTTCCCTTCTGTGAAAGGTACAGTGAGCTAAAGTGTAGCTTCGGACTCTCGAGTGGGTACCTTCCCAAAGAACAGGTCCTTTAGCCATGTTCTTTCTCACAGAGGGGCACCTATGGTGTACTTTTTGATTATATTAGATATGGCCAATTGGCTAATGACCATAGGGGGGATTAGCATGTTCTATAGGTAGTAGCCAATGAGGATGGAGGGATTATGTTATATTCATTATTATGCAAAGTATTGTTAATTTGCATTTTATCCACTATAGAAAAATGTAATGTCTTGAGATAAGATGGGTTCCATGTCAGTTCAGTTCTCCGGAACCTTCTGTGACCTTTTTGCATGTAATAAACCTTTTTTTCCCTTGCAAAGAGGCGCAGTGATTATTCAACCTTCTTGTATTATTTTTACGGGTGGTTTTTGGGTTGCTTTCCTTTCAATTTAGTGATCCTGACATGTTTCTAGACTCTCTGTGCGGTCGAGTGAGTCTCAGCCATGCGTCTTGGGGTGCAGCGCCATCTGCAGCGACCAGTCGTTGTGCGCGACTTGAAGAGGTTCGCAGTCGCCATATTATCAGAAAGGCATGCCGGCTCTGTGGAGCGGGCGCTGCTCCCCAATTGTGCAGGCTATTGACGGGATCCCGTATCGGAGGAACTTGGGAGAACACTTTTGCGGGAGAAACAATAAGAGGAGAGTGGTTTTGTGTGGAGTACGGTGTTGGTGAGTGGATGGAGTTTGAAAAGCCACATAGTGATATAAAGTGTTTTTTTTACTTCATGGCATATGTTATGAGAAAAGAGATGAAGAGAGAGTAGAGGGGAAGTTCTCTGATTGTGGGGGAAGGGCAGCGCTGCAGAATAAAATAAGAGGTGAGGTCTATTATATGGAGGACGTGGGAGCCCTCTGCTCGGCAAAAGGGAGTGTGGGGAGGTGACTACCCTCATCCCGAGGAAGGGGATAGAGGAAGGGTCTACACCATTTGTAAATAAATGTGATTTTGTTGTTTGGGCCCATTATATGGTGGGTCTGGGATACCTTTGCCTGGCATAAGGGGGCGTAAGGAGAATTGAGGTGTTTTTGGATGCGTTGTGATGTGGTGTGTGAGAAGATGTGTGGGGTATTAAGTGTGTGGTGTGTGGGGCGAAACAGACGGGAATCCATTTCCAGTATGCTATCACACTGCTGCTAGCTTGTGGCTGATTATTGCTAACTTTTGGTGAAAATGCCCTTATGACAAGTGAAAGCAGGCCCTGGAGCTATGCAACTGTACTGTTCCCTACTATCCATTCTCATCTTCAAACCCCCCCAACACTCGTCCCAGGCCCTGAACTAATGTACACACCTATTTAACAAGGTGACATGAGCTTACCCGGTGCTTCTAGTCCAGTTGGGTTCCTCTGCGACAAGGCAATAATGATTACAGTCCCCCTCGCTACAGTGGCCTTAGTTTGTCGAGTGTGGCATGAGAGGGTACTTGCAAACCCCCAAGGCCATGGGTGACTACTGCTTGACCAGTTCCAACTGCGTCATCTAGACAAGAATAGTCCAGATTCTCTGAAAAACAATTCCATAAGAAAGCTCAGTACCCATAAGGAAAGTCCCTCTCCACACTGCACCGATACCGCGCATGCGTGGGAATCCTGCCTGCAGAGCCAAGGTCCAGAGACACAGCTCAGAAAGACCACCTCCACAATGAGGACGCCTTCAATGTGTCCAGATTGTGACAATGGTCACTTTCAAAGCTTAAGAAGAAAACAAGAATAATCAAAGGAAGAAAAGGCAAATTGGGGTGTGTCAGCCTGCCTTACATTCACACTAGCTGTAGTTTTGGTATTCCTTATTATAGAGTGTGACAACACCTTGGTTTTGGGGCGGGGTGAGCACATTTCAGTATGCATAGTTTGAGCATGCAGAGAAGCCCAGCCTAACTCTGGGCTCAGGACTTGGAGGGGATAAGATCTCACCTGCAGCCAATCCTTCTGCATGTGGACATGATCTGCAGAAGGTAGGAGGTGGACCCACTCACCATGAAAGGATGGCATCACAGCCGCCACCCCATGTCCACAGCGCCCACCCTATGTCTGGATATGCGTCCCACCTTCCGTCAGCACATCATTTCTAGAATTGGCTGATCCCAGATCAGTTCCCAGTCCCGAAGGTGCCAGGCTTGGTGAGTTCTGTACTAGCCTGACCGCTCTCGCTTACTGGGGGGCAAACCCGGGGCTCGGTGATGTTACGGGGTGGTTTATAAAGTCCACTTCTCTGCAGCGGTGAACACCATTCTCACTTCTGATCGTTTCTTAATTTTGTGAACGATGAGATAAAATTGTTTCAACAATAGTTTATTTGATAGTGAGGCAGGCTTGAGTTCTGTTAAATGCGCGCTCAGAACAAATAAACATGGGGTCGAAAACTCGTGCCAAGCTCAGTTCCTTTGAGTCCCCAACAGGAGACCCTGTTCCCAACGTTCATTGGTGGAGCATCTGAATTACTTGTTAAACTGCCCACCCCATCATACCACCGGCAGGCATTATGGGCCATAAACGGCCTCCACCATCATAGCATTGGGTGTTGCGAAAATCGGGAACCCCCACCTCCAGACTCTTAGTCCTGCTATTTCAACCAACCAGAGAGGCCACAAAGTCCGGTCAATCACAGCACGTTGACGTGTTGGCCAATGAAATGACTGGAAGGATTTCAGCACACTGAGCTTTCCAGCCAATCGGGTGACCAGTATTATTCCAGCCCGTCACAGGCCAGCTGGGACTCTGCCCTCCACGTGTGAAAGCTCAACACGGGCTCCCCGTGAATCCCTTCGTAGAGGGGATGGGATTTCTTGCAGGAATCATGGTTCAGGACCATATATACCACCAGCAGAGGTAGGTGGCACTGTGCTAATCCCTGAAGTCACCCCCAGCGTCCCCCCCACACCACCGGCACAGCACCACCCGCAACACGCTACCCTCAGAAAAGCAACATTCAACGCTATGGAAACCCATGTCAGTGTGAGGGTGGACATGACAGTAAATCTGAAAATTAAATGAAATAGATATTTCATGGAAACTAAAGGAAGAGTATTTTGATGACATTATGTAAAAGCTATTCAAATTGCTGTTTCTTTTAGTCTCCATTATACATGGAGAAAAATACTCATATTTCTTGTTTTTATGTACTGTATATTTTTGCTCTATGCATTGGTTTAAAAATAAAACTTCTATGCATTTTAATAATATAATCATAATAAGCAAATCAACCAATTATTCACAATACACAATTATAATCAGGTGGGGCAGGGCTAGCGCTGGACACGTGACGTAGCACGTGACTTCCATCATCCTCAAAGCGCTGAGCCAACCACCCTTGCGACGTTAAGCCCATTGGGGTCAAGGCCACTGGCTGTTGTGCGGCTGTTTGGCGCTGAAGGCGTGACCACTAGGCGGGAGACTGCGGAGGTATTAGCTCTTTGATCCCGGCCTAGTAACTGAGGTAAGTCCAGCTGTGTCGCTCTGTTACAGCGCAGTGGGGAGCTAGAGCGGAAATAAACCACAACGCTACTCCAAATCAGCAGAGTGGCACGTTGCCTTATAGGATATTGAAATTGTGGTAGTTCACTCAAAGAGATTGCCTGTGTGGATGTTAACAAACGTTAATGTTTACACTCTGCACAGGCATGCCCGGCCCTGAAAAACTGCGTACCATATTTCACCCCACTTTGAAAGAAACTACACCAAAATTAGCCCGCCCCCGGGTAAAAAGTGCGCCCTGGGATAATCGACCTTCACGAAAAAGAACACATTCTACCATTGGAACTGGTGATTTGCGCAAATTTGGGTTTGCCACAATAACTTCTCCTGCTCTAAAGAAACCTATAGCAGAAGCAATAAACTTGAGTGTCTCGACTGTGGAGGCGCGACCACTCTTAAATAATCAAGAAAGTGCTATAGCTCTGCAATTGTTAATGAGTTCTCCTACTAATATGGAAGGGAATGATGGGACTAAGGATGCTAAACACTTGTGTAACACTTCGTTATCGGATACTATGATTTTGCAGAATGTTCGTTCTGGAACTGCTGTACCCTTTTTGAACAAATCTGATGTAGAGGGGGTGACGGATGCTGCGGTTATAGAATTGGAATCCTCGGATTCCTGTTTCATAGCCAGGGTAGTTGAATCCGATCTATCAAAAACACCGACTATGTTTCAGGAGAGGAATGCATCAGAGTCTGAATCCTCAATATCTTACATTCCTCCAACCCCTAGGAGACAGACTAGGAATGAGTCGGTTACAAATATGGGTTCACAACTTAAAGAACCTTCTGTGATGACTGTGGAAAATATGAACACAGCTCTAATGTCTCTTGCTAGATTGTTTGAAGCTCTAAATTCCAAGGTAGACCTTATTCATATTAATGTGGAAAATATAGCTATATGGCAAAACAATTGCGGTGATACATTGGCTCGAAAACAAGTCTCAGATGAGAAAGAAACGGAAGAACTGGTGAAACATTTTGAGGACATTGCATCATTGTATAAAAAACCTATGGGCCAATTGAATTTACAATCAGAAGCTCAATCAATAGAGGGCAAACCAAAATGCTCAAAGACGGTAGCTCCTTGTGTAGAGGAAATTCGAATTATAGATGCAAAGGTACAACGTGTGGAGACAGTAGTTCCATATGTGGAAGGCATTATATATGAAACTTCTCTGGATGCTGCAACAAATGTACAAGAGGGCTTACAATTAATTGGTGCTAGTAAAACCGATAAGCCGCCGGGGGTGGTCATGTTTAAGGACAAAATTACCAAACCCAGTAAAGAGGCGTACACAATATTTGCAAAAAATCCAGCTACTAAGAAAACAGATCTTAGAACCAACTTGAAGAAAACAAAAAATCAAAAAGCCAAGAGTGTAAACGGGAGTGGACAAACAAAGCAGTTTTTTAAGTCTATCTCCAAACCAGTAAATTGTTCCACATTAGCAGCAAATGCGATCACCAAAACATATTTGAGTCAAACCTTGGAAAGAGACAAGACTTTAAAGAATGGTAAAGATGTGCTACAAGGTGATTTATCGCATTCCCCTTTGATTAAGCTGGTACAGGTTGCAGAGGGGCTGAATTATAGCCAGGTGAATTTGGATGCTGAGCCCAGTAGAAAGGACAAGGTCGTGAAGCACGGCTTAATACCAAATAGACAAGAGCTCAGAAAAGCTGTGGACGAATACATGAGTAAAGTCAAAGCTGAGTCAAATGTGACCCATCCTTTAGCTAAACAAACTATTCAATCGAATTCGAAGATATGCCCGCAGAAAGAAACTAAAACAAATTCAATGGGCTCCCCTGCAAGAATCCAAGCTAAAACAAAGGAGAAGGAAATGAGTGAAAAATCTGCTCTTCCGAATATGCAGAATGATCCGCAAAATAATATTCTAAATACAATCAAAGACTGCTTGTTAGCCTTAACTGATGCACAGAAGACACTTAAATCCTCTATGAAAGCGATATTAGATAATACATTTGAAGTAACCAATAGGTGTGAGGAAAAAGTGTCGTCGAAGAATGTCTCATTCAAATTACCTTCTGAGAAAGAGAATTGTGGCTTACATCAAGAAAGTAAATTAAACATGAAAGAGGGGAGTTCCAAGGGGACAGTAAGGAATACAAAAACATCTACAATGTACTCAGTGTTTATTAGTTGTCGGGGAGGCTCCTTTCCTCTATATATTTTAAATAGAATGAGCATTCTACAACTATTCTCGGACATAGACAGTTTGGAGGACATAGTCTCAGGAGATATCCAATAAGTTGAATTTCCGGATGACAATGACTCAACTGTATCATGTATATGGATGAAGTCGTGCATCATTTATAATATGATATGGTCGGCACAAACTGCTTTATATGACCTTGGATTTATGCTAATCGCTACCACAAAAGAGAACTCATTTGAGGAGGCGCCACAACAGCCTCGAATGCAAGAGGAGAAAAATGAGAGTGTGGCAAAAATGATATGTAATTGTAATAAAACCTGACTAGAATTTAATGAGGTATGTCCAGCAAATCATAATATAATTATATTGAGTTGGAACATGAGAGGGCACAAACATCTACTCAATAATGATAATCACTATCTTAAGAAATGTGATTTAGTGTTGTTGCAGGAAACTTGGCTAAGTGTACCTTTGTCATGGGATAACCATTTTGTTCATTTATTGCCAGCGATAAAGGGTCAAAAAGGCAGACCAATGTCTGGCCTAGCTACCATATCAAACATGACCACCACAAACAATATAGCTGAGTGGCCCTCTACGAATTCCTTTGTGCAATGTTCCATAATAGAAATACAAAACTCAAAATTTGCAATAATTAACATATATTGGAATCCAATTGCAATTATAGCTGATAAACTCTTCAAAGATATGAATTTATTGATGGAACAAATCATGATTAGTAAAAACATTGACCATGTGATTATAGCTGGGGATTTGAATATTCATTTGGTGGCAGTAGGGAGAAAAAGGAATTCAGAACGGGCCACGCAGTGGCTTGAATTTGTCAAGGCTTGGGACTTAATTACGTTGAATGGAGCACTAGAGTCTGACTCCCCTCCTTCGCATACTTGTTCATGCGGAGGACAAAAGGCAACTATTGATTATGTGTTTGTGGATAGAGGTTTGTTTGCTAAAACTGTTAAATTCTCTGTTGTACAAACATCAGCGAGTGATCATATGATGGTGGAAGCAGAATTTGCGCTACAGCAGCCCCAAAAAGTTCAATCACAACAAAAAATGTTGGAGAATTTAGTCATCAATCCACAACGGAATAGACTGCATTGGACTGCTCCAGTGCTAAAAGATTTTGCGGGCAGCTTAAGGGAAGATCGATACTGTGCTGAGAGAGGATTGATGCCTCCGGAGTACTCTGATAAAATACACCTATTTGCACTTGCTTCTGATAATAACAAGTGCAGCGTTGCACAAACTCATACATTTGATCATTTTGTAAGAATTAGAAAAATGGCTTTCCGAAAAGAAAAGAGACAGATTCTCCTGCTGCCAGAACAGAAGCGTGAATTAGCGCTACGCAGAATAAAAACAAAGTATAAAAACTGGATTCGTATGCATAAGGCCACTATGAACCAAAATGATGGTGAACACTGGTTGGAAGTATTTAAGAACAAACGTTCATCACAAATTTGGAAGTTGCTAAATATGAGTTCAACTCGCCTGCAGATGCAATCGCAACTAACTGGGGTTGCTGAAAAAGATTGGGTGAGCTATTTCACAAATATGTATGCACTTCCTCAAACAAGTATTGCACAAGTAACCGCCAATTGGAAAAACACTCCCTTTTCAATTACATTTGACCAAGAGGATGTGCTATACTATATTAAAAGGCCAAGCTCTTCGAGAGCTCCTGGGCTGGATGGCATATAAAATTTTGTCATGAAACAGAACCCGACAATATGGGCATCCATACTATATGCTGTTTTCAGACATTATTGATAAAACAAAGTGTGCCAGCGTCTTGGTGCAAAGCGATTACAGTGCCAATTTATAAGAAAGGAGAGTGGACAAACCCGGCCAACTATCGGCCTATATCTCTGCTGGATGCGCCAGGGAAGATCTTCAGTAGAATTGTACTAAGAGATCTTAATGCCTGGACGACTAAGGAGAAATGCCGCGATCCGTTTCAAACAGGATGTGTCGCAGGCTTTGGCACAGCGATTAATATTACAACTCTAAATGTAATCAAGGAGCTCTATGCGTCGAAAAAACAACCGCTTTATCTGGCATATGTAGACTTCCGAGTTGCCTTTGATTCGGTAGATCACTATTTGTTAATTCAAAAACTAGTGAGCTTTGGGTGTCCTCCAGCATTAATCTCGATAATACACTTATTGCATTCAAACACCTCAATGCAAGTAAAACTGAATTTGGATGGCCTTCTGTCGGAGGTGATTTTGACTGAGCGAGGCGTAAAACAAGGGTGCAGACTAGCGTCCACTCTATTTAATCTATTCACTTTGGATCGAGGATTGGATATTATGAAAGCAATGCATGATGCACCAAAACTTGAAGGGCAGTCCATCGCCTGGCGTTTGTATGCAGATGACCTTGTACTTATTTCACAGACGCCTAGTGGTCTGCAAAATATGTTACATAAACTAAATCTGTATGTTGATAAAAACAACTTAACACTAAATCTAGAAAAAACTTAAATTATGATACTAGGCAAAAAGGAAAAAAGACAAAAAAATGGTGTGAATTGGGTCCTGAAAAACCAAAAGCTTACTATAGTTGATGAATATAAATACCGTGGAGTATTATTCAGCAACTCGATTGTGAATAAACCTCAGCTAAACAGTATAAATAATAAACTAAAAGTGCTCACCTCTCAAGCAAGGATTCTCCAATATAAGTTTGGGAAATTCTCTTGTGCACATATTCTTGTATTCTTCCATCAAACAGTGGTACCGATCATCATCATCTATGGAGCTGAGACGTGGCTGCCGCAAAACAGAATTTATTGGAAGTTTTGGAAAAGAGTACTGAATATCCCTAATTCAACTCCCACTGCTCTTCTTCGTTTTCAGTTGGGCAACTTATCTATACACGTACAAGTAGCCTGGAAAAGATGTTGCCTGTTCCGAAAATGTGTATTAGGATTAGCTGAAAAAAACGTGCTGGCAATATTGGCAAATCACTTATTAAGATCAGAAAACGCATTCCCTTTGAAATGGAGAGCGGCTGTAATTGAAGATATGAGTAACGCTAACATCTCGCTTGACACTCTGTTAAATAACCCTAACAAAGCAAAATTGAAATTGCACCAGTATGATTGGAATAACACCCAACAAAAAAGATTTTGATAGAGCGCTTTTCGGTCATAAAAAATTTCAACAGGCGGCAGACTATTTACTAAAATGTCCTTCGTTCAAATTAAGAAATCAAATATTACGGTTTCGTTTGAACCTGTGGACAACTAACCAGATATTAGTAAGAAGAGGTCTATTACAAGTCGAAAATGTAACGTGCCGATTTTGTAAAGTATCAAATACTAAAGAAACATTAAGGCATTTATTAATTGAATGTGACGAATTAAGAATGCAGAGAGAAGTGATGATCAAGAAATTAACACAACATCACCTCATTAAGCAGTCAAATGTTGAATTGTGGCATGAGCTATTTGCCACTCCAAAAATTTCCATAAGAATAGCGACAATGCAATTTTTAAATACAGTATTGCTCACTACGGGCTCTGAGGAATAAATGATTCTAGTAAAATGATTGATTATTAGTGGTTAAAGCAATGTATACTTGAAGAAATGTGCGGCTTATAGCCACTTATATGTTCAAATTTACTCATTACTAGTTTTAATGTTATTATCTTCATAAGTGTTTATCAATTAGCATTGATCCTAATGTTGCTTTTAAGTATGTATCTTAAAGTCGATAACAGACAGTTCCATCTGTAACTTTTAATGTTTGATGTGTCGTAGAGAAAAGTTTTATGTAATTATTCTTCTTGTCTATGATATGTTTGTTTTGAAAGGTTAATTAATTAGCCAACCAAAATAAAATTAAAATAAAAAAATAAAAATTATAATCATTAGGAAACATGATTTCAAACTTTTAAAAGGAAACTTAAGCTGCTTTTCCATCCTGGCCCAGCTTTTAACCTCTGTTCCATTTGACTCCACATGGCTAGAGTGGCCCGCTCAACCTTCATATCATCAAACGCTTCTAAAATACTTGCAACGTGATTGCCCTATTCATTAGGGCCATGACTCACACTGCGTACTTTCCTTCATGAATTATTTTTTGATCTTTCCTTCCAGGTCTCCCCTGCTCTTCCAAGGACAGTTTACGCAAGCATCAACACCCAGCCTGCCTGAAGCAATCTTTGCAACATACCGGCAAGCTAGTATCACCCTAATCTCTGCGTCGCTTGAGCAACAGACATAGGGAACTGGTTGAACTGGTGTAGACTCTTAATCATGTAGGACAGTGCTGAAGGCTACCATTAAGAAAAGCCTATGGAAAAAGGCAGTCTACAAGGAAGGAGCGCAGGACGCACCCCTCTCCCTGGGAGCACCACACCCAGGGGTAGCTCAAATGAATGTCCTGGGAGTGTAAGGGCGGCCACACCAGATTCCTTACCACTGGGACGCAATCCCGCCTTGGAATTCCAAATATAGACGATTATGTAATAATGCAGTCTATTTAATGTTAGCGCTAATTTTACCAACAACACTTTAAACATGCATTGGCTAATCCAATATGTTTGGCTTTGTGAATGTAGTGGTTCAGTTGTTTTGAATGGACCTACTGGCTTTGCCAATGTTTGTTTAATAACATGTGTGGCAAAACGAGAAAATACTGTTTCCTTGGAAAAATAATGGATAAATCCTTATAGTTCCTGATTCTTAATAATGGATCGCTCTCATCTGCTGGGCTCTAAATATCACTTTGCAAGTATTAATAAACACTTTATCACACTTTTATAGACACATATATTTTGTATTAATATGAATGTGACCTGCTGAATTTTTACAAACATTGTTTTTCAACACTTTTTAAATCATAATTAAGGCTCCTGTCTTTATGGTGTTTATTTTTTCTACATTTTTTGTCTGAATTTATCAATATGTATTCATTTATTTATTTCTCATTTTATTTGTATGTACCTGCACTTATATTTCCTCTCTAAAAGAAGTATGTTTGCACTTAGTATTTTTCCACCGTTGTTGTTGTTCTTTTTCATTTTCTTCTTTCTTCTTGGTTCCTGCCGCTCCTTAAGAAGCAAACACTAGACCCGGCGATACCAACAAATTACAGGCCCATCACTACGGTGCCCTTTCTTCTAAAGATTCTATATAGAGTGGCCTACTTACAGATCCAAATATTCCTGGAGCTGCACCATCTCCGAGGCACTAGGCAATCCGGCTTCAGACCACACCACGGTACTGAAACTGCACTTGGGTCGACGAGTTGAGAGATCAAGGAAAAACTGCCCTGTTCCTCCTCTTGGATCTCTCAGCAGCATTCGACCTGGTGGATCACAAAGTGCTCTGCAACCATCTAAAATCAGCAGCTCACGTCTCGCCACAAGCCATAGCATGGATCAAATCATTCTTAAGTGAGAAAACAATGAGGGTCTTCTCCACCTCAGCATCTGCCGACCCTGTGCCCATCACATGCGTTGTGCCCCAAGGATCATGCGTCTCCCCCACCATGTGTAACATTTTTACTAAGCCCCTGGTTGATGATTTAGAGCATCTGGGTGTCACCCACACTTACTATGCAGATGCCACCCAGATTCTCAACCCACTTTCTGGGGATTACAAACAGGATTTGGCCTTGGTGAATAAGATATACCCCATCATCCCGGCATGATGGCACTTCATGGTCTATGCCTGAATGATGACAAAACGGAACTCATCATACTGGGGACTACACATAACATTAGGGAACTCAGCTAAGACTACACAACCTTTGTCATAGACGGCCACATAATCAAAGTTGCCAAGGAGGTAAAAACACTAGGTTTTTACCTCGACTCTAGCCTAACTTTAGCAAAACAGGTGAACGCCTTGGCCTCATCTACAGCCTACACTTGTAAGCTAATCCGATCAGCTAAACCCTACCTCTCTACAACTAGTTGCACCACGCTGGTACAAGCACTCGTGCTGTCCAAACTGGATTATTGTAACGCTCTCTATCTAGGTGCAAATAAATACATCACAAAGAAAATCCAAATACTGCGAAACAATGCCCTTAGAGCAGCACTTGGAATCTCCAAAAGAGAACATATCTCAATAATTAGCAGAGAATCTAATTGGCTATCCACGACTAACAAAATCAAACTGAAAACTGCATCCCTAACATTCAAATGTCTCAATAACCTAGGACCCAGCTACCTCTCAGAGAGGTTCAAAAGAAGAATCACATCCAGACCGACAAGAATCGCCTATACGAACTGCCTTGCAGTTCCCCCATTCAACATGACTACAACTGAAGGGAACAGTTTCCCTGTCAAAGCTGCTCAACTGTGGAACTCCCTCCCGCCTACCTTAAGACTTGACCAAACATACCCACACTTCAGATTAAACTGCATCAAGTGTCTCAAAGGAAACGAGCTATAGGTTAGCCTTACCAACTAACTGACCAGTAGCCTAACCGACCGCTCCACTGTAACTATCTGCTATGTAAATGCATTACCTGCTGTATTGCCACTGATCTGTATGTTTGTGATTGTGTAACCTTGTAACTTCTAAGCCTAAAGCATTCTTGTCATCGCACCTTGATACCTTTGGGTCCGGCGCGTGCTACAAATAAAGAAACAAACAAACATACTACGGTATTTATTGAGGGCAGACCTAGCTCCGGGAAGCAACGAGCGCTTTACAGGTCATGAGGGGGAACTACATGTTGAGAGAAGCAGATCACAACAGATAATCATAAGAGGACAGGGATCCAGCTAAAGGGGCGGCGAAAGGCGGACAATTTGGCGCAAAGGGATCTAACGGCAACCAGGAGAGGAGATCGATTGGCCAGTATCAGATCATGTAGGGAGTGAAGGCTGTGTAGACTTGGGTGTTAGGGAGGACACATTCCTTGAAGATGAAGGTCTTGACCTCCTACCTGAAATGTAGGAGTGAAGGGAGGAATCTCGTGTTGATGAGGAGGAGGTTTCTGAGTCGGGGGGCATAGACAGAGAAGGCCTGTCTTCTGGTTCTTTCCTTCCTGCACAGGTGGAGTTCAAGTATGCACATGTCCTTACCCCTAGTGCACTGAAGGCCTTTGGCTTCACTGAGCTTGTCAGTGAGATAGATTCCAGAAGTGAGGACACTGGCCTATGTACTTGCAGCAGTAGCCAGGTCAGTTTGACGAAGTTTGGGGTGATGAAGTCGAATTTGTGGAGTCCATTGAGTTGTGCTGCAGCATTAAGACACATCTCAGGGGTGCTAAAGTGGTGCCAGGGTGGTCACCGGACGGCCTTTCACAAGGCCACTGCCACCATCCATGTGAGAAAGGATCTGGATGTGGACCGCAAGGAGAGGGAGGGAAGGGGAGGGAAAGTTGGTGCCAGGCTATTTGTCTTCCTTACTATGTTATCTTTGAGGGAGCGGTGTCTGTTGAGGTAGAGTCCAAGAGACATGGCATAGGTGCTCTGCTGGGGTGTGAAGCCCTCAGGGTTCATTGCAGAGAGATACGTCTGAATGTTAGGGTGTTTGGTGTTGTTGTGCAAGAGTACGAATTCATTCTTGGAGGGGTTGAGCTTCAGGTAAGCACTGGACATCTGGGACTGGATCAATGCGAGGCAAGGCCGTGAGACTCTGAATGTCTTAGATGGAGGGTATCTTGAGGTAGAGCTGAATGTCATGTGTCTATTGGTGGATGGGGATGTTCTGTGCATCCATGTAAATGTTCAAAATCGAAGGTGAAAGAATGGGCTCTTGCTGCACTCCACAGGGGATGGAAAGAGTTTGTGATCTGGAGGGAGCCATTTGGACCAATTGATGGTTGTTAGGGAGGTAGGAATGGACCCAGCTGAAAAACCATGACCATAGTGCTTGATGCCTGCTATGGAGGACATACACAGACGTGAGTCCAGCGGTGCCCTTTCATACATATGGATATCTATTTGCTTAAACCACATGGTTCACCCATAGAACTATAGACCTCCAAGTCAAAGCTGGCCTTATTTCCGCCTTTACTACAAACAACATTCATTTTCCTTCACACTGGGGCCCCTCGTGAAGGTGGGGGGCAACCATTCAACTGAATCTCCCTTGTTTCTTCCCTATTGGAATTGCTCTTTCTTACAATAAACTGCATAAAATGAAAACAGGAAGCCTTAGTCCTCCCCCAACTGACCCTTGTTGGTTGCCTCCAGGACCATCAATCTGCATTCATGGCATCCGAAGGCTGCAAACTGCTCTCCTGCACACCTGTGAAGTCATGCTCGCAAGTCTCGACTCTAACTGTCCCACTGTTCTCATTCTCCGTGACCTCTCCTCTGCCTTTGACATGGTCGGCCATTCTATCCTTATAAAACAACTCTGTGATATCCTCACCATCACTGACTAGGCACTGGATTGGTGACCTCTTTCCTCACTAATCACTCTTCCCAGCTGCAACTGGGCCCTTTCTCCTCCAACACCACACCTTCTACCTGTGGCGTCCCCCAGGGCTCTATCTTATTGCTATGTCTCTTCAATATCTATATAGCCCATCTGTCGCACCTGATCTCGTCCTACTCTCTTCATTTCCAGTGATGACACAACGCTTTCCTTCAAACTTCCCTCTACTAACTCCTCTTCCTCCGCTCTCATCCCCAATTGCCTGTTCGCCATCCATGCATGGTGAGCAGTTAACAATCTCTGTCTCAATGCCAGTAAGACTGAGATTCTGCTCATTGGGACACCAGCACCCTCCTACCCCCCTACCCTCTGGCCACCCTCTCTCAGCCCTCTACCCTCACAATCCTGTGAGACCACAAACCTTGGGGTCATCTTTGACTCTGCTCTCTCCTTCACCCCTCACGTCATGGACCTTACAAAGAAGGTCCATTTCCAGCTTCACCTCCTCAGAAGCAATCTTCCTTTCCTCACCTTCCTCCAGAATCTAAATGTCTCCAGCGCTCTGGTCCTCTCTAGGCTGGACTATTGCAACAGCCTCTTCCCCAATCTGTCCCTCTCCTTCCTACGCCCCCTCCAGTTAATCCAGAATAGGGCTGCAAGAGTTATCCTTGGCTTCAAGCCCAGGGACTGTATCTCTACAGCCCTAACATTTCTCCACTGGCTCCTGGTGGAGCCAAGGATCAAATCCGAGACCCTCTGTATCATCCACAAGGCTTTCTGGGGCCTGGCACCACGCTATCTCCAACTTTCTCTCCTTAAATACTTGGTGCTCATGAATCTTACAGGATTCCAGGCCCTTCTACCGAGTCGATGTCAGCACCTTCCCCCACTGCACTGCCCCTGCAGGCCCCTGCTTGGTGACTCTCCATCCCACCCTTGGGAGTAGCCCGCACTATCACTTAGTCTGACGGCTCCGCCTTGGATCCCCTTGCCACTTCCCTCCGGGCCCCCCCCCTCACCAGCACTTGTCCATTCCTTGACCCCGCCCTCCACACCCATCCCTATATTGTTCACTTCTTTTCACTGCACGTCCGAATGCCACAAGGCCTAGTAGGACCACAACTGTATATTTATTGTTTTGCCAATGTTTTTTTCTCTCCTCTGTTCCCAGTCCATTTAGCCTCGTGGCGCTTTGAAACACAGTTCTGTTGTATAAGCGCCTTACAAATGCTCAATAAAATATAATAAAATAATTGAATTCCTGCTGGGCGGGCAGAGAGGCATTTCTGCCCCATACTCCCTGCCCACCAGGTCCATGGCAGAAAGCAGGATGGACAAAGTGATGCAATGGGAGAGGCCGCCAAATTCTCGAGAGAGAGAGAGAGAGACATCTAAAGAAAGCTATACAAGGAGGTGGACACCGCGTCTGCCCAATTGTCTTCCTATTTCGGTCTTGAATTGGGAGTGTTGTCCTTGGCCTCTGCTGTTGAATGGAAATCCCTGATGCTATATAGCAAAGTCATGAACCCTCAACCTATTACTCTGTTTAAGGATTTAAACTTACTTTTGGTTCAGGGTAAATCCCAAGTTGTAAATAATTGGCTGAATAAATGGGAGAGTTTGATCAAATCCATTAATATGCCAATCCAAGCTTTGGTAGAAAACCCTCCGGCTGTTTCAAGAGCACGTGGTGATCATGATGGTGGGACCAGAGGCGGTCTTAGGGGTGGGTTGCTCGGGCGACCGCCCGGGGCGCTCTGCCATTAGCCCCACACCACGCCAGCTCGGCAGAGTCTTTCAAGGTCTCCCCCGAGCTGGCGTGGTAGCAGAAGGCGCGGCAGGTGCACTATTGATATTAAATGTGCTGCGTTCTCGGGAGTGGGGCGCATTTAATAACAATAGGGAGCTGATCTGCACCAATGGAAAAAATGTGGTGCTCCCCCTACCCCTTCTCGGCACACTTGAGGGGAGGGGTTGGCGCCACTTTTTTATTTCGCCGCCCAAGCCGCTGCAGCTGCTAACACCGGCCCTGGGTGTGACGCTAGAGATGAGATTTGGAAATATCGTCTCCGAGGAGGAGGAGCCATAGAATACTGTCCAGGGCCATGTGGGGGAATTCTCCTGTTGTAAATGGAGAACCTTCTCCCCGCCTCTGAGGTGATTGGGGCCGGACCCAGAGATCCGGGTGCCTTCTGCCTGCGCGCGGGGACGAGAGAAACATGAACACATTGAATGACTGACAGCCCTGCCCTTCAGTGTGAGAGCTCGAAGCCTTCGGGGCTTTCTTCCTCGAGGCCGGGCCTTGTCTAGAACCCCTTTATGGACATGAGTATGCGCGCGCAGGTAGAGGAAGGGAGCAGCTGCAAGACAGCAGCCATTTTACACTTGCGCATGCGCGGTGCCAAACGCCTGATAAGCCACGCGCTGGGCTGCCATGGTGGCAACTAAGCATTCTGAGCACGAGCCTGTCCTGTTATATTTAGTCATTCGAAAGATTTATGTAAATCCATTTTTGTACTGTAATGTAAAGCAAACATCCAATTACAACCAAGAGCCGCAAAACCAGGATGAGATTTGCATTTTTCTGCCAGTTGCGCCCTCAGCTGTTTCATAATGTTAATAAAACCTTGGCGGTGCTTTTATAGCGTAGGTGAACCTCACTGTGCCTCGTGCCACGTCAGCTCCTCAAAGGCAGGACGGATATTACGAAAGGTGTTAAAGTGAGACATTCCCACTGCATAAATGTACAACCCATCACCTGTTTCCGGCCCTCCTCAAAAGAAAGCCGAGCCCAGAGCGAGGCCATTAATGCAGGACCAGCAGGAAGCTGCATCACGCCAGGCCAGGCCCCAGGTCCTCAAAGTTAAACCCACGTACCACATGGGGCATAACATGTCTAATTGCCCCCACGTAAAGAAAACCAAATTGCCCTAACTGTGGTGTTGTGACTCTCCCACGTGTCTTGCCCTTATAAGATGGGCCATGACTGTGTTATGGCCCAAGCTAATAAAAGGACCCCCACAGGCAGGTGCAGCAGGACGGTTGCAGACTCCCAAAGAGGAACGGCTGAGTCCATCTCTCATCCAGGCCTGCAGGCCCCCACCGTGTGAGCACAGGCCTGCAGGTCATGTTGCCTTAGGGCCCTCTCACCAGCAAGGTGGCAAAGGTCTGCATGTATTGGGTGGGGTCTATCCTGCCCCCCAACTAAGATTGGGTGTTCCCCGGCAACCCCCTTAGGCACTAGGCCTCCAGGGTGCTGGTGTCCCATAGCATCCACGGGGGCGGGCTTGATGCCAATAGCTGGCCCCGACAACAATGGCGACGGAGAGAATAAGGACCCCATGAAGCAATACCCGCAGCCAATGCCATTTCAATATTCCCGCCTGAACAGGGGGTAGCGGCTCCTGCCGCGAGTGAACAGCCTAGCCCTGGTGGCCCCAAGCAACGCGGAAGTGCAGGCATGCACGGTGCCACCTGCACAGTGCCACGCACAGTCCCACGCCAGGCAGGCGGTGAAGCGGTGGTGTGCCCACGCCGGCAGTGAGCGTCTGCCTGACCCCACCACACCCCGCAAGGGGCAGCACAATCTAGAGTGCCGCCCCACTTAGGCCCTCATGAAGTTCCCGGGCTAGGCGGGTGGCGAAAAAGTAAAAAATAGCGGATCAAGTGGCTGTCCACAGCTGTGCTGGTGGCCTCCCACCCCCCAGAAGGTTTCCCACTGCTCAGGTACCACCGGGGATGCAAGGTGGTGAGAGAATGGCATGGAGGGCCCTCTGTGGATCCCGGGACTCTGGCAGGGAAAAGGGGAGTGCTCCGGTGCAGGAGTTCTGAGAGTAGAGGCCCGTGCCCACAGGCGGTACCAACCGAGATGCTCCGGTGATGAAACTGGCAAAATAGGAGCCCCAGTACAATCCCGGGCCCATGGGCGGTGAACCTGGGGTGCTCCGGGCAACGAGCAATGCCAGAAAAGAAGCAGCCACGCCCTGCTGCTGTGATTCCACGTAGGAGTGGCCGTGAGGAACATGGGCTCTGATAGCTCAAAGAAGAGCAGAGCAGCAGGAAAGATAAAGGAAATGCCCGATGGTGGAAGACACTGGACAGTCCGCCACATCAGTGTGCTGAAAGAGACGGAAAGCGCCTAAGGCAAGCGCCAAGAAAACCAAGAGGAGAAAAACGGAGAGCGCCAGCCCATCAGGATGGCCCAGTTCACCCAGGCAGCCCGGCCATTGGTGGAGTGCCATGTGTCATTGCCTGGGAGCCTGAAACATGCCAGCGCTGCCTCGGGGCCACCACACTCTCCGCCAAACGGTAGGAAGATGCCTGCTCTTCACAAAGAAAGTAGTACTCCCAGGGATAGCTCCTTGAAGACGAGGCCTGACCTGAAGCCAGCCGCCTCCCTGCCCTCTCTAGCGATCGTGCCTAGGATGCTATAACTGTGTCACAATGGAGAGAGGGGAGCGGGGGCCGCACAAGGTAACATCAGCACTTCCTGCATGTGTTTTCTGCATGCCACCACACCACAGCATGCGCAATTAGCAGGGCAGTTACACTCCCAGTGTTGCAAGACGATGACGTCTTATGGTCAATGGAGGACCATCTCCAGATGCCCTACACAGAGCCCCCCTCAGTGAAGTCCAGGGATTTAGCAGTGTCAGCAATCGCGGAAGTATCGGTGGCCTCTGTCCAAGAGCCAACACCAGGCCCCGGATGCGCTGCACCAGTGGGAGTGAGGACAGGGTTGGCAGGGGACGTAATCCCTCTGAGAATTGCATGGGAAGAAACAAGATTCAGAGGCCAGGAGCAGGAGTCTGTGGCTCTCCATGTGCAGCACTGGTGGCACCACAGGCTGCACAGGCAAAGAAGAAGTGTAGGGAGCATGTGAAGGTTGCAGCTCTGCATGAGTGCTTGTGCGCCCCGCTGTGCCACTACAGTAAGGTGACACTCCCGCCTGGGGAGCATGGCCGACACCCTGCAAATAGTGTCAAGCTGCCCCACACCCGCCCTAGGAGGAAGGTGACTCCTGCCTGGGGGAGAAACTGAAGCAGTAAGTGCCCCTAACTCCCCGCCACTAGTGTCACACTGCTTGCCCTGCAAGTGGCCCTGAGACCCTGCCACTAGTGTCGCACTGCCTGCCCTGCAAGTGGCCCTGACACCCTGCCACCAGTGTCACACTACCTGCCCAGCAAGTGGCCCTGACACCCTGCCATGAGTGTCCCACTGCCTGCCCTGCAAGTGGCCCTGACACCCTGCCACTAGTGTCACACTGCCTGCCCTGGAAGTGACCCTGACACCCTGCCACTAGTGTCACACTGCCTGCCCTGCATGTGGCCCTGACACCCTGCCACTAGTGTCACACTGCCTACCCTGCAAGTGGCCCTGACACCCTGCCACTAGTGTCACACTGCCTGCCCTGCAAGTGGCTCTGACACCCTGCCACTAGTGTCGCACTGCCTGCCCTGCAAGTGGCCCTGACACCCTGCCACCAGTGTCACACTACCTGCCCTGCAAGTGGCCCTGACACCCTGCCATGAGTGTCCCACTGCCTGCCCTGCAAGTGGCCCTGACACCCTGCCACTAGTGTCACACTGCCTACCCTGCAAGTGGCCCTGACACCCTGCCATGAGTGTCCCACTGCCTGCCCTGCAAGTGGCCCTGACACCCTGCCACCAGTGTCACACTACCTGCCCTGCAAGTGGCCCTGACACCCTGCCACCAGTGTCACACTGCCTGCCCTGCAAGTGGCCCTGACACCCTGCCATGAGTGTCCCACTGCCTGCCCTGCAAGTGGCCCTGACACCCTGCCACTAGTGTCACACTGCCTGCCCTGCAAGTGACCCTGACACCCTGCCACTAGTGTCACACTGCCTACCCTGCAGGTGGCCCTGACACCCTGCCAATAGTGTCACACTGCCTAACCTGCAGGTGGCCCTGACACCCTTCCACTAGTGTCACACTGCCTACCCTGCAAGTGGCCCTGACACCCTGCCACTAGTGTCGCACTGCCTGCCCTGCAAGTGGCCCTGACACCCTGCCACCAGTGTCACACTACCTGCCCTGCAAGTGGCCCTGACACCCTGCCATGAGTGTCCCACTGCCTGCCCTGCAAGTGGCCCTGACACCCTGCCACTAGTGTCACACTGCCTACCCTGCAAGTGGCCCTGACACCCTGCCAATAGTGTCACACTGGCTAACCTGCAGGTGGCCCTGACACCCTTCCACTAGTGTCACACTGCCTACCCTGCAAGTGGCCTGACACCCTGCCACTAGTGTCACACTGCCTACCCTGCAGGTGTCCCTGACACCCTGCCACTAGTGTCACACTGCCTAACCTGCAGGTGGCCCTGACACCCTTCCACCAGTGTCACACTGCCTACCCTGCAAGTGGCCCTGACTCCCTGCCACTAGTGTAACACTGCCTGTTCTGCAAGTGCCCCTAACTCCCCGCCACTAGTGTCTACACTGCCTGCTCTGCAAGTGCCCCTAACTCCACGCCACTAGTGTCACACTGCCTGCTCTGCAAGTGGCCCTGACACCCTGCCACTAGTGTCACACTGCCTGCCCTGCAAGTGGCCCTGACACCTTGCCACGAGTGTCACACTGCCTGCCCTGCAAGTGGCCCTGACACCCTGCCACTAGTGTCACACTGCCTGCTCTGCAAGTGCCCCTGACTCCCTGCCACTAGTGCACACTGCCTGCCCTGCAAGTGGCCCTGACACCCTGCCATGCGTGTCACACTGCCTGCCCTGCAAGTGGCCCTGACACCCTGCCACTAGTGTCACACTGCCTGCCCTGCAAGTGGCCCTGACACCCTGCCATGAGTGTCACATTTCCTGCCCTGCAAGTGGCCCTGATACCCTGCCACTAGTGTCACACTGCCTGCTTTGCAAGTGCCCCTAATTCCACGCCACTAGTGTCAAACTGCCTGCTCTGCAAGTGGCCCTGACACCCTGCCACTAGTGTCACACTGCCTGCCCTGCAGGTGGCCCCGACACCGTGCCACTAGTGTCCCACTGCCTGCTCTGCAAGTGGCCCTGACAACCTGCCACTAGTTTCACACTACCTGCCTTGCAAGTGGCCCTGACACCCTGCCATGAGTGTCACACTGCCTGCTCTGCAAGTGCCCCTAACTCCATGCCACTAGTGTCACACTGCCTGCCCTGCAAGTGGCCCTGACACCCTGCCATGCGGGTCACACTGCCTGTCCTGCAAGTGGCCCTGACACCCTGCCACTAGTGTCACACTGCCTGCCCTGCAAGTGGCCCTGACACCCTGCCATGAGTGTCACATTGCCTGCCCTGCAAGTGGCCCTGATACCCTGCCACTAGTGTCACACTGCCTGCTCTGCAAGTGCCCCTAATTCCACGCCACTAGTGTCAAACTGCCTGCTCTGCAAGTGGCTCTGACACCCTGCCACTAGTGTCACACTGCCTGCCCTGCAAGTGGCCCTGACACCCTGCCACTAGTGTCCCACTGCCTGCTCTGCAAGTGGCCCTGACAAACTGCCACTAGTGTCACACTACCTGCCCTGCAAGTGGCCCTGACACCCTGCCATGAGTGTCACACTGCCTGCCCTGCAAGTGCCCCTAACTCCACACCACTAGTGTCACATTGCCTGCCCTGCAAGTGGCCCTGACACCCTGCCACTAGTGTCACACTGCCTGCCATGCAAGTGGCCCTGACACCCTGCCATGAGTGTCACACTGCCTGCCCTGCAAGTGCCCCTAACTCCACGCCACTAGTGTCCCAATGCCTGCCCTGCAAGTGGCCCTGACACCCTGCCACTAGTGTCACACTGCCTGCCCTGCAAGTGGCCCTGACACCCTGCCATGAGTGTCCCACTACCTGCTCTGCAAGTGGCCCTGACACCCTGCCATGAGTGTCACACTGCCTAACCTGCAAGTGCCCCTAACTCCCCGCAACTAGTGTCACACTGCCTGCCCTAAAAGTGGCCCTGACACCCTGCCACTAGTGTCACACTGCCTGCCCTGCAAGTGGCCCTGACACCCTGCCATGAGTGTACCACTGCCTGCCCTGCAAGTGGCCCTGACACCCTGCCACTAGTGTCACACTGCCTGCCCTGCAAGTGACCCTGACACCCTGCCACTAGTGTCACACTGCCTACCCTGAAAGTGGCCCTGACAACCTGCCACTAGTGTCACACTGCCTGCTCCGCAAGTGCCCCTAACTCCATGCCACTAGTGTCACACTGCCTGCCCTGCAAGTGGCCCTGACACCCTGCCATGCGTGTCACACTGCCTGCCCTGCAAGTGGCCCTGACACCCTGCCACTAGTTTCACACTGCCTACCCTGCAAGTGGCCCTGACACACTGCCACTAGTGTCACACTGCCTGCCCTGCAAGTGGCCTGGACACCCTGCCATGAGTGTCACACTGCCTGCCCTGCAAGTGGCCCTGACACCCTGCCACTAGTGTCACACTGCCTACCCTGCAAGTGGCCCTGACACCCTGCCATGAGTGTCCCATTGCCTGCCCTGCAAGTGGCCCTGACACCCTGCCACCAGTGTCACACTACCTGCCCTGCAAGTGGCCCTGACACCCTGCCACCAGTGTCACACTGCCTGCCCTGCAAGTGGCCCTGACACCCTGCCATGAGTGTCCCACTGCCTGCCCTGCAAGTGGCCCTGGCACCCTGCCACTAGTCACACTGCCTGCCCTGCAAGTGACCCTGACACCCTGCCACTAGTGTCACACTGCCTACCCTGCAGGTGGCCCTGAAACCCTGCCAATAGTGTCACACTGCCTAACCTGCAGGTGGCCCTGACACCCTTCCACTAGTGTCACACTGCCTACCCTGCAAGTGGCCCTGACACCCTGCCACTAGTGTCGCACTGCCTGCCCTGCAAGTGGCCCTGACACCCTGCCACCAGTGTCACACTACCTGCCCTGCAAGTGGCCCTGACACCCTGCCATGAGTGTCCCACTGCCTGCCCTGCAAGTGGCCCTGACACCCTGCCACTAGTGTCACACTGCCTACCCTGCAAGTGGCCCTGACACCCTGCCAATAGTGTCACACTGGCTAACCTGCAGGTGGCCCTGACACCCTTCCACTAGTGTCACACTGCCTACCCTGCAAGTGGCCTGACACCCTGCCACTAGTGTCACACTGCCTACCCTGCAGGTGTCCCTGACACCCTGCCACTAGTGTCACACTGCCTAACCTGCAGGTGGCCCTGACACCCTTCCACCAGTGTCACACTGCCTACCCTGCAAGTGGCCCTGACACCCTGCCACTAGTGTAACACTTCCTGTTCTGCAAGTGCCCCGAACTCCCCGCCACTAGTGTCTACACTGCCTGCTCTGCAAGTGCCCCTAACTCCACGCCACTAGTGTCACACTGCCTGATCTGAAAGTGGCCCTGACACCCTGCCACTAGTGTCACACTGCCTGCCCTGCAAGTGGCCCTGACACCTTGCCACGAGTGTCACACTGCCTGCCCTGCAAGTGGCCCTGACACCCTGCCACTAGTGACACACTGCCTGCTCTGCAAGTGCCCCTGACTCCCTGCCACTAGTGTCACACTGCCTGCCCTGCAAGTGGCCCTGACACCCTGCCATGAGTGTCACACTGCCTGCCCTGCAAGTGGCCCTGACACCCTGCCACCAGTGTCACACTGCCTGCCCTGCAAGTGACCCTGACACCCTGCCATGAGTGTCACATTTCCTGCCCTGCAAGTGACCCTGATACCCTGCCACTAGTGTCATACTGCCTGCTCTGCAAGTGCCCCTAATTCCACGCCACTAGTGTCAAACTGCCTGCTCTGCAAGTGGCCCTGACACCCTGCCACTAGTGTCACACTGCCTGCCCTGCAGGTGGCCCTGACACCGTGCCACTAGTGTCCCACTGCCTGCTCTGCAAGTGGCCCTGACAACCTGCCACTAGTGTCACACTACTTGCCTTGCAAGTGGTCCTGACACCCTGCCATGAGTGTCACACTGCCTGCTCTGCAAGTGCCCCTAACTCCATGCCACTAGTGTCACACTGCCTGCCCTGCAAGTGGCCCTGACACCCTGCCATGCGTGTCACACTGCCTACCCTGCAAGTGGCCCTGACACCCTGCCACTAGTGTCACACTGCCTGCCCTGCAATTGGCCCTGACACCCTGCCATGAGTGTCACATTGCCTGCCCTGCAAGTGGCCCTGATACCCTGCCACTAGTGTCACACTGCCTGCTCTGCAAGTGCCCCTAATTCCACGCCACTAGTGCCAAACTGCCTGCTCTGCAAGTGGCTCTGACACCCTGCCACTAGTGTCACACTGCCTGCCCTGCAAGTGGCCCTGACACCCTGCCACTAGTGTCCCACTGCCTGCTCTGCAAGTGGCCCTGACAACCTGCCACTAGTGTCACACTACCTGCCCTGCAAGTGGCCCTGACACCCTGCCATGAGTGTCACACTGCCTGCCCTGCAAGTGCCCCTAACTCCACCCCACTAGTGTCACATTGCCTGCCCTGCAAGTGGCCCTGACACCCTGCCACTAGTGTCACACTGCCTGCCATGCAAGTGGCCCTGACACCCTGCCATGAGTGTCACACTGCCTGCCCTGCAAGTGCCCCTAACTCCACGCCACTAGTGTCCCAATGCCTGCCCTGCAAGTGGCCCTGACACCCTGCCACTAGTGTCACACTGCCTGCCCTGCAAGTGGCCCTGACACCCTGCCATGAGTGTCCCACTACCTGCTCTGCAAGTGGCCCTGACACCCTGCCATGAGTGTCACACTGCCTAACCTGCAAGTGCCCCTAACTCCCCGCCACTAGTGTCACACTGCCTGCCCTGCAAGTGGCCCTGCCACCCTGCCACTAGTGTCACACTGCCTGCCCTGCAAGTGGCCCTGACACCCTGCCACTAGTGTCACACTACCTGCCCTGCAAGTGGCCCTGACACCCTGCCATGAGTGTCACACTGCCTGCCCTGCAAGTGCCTCTAACTCCACGCCACTAGTGTCCCACTGCCTGCCCTGCAAGTGGCCCTGACACCCTGCCACTAGTGTCACACTGCCTGCCCTGCAAGTGGCCCGGACACCCTGCCACTAGTGTCCCACTACCTGCCCTGCAAGTGGCCCTGACACCCTGCCACTAGTGTCACACTGCTTGCTCTGCAAGCGGCCCTGACACCCTGCCACTAATGTCACACTGCCTGCTCTGCAAGTGCCCATATCTCCCCGCCACTAGGGTCCCACTGCCTGCCCTGCAAGTGGCCCTAACTCCACACCACTAGTGTCACACTGCCTGCCCTGCAAGTGGCCCTGACACCCTGCCACTAGTGTCACACTGCCTTCTCTGCAAGTGGCCCTGACACCCTGCCACTAGTGTCACACTGCTTGCCCTGCAAGTGGGCCTGACACCCTGCCATGAGTGTCACACTGCCTGCCCTGCAAGTGCCCCTAACTCCACCCCACTAGTGTCACATTTCCTGCCCTGCAAGTGGCCCTGACACCCTGCCACTAGTGTCACACTACCTGCCCTGCAAGTGGCCCTGACACCCTGCCATGAGTGTCACACTGCCTGCCCTGCAAGTGCCCCTAACTCCACCCCACTAGTGTCACATTGCCTGCCCTGCAAGTGGCCCTGACACCCTGCCACTAGTGTCACACTGCCTGCCATGCAAGTGGCCCTGACACCCTGCCATGAGTGTCACACTGCCTGCCCTGCAAGTGCCCCTAACTCCACGCCACTAGTGTCCCAATGCCTGCCCTGCAAGTGGCCCTGACACCCTGCCACTAGTGTCACACTGCCTGCCCTGCAAGTGGCCCTGACACCCTGCCATGAGTGTCCCACTAGCTGCTCTGCAAGTGGCCCTGACACCCTGCCATGAGTGTCACACTGCCTAACCTGCAAGTGCCCCTAACTCCCCGCCACTAGTGTCACACTGCCTGCCCTGCAAGTGGCCCTGCCACCCTGCCACTAGTGTCACACTGCCTGCCCTGCAAGTGGCCCTGACACCCTGCCACTAGTGTCACACTACCTGCCCTGCAAGTGGCCCTGACACCCTGCCATGAGTGTCACACTGCCTGCCCTGCAAGTGCCTCTAACTCCACGCCACTAGTGTCCCACTGCCTGCCCTGCAAGTGGCCCTGACACCCTGCCACTAGTGTCACACTGCCTGCCCTGCAAGTGGCCCGGACACCCTGCCACTAGTGTCCCACTACCTGCCCTGCAAGTGGCCCTGACACCCTGCCACTAGTGTCACACTGCTTGCTCTGCAAGCGGCCCTGACACCCTGCCACTAATGTCACACTGCCTGCTCTGCAAGTGCCCATATCTCCCCGCCACTAGGGTCCCACTGCCTGCCCTGCAAGTGGCCCTAACTCCACACCACTAGTGTCACACTGCCTGCCCTGCAAGTGGCCCTGACACCCTGCCACTAGTGTCACACTGCCTTCTCTGCAAGTGGCCCTGACACCCTGCCACTAGTGTCACACTGCTTGCCCTGCAAGTGGGCCTGACACCTTGCCACTAGTGTCACACTGCCTGCCCTGCAAGTGGCCCTGACACCCTGCCATGAGTGTCACACTGCCTAACCTGCAAGTGCCCCTAACTCCACGCCACTAGTGTCCCACTACATGCTCTGCAAGTGGCCCTGACACCCTGCCACTAGTGTCACACTGCCTGCCCTGCAAGTGGCCCTGCCACCCTGCCACTAGTGTCCCACTGCCTGCTCTGCAAGTGCCCTGCCACCCCGCCAGTAGTGTCCCACTGCCTGCTCTGCAAGTGGCCCTGACACCCTGCCAGTAGTGTCCCACTGCCTGTCCTGCAAGTGGCCCTGACACCCTGCCACTAGTGTGCCGCTGCCTGCCCTGCAAGTGGCCCTGACACCCTGACACTAGTGTCCCACTGCCTGCCCTGCAAGTGGCCCTGACACCCTGCCAGTAGTGTCATACTGCCTGCCCTGAAAGTGGCCCTGACACCCTGCCACTACTGTCCCACTGCCTGCCCTGCAAGTGGCCCTGACACCCTGCCACTAGTGTCCCACTGCCTGCCCTGCAAGTGGCCCTGACACCCTGCCACTAGTGTCACACTACCTGCCCTGCAAGTGGCCCTGACACCCTGCCATGAGTGTCACACTGCCTGCCCTGTAAGTGCCCCTAACTCCACGCCACTAGTGTCCCACTGCCTGCCCTGCAAGTGGCCCTGACACCCTGCCACTAGTGTCACACTGCCTGCCCTGTAAGTGGCCCTGACACCCTGCCACTAGACCCCACTACCTGCCCTGCAAGTGGCCCTGACACCCTGCCATGAGTGTCACACTTCCCGCCCTGCAAGTGCCCCTAACTCCCCGCCACTAGTGTCACACTGCCTGCCTTGAAAGTGGCCCTGACACCCTGCCACTAGTGTCACACTGCCTGCCCTGCAAGTGGCCCTGCCTGCTCTGCAAGTGGCCCTGACAACCTGCCACTAGTGTCACACTACCTGCCTTGCAAGTGGCCCTGACACCCTGCCATGAGTGTCACATTGCCTGCCCTGCAAGTGGCCCTGATACCCTGCCACTAGTGTCACACTGCCTGCTCTGCAAGTGCACCTAATTCCACGCCACTAGTGTCAAACTGCCTGCTCTGCAAGTGGCCCTGACACCCTGCCACTAGTGTCACACTGCCTGCCCTGCAAGTGGCCCTGACACCCTGCCACTAGTGTCCCACTGCCTGCTCTGAAAGTGGCCCTGACAACCTGCCACTAGTGTCACACTACCTGCCTTGCAAGTGGCCCTGACACCCTGCCATGAGTGTCACACTGCCTGCTCTGCAAGTGCCCCTAACTCCATGCCACTAGTGTCACACTGCCTGCCCTGCAAGTGGCCCTGACACCCTGCCACTAGTGTCACACTGCCGGCCCTACAAGTGGCCCTGACACCCTGCCATGAGTGTCACTCTGCCTAACCTGCAAGTGCCCCTAACTCCACGCCACTAGTGTCCCACTACCTGCTCTGCAAGTGGCCCTGACACCCTGCCACTAGTGTCACACTGCCTGCCCTGCAAGTGGCCCTGACACACTGCCACTAGTGTCACACTGTCTGCCCTGCAAGTGGCCCTGCCTGCTCTGCAAGTGGCCCTGACAATCTGCCACTAGTGTCGCACTACCTGCCTTGCAAGTGGCCCTGACACCCTGCCATGAGTGTCACATTGCCTGCCCTGCAAGTGGCCCTGATACCCTGCCACTAGTGTCACACTGCCTGCTCTGCAAGTGCCCCTAATTCCACGCCACTAGTGTCAAACTGCCTGCTCTGCAAGTGGCCCTGACACCCTGACACTAGTGTCACACTGCCTGCGCTGCAGGTGGCCCTGACACCGTGCCACTAGTGTCCCACTGCCTGCTCTGCAAGTGGCCCTGACAACCTGCCACTAGTGTCACACTACCTGCCTTGCAAGTGGCCCTGACACCCTGCCATGAGTGTCACACTGCCTGCTCTGCAAGTGCCCCTAACTCCATGCCACTAGTGTCACACTGCCTGCCCTGCAAGTGGCCCTGACACCCTGCCATGCGTGTCACACTGCCTGCCCTGCAAGTGGCCCTGACACCCTGCCACTAGTGTCACACTGCCTGCCCTGCAAGTGGCTCTGACACCCTGCCATGAGTGTCACATTGCCTGCCCTGCAAGTGGCCCTGATACCCTGCCACTAGTGTCACACTGCCTGCTCTGCAAGTGCCCCTAATTCCACGCCACTAGTGTCAAACTGCCTGCTCTGCAAGTGGCTCTGACACCCTGCCACTAGTGTCACACTGCCTGCCCTGCAAGTGGCCCTGACACCCTGCCACTAGTGTCCCACTGCCTGCTCTGCAAGTGGCCCTGACAACCTGCCACTAGTGTCACACTACCTGCCCTGCAAGTGGCCCTGACACCCTGCCATGAGTGTCACACTGCCTGCCCTGCAAGTGCCCCTAACTCCACACCACTAGTGTCCCACTACCTGCTCTGCAAGTGGCCCTGACACCCTGCCATGAGTGTCCCACTACCTGCTCTGCAAGTGGCCCTGACACCCTGCCATGAGTGTCACACTGCCTAACCTGCAAGTGCCCCTAGCTCCCCGCCACTAGTGTCCCACTGCCTGCCCTGCAAGTGGCCCTGACACCCTGCCACTAGTGTCACACTGCCTGCCCTGTAAGTGGCCCTGACACCCTGCCACTAGTGTCCCACTACCTGCCCTGCAAGTGGCCCTGACACCCTGCCATGAGTGTCACACTTCCCGCCCTGCAAGTGCCCCTAACTACCCACCACTCGTGTCACACTGCCTGCCTTGAAAGTGGCCCTGACACCCTGCCACTAGTGTCACACTGCCTGCCCTGCAAGTGGCCCTGCCTGCTCTGCAAGTGGCCCTGACAACCTGCCACTAGTGTCACACTACCTGCCTTGCAAGTGGCCCTGACACCCTGCCATGAGTGTCACATTGCCTGCCCTACAAGTGGCCCTGATACCCTGCCACTAGTGTCACACTGCTGAAGGTACGCATGCATATGTAATGTTGTGCTCACACCTGGAGTTTGTACTAATCACCATATGCGTTAAAAGAATGTACCCTTTTGTTAAAAGAAGAGGCATTCTCTTAATACAGCGGCGTTTAAGACCTGCTGACCTGGCAAGAACTTGTTTTTAACAGAAGAATTGTGTTTGGTCACTGTATGTCGAAGCATGCTGAGCCTGCTAAAACTATCTGCAGATTACGGGTGGGGGAAGGAATGAGTAAGCATAGCCTTGAGCACAGAGATACGGGCACAAAGGGGCACGAAAGAATGTGAAGACCGTGATAACAGGAAACCACGATAGACCACGATAGCAAATGTGCAATGGTTGTTCGTTAAACTCCAACTGGATACTTCAGATAAGCTCCAACTGGAGATCCGCCCTGGGGTGGACGTGTTCTATGTGCAAGGCAATGTAAACAGGAAAGTATAAAAGAGCATGATGTGTAGAGGAAGGTGCGGCACTTCGACGACTTGCTTTACGAGACGTTTGAACTTGCAGCCCATTCGCAAATGCTTGTGCATTAATAAAGTAATGTTTACTTGGCTCTTTTCTGTCTGAGTTATTGCAGGGTCCCTCATTGTACTGGTTATGGTGACGGCGAGAAATCGCACCCACACTGCCTGCTCTGCAAGTGCCCCTAATTCCACGCCACTAGTGTCAAACTGCCTGCTCTGCAAGTGGCCCTGACACCCTGCCACTAGTGTCACACTGCCTGCCCTGCAAGTGGCCCTGACACCCTGCCACTAGTGTCCCACTGCCTGCTCTGCAAGTGGCCCTGACAACCTGCCACTAGTGTCACACTACCTGCCTTGCAAGTGGCCCTGACACCCTGCCATGAGTGTCACACTGCCTGCTCTGCAAGTGCCCCTAACTCCATGCCACTAGTGTCACACTGCCTGCCCTGCAAGTGGCCCTGACACCCTGCCACTAGTGTCACACTGCCTGCCCTACAAGTGGCCCTGACACCCTGCCATGAGTGTCACACTGCCTAACCTGCAAGTGCCCCTAACTCCACGCCACTAGTGTCCCACTACCTGCTCTGCAAGTGGCCCTGACACCCTGCCACTAGTGTCACACTGCCTGCCCTGCAAGTGGTCCTGACACCCTGCCACTAGTGTCACACTGCCTGCCCTGCAAGTGGCCCTGCCTGCTCTGCAAGTGGCCCTGACAACCTGCCACTAGTGTCACACTACCTGCCTTGCAAGTGGCCCTGACACCCTGCCATGAGTGCCACATTGCCTGCCCTGCAAGTGGCCCTGATACCCTGCCACTAGTGTCACACTGCCTGCTCTGAAAGTGCCCCTAATTCCACGCCACTAGTGTCAAACTGCCTGCTCTGCAAGTGGCCCTGACACCCTGCCACTAGTGTCACACTGCCTGCCCTGCAGGTGGCCCTGACACCGTGCCACTAGTGTCCCACTGCCTGCTCTGCAAGTGGCCCTGACAACCTGCCACTAGTGTCACACTACCTGCCTTGCAAGTGGCCCTGACACCCTGCCATGAGTGTCACACTGCCTGCTCTGCAAGTGCCCCTAACTCCATGCCACTAGTGTCACACTGCCTGCCCTGCAAGTGGCCCTGACACCCTGCCATGCGTGTCACACTGCCTGCCCTGCAAGTGGCGCTGACACCCTGCCACTAGTGTCACACTGCCTGCCCTGCAAGTGGCCCTGACACCCTGGCATGAGTGTCACATTGCCTGCCCTGCAAGTGGCCCTGATACCCTGCCACTAGTGTCACACTGCCTGCTCTGCAAGTGCCCCTAATTCCACGCCACTAGTGTCAAACTGCCTGCTCTGCAAGTGGCTCTTACACCCTGCCACTAGTGTCACACTGCCTGCCCTGCAAGTGGCCCTGACACCCTGCCACTAGTGTCCCACTGCCTGCTCTGCAAGTGGCCCTGACAACCTGCCACTAGTGTCACACTACCTGCCCTGCAAGTGGCCCTGACACCCTGCCATGAGTGTCACACTGCCTGTCCTGCAAGTGCCCCTAACTCCACACCACTAGTGTCACATTGCCTGCCCTGCAAGTGGCCCTGACACCCTGCCACTAGTGTCACACTGCCTGCCATGCAAGTGGCCCTGACACCCTGCCATGAGTGTCACACTGCCTGCCCTGCAAGTGCCCCTAACTCCACGCCACTAGTGTCCCACTGCCTGCCCTGCAAGTGGCCCTGACACCCTGCCACTAGTGTCACACTGCCTGCCCTGCAAGTGGCCCTGACACCCTGCCATGAGTGTCCCACTAACTGCTCTGCAAGTGGCCCTGACACCCTGCCATGAGTGTCACACTGCGTAACCTGCAAGTGCCCTTAACTTCCCACCACTAGTGACACACTGCCTGCCCTGCAAGTGGCCCTGCCACCCTGCCACTAGTGTCACACTGCCCGCCCTGCAAGTGGCCCTGACACCCTGCCACTAGTGTCACACTACCTGCCCTGCAAGTGGCCCTGACACCCTGCCATGAGTGTCACACTGCCTGCCCTGCAAGTGCCTCTAACTCCACGCCAAACGTGTCCCACTGCCTGCCCTGCAAGTGGCCCTGACACCCTGCCACTAGTGTCACACTGCCTGCCCTGCAAGTGGCCCTGACACCCTGCCACTAGTGTCCCACTACCTGCCCTGCAAGTGGCCCTGACACCCCGCCACTAGAGTCACACTGCCTGCTCTGCAAGCGGCCCTGACACCCTGCCACTAATGTCACACTGCCTGCTCTGCAAGTGCCCATATCTCCCCG
Organism: Ambystoma mexicanum; assembly: GCF_040938575.1. Taxonomy (NCBI): domain Eukaryota; kingdom Metazoa; phylum Chordata; class Amphibia; order Caudata; family Ambystomatidae; genus Ambystoma; species Ambystoma mexicanum. The sequence goes on along the minus strand of NC_090941.1, from coordinate 1,162,513,543 downwards.
CCACTAGGGTCCCACTGCCTGCCCTGCAAGTGGCCCTAACTCCACACCACTAGTGTCACACTGCCTGCCCTGCAAGTGGCCCTGACACCCTGCCACTAGTGTCACACTGCCTTCTCTGCAAGTGGCCCTGACACCCTGCCACTAGTGTCACACTGCCTGCCCTGCAAGTGGCCCTGACACCCTGCCACTAGTGTCACACTGCCTGCCCTGCAAGTGGCCCTGACACCCTGCCATGAGTGTCACACTGCCTAACCTGCAAGTGCCCCTAACTCCACGCCACTAGTGTCCCACTACCTGCTCTGCAAGTGGCCCTGACACCCTGCCACTAGTGTCACACTGCCTGCCCTGCAAGTGGCCCTGCCACCCTGCCACTAGTGTCCCACTGCCTGCTCTGCAAGTGGCCCTGCCACCCTGCCAGTAGTGTCCCACTGCCTGCTCTGCAAGTGGCGCTGACACCCTGCCAGTAGTTTCCCACTGCCTGTCCTGCAAGTGGCCCTGACACCCTGCCACTAGTGTGCCGCTGCCTGCCCTGCAAGTGGCCCTGACACCCTGACACTAGTGTCCCACTGCCTGCCCTGCAAGTGGCCCTGACACCCTGCCAGTAGTGTCCCACTGCCTGCCCTGCAAGTGGCCCTGACACCCCGCCAGTAGTGTCACACTGCCTGCCCTGAAAGTGGCCCTGACACCCTGCCACTACTGTCCCACTGCCTGCCCTGCAAGTGGCCCTGACACCCTGCCACTAGTGTCACACTACCTGCCCTGCAAGTGGCCCTGACACCCTGCCATGAGTGTCACACTGCCTGCCCTGTAAGTGCCCCTAACTCCACGCCACTAGTGTCCCACTGCCTGCCCTGCAAGTGGCCCTGACACCCTGCTACTAGTGTCACACTGCCTGCCCTGTAAGTGGCCCTGACACCCTGCCACTAGTGTCCCACTACCTGCCCTGCAAGTGGCCCTGACACCCTGCCAGTAGTGTCCCACTGCCTGCCCTGCAAGTGGCCCTGACACCCCGCCAGTAGTGTCACACTGCCTGCCCTGAAAGTGGCCCTGACACCCTGCCACTACTGTCCCACTGCCTGCCCTGCAAGTGGCCCTGACACCCTGCCACTAGTGTCACACTACCTGCCCTGCAAGTGGCCCTGACACCCTGCCATGAGTGTCACACTGCCTGCCCTGTAAGTGCCCCTAACTCCACGCCACTAGTGTCCCACTGCCTGCCCTGCAAGTGGCCCTGACACCCTGCTACTAGTGTCACACTGCCTGCCCTGTAAGTGGCCCTGACACCCTGCCACTAGTGTCACACTGCCTGCTCTGCAAGTGGCCCTGCCACTAGTGTCACACTGCCTGCTCTGCAAGTGCCCATAACTCCCCACCACTAGGGTCCCACTGCCTGCCCTGCAAGTGGCCCTAACTCCCCGCCACTAGTGTCACACTACCTGCTCTGCAAGTGGCCCTGAAACCCTGCCACTAGTGTCACACTGCCTGCCCTGCAAGTGGCCCTGACACCCTGCCACTAGTGTCACACTGCCTGCCCTACAAGTGGCCCTGACACCCTGCCATGAGTGTCACACTGCCTAACCTGCAAGTGCCCCTAACTCCACGCCACTAGTGTCCCAGTACCTGCTCTGCAAGTGGCCCTGACACCCTGCCACTAGTGTCACACTGCCTGCCCTGCAAGTGGCCCTGACACCCTGCCACTAGCGTCACACTGCCTGCCCTGCAAGTGGCCCTGCCTGCTCTGCAAGTGGCCCTGACAACCTGCCACTAGTGTCACACTACCTGCCTTGCAAGTGGCCCTGACACCCTGCCATGAGTGTCACATTGCCTGCCCTGCAAGTGGCCCTGATACCCTGCCACTAGTGTCACACTGCCTGCTCTGCAAGTGCCCCTAATTCCACGCCACTAGGGTCAAACTGCCTGCTCTGCAAGTGGCCCTGACACCCTGCCACTAGTGTCACACTGCCTGCCCTGCAAGTGGCCCTGACACCCTGCCACTAGTGTCACACTGCCTGCCCTACAAGTGGCCCTGACACCCTGCCATGAGTGTCACACTGCCTAACCTGCAAGTGCCCCTAACTCCACGCCACTAGTGTCCCACTACCTGCTCTGCAAGTGGCCCTGACACCCTGCCACTAGTGTCACACTGCCTGCCCTGCAAGTGGTCCTGACACCCTGCCACTAGTGTCACACTGCCTGCCCTGCAAGTGGCCCTGCCTGCTCTGCAAGTGGCCCTGACAACCTGCCACTAGTGTCACACTACCTGCCTTGCAAGTGGCCCTGACACCCTGCCATGAGTGCCACATTGCCTGCCCTGCAAGTGGCCCTGATACCCTGCCACTAGTGTCACACTGCCTGCTCTGAAAGTGCCCCTAATTCCACGCCACTAGTGTCAAACTGCCTGCTCTGCAAGTGGCCCTGACACCCTGCCACTAGTGTCACACTGCCTGCCCTGCAGGTGGCCCTGACACCGTGCCACTAGTGTCCCACTGCCTGCTCTGCAAGTGGCCCTGACAACCTGCCACTAGTGTCACACTACCTGCCTTGCAAGTGGCCCTGACACCCTGCCATGAGTGTCACACTGCCTGCTCTGCAAGTGCCCCTAACTCCATGCCACTAGTGTCACACTGCCTGCCCTGCAAGTGGCCCTGACACCCTGCCATGCGTGTCACACTGCCTGCCCTGCAAGTGGCGCTGACACCCTGCCACTAGTGTCACACTGCCTGCCCTGCAAGTGGCCCTGACACCCTGGCATGAGTGTCACATTGCCTGCCCTGCAAGTGGCCCTGATACCCTGCCACTAGTGTCACACTGCCTGCTCTGCAAGTGCCCCTAATTCCACGCCACTAGTGTCAAACTGCCTGCTCTGCAAGTGGCTCTTACACCCTGCCACTAGTGTCACACTGCCTGCCCTGCAAGTGGCCCTGACACCCTGCCACTAGTGTCCCACTGCCTGCTCTGCAAGTGGCCCTGACAACCTGCCACTAGTGTCACACTACCTGCCCTGCAAGTGGCCCTGACACCCTGCCATGAGTGTCACACTGCCTGTCCTGCAAGTGCCCCTAACTCCACACCACTAGTGTCACATTGCCTGCCCTGCAAGTGGCCCTGACACCCTGCCACTAGTGTCACACTGCCTGCCATGCAAGTGGCCCTGACACCCTGCCATGAGTGTCACACTGCCTGCCCTGCAAGTGCCCCTAACTCCACGCCACTAGTGTCCCACTGCCTGCCCTGCAAGTGGCCCTGACACCCTGCCACTAGTGTCACACTGCCTGCCCTGCAAGTGGCCCTGACACCCTGCCATGAGTGTCCCACTAACTGCTCTGCAAGTGGCCCTGACACCCTGCCATGAGTGTCACACTGCGTAACCTGCAAGTGCCCTTAACTTCCCACCACTAGTGACACACTGCCTGCCCTGCAAGTGGCCCTGCCACCCTGCCACTAGTGTCACACTGCCCGCCCTGCAAGTGGCCCTGACACCCTGCCACTAGTGTCACACTACCTGCCCTGCAAGTGGCCCTGACACCCTGCCATGAGTGTCACACTGCCTGCCCTGCAAGTGCCTCTAACTCCACGCCAAACGTGTCCCACTGCCTGCCCTGCAAGTGGCCCTGACACCCTGCCACTAGTGTCACACTGCCTGCCCTGCAAGTGGCCCTGACACCCTGCCACTAGTGTCCCACTACCTGCCCTGCAAGTGGCCCTGACACCCCGCCACTAGAGTCACACTGCCTGCTCTGCAAGCGGCCCTGACACCCTGCCACTAATGTCACACTGCCTGCTCTGCAAGTGCCCATATCTCCCCGCCACTAGGGTCCCACTGCCTGCCCTGCAAGTGGCCCTAACTCCACACCACTAGTGTCACACTGCCTGCCCTGCAAGTGGCCCTGACACCCTGCCACTAGTGTCACACTGCCTTCTCTGCAAGTGGCCCTGACACCCTGCCACTAGTGTCACACTGCCTGCCCTGCAAGTGGCCCTGACACCCTGCCACTAGTGTCACACTGCCTGCCCTGCAAGTGGCCCTGACACCCTGCCATGAGTGTCACACTGCCTAACCTGCAAGTGCCCCTAACTCCACGCCACTAGTGTCCCACTACGTGCTCTGCAAGTGGCCCTGACACCCTGCCACTAGTGTCACACTGCCTGCCCTGCAAGTGGCCCTGCCACCCTGCCACTAGTGTCCCACTGCCTGCTCTGCAAGTGGCCCTGCCACCCTGCCAGTAGTGTCCCACTGCCTGCTCTGCAAGTGGCGCTGACACCCTGCCAGTAGTTTCCCACTGCCTGTCCTGCAAGTGGCCCTGACACCCTGCCACTAGTGTGCCGCTGCCTGCCCTGCAAGTGGCCCTGACACCCTGACACTAGTGTCCCACTGCCTGCCCTGCAAGTGGCCCTGACACCCTGCCAGTAGTGTCCCACTGCCTGCCCTGCAAGTGGCCCTGACACCCCGCCAGTAGTGTCACACTGCCTGCCCTGAAAGTGGCCCTGACACCCTGCCACTACTGTCCCACTGCCTGCCCTGCAAGTGGCCCTGACACCCTGCCACTAGTGTCACACTACCTGCCCTGCAAGTGGCCCTGACACCCTGCCATGAGTGTCACACTGCCTGCCCTGTAAGTGCCCCTAACTCCACGCCACTAGTGTCCCACTGCCTGCCCTGCAAGTGGCCCTGACACCCTGCTACTAGTGTCACACTGCCTGCCCTGTAAGTGGCCCTGACACCCTGCCACTAGTGTCCCACTACCTGCCCTGCAAGTGGCCCTGACACCCTGCCAGTAGTGTCCCACTGCCTGCCCTGCAAGTGGCCCTGACACCCCGCCAGTAGTGTCACACTGCCTGCCCTGAAAGTGGCCCTGACACCCTGCCACTACTGTCCCACTGCCTGCCCTGCAAGTGGCCCTGACACCCTGCCACTAGTGTCACACTACCTGCCCTGCAAGTGGCCCTGACACCCTGCCATGAGTGTCACACTGCCTGCCCTGTAAGTGCCCCTAACTCCACGCCACTAGTGTCCCACTGCCTGCCCTGCAAGTGGCCCTGACACCCTGCTACTAGTGTCACACTGCCTGCCCTGTAAGTGGCCCTGACACCCTGCCACTAGTGTCACACTGCCTGCTCTGCAAGTGGCCCTGCCACTAGTGTCACACTGCCTGCTCTGCAAGTGCCCATAACTCCCCACCACTAGGGTCCCACTGCCTGCCCTGCAAGTGGCCCTAACTCCCCGCCACTAGTGTCACACTACCTGCTCTGCAAGTGGCCCTGAAACCCTGCCACTAGTGTCACACTGCCTGCCCTGCAAGTGGCCCTGACACCCTGCCACTAGTGTCACACTGCCTGCCCTACAAGTGGCCCTGACACCCTGCCATGAGTGTCACACTGCCTAACCTGCAAGTGCCCCTAACTCCACGCCACTAGTGTCCCAGTACCTGCTCTGCAAGTGGCCCTGACACCCTGCCACTAGTGTCACACTGCCTGCCCTGCAAGTGGCCCTGACACCCTGCCACTAGCGTCACACTGCCTGCCCTGCAAGTGGCCCTGCCTGCTCTGCAAGTGGCCCTGACAACCTGCCACTAGTGTCACACTACCTGCCTTGCAAGTGGCCCTGACACCCTGCCATGAGTGTCACATTGCCTGCCCTGCAAGTGGCCCTGATACCCTGCCACTAGTGTCACACTGCCTGCTCTGCAAGTGCCCCTAATTCCACGCCACTAGGGTCAAACTGCCTGCTCTGCAAGTGGCCCTGACACCCTGCCACTAGTGTCACACTGCCTGCCCTGCAAGTGGCCCTGACACCCTGCCACTAGTGTCCCACTGCCTGCTCTGCAAGTGGCCTTGACAACCTGCCACTAGTGTCACACTACCTGCCTTGCAAGTGGCCCTGACACCCTGCCATGAGTGTCACACTGCGTGCTCTGCAAGTGCCCCTAACTCCATGCCACTAGTGTCACACTGCCTGCCCTGCAAGTGGCCCTGACACCTTGCCATGCGTGTCACACTGCCTGCCCTGCAAGTGGCCCTGACACCCTGCCACTAGTGTCACACTGCCTGCCCTGCAAGTGGCCCTGACACCCTGCCATGAGTGTCACATTGCCTGCCCTGCAAGTGGCCCTGATACCCTGCCACTAGTGTCACACTGCCTGCTCTGCAAGTGCCCCTAATTCCACGCCACTAGTGTCAAACTGCCTGCTCTGCAAGTGGCCCTGACACCCTGCCACTAGTGTCACACTGCCTGCCCTGCAAGTGGCCCTGACACCCTGCCACTAGTGTCCCACTGCCTGCTCTGCAAGTGGCCCTGACAACCTGCCACTAGTGTCACACTACCTGCCCTGCAAGTGGCCCTGACACCCTGCCATGAGTGTCACACTGCATGCCCTGCAAGTTCCCCTAACTCCACACCACTAGTGTCACATTGCCTGCCCTGCAAGTGGCCGTGACACCCTGCCACTAGTGTCACACTGCCTGCCATGCAAGTGGCCCTGACACCCTGCCATGAGTGTCACACTGCCTGCCCTGCAAGTGCCCCTAACTCCACGCCACTAGTGTCCCACTGCCTGCCCTGCAAGTGGCCCTGACACCCTGCCACTAGTGTGACACTACCTGCCCTGCAAGTGGCCCTGATACCCTGCCACTAGTGTCACACTGCCTGCTCTGCAAGTGCCCCTAATTCCACGCCACTAGTGTCAAACTGCCTGCTCTGCACGTGGCTCTGACACCCTGCCATGAGTGTCACACTGCCTAACCTGCAAGTGCCCGTAACTCCCCGCCACTAGTGTCACACTGTCTGCCCTGCAAGTGGCCCTGCCACCCTGCCACTAGTGTCACACTGCCTGCCCTGCAAGTGGCCCTGACACCCTGCCACTAGTGTCACACTACCTGCCCTGCAAGTGGCCCTGACACCCTGCCATGAGTGTCACACTGCCTGCCCTGCAAGTGCCTCTAACTCCATGCCACTAGTGTCACACTGCCTGCCCTGCAAGTGGCCCTGACACCCTGCCATGAGTGTCACATTGCCTGCCCTGCAAGTGGCCCTGATACCCTGCCACTAGTGTCACACTGCCTGCTCTGCAAGTGCCCCTAATTCCACGCCACTAGTGTCAAACTGCCTGCTCTGCACGTGCCTCTGACACCCTGCCACTAGCGTCACACTGCCTGCCCTGCATGTGGCCCTGACACCCTGCCACTAGTGTCCCACTGCCTGCTCTGCAAGTGGCCCTGACAACCTGCCACTAGTGTCACACTACCTGCTCTGCAAGTGGCCCTGACACCCTGCCATGAGTGTCACACTGCCTGCCCTGCAAGTGCCCCTAACTCCACACCACTAGTGTCACATTGCCTGCCCTGCAAGTGGCCCTGACACCCTGCCACTAGTGTCACACTGCCTGCCATGCAAGTGGCCCTGACACCCTGCCATGAGTGTCACACTGCCTGCCCTGCAAGTGCTTCTAACTCCACGCCACTAGTGTCCCACTGCCTGCCCTGCAAGTGGCCCTGACACCCTGCCACTAGTGTCACACTGCCTGCCCTGCAAGTGGCCCTGACACCCTGCCATGAGTGTCCCACTACCTGCTCTGCAAGTGGCCCTGACACCCTGCCATGAGTGTCACACTGCCTAACCTGCAAGTGCCCCTAACTCCCTGCCACTAGTGTCACACTGCCTGCCCTGCAAGTGGCCCTGCCACCCTGCCACTAGTGTCACACTGCCTGCCCTGCAAGTAGCCCTGACACCCTGCCACTAGTGTCACACTACCTGCCCTGCAAGTGGCCCTGACACCCTGCCACTAGTGTCACACTGCCTGCCCTGCAAGTGGCCCTGACACCCTGCCACTAGTGTCACACTACCTGCCCTGCAAGTGGCCCTGACACCCTGCCATGAGTGTCGCACTGCCTGCCCTGAAAGTGCCTCTAACTCCATGCCACTAGTGTCACACTGCCTGCCCTGCAAGTGGCCCTGACACCCTGCCATGAGTGTCACATTGCCTGCCCTGCAAGTGGCCCTGATACCCTGCCACTAGTGTCACACTGCCTGCTCTGCAAGTGCCCCTAATTCCACGCCACTAGTGTCAAACTGCCTGCTCTGCACGTGGCTCTGACACCCTGCCACTAGCGTCACACTGCCTGCCCTGCATGTGGCCCTGACACCCTGCCACTAGTGTCCCACTGCCTGCTCTGCAAGTGGCCCTGACAACCTGCCACTAGTGTAACACTACCTGCTCTGCAAGTGGCCCTGACACCCTGCCATGAGTGTCACACTGCCTGCCCTGCAAGTGCCCCTGACTCCACACCACTAGTGTCACATTGCCTGCCCTGCAAGTGGCCCTGACACCCTGCCACTAGTGTCACACTTCCTGCCATGCAAGTGGCCCTGACACCCTGCCATGAGTGTCACACTGCCTGCCCTGCAAGTGCCCCTAACTCCACGCCACTAGTGTCCCACTGCCTGCCCTGCAAGTGGCCCTGACACCCTGCCACTAGTGTCACACTGCCTGCCCTGCAAGTGGCCCTGACACCCTGCCATGAGTGTCCCACTACCTGCTCTGCAAGTGGCCCTGACACCCTGCCATGAGTGTCACACTGCCTAACCTGCAAGTGCCCCTATCTCCCCACCACTAGTGTCACACTGCCTGCCCTGCAAGTGGCCCTGCCACCCTGCCACTAGTGTCACACTGCCTGCCCTGCAAGTGGCCCTGACACCCTGCCACTAGTGTCACACTACCTGCCCTGCAAGTGGCCCTGACACCCTGCCATGAGTGTCACACTGCCTGCCCTGCAAGTGCCTCTAACTCCCCGCCACTAGTGTCCCACTGCCTGCCCTGCAAGTGGCCCTGACACCCTGCCACTAGTGTCACACTGCCTGCCCTGCAAGTGGCCCTGACACCCTGCCACTAGTGTCACACTGCCTGCTCTGCAAGCTGCCCTGACACCCTGCCACTAATGTCACACTGCCTGCTCTGCAAGTGCCCATATCTCCCCGCCACTAGGGTCCCACTACCTGCCCTGCAAGTGGCCCTAACTCCACACCACTGGTGTCACACTGCCTGCCCTGCAAGTGGCCCTGACACCCTGCCACTAGTGTCACACTGCCTTCTCTGCAAGTGGCCCTGACACCCTGCCACTAGTGTCACACTGCCTGCCCTGCAAGTGGCCCTGACACCCTGCCACTAGTGTCACACTGCCTGCCCTGCAAGTGGCCCTGACACCCTGCCATGAGTGTCACACTGCCTAACCTGCAAGTGCCCCTAACTCCACGCCACTAGTGTCCCACTACCTGCTCTGCAAGTGGCCCTGACACCCTGCCACTAGTATCACACTGCCTGCCCTGCAAGTGGCCCTGCCACCCTGCCACTAGTGTCCCACTGCCTGCTCTGCAAGTGGCCCTGCCACCCTGCCAGTAGTGTCCCACTGCCTGCTCTGCAAGTGGCCCTGACACCCTGCCAGTAGTGTCCCACTGCCTGTCCTGCAAGTGGCCCTGACACCCTGCCACTAGTGTGCCGCTGCCTGCCCTGCAAGTGGCCCTGACAACCTGCCACTAGTGTCACACTACCTGCCTTGCAAGTGGCCCTGACACCCTGCCATGAGTGTCACACTGCCTGCTCTGCAAGTGCCCCTAACTCCATGCCACTAGTGTCACACTGCCTGCCCTGCAAGTGGCCCTGACACCCTGCCATGCGTGTCACACTGCCTGCCCTGCAAGTGGCGCTGACACCCTGCCACTAGTGTCACACTGCCTGCCCTGCAAGTGGCCCTGACACCCTGCCATGAGTGTCACATTGCCTGCCCTGCAAGTGGCCCTGATACCCTGCCACTAGTGTCACACTGCCTGCTCTGCAAGTGCCCCTAATTCCACGCCACTAGTGTCAAACTGCCTGCTCTGCAAGTGGCTCTTACACCCTGCCACTAGTGTCACACTGCCTGCCCTGCAAGTGGCCCTGACACCCTGCCACTAGTGTCCCACTGCCTGCTCTGCAAGTGGCCCTGACAACCTGCCACTAGTGTCACACTACCTGCCCTGCAAGTGGCCCTGACACCCTGCCATGAGTGTCACACTGCCTGTCCTGCAAGTGCCCCTAACTCCACACCACTAGTGTCACATTGCCTGCCCTGCAAGTGGCCCTGACACCCTGCCACTAGTGTCACACTGCCTGCCATGCAAGTGGCCCTGACACCCTGCCATGAGTGTCACACTGCCTGCCCTGCAAGTGCCCCTAACTCCACGCCACTAGTGTCCCACTGCCTGCCCTGCAAGTGGCCCTGACACCCTGCCACTAGTGTCACACTGCCTGCCCTGCAAGTGGCCCTGACACCCTGCCATGAGTGTCCCACTAACTGCTCTGCAAGTGGCCCTGACACCCTGCCATGAGTGTCACACTGCGTAACCTGCAAGTGCCCTTAACTTCCCACCACTAGTGACACACTGCCTGCCCTGCAAGTGGCCCTGCCACCCTGCCACTAGTGTCACACTGCCCGCCCTGCAAGTGGCCCTGACACCCTGCCACTAGTGTCACACTACCTGCCCTGCAAGTGGCCCTGACACCCTGCCATGAGTGTCACACTGCCTGCCCTGCAAGTGCCTCTAACTCCACGCCAAACGTGTCCCACTGCCTGCCCTGCAAGTGGCCCTGACACCCTGCCACTAGTGTCACACTGCCTGCCCTGCAAGTGGCCCTGACACCCTGCCACTAGTGTCCCACTACCTGCCCTGCAAGTGGCCCTGACACCCCGCCACTAGTGTCACACTGCCTGCTCTGCAAGCGGCCCTGACACCCTGCCACTAATGTCACACTGCCTGCTCTGCAAGTGCCCATATCTCCCCGCCACTAGGGTCCCACTGCCTGCCCTGCAAGTGGCCCTAACTCCACACCACTAGTGTCACACTGCCTGCCCTGCAAGTGGCCCTGACACCCTGCCACTAGTGTCACACTGCCTTCTCTGCAAGTGGCCCTGACACCCTGCCACTAGTGTCACACTGCCTGCCCTGCAAGTGGCCCTGACACCCTGCCACTAGTGTCACACTGCCTGCCCTGCAAGTGGCCCTGACACCCTGCCATGAGTGTCACACTGCCTAACCTGCAAGTGCCCCTAACTCCACGCCACTAGTGTCCCACTACCTGCTCTGCAAGTGGCCCTGACACCCTGCCACTAGTGTCACACTGCCTGCCCTGCAAGTGGCCCTGCCACCCTGCCACTAGTGTCCCACTGCCTGCTCTGCAAGTGGCCCTTCCACCCTGCCAGTAGTGTCCCACTGCCTGCTCTGCAAGTGGCGCTGACACCCTGCCAGTAGTTTCCCACTGCCTGTCCTGCAAGTGGCCCTGACACCCTGCCACTAGTGTGCCGCTGCCTGCCCTGCAAGTGGCCCTGACACCCTGACACTAGTGTCCCACTGCCTGCCCTGCAAGTGGCCCTGACACCCTGCCAGTAGTGTCCCACTGCCTGCCCTGCAAGTGCCCCTAACTCCACGCCACTAGTGTCCCACTACCTGCTCTGCAAGTGGCCCTGACACCCTGCCACTAGTGTCACACTGCCTGCCCTGCAAGTGGCCCTGACACCCTGCCACTAGCGTCACACTGCCTGCCCTGCAAGTGGCCCTGCCTGCTCTGCAAGTGGCCCTGACAACCTGCCACTAGTGTCACACTACCTGCCTTGCAAGTGGCCCTGACACCCTGCCATTATTGTCACATTGCCTGCCCTGCAAGTGGCCCTGATACCCTGCCACTAGTGTCACACTGCCTGCTCTGCAAGTGCCCCTAATTCCACGCCACTAGTGTCAAACTGCCTGCTCTGCAAGTGGCCCTGACACCCTGCCACTAGTGTCACACTGCCTGCCCTGCAAGTGGCCCTGACACCCTGCCACTAGTGTCCCACTGCCTGCTCTGCAAGTGGCCTTGACAACCTGCCACTAGTGTAACACTACCTGCCTTGCAAGTGGCCCTGACACCCTGCCATGAGTGTCACACTGCGTGCTCTGCAAGTGCCCCTAACTCCATGCCACTAGTGTCACACTGCCTGCCCTGCAAGTGGCCCTGACACCTTGCCATGCGTGTCACACTGCCTGCCCTGCAAGTGGCCCTGACACCCTGCCACTAGTGTCACACTGCCTGCCCTGCAAGTGGCCCTGACACCCTGCCATGAGTGTCACATTGCCTGCCCTGCAAGTGGCCCTGATATCCTGCCACTAGTGTCACACTGCCGCTCTGCAAGTGCCCCTAATTCCACGCCACTAGTGTCAAACTGCCTGCTCTGCAAGTGGCCCTGACACCCTGCCACTAGTGTCACACTGCCTGCCCTGCAAGTGGCCCTGACACCCTGCCACTAGTGTCCCACTGCCTGCTCTGCAAGTGGCCCTGACAACCTGCCACTAGTGTCACACTACCTGCCCTGCAAGTGGCCCTGACACCCTGCCATGAGTGTCACACTGCATGCCCTGCAAGTTCCCCTAACTCCACACCACTAGTGTCACATTGCCTGCCCTGCAAGTGGCCGTGACACCCTGCCACTAGTGTCACACTGCCTGCCATGCAAGTGGCCCTGACACCCTGCCATGAGTGTCACACTGCCTGCCCTGCAAGTGCCCCTAACTCCACGCCACTAGTGTCCCACTGCCTGCCCTGCAAGTGGCCCTGACACCCTGCCACTAGTGTGACACTGCCTGCCCTGCAAGTGGCCCTGATACCCTGCCACTAGTGTCACACTGCCTGCTCTGCAAGTGCCCCTAATTCCACGCCACTAGTGTCAAACTGCCTGCTCTGCACGTGGCTCTGACACCCTGCCATGAGTGTCACACTGCCTAACCTGCAAGTGCCCGTAACTCCCCGCCACTAGTGTCACACTGTCTGCCCTGCAAGTGGCCCTGCCACCCTGCCACTAGTGTCACACTGCCTGCCCTGCAAGTGGCCCTGACACCCTGCCACTAGTGTCACACTACCTGCCCTGCAAGTGGCCCTGACACCCTGCCATGAGTGTCACACTGCCTGCCCTGCAAGTGCCTCTAACTCCATGCCACTAGTGTCACACTGCCTGCCCTGCAAGTGGCCCTGACACCCTGCCATGAGTGTCACATTGCCTGCCCTGCAAGTGGCCCTGATACCCTGCCACTAGTGTCACACTGCCTGCTCTGCAAGTGCCCCTAATTCCACGCCACTAGTGTCAAACTGCCTGCTCTGCACGTGCCTCTGACACCCTGCCACTAGCGTCACACTGCCTGCCCTGCATGTGGCCCTGACACCCTGCCACTAGTGTCCCACTGCCTGCTCTGCAAGTGGCCCTGACAACCTGCCACTAGTGTCACACTACCTGCTCTGCAAGTGGCCCTGACACCCTGCCATGAGTGTCACACTGCCTGCCCTGCAAGTGCCCCTAACTCCACACCACTAGTGTCACATTGCCTGCCCTGCAAGTGGCCCTGACACCCTGCCACTAGTGTCACACTGCCTGCCATGCAAGTGGCCCTGACACCCTGCCATGAGTGTCACACTGCCTGCCCTGCAAGTGCCCCTAACTCCACGCCACTAGTGTCCCACTGCCTGCCCTGCAAGTGGCCCTGACACCCTGCCACTAGTGTCACACTGCCTGCCCTGCAAGTGGCCCTGACACCCTGCCATGAGTGTCCCACTACCTGCTCTGCAAGTGGCCCTGACACCCTGCCATGAGTGTCACACTGCCTAACCTGCAAGTGCCCCTAACTCCCCGCCACTAGTGTCACACTGCCTGCCCTGCAAGTGGCCCTGCCACCCTGCCACTAGTGTCACACTGCCTGCCCTGCAAGTAGCCCTGACACCCTGCCACTAGTGTCACACTACCTGCCCTGCAAGTGGCCCTGACACCCTGCCACTAGTGTCACACTGCCTGCCCTGCAAGTGGCCCTGACACCCTGCCACTAGTGTCACACTACCTGCCCTGCAAGTGGCCCTGACACCCTGCCATGAGTGTCGCACTGCCTGCCCTGAAAGTGCCTCTAACTCCATGCCACTAGTGTCACACTGCCTGCCCTGCAAGTGGCCCTGACACCCTGCCATGAGTGTCACATTGCCTGCCCTGCAAGTGGCCCTGATACCCTGCCACTAGTGTCACACTGCCTGCTCTGCAAGTGCCCCTAATTCCACGCCACTAGTGTCAAACTGCCTGCTCTGCACGTGGCTCTGACACCCTGCCACTAGCGTCACACTGCCTGCCCTGCATGTGGCCCTGACACCCTGCCACTAGTGTCCCACTGCCTGCTCTGCAAGTGGCCCTGACAACCTGCCACTAGTGTCACACTACCTGCTCTGCAAGTGGCCCTGACACCCTGCCATGAGTGTCACACTGCCTGCCCTGCAAGTGCCCCTAACTCCACACCACTAGTGTCACATTGCCTGCCCTGCAAGTGGCCCTGACACCCTGCCACTAGTGTCACACTGCCTGCCATGCAAGTGGCCCTGACACCCTGCCATGAGTGTCACACTGCCTGCCCTGCAAGTGCCCCTAACTCCACGCCACTAGTGTCCCACTGCCTGCCCTGCAAGTGGCCCTGACGCCCTGCCACTAGTGTCACACTGCCTGCCCTGCAAGTGGCCCTGACACCCTGCCATGAGTGTCCCACTACCTGCTCTGCAAGTGGCCCTGACACCCTGCCATGAGTGTCACACTGCCTAACCTGCAAGTGCCCCTATCTCCCCACCACTAGTGTCACACTGCCTGCCCTGCAAGTGGCCCTGCCACCCTGCCACTAGTGTCACACTGCCTGCCCTGCAAGTGGCCCTGACACCCTGCCACTAGTGTCACACTACCTGCCCTGCAAGTGGCCCTGACACCCTGCCATGAGTGTCACACTGCCTGCCCTGCAAGTGCCTCTAACTCCACGCCACTAGTGTCCCACTGCCTGCCCTGCAAGTGGCCCTGACACCCTGCCACTAGTGTCACACTGCCTGCCCTGCAAGTGGCCCTGACACCCTGCCACTAGTGTCACACTGCCTGCTCTGCAAGCTGCCCTGACACCCTGCCACTAATGTCACACTGCCTGCTCTGCAAGTGCCCATATCTCCCCGCCACTAGGGTCCCACTACCTGCCCTGCAAGTGGCCCTAACTCCACACCACTAGTGTCACACTGCCTGCCCTGCAAGTGGCCCTGACACCCTGCCACTAGTGTCACACTGCCTTCTCTGCAAGTGGCCCTGACACCCTGCCACTAGTGTCACACTGCCTGCCCTGCAAGTGGCCCTGACACCCTGCCACTAGTGTCACACTGCCTGCCCTGCAAGTGGCCCTGACACCCTGCCATGAGTGTCACACTGCCTAACCTGCAAGTGCCCCTAACTCCACGCCACTAGTGTCCCACTACCTGCTCTGCAAGTGGCCCTGACACCCTGCCACTAGTATCACACTGCCTGCCCTGCAAGTGGCCCTGCCACCCTGCCACTAGTGTCCCACTGCCTGCTCTGCAAGTGGCCCTGCCACCCTGCCAGTAGTGTCCCACTGCCTGCTCTGCAAGTGGCCCTGACACCCTGCCAGTAGTGTCCCACTGCCTGTCCTGCAAGTGGCCCTGACACCCTGCCACTAGTGTGCCGCTGCCTGCCCTGCAAGTGGCCCTGACACCCTGACACTAGTGTCCCACTGCCTGCCCTGCAAGTGGCCCTGACACCCTGCCAGTAGTGTCCCACTGCCTGCCCTGCAAGTGGCCCTGACACCCCGCCAGTAGTGTCACACTGCCTGCCCTGAAAGTGGCCCTGACACCCTGCCACTACTGTCCCACTGCCTGCCCTGCAAGTGGCCCTGACACCATGCCACTAGTGTCCCACTGCCTGCCCTGCAAGTGGCCCTGACACCCTGCCACTAGTGTCACACTACCTGCCCTGCAAGTGGCCCTGACACCCTGCCATGAGTGTCACACTGCCTGCCCTGTAAGTGCCCCTAACTCCACGCCACTAGTGTCCCACTGCCTGCCCTGCAAGTGGCCCTGACACCCTGCCACTTGTGTCACACTGCCTGCCCTGTAAGTGACCCTGACACCCTGGTACTAGAGTCCCACTACCTGCCCTGCAAGTGGCCCTGACACCCTGCCATGAGTGTCACACTTCCCGCCCTGCAAATGCCCCTAACTCCCCGCCACTAGTGTCACACTGCCTGCCTTGAAAGTGGCCCTGACACCCTGCCACTAGTGTCACACTGCCTGCTCTGCAAGTGGCCCTGCCACCCTGCCACTAGTGTCACACTGCCTGCTCTGCAAGTGCCCATAACTCCCCGCCACTAGGGTCCCACTGCCTGCCCTGCAAGTGGCCCTAACTCCCCGCCACTAGTGTCACACTGCCTGCTCTGCAAGTGGCCCTGAAACCCTGCCACTAGTGTCACACTGCCTGCCCTGCAAGTGGCCCTGACACCCTGCCACTAGTGTCACACTGCCTGCCCTACAAGTGGCCCTGACACCCTGCCATGAGTGTCACACTGCCTAACCTGCAAGTGCCCCTAACTCCACGCCACTAGTGTCCCACTACCTGCTCTGCAAGTGGCCCTGACACCCTGCCACTAGTGTCACACTGCCTGCCCTGCAAGTGGCCCTGACACCCTGCCACTAGTGTCACACTGCCTGCCCTGCAAGTGGCCCTGCCTGCTCTGCAAGTGGCCCTGACAACCTGCCACTAGTGTCACACTACCTGCCTTGCAAGTGGCCCTGACACCCTGCCATGAGTGTCACATTGCCTGCCCTGCAAGTGGCCCTGATACCCTGCCACTAGTGTCACACTGCCTGCTGTGCAAGTGCCCCTAATTCCACGCCACTAGTGTCAAACTGCCTGCTCTGCAAGTGGCCCTGACACCCTGCCACTAGTGTCACACTGCCTGCCCTGCAAGTGGCCCTGACACCCTGCCACTAGTGTCCCACTGCCTGCTCTGCAAGTGGCCCTGGCAACCTGCCACTAGTGTCACACTACCTGCCTTGCAAGTGGCCCTGACACCCTGCCATGAGTGTCACACTGCCTGCTCTGCAAGTGGCCCCTAACTCCATGCCACTAGTGTCACACTGCCTGCCCTGCAAGTGGCCCTGACACCCTGCCACTAGTGTCACACTGCCTGCCCTACAAGTGGCCCTGACACCCTGCCATGAGTGTCACACTGCCTAACCTGCAAGTGCCCCTAACTCCACGCCACTAGTGTCCCACTACCTGCTCTGCAAGTGGCGCTGACACCCTGCCACTAGTGTCACACTGCCTGCCCTGCAAGTGGCCCTGAAACCCTGCCACTAGTATCACACTGCCTGCCCTGCAAGTGGCCCTGCCTGCTCTGCAAGTGGCCCTGACAACCTGCCACTAGTGTCACACTACCTGCCTTGCAAGTGGCCCTGACACCCTGCCATGAGTGTCACATTGCCTGCCCTGCGAGTGGCCCTGATACCCTGCCACTAGTGTCACACTGCCTGCTCTGCAAGTGCCCCTAATTCCACGCCACTAGTGTCAAACTGCCTGCTCTGCAAGTGGCCCTGACACCCCGCCACTAGTGTCACACTGCCTGCCCTGCAGGTGGCCCTGACACCGTGCCACTAGTGTCCCACTGCCTGCTCTGCAAGTGGCCCTGACAACCTGCCACTAGTGTCACACTACCTGCCTTGCAAGTGGCCCTGCCACCCTGCCATGAGTGTCACACTGCCTGCTCTGCAAGTGCCCCTAACTCCATGCCACTAGTGTCACACTGCCTGCCCTGCAAGTGGCCCTGACACCTTGCAATGCGTGTCACACTGCCTGCCCTGCAAGTGGCCCTGACACCCTGCCACTAGTGTCACACTGCCTGCCCTGCAAGTGGCCCTGACACCCTGCCACTAGTGTCACACTGCCTGCTCTGCAAGTGGCGCTGACACCCTGCCAGTAGTGTCCCACCGCCTGTCCTGCAAGTGGCCCTGACACCCTGCCACTAGTGTGCCGCTGCCTGCCCTGCAAGTGGCCCTGACACCCTGACACTAGTGTCCCACTGCCTGCCCTGCAAGTGGCCCTGACACCCTGCCAGTAGTGTCCCACTGCCTGCCCTGCAAGTGGCCCTGACACCCCGCCAGTAGTGTCACACTGCCTGCCCTGAAAGTGGCCCTGACACCCTGCCACTACTGTCCCACTGCCTGCCCTGCAAGTGGCCCTGACACCCTGCCACTAGTGTCACACTACCTGCCCTGCAAGTGGCCCTGACACCCTGCCACTAGTGTCACACTGCCTGCCCTGCAAGTGGCCCTGACACCCTGCCATGCGTGTCACACTGCCTGCCCTGCAAGTGGCCCTGACACCCTGCCACTAGTGTCACACTGCCTGCCCTGCAAGTGGCCCTGACACCCTGCCATGAGTGTCACATTGCCTGCCCTGCAAGTGGCCCTGATACCCTGCCACTAGTGTCACACTGCCTGCCTTGAAAGTGGCCCTGACACCCTGCCACTAGTGTCACACTGCCTGCCCTGCAAGTGGCCCTGACACCCTGCCACTAGTGTCACACTGCCTTCTCTGCAAGTGGCCCTGACACCCCGCCACTAGGGTCCCACTTCCTGCCCTGCAAGTGGCCCTAACTCCCCGCCACTAGTTTCACACTGCCTGCTCTGCAAGTGGCCCTGAAACCCTGCCACTAGTGTCACACTGCCTGCCCTGCAAGTGGCCCTGACACCCTGCCACTAGTGTCACCCTGCCATGAGTGTCCCACTAAATGCTCTGCAAGTGGCCCTGACACCCTGCCATGAGTGTCACACTGCCTAACCTGCAAGTGCCCCTAACTCCCAGCCACTAGTGTCACACTGCCTGCCCTGCAAGTGGCCCTGCCACCCTGCCACTAGTGTCACACTGCCTGCCCTGCAAGTGGCCCTGACACCCTGCCACTAGTGTCACACTACCTGCCCTGCAAGTGGCCCTGACACCCTGCCATGAGTGTCACACTGCCTGCCCTGCAAGTGCCTCTAACTCCACGCCACTAGTGTCCCACTGCCTGCCCTGCAAGTGGCCCTGACACCCTGCCACTAGTGTCACACTGCCTGGCCTGCAAGTGGCCCTGAAACCCTGCCACTAGTGTCACACTGCCTGCCCTGCAAGTGGCCCTGACACCCTGCCACTAGTGTCACACTGCCTGCCCTACAAGTGGCCCTGACACCCTGCCATGAGTGTCTCACTGCCTAACCTGCAAGTGCCCCTAACTCCACGCCACTAGTGTCCCACTACCTGCTCTGCAAGTGGCCCTGACACCCTGCCACTAGTGTCACACTGCCTGCCCTGCAAGTGGCCCTGACACCCTGCCACTAGTGTCACACTGCCTGCCCTGCAAGTGGCCCTGCCTGCTCTGCAAGTGGCCCTGACAACCTGCCACTAGTGTCACACTACCTGCCTTGCAAGTGGCCCTGACACCCTGCCATGAGTGTCACATTGCCTGCCCTGCAAGTGGCCCTGATACCCTGCCACTAGTGTCACACTGCCTGCTGTGCAAGTGCCCCTAATTCCACGCCACTAGTGTCAAACTGCCTGCTCTGCAAGTGGCCCTGACACCCTGCCACTAGTGTCACACTGCCTGCCCTGCAAGTGGCACTGACACCCTGCCACTAGTGTCCCACTGCCTGCTCTGCAAGTGGCCCTGACAACCTGCCACTAGTGTCACACTACCTGCCTTGCAAGTGTCCCTGACACCCTGCCATGAGTGTCACACTGCCTGCTCTGCAAGTGCCCCTAACTCCATGCCACTAGTGTCACACTGCCTGCCCTGCAAGTGGCCCTGACACCCTGCCACTAGTGTCACACTCCCTGCCCTACAAGTGGCCCTGACACCCTGCCATGAGTGTCACACTGCCTAACCTGCAAGTGCACCTAACTCCACGCCACTAGTGTCCCACTACCTGCTCTGCAAGTGGCCCTGGCACCCTGCCACTAGTGTCACACTGCCTGCCCTGCAAGTGGCCCTGACACCCTGCCACTAGTATCACACTGCCTGCCCTGCAAGTGGCCCTGCCTGCTCTGCAAGTGGCCCTGACAACCTGCCACTAGTGTCACACTACCTGCCTTGCAAGTGGCCCTGACACCCTGCCATGAGTGTCACATTGCCTGCCCTGCAAGTGGCCCTGATACCCTGCCACTAGTGTCACACTGCCTGCTGTGCAAGTGCCCCTAATTCCACGCCACTAGTGTCAAACTGCCTGCTCTGCAAGTGGCCCTGACACCCTGCCACTAGTGTCACACTGCCTGCCCTGCAAGTGGCACTGACACCCTGCCACTAGTGTCCCACTGCCTGCTCTGCAAGTGGCCCTGACAACCTGCCACTAGTGTCACACTACCTGCCTTGCAAGTGTCCCTGACACCCTGCCATGAGTGTCACACTGCCTGCTCTGCAAGTGCCCCTAACTCCATGCCACTAGTGTCACACTGCCTGCCCTGCAAGTGGCCCTGACACCCTGCCACTAGTGTCACACTCCCTGCCCTACAAGTGGCCCTGACACCCTGCCATGAGTGTCACACTGCCTAACCTGCAAGTGCACCTAACTCCACGCCACTAGTGTCCCACTACCTGCTCTGCAAGTGGCCCTGGCACCCTGCCACTAGTGTCACACTGCCTGCCCTGCAAGTGGCCCTGACACCCTGCCACTAGTATCACACTGCCTGCCCTGCAAGTGGCCCTGCCTGCTCTGCAAGTGGCCCTGACAACCTGCCACTAGTGTCACACTACCTGCCTTGCAAGTGGCCCTGACACCCTGCCATGAGTGTCACATTGCCTGCCCTGCAAGTGGCCCTGATACCCTGCCACTAGTGTCACACTACCTGCTCTGCAAGTGCCCCTAATTCCACGCCACTAGTGTCAAACTGCCTGCTCTGCAAGTGGCCCTGACACCCCGCCACTAGTGTCACACTGCCTGCCCTGCATGTGGCCCTGACACCCTGCCACTAGTGTCCCACTGCCTGCTCTGCAAGTGGCCCTGACAACCTGCCACTAGTGTCACACTACCTGCTCTGCAAGTGGCCCTGACACCCTGCCATGAGTGTCACACTGCCTGCTCTGCAAGTGCCCCTAACTCCACACCACTAGTGTCACATTGCCTGCCCTGCAAGTGGCCCTGACACCCTGCCACTAGTGTCACACTGCCTGCCATGCAAGTGGCCCTGACACCCTGCCATGAGTGTCACATTGCCTGCCCTACAAGTGGCCCTGATACCCTGCCACTAGTGTCACACTGCTGAAGGTACGCATGCATATGTAATGTTGTGCTCACACTTGGAGTTTGTACTAATCACCATATGCGTTAAAAGAATGTACCCTTTTGTTAAAAGAAGAGGCATTCTCTTTATACAGCGGCGTTTAAGACCTGCTGACCTGGCAAGAACTTGTTTTTAACAGAAGAATTGTGTTTGGTCACTGTATGTCGAAGCATGCTGAGCCTGCTAAAACTATCTGCAGATTACGGGTGAGGGAAGGAATGAGTAAGCATAGCCTTGAGCACAGAGATACGGGCACAAAGGGGCACGAAAGAATGTGAAGACCAGGATAACAGGAAACCACGATAGACCACAATAGCAAATGTGCAATGGTTGTTCGTTAAACTCCAACTGGATACTTCAGATAAGCTCCAACTGGAGATCCGCCCTGGGGTGGACGTGTTCTATGTGCAAGGCAATGTAAACAGGAAAGTATAAAAGAGCATGATGTGTAGAGGAAGGTGCGGCACTTCGACGACTTGCTTTGCGAGACGTTTGAACTTGCAGCCCATTCGCGAATGCTTGTGCATTAATAAAGTAATGTTTACTTGGCTCTTTTCTGTCTGAGTTATTGCAGGGTCCCTCATTGTACTGGTTATGGTGACGGCGAGAAATCGCACCCACAATTTTGGTGTCAGAAGTGGGACGCGAAGGAGCGACAGTCCGTCACTGGGTGAGGAACGCCGCGGCGGAACCGGAGAAGGAATTGATCACGGGGCCCCAACAACTGAATCCGCACCTTTGATTGCAACCAACGCGTCATCCTTGTTTTTCCGGCTCCGTCGGCGGTGGAACAGCAGGCTGTCGCCCTTCGGGTCCGGAACACTCTGGCGGGACCCTTAAGGTAAGTGGTATGGATGGATGCATGATGGAATAAGGAAATAACGCTTTAGGGTTTATGAAGAGGACAGTGGTATGTCCGTCTATGGAATAATAATGATGAAATGGTGATGTATTGATATTGGTATGGCGATATATGTCAGGAGGATGTACTGTTAATGTTAGCCTATTAATGCACATTTGGGAAAGGTGAGTGTTTTTAGGCAATTGTGGTATACCAACAAAATGGGTCAAGCGGCTTCCAGCAAGAGTGGTATAGGCAAGAGACACTATGCCCCTCTTGAAGGAACCCCTGCATTTGATATGTTGATTAAACATGGATTGAATTCAACATTGTTCTTAAGAGAATGGTCTGAATATACAAAAGATTCGATTGAGCATAAATGGCCAGACACTGGGTCCTTTGATGTGGACCGCATATCCAAAGTAGAAATAGAATTAGTAAAAAGACGGGTCAGACCCGCACAGTTTGAGGCTATACGACTATGGAGGGTAGAAGCAATGTGCAGGCGCAATGCTCAGAACAAACAAAAGGCAAAGGGGCAGAAGAGAACAGTAAATCAAAAATTACGTGACCTAGAGATAAAAGAGAAGGATGAGAAACTAGACCAGTTGGATAGACGTATGATGATTAAGAATAGCGGGGGTATGTATCCTGCCTTGCCGGCGCCTCGGTATGAAGATGTGATAGGACTAGAAGCAGAACAAACAACGACTGAATTGTTATTTCCAGGGGCTACGGCTCCTTCGAGAGAAGGTGAGGGTGAGAGGGCGGAATTCCCAATGAAGTATGGAGACCCAGATAGGTTGATAGACCATAGGAGAACGACTACTGTAGAAAAGGATAGAGATGGAGACTTGCAAATCCTTATGACCGGGCTGTATGGCACACCCCTCAATGACAGCCTACGGGACCAATTGGGGCATTTGACACCTTTGGAATTTAGGACAGTGGCCACTAAACTATATACCTTTTATGAGGGTAACTGTAAATTGAGAGGACAGAGTACTGCGGATCTGCCCTCAGCATATCAGGACGCTGTCGCGTTACTACCAGTGACTGCGTCCAGTGTTCAGTTATGGGGATGTATGTCCGAGATAATAGCGGAAGTAATAAGGGGAGGTGTTGAATGGGAGAAGGAAAAGAGGGCATGGGAAAGAGAGGTGAAGGAAAGAGAGGCTAAACTCAAAGATGCAGACCAGGCGGGCCAAAACGTAGCTAATCGTATGATAGCATCCATACACTCGCAGTCCATGTCCACCCTGGTGAGTCTGATGGAGGGCCTTGGCTGGCCTATACAAGTAAACGTAATTAAACATCTTCTTATTAGGGTGGAGGATATAGAAGAGGAAAAGGAGCCTAGATATGTGTCCCAGTGGAATAGGATTAAGACAGAATTGGATAAGAAACTGCTATCTAATATAAGAGTGGATGATTCTGGGGCGGAAGAATGGAGAATGGCTAAGGTGGAGAAACTGTTAAAAGATTATAAAAAAATAAAAGAGAAAAACCTTAGTCATCAGTCCTCTGCTTCATCACCAGTGCAGGCCCTTGTAAGTGAACAAACAAACATGGAAAAGTTACTATCAATGCCAATGAGAGAGTGTCAACCCACCATAGATGCAGTTACTGGTAACATGATGCGCACCTATGTGTATGTCCCCTTATCTCGAATAGAATTGATGCATATCACCAAGTCCATCCCCGACCCCCGTATAGACCCGGCAGGATTCTACAAAGAAGTGGGAAAGCTATTCAGACCCGGGTTATTTACTGTAGAGGATGTAGATAACATATTGTTAGCTATTGTCCCAGAGGAGATATGGACCCCCTTTCGTACCAAAGACAATGATACAATAAAATAGAAAGATGTAATGGAGGCGAGTAAAAATAGGAAACTGCATGAGGAATATCCCGAACCCCTAAGGGGGCATGGCATGGCAGTCCTGAGGGCTCTAGAAAAGGTATTACCCCCATTTGATGTGAATGTGGAGAAACTGTCTGCTGTGATACAGGGCGCAAGTGAGGAAGTAGCACAGTACTTCCTGCATTACGAAGCAGCATTTAAAGCACACAGTGGGCTAGAGATAGGGTCTGAGACGGGCCAACGGTACTTTGCCACAAACTTTATAGAAGGGCTCCACGGGCCAATCCAGGAGAACATTAGGAAGGCAGAAAGTACGTGGATGACTAGAAACCCCCCGGGATCTCCTCGAAATGGCCAGGTATTATGAAAGAGGAGAAAGAGTAAAGGGACAACAAAAGGCACGACAAGAGAAGGATCTAAAAACCAAAGTGTTGATGCAACAGTTGCATCAAGGGCCCCAAGGCAGGTATAACTACAATAATAATGGCCCGTCACAGGGCTATAGTAGCAACATGATAGGGGGCCAAGGGACAGGTAGAGGTACAGTGCAAGGAGGTGCGCTATATGGGAGGAGGGATGGGCTACCCCAAGATGTATGTGCCTTCTGCAAGAGACCCGGACACTGGAAATCCCAGTGTCCCCAGAGTGGTGGGAGAGGAAGGGGCGTACGGCCCCCTTTACAGACAACATTTGCCCCAGGAAATAGGACTGGTGGGTACGGCAATCAAGACAATAGAATGTTTAAACCCCCTCAACCCAATGCCTTTGACGGACAAGCAAGAGGGGATGTTCCCTGGCCGGCCCCGCCTCCCCCCAATCTACTGTATCAGCCACAACAAACAACACAAGTACAAGGTGTATGCCAGGGCGAAGGATGTGGGGAAGGGGTATACTATAATGACGACTTACAGGATAACACAAGTGATATGTCCTGAGGAGGCCGAAATGAGACAGCGGGAGTGGTACAAGTACCTATAGATCAGAGGGGGCCTTATGCCTCCATTAGGATCGGCCCCCACCAAAACTTGAGATGTCTGGTAGACACGGGAGCTGGAAACAGTTCCGTGAATATCAGAGCCGTCCCCGCTGTCCCATTATCGGATAAAAGCAAGGTATCAGTTGGATTTGGGGGAAATCCAATAAAGACTCCTGTAAGTGAAATAGTAGAGGCGGAACTTCATGGGGTAAAATGGGAGAATGGGTGGCTATTGACCAATCACTGTCCAGAAAACTTGTTAGGTATTGATGCATTAAAGACACTACGGGCCACAATATATTGCTCCCCTCAGGGGGTGAGAATGACTATAAGCAAACCTATGGGTATGATAGGAGTAACGCAAATCCTTCCCCCGGAACTCCAAGACATCCCGAATGAACTATGGGCCACTCATGGGAATGATGTAGGGGTGTTGGATGTTTCCCCAGTAGTAATCAAATTAAAGCCCGGTGCCAGGTTGCCCAGGATAAAACAATATTGCATATCACACGAGGGAGAGCAGGCACTATATCAAATAGTACAGGATATGATACGGTTAGGGGTGGTAGAGCCAACAAATGATAGCCCTTGTAACTCTCCGATCCTTCCAGTACACAAGAAAGGTGATGAAGCGGTACCCTATCGTTTCATTATTGATTTGAGGGAGATAAACAAAATAGTAGAACCCAGATATCCAGTTGTCCCTAATATTGCAAGTGTACTCACTTTAATTCCCAAAACAGCTAAATGGTTTACGGTAATTGATTTGAAAAATGCCTTCTTCAGCATTCCTATTGCCGAAGAAAGCAGGTACCTGTTTAGTTTCACTCTTCGAGATAGACAGTACCAATTTACTAGAGCCCCGCAGGGATATACAATATCGATACAATATGTTGATGATTTGCTATTATGTGCAGCCACCGAAGAGGAATGCCATTATGTGACCAGATTGATGCTAATGCACTTAGCAGAGAATAAGCACAAGGTAGCCCTAGCCAAAATGCAGTATGTAAAACAAAAGGTCCATTATTTAGGCTTTGAGTTGTCCGAAGAGGGGCGAACTCTGTCTACTGATCGCATTGCTTTGATACAGTCCATAAAAGGCCCCGACACGGCAAAAGGTCTCCGAAGGATAATTGGCGTTTTATCCTATTGTAGGCACTGGATTCCTGAATTCTCTGTATTGATCCAGCCCATGCTAAAAGCCTTAAAAGAAGTACAAGAAAACGGACCATTAGAATGGACACCTGAGATGGAAAAAGCCCTGACAGCTATGAAAGATGTTTTATGCCACGCACCGGCCTTAGGCACACCTGATTATACCAAGAGATTTTGCCTTTTTGTTGATGAACAGGAAGGTTGCGCTGTGTCAGTCTTAACGCAGGAACAAGGGGGTAAACAGAGACCATGTGCATATTTCTCCAGTGCTCTGGACTCAGTAGCTCGAGGCCTACCCCCATGCATGAGAGCAGTGGCCGCAGCAGCGACAGCCCTAAAACAAAGTGCAGGTATCATCCTAGGGAGCGAAGTGACAGTAAAAGTCCCACATGCGGTGGACGTTCTCCTGAATAGAGTGCATACACAGCATTTGACCACAGCTAGACTCACACAGTATGAGATGATTCTGTTTGCAGTAATGTAAAAATCGAACGATGTAACACTTTGAATCCAGCGACACTGCTTCCTTTGCCCGTCTCACCTAATGACATTAGGCATGATTGTGTGATCCAAATGGAAGAACACACTAAGGGTAGAGCAGACCTGCAAGACACCCCGCTGGTTGATAATGAGGGTATATTATTCTGTGATGGTTCCTGTTTCAAACTGCCAAATGGGGAGACAACAGCAGGGTATGCTGTAACCACAGGGGAGCGGTTGATTGAGAGTGGGAAAGTGTGTGAGAAATCGGCCCAGGCAGCCGAATTGATTGCACTAACGAGAGCATTAGTGTTAAGCAGCGGTATGAAAGTGACAATTTATACGGATTCAGCCTACGCTCATGGGGTGGTTTCCAGTTTTGGTAAACTCTGGGGAGAGCGTGGGTTTTTAACCTCCCAAGGTGATACTATTAAACATGCCCAATTGATTGCTGAATTATTACAAGCCCTTACGTTGCCCAAGATGGTGGCCATAGTGAAATGCCCAGCGCATAAAAGGACTCTAGATTATGTCACGCAAGGAAACTCCTTAGCCGACCAGATGGCTAAACTAGCTGCCACAAGGGATACACGGTGGGAGGCCCGACAACTCATAGTGGGGAGGGATGTGACTATGGAAGGGACGAAGGAGCGCATAAAGGAAATCCAAGCAGATGCAACCATTGAAGAAAGACTATCTTGGCACAAGGATGATCAATACGAGGAGATGGTAGATGGGCTATGGGCACATACCAATACGAATACTTGGGTACTACCTGATGCATACTTACCTGTGATAGTGAGTGTGGCTCATGGTCCAACTCACGTTAACGCAAGGACTATGGAAGAAGTTTTGAGTGCTGTGTGGTACAACAAAAGATTGGGAATGTATTGTCGTCAATGGGCAAAACAATGTGAAATATGTGTTCTATACAATGTGGGGAAAGGTGTACCAGCCCCGGCGGGCCACAGTAAGTTACCCACCTGCCCTTTTGAGGTGGTGTATATGGACTTTATACAGCTGGAGCCTGTAAATAAACATTCCTACTGTTTGGTGATGAGATGTGGGTTCTCAGGATGGGTGGAAGCATATCCCCTGCGGGACAATAGTGCCACCTCCACAGCACAATGCATATTGAAACACTGGGTGCCCTTGTATACGGTCCCCAGATATCTATGGTCTGACAATGGGACTCATTTTACTGGTGAAGTAGTACGCAAAGTTTGCAAGGCCCTTGGTATTGATCAACGCTTCCACGCAGTTTTTCATCCTCAATCAGCTGGGATTATAGAGGGCACAAATAAGGTACTGAAGAACAAACTGGCAAAGGCTTGTGCTGAAACGGGACTGAAATGGCCGGATGCATTGCCTATTGCATTATTGAGTATGCGTACTATGCCTAAGCGTACACATGGTTTATCTCCTTTCGAAATTGTTATGGGGCGTCCACCAAGTATTGGGACCCCCATATCACCTAAGAGATTGTCTGAGCAAGCATGGCCTGCATTACAACAGTACTGTATTGGGTTAACTAATAGACTGATTTCTATTAATGCACAGGTGAACGCAGTAGCTCCATCTCCTCTGATAGGAGAAGGTCACGACGTGCAGCCCGGTGACTGGGTTGTTATAAAAGCCTTCGATCGCACCAGCGGACTGCAACCCAGATGAGGGGCCCGTTTCAGGTGCTCCTCGCAACACAAACTGCGGTAAAAGTTGATGGCAAATCGCACTGGTACCACGTGAATCACATCAAGAAGACGCTTCCATTACTGATTCCTCCAGAAAAGGGAACCAACCAACCCCAGGTTGCAACAGTACTGCCAGACGCCATTAGTAGGTGTGCCCATCGCCTCCGATCCCGTGACGTGTATGTGCCAAGCAACGTGTAAGGACACTGTTTTGAACTTTGATCATTAGGGAGATGAACATTTGGACTCTCTTGTTGGTTTTAGCAGGATTGTGCCTTACTGAAGACAACGGGCTTGTAGCCTGAAGGGCCTCCGGCGTTCCCCTCATGGGACAGGCACTACGAGACGTGGGACAGATCGGATGAAGGTTTTCAGTGAGACCTACCACTATTAGAGTAATAAGGACACTGGTGCTTTAAATAGGGGATACAGCTATATCGCTAGGTTGCATCTGATACGCATACGTACCTATAATTGAGCCACATACTGAATTATGTCTGCACCCGTATATGCTGGTTTAATCCCTGAGCAGATAAATGTATGCTCCCCAAACACAGAAGGTAAGAGAAAAACACCACTTTGCACCACAAGGAACAAAATCTTATTTTTTGTATGCTCGATAGTAGGCAGGTCCTTACGCCCATACTGGTTCTAGCAGCAATAGTTGTAGGAATTTGTCTCTGCATCCAATGCTTCCCGGTATGTGTGTCGTGCTGTGTTTCCATGTGTTCTTCCAGCATAACGCGCCTAAATCCAATGGATAAAAGCCATGTACAACAGGAATTTTTTGACATGGGAGGCCTGGAGAAGATTATGGTACATACAGTATGTAATGATGTTGCTTTCCTGCCATCTGCTTATGCTAGGACTGTTTAGATTGATGCTCAAGTGTGAGCAAAGGGTGGATTGAAGGTACGCATGCATATGTAATGTTGTGCTCACACTTGGAGTTTGTACTAATCACCATATGCGTTAAAAGAATGTAGTTTAACAAAGGTAGCGGGCGCCCCTCTCTCGCAAGAACAGACATGATAACCTGTTCAGTGGTTATTAACCACTTGAGAGTTCGCAGCCACTGCTTTTACCCACTGTGCCTTTCACAGATGGGAAATATCCATTTGCATATCAGTCTTTGTCCTGCCCAGGGGCAGTCCAGCACCGAAATACAATGGCAATTCCAATCTGAACGAGAGTACCACCAGCAACCCCATACACGTGTTTCACCCTTGTTGGGGATCATCAGTGAGGTGAAGCTGATGCCTCTCTAAGCACAGTGAGAGGGAGACCATGTCTGGTTGCCCCCAGGAGACCTAGGGTTACCAATCCCAGGTTCCTTAAAAAATAGTTTAACAAAGGTAGCGGGCACCCCTCTCTCGCAAGAACAGACATGATAACCTGTTCAGTGGTTATTAACCACTTGAGAGTTCGCAGCCACTGCTTTTACCCACTGTGCCTTTCACAGATGGGAAATATCCATTTGCATATCAGTCTTTGTCCTGCCCAGGGGCAGTCCAGCACCGAAATACAATGGCAATTCCAATCTGAACGAGAGTACCACCAGCAACCCCATACACGTGTTTCACCCTTGTTGGGGATCATCAGTGAGGTGAAGCTGATGCCTCTCTAAGCACAGTGAGAGGGAGACCACGTCTGGTTGCCCCCAGGAGACCTAGGGTTACCAATCCCAGGTTCCTTAAAAAATAGTTTAACAAAGGTAGCGGGCGCCCCTCTCTCGCAAGAACAGACATGATAACGTGTTCAGTGGTTATTAACCACTTGAGAGTTCGCAGCCACTGCTTTTACCCACTGTGCCTTTCACAGATGGGAAATATCCATTTGCATATCAGTCTTTGTCCTGCCCAGGGGCAGTCCAGCACCGAAATACAATGGCAATTCCAATCTGAACGAGAGTACCACCAGCAACCCCATACACGTGTTTCACCCTTGTTGGGGATCATCAGTGAGGTGAAGCTGATGCCTCTCTAAGCACAGTGAGAGGGAGACCACGTCTGGTTGCCCCCAGGAGACCTAGGGTTACCAATCCCAGGTTCCTTAAAAAATAGTTTAACAAAGGTAGCGGGCGCCCCTCTCTCGCAAGAACAGACATGATAACCTGTTCAGTGGTTATTAACCACTTGAGAGTTCGCAGCCACTGCTTTTACCCACTGTGCCTTTCACAGATGGGAAATATCCATTTGCATATCAGTCTTTGTCCTGCCCAGGGGCAGTCCAGCACCGAAATACAATGGCAATTCCAATCTGAACGAGAGTACCACCAGCAACCCCATACACGTGTTTCACCCTTGTTGGGGATCATCAGTGAGGTGAAGCTGATGCCTCTCTAAGCACAGTGAGAGGGAGACCACGTTACCAATCCCAGGTTCCTTAAAAAATAGTTTAACAAAGGTAGCGGGCGCCATTAAAAGAATGTACCCTTTTGTTAAAAGAAGAGGCATTCTCTTTATACAGCGGCGTTTAAGACCTGCTGACCTGGCAAGAACTTGTTTTTAACAGAAGAATTGTGTTTGGTCACTGTATGTCGAAGCATGCTGAGCCTGCTAAAACTATCTGCAGATTACGGGTGGGGGAAGGAATGAGTAAGCATAGCCTTGAGCACAGAGATACGGGCACAAAGGGGCACGAAAGAATGTGAAGACCGGGATAACAGGAAACCACGATAGACCACGATAGCAAATGTGCAATGGTTGTTCGTTAAACTCCAACTGGATACTTCAGATAAGCTCCAACTGGAAATACGCCCTGGGGTGGACGTGTTCTATGTGCAAGGCAATGTAAACAGGAAAGTATAAAAGAGCATGATGTGGAGAGGAAGGTGCGGCACTTCGACGACTTGCTTTGCGAGACGTTTGAACTTGCAGCCCATTCGCGAATGCTTGTGCATTAATAAAGTAATGTTTACTTGGCTCTTTTCTGTCTGAGTTATTGCAGGGTCCCTCATTGTACTGGTTATGGTGACGGCGAGAAATCGCACCCACACTGCCTGCTCTGCAAGTGCCCCTAATTCCACGCCACTAGTGTCAAACTGCCTGCTCTGCAAGTGGCCCTGACATCCTGCCACTAGTGTCACACTGCCTGCCCTAAAAGTGGCCCTGACACCCTGCCACTAGTGTCCCACTGCCTGCTCTGCAAGTGGCCCTGACAACCTGCCACTAGTGTCACACTACCTGCCTTGCAAGTGGCCCTGACACCCTGCCATGAGTGTCACACTGCCTGCTCTGCAAGTGCCCCTAACTCCATGCCACTAGTGTCACACTGCCTGCCCTGCAAGTGGCCCTGACACCCTGCCACTAGTGTCACACTGCCTGCCCTACAAGTGGCCCTGACACCCTGCCATGAGTGTCACACTGCCTAACCTGCAAGTGCCCCTAACTCCACGCCACTAGTGTCCCACTACCTGCTCTGCAAGTGGCCCTGACACCCTGCCACTAGTGTCACACTGCCTGCCCTGCAAGTGGCCCTGACACCCTGCCACTAGTGTCACACTGCCTGCCCTGCAAGTAGCCCTGCCTGCTCTGCAAGTGGCCCTGACAACCTGCCACTAGTGTCACACTACCTGCCTTGCAAGTGGCCCTGACACCCTGCCATGAGTGTCACATTGCCTGCCCTGCAAGTGGCCCTGATACCCTGCCACTAGTGTCACACTGCCTGCTCTGCAAGTGCCCCTAATAACATGCCACTAGTGTCAAACTGCCTGCTCTGCAAGTGGCCCTGACACCCTGCCACTAGTGTCACACTGCCTGCCCTGCAGGTGGCCCTGACACCGTGCCACTAGTGTCCCACTGCCTGCTCTTCAAGTGGCCCTGACAACCTGCCACTAGTGTCACACTACCTGCCTTGCAAGTGGCCCTGACACCCTGCCATGAGTGTCACACTGCCTGCTCTGCAAGTGCCCCTAACTCCATGCCACTAGTGTCACACTGCCTGCCCTGCAAGTGGCCCTGACACCCTGCCATGCGTGTCACACTGCCTGCCCTGCAAGTGGCGCTGACACCCTGCCACTAGTGTCACACTGCCTGCCCTGCAAGTGGCCCTGACACCCTGCCATGAGTGTCACATTGCCTGCCCTGCAAGTGGCCCTGATACCCTGCCACTAGTGTCACACTGCCTGCTCTGCAAGTGCCCCTAATTCCACGCCACTAGTGTCAAACTGCCTGCTCTGCAAGTGGCTCTTACACCCTGCCACTAGTGTCACACTGCGTGCCCTGCAAGTGGCCCTGACACCCTGCCACTAGTGTCACACTGCCTGCTCTGCAAGTGGCCCTGACAACCTGCCACTAGTGTCACACTACCTGCCCTGCAAGTGGCCCTGACACCCTGCCATGAGTGTCACACTGCCTGTCCTGCAAGTGCCCCTAACTCCACACCACTAGTGTCACATTGCCTGCCCTGCAAGTGGCCCTGACACCCTGCCACTAGTGTCACACTGCCTGCCATGCAAGTGGCACTGACACCCTGCCATGAGTGTCACACTGCCTGCCCTGCAAGTGCCCCTAACTCCACGCCACTAGTGTCCCACTGCCTGCCCTGCAAGTGGCCCTGACACCCTGCCACTAGTGTCACACTGCCTGCCCTGCAAGTGGCCCTGACACCCTGCCATGAGTGTCCCACTAACTGCTCTGCAAGTGGCCCTGACACCCTGCCATGAGTGTCACACTGCGTAACCTGCAAGTGCCCTTAACTCCCCGCCACTAGTGACACACTGCCTGCCCTGCAAGTGGCCCTGCCACCCTGCCACTAGTGTCACACTGCCTGCCCTGCAAGTGGCCCTGACACCCTGCCACTAGTGTCACACTACCTGCCCTGCAAGTGGCCCTGACACCCTGCCATGAGTGTCACACTGCCTGCCCTGCAAGTGCCTCTAACTCCACGCCAAAAGTGTCCCACTGCCTGCCCTGCAAGTGGCCCTGACACCCTGCCACTAGTGTCACACTGCCTGCCCTGCAAGTGGCCCTGACACCCTGCCACTAGTGTCCCACTACCTGCCCTGCAAGTGGCCCTGACACCCCGCCACTAGTGTCACACTGCCTGCTCTGCAAGCGGCCCTGACACCCTGCCACTAATGTCACACTGCGTGCTCTGCAAGTGCCCATATCTCCCCGCCACTAGGGTCCCACTGCCTGCCCTGCAAGTGGCCCTAACTCCTCACCACTAGTGTCACACTGCCTGCCCTGCAAGTGGCCCTGACACCCTGCCACTAGTGTCACACTGCCTTCTCTGCAAGTGGCCCTGACACCCTGCCACTAGTGTCACACTGCCTGCCCTGCAAGTGGCCCTAACACCCTGCCACTAGTGTCACACTGCCTGCCCTGCAAGTGGCCCTGACACCCTGCCATGAGTGTCACACTGCCTAACCTGCAAGTGCCCCTAACTCCACGCCACTAGTGTCCCACTACCTGCTCTGCAAGTGGCCCTGACACCCTGCCACTAGTGTCACACTGCCTGCCCTGCAAGTGCCCTGCCACCCTGCCACTAGTGTCCCACTGCCTGCTCTGCAAGTGGCCCTGCCACCCTGCCAGTAGTGTCCCACTGCCTGCTCTGCAAGTGGCGCTGACACCTTGCCAGTAGTGTCCCACTGCCTGTCCTGCAAGTGGCCCTGACACCCTGCCACTAGTGTGCCGCTACCTGCCCTGCAAGTGGCCCTGACACCCTGACACTAGTGTCCCACTGCCTGCCCTGCAAGTGGCCCTGACACCCTGCCAGTAGTGTCCCGCTGCCTGCCCTGCAAGTGGCCCTGACACCCCGCCAGTAGTGTCACACTGCCTGCCCTGAAAGTGGCCCTGACACCCTGCCACTACTGTCCCACTGCCTGCCCTGCAAGTGGCCCTGACACCCTGCCACTAGTGTCCCACTGCCTGCCCTGTAAGTAGCCCTGACACCCTGCCACTAGTGTCACACTACCTGCCCTGCAAGTGGCCCTGACACCCTGCCATGAGTGTCACACTGCCTGCCCTGTAAGTGCCCCTAACTCCACGCCACTAGTGTCCCACTGCCTGCCCTGCAAGTGGCCCTGACACCCTGCTACTAGTGTCACACTGCCTGCCCTGTAAGTGGCCCTGACACCCTGCCACTAGTGTCCCACTACCTGCCCTGCAAGTGGCCCTGACACCCTGCCATGAGTGTCACACTTCCCGCCCTGCAAGTGCCCCTAACTCCCCGCCACTAGTGTCACACTGCCTTCCTTGAAAGTGGCCCTGACACCCTGCCACTAGTGTCACACTGCCTGCTCAGCAAGTGGCCCTGCCACCCTGCCACTAGTGTCACACTGCCTGCTCTGCAAGTGCCCATAACTCCCCACCACTAGGGTCCCACTGCCTGCCCTGCAAGTGGCCCTAACTCCCCGCCACTAGTGTCACACTGCCTGCTCTGCAAGTGGCCCTGAAACCCTGCCACTAGTGTCACACTGCCTGCCCTGCAAGTGGCCCTGACACCCTGCCACTAGTGTCACACTGCCTGCCCTACAAGTGGCCCTGACACCCTGCCATGAGTGTCACACTGCCTAACCTGCAAGTGCCCCTAACTCCACGCCACTAGTGTCCCACTACCTGCTCTGCAAGTGGCCCTGACACCCTGCCACTAGTGTCACACTGCCTGCCCTGCAAGTGGCCCTGACACCCTGCCACTAGCGTCACACTGCCTGCCCTGCAAGTGGCCCTGCCTGCTCTGCAAGTGGCCCTGACAACCTGCCACTAGTGTCACACTACCTGCCTTGCAAGTGGCCCTGACACCCTGCCATGAGTGTCACATTGCCTGCCCTGCAAGTGGCCCTGATACCCTGCCACTAGTGTCACACTGCCTGCTCTGCAAGTGCCCCTAATTCCACGCCACTAGTGTCAAACTGCCTGCTCTGCAAGTGGCCCTGACACCCTGCCACTAGTGTCACACTGCCTGCCCTGCAAGTGGCCCTGACACCCTGCCACTAGTGTCCCACTACCTGCTCTGTAAGTGGCCCTGACAACCTGCCACTAGTGTCACACTACCTGCCTTGCAAGTGGCCCTGACACCCTGCCATGAGTGTCACACTGCGTGCTCTGCAAGTGCCCCTAACTCCATGCCACTAGTGTCACACTGCCTGCCCTGCAAGTGACCCTGACACCCTGCCATGCGTGTCACACTGCCTGCCCTGCAAGTGGCCCTGACACCCTGCCACTAGTGTCACACTGCCTGCCCTGCAAGTGGCCCTGACACCCTGCCATGAGTGTCACATTGCCTGCCCTGCAAGTGGCCCTGATACCCTGCCACTAGTGTCACACTGCCTGCTCTGCAAGTGCCACTAATTCCACGCCACTAGTGTCAAACTGCCTGCTCTGCAAATGGCACTGACACCCTGCCACTAGTGTCACACTGCCTGCCCTGCAAGTGGCCCTGACACCCTGCCACTGGTGTCCCACTGCCTGCTCTGCAAGTGGCCCTGACAACCTGCCACTAGTGTCACACTACCTGCCCTGCAAGTGCCCCTAACTCCACACCACTAGTGTCACATTGCCTGCCCTGCAAGTGGCCCTGACACCCTGCCACTAGTGTCACACTGCCTGCCATGCAAGTGGCCCTGACACCCTGCCATGAGTGTCACACTGCCTGCCCTGCAAGTGCCCCTAACTCCACGCCACTAGTGTCCCACTGCCTGCCCTGCAAGTGGCCCTGACATCCTGCCACTAGTGTGACACTGCCTGCCCTGCAAGTGGCCCTGATACCCTGCCACTAGTGTCACACTGCCTGCTCTGCAAGTGCCCTAATTCCACGCCACTAGTGTCAAACTGCCTGCTCTGCACGTGGCTCTGACACCCTGCCATGAGTGTCACACTGCCTAACCTGCAAGTGCCCCTAACTCCCCGCCACTAGTGTCACACTGCCTGCCCTGCAAGTGGCACTGCCACCCTGCCACTAGTGTCACACTGCCTGTCCTGCAAGTGGCCCTGACACCCTGCCACTAGTGTCACACTACCTGCCCTGCAAGTGGCCCTGACACCCTGTCAGGAGTGTCACACTGCCTGCCCTGCAAGTGCCTCTAACTCCATGCCACTAGTGTCACACTGCCTGCCCTGCAAGTGGCCCTGACACCCTGCCATGAGTGTCACATTGCCTGCCCTGCAAGTGGCCCTGATACCCTGCCACTAGTGTCACACTGCCTGCTCTGCAAGTGCCCCTAATTCCACGCCACTAGTGTCAAACTGCCTGCTCTGCACGTGGCTCTGACACCCTGCCACTAGCGTCACACTGCCTGCCCTGCATGTGGCCCTGACACCCTGCCACTAGTGTCCCACTGCCTGCTCTGCAAGTGGCCCTGACAACCTGCCACTAGTGTCACACTACCTGCTCTGCAAGTGGCCCTGACACCCTGCCATGAGTGTCACACTGCCTTCCCTGCAAGTGCCCCTAACTCCACACCACTAGTGTCACATTGCCTGCCCTGCAAGTGGCCCTGACACCCTGCCACTAGTGTCACACTGCCTGCCATGCAAGTGGCCCTGACACCCTGCCATGAGTGTCACACTGCCTGCCCTGCAAGTGCCCCTAACTCCACGCCACTAGTGTCCCACTGCCTGCCCTGCAAGTGGCCCTGACACCCTGCCACTAGTGTCACACTGCCTGCCCTGCAAGTGGCCCTGACACCCTGCCATGAGTGTCCCACTACCTGCTCTGCAAGAGGCCCTGACACCCTGCCATGAGTGTCACACTGCCTAACCTGCAAGTGCCCCTAACTCCCCGCCACTAGTGTCACACTGCCTGCCCTGCAAGTGGCCCTGCCACCCTGCCACTAGTGTCACACTGCCTGCCCTGCAAGTGGCCCTGACACCCTGCCACTAGTGTCACACTACCTGCCCTGCAAGTGGCCCTGACACCCTGCCATGAGTGTCACACTGCCTGCCCTGCAAGTGCCTCTAACTCCACGCCACTAGTGTCCCACTGCCTGCCCTGCAAGTGGCCCTGACACCCTGCCACTAGTGTCACACTGCCTAACCTGCAAGTGGCCCTGACACCCTGCCACTAGTGTCACACTGCCTGCTCTGCAAGCGGCCCTGACACCCTGCCACTAATGTCACACTGCCTGCTCTGCAAGTGCCCATATCTCCCCGCCACTAGGGTCCCACTACCTGCCCTGAAAGTGGCCCTAACTCCACACCACTAGTGTCACACTGCCTGCCCTGCAAGTGGCCCTGACACCCTGCCACTAGTGTCACACTGCCTTCTCTGCAAGTGGCCCTGACACCCTGCCACTAGTGTCACACTGCCTGCCCTGCAAGTGGCCCTGACACCCTGCCACTAGTGTCACACTGCCTGCCCTGCAAGTGGCCCTGACACCCTGCCATGAGTGTCACACTGCCTAACCTGCAAGTGCCCCTAACTCCACGCCACTAGTGTCCCACTACCTGCTCTGCAAGTGGCCCTGACACCCTGCCACTAGTGTCACACTGCCTGCCCTGCAAGTGGCCCTGACACCCTGCCAGTAGTGTCCCACTGCCTGTCCTGCAAGTGGCCCTGACACCCTGCCACTAGTGTGCCGCTGCCTGCCCTGCAAGTGGCCCTGACACCCTGACACTAGTGTCCCACTGCCTGCCCTGCAAGTGGCCCTGACACCCTGCCAGTAGTGTCCCACTGCCTGCCCTGCAAGTGGCCCTGACACCCCGCCAGTAGTGTCACACTGCCTGCCCTGAAAGTGGCCCTGACACCCTGCCACTACTGTCCCACTGCCTGCCCTGCAAGTGGCCCTGACACTCTGCCACTAGTGTCCCACTGCCTGCCCTGCAAGTGGCCCTGACACCCTGCCACTAGTGTCACACTACCTGCCCTGCAAGTGGCCCTGACACCCTGCCATGAGTGTCACACTGCATGCCCTGTAAGTGCCCCTAACTCCACGCCACTAGTGTCCCACTGCCTGCCCTGCAAGTGGCCCTGACACCCTGCCACTAGTGTCACACTGCCTGCCCTGTAAGTGGCCCTGACACCCTGCCACTAGTGTCCCACTACCTGCCCTGCAAGTGGCCCTGACACCCTGCCATGAGTGTCACACTTCCCGCCCTGCAAGTGCCCCTAACTCCCCGCCACTAGTGTCACACTGCCTGCCTTGAAAGTGGCCCTGACACCCTGCCACTAGTGTCACACTGCCTGCTCTGCAAGTGGCCCTGCCACCCTGCCACTATTGTCACACTGCCTGCTCTGCAAGTGCCCATAACTCCCCGCCACTAGGGTCCCACTGCCTGCCCTGCAAGTGGCCCTAACTCCCCGCCACTAGTGTCACACTGCCTGCTCTGCAAGTGGCCCTGAAACCCTGCCACTAGTGTCACACTGCCTGCCCTGCAAGTTGCCCTGACACCCTGCCACTAGTGTCACACTGCCTGCCCTACAAGTGGCCCTGACACCCTGCCATGAGTGTCACACTGCCTAACCTGCAAGTGCCCCTAACTCCACGCCACTAGTGTCCCACTACCTGCTCTGCAAGTGGCCCTGACACCCTGCCACTAGTGTCACACTGCCTGCCCTGCAAGTGGCCCTGACACCCTGCCAATAGTGTCACACTGCCTGCCCTGCAAGTGGCCCTGCCTGCTCTGCAAGTGGCCCTGACAACCTGCCACTAGTGTCACACTACCTGCCTTGCAAGTGGCCCTGACACCCTGCCATGAGTGTCACATTGCCTGCCTTGCAAGTGGCCCTGATACCCTGCCACTAGTGTCACACTGCCTGCTGTGCAAGTGCCCCTAAGTCCACGCCACTAGTGTCAAACTGCCTGCTCTGCAAGTGGCCCTGACACCCTGCCACTAGTGTCACACTGCCTGTCCTGCAAGTGGCCCTGACACCCTGCCACTAGTGTCACTGCCTGCTCTGCAAGTGGCCCTGACAACCTGCCACTAGTGTCACACTACCTGCCTTGCAAGTGGCCCTGACACCCTGCCATGAGTGTCACACTGCCTGCTCTGCAAGTGCCCCTAACTCCATGCCACTAGTGTCACACTGCCTGCCCTGCAAGTGGCCCTGACACCCTGCCACTAGTGTCACACTGCCTGCCCTACAAGTGCCCCTGACACACTGCCATGAGTGTCACACTGCCTAACCTGCAAGTGCCCCTAACTCCACGCCACTAGTGTCCCACTACCTGCTCTGCAAGTGGCCCTGACACCCTGCCACTAGTGTCACACTGCCTGCCCTGCAAGTGGCCCTGACACCCTGCCACTAGTATCACACTGCCTGCCCTGCAAGTGGCCCTGCCTGCTCTGCAAGTGGCCCTGACAACCTGCCACTAGTGTCACACTACCTGCCTTGCAAGTGGCCCTGACACCCTGCCATGAGTGTCACATTGCCTGCCCTGCAAGTGGCCCTGATACCCTGCCACTAGTGTCACACTGCCTGCTCTGCAAGTGCCCCTAATTCCACGCCACTAGTGTCAAACTGCCTGCTCTGCAAGTGGCCCTGACACCCCGCCACTAGTGTCACACTGCCTGCCCTGCAGGTGGCCCTGACACCGTGCCACTAGTGTCCCACTGCCTGCTCTGCAAGTGGCCCTGACAACCTGCCACTAGTGTCACACTACCTGCCTTGCAAGTGGCCCTGACACCCTGCCATGAGTGTCACACTGCCTGCTCTGCAAGTGCCCCTAACTCCATGCCACTAGTGTCACACTGCCTGCCCTGCAAGTGGCCCTGACACCCTGCCATGCCTGTCACACTGCCTGCCCTGCAAGTGGCCCTGCCACCCTGCCACTAGTGTCACACTGCCTGCCCTGCAAGTGGCCCTGACACCCTGCCATGAGTGTCACATTGCCTGCCCTGCAAGTGGCCCTGATACCCTGCCACTAGTGTCACACTGCCTGCTCTGCAAGTGCCCCTAATTCCTCGCCACTAGTGTCAAACTGCCTGCTCTGCAAGTGGCTCTGACACCCTGCCACTAGTGTCACACTGCCTGCCCTGCAAGTGGCCCTGACACCCTGCCACTAGTGTCCCACTGCCTGCTCTGCAAGTGGCCCTGACAACCTGCCACTAGTGTCACACTACCTGCCCTGCAAGTGGCCCTGACACCCTGCCAGGAGTGTCACACTGCCTGCCCTGCAAGTGCCCCTAACTCCACACCACTAGTGTCACATTGCCTGCCCTGCAAGTGGCCCTTACACCCTGCCACTAGTGTCACACTGCCTGCCATGCAAGTGGCCCTGACACCCTGCCATGAGTGTCACACTGCCTGCCCTGCAAGTGCCCCTAACTCCACGCCACTAGTGTCCCACTGCCTGCCCTGCAAGTGGCCCTGACACCCTGCCACTAGTGTCACACTGCCTGCCCTGCAAGTGGCTCTGACACCCTGCCATGAGTGTCCCACTACCTGCTCTGCAAGTGGCCCTGACACTCTGCCATGAGTGTCACACTGCCTAACCTGCAAGTGCCCCTAACTCCCAGCCACTAGTGTCACACTGCCTGCCCTGCAAGTGGCCCTGCCACCCTACCACTAGTGTCACACTGCCTGCCCTGCAAGTGGCCCTGACACCCTGCCACTAGTGTCACACTACCTGCCCTGCAAGTGGCCCTGACACCCTGCCATGAGTGTCACACTGCCTGCCCTGCAAGTGCCTCTAACTCCACGCCACTAGTGTCCCACTGCCTGCCCTGCAAGTGGCCCTGACACTCTGCCACTAGTGTCACACTGCCTGCCCTGCAAGTGGCCCTGACACCCTGCCACTAGTGTCCCACTACCTGCCCTGCAAGTGGCCCTGACACCCTGCCACTAGTGTCACACTGCCTGCTCTGCAAGCGGCCCTGACACCCTGCCACTAATGTCACACTGCCTGCTCTGCAAGTGCTCATAACTCCCCGCCACTAGGGTCCCACTGCCTGCCCTGCAAGTGGCCCTAACTCCACACCACTAGTGTCACACTGCCTGCCCTGCAAGTGGCCCTGACACCCTGCCACTAGTGTCACACTGCCTTCTCTGCAAGTGGCCCTGACACCCTGCCACTAGTGTCACACTGCCTGCCCTGCAAGTGGCCCTGACACCCTGCCATGAGTGTCACACTGCCTAACCTGCAAGTGCCCCTAACTCCACGCCACTAGTGTCCCACTACCTGCTCTGCAAGTAGCCCTGACACCCTGCCACTAGTGGCACACTGCCTGCCCTGCAAGTGGCCCTGCCACCCTGCCACTAGTGTCCCACTGCCTGCTCTGCAAGTGGCCCTGCCACCCTGCCAGTAGTGTCCCACTGCCTGCTCTGCAAGTGGCCCTGACACCCTGCCAGTAGTGTCCCACTGCCTGTCCTGCAAGTGGCCCTGACACCCTGCCACTAGTGTGCCACTGCCTGCCCTGCAAGTGGCCCTGACACCCTGCCACTAGTGTCACACTGCCTGCCCTGCAAGTGGCCCTGACACCCTGCCATGAGTGTTCCACTAACTGCTCTGCAAGTGGCCCTGACACCCTGCCATGAGTGTCACACTGCGTAACCTGCAAGTGCCCTTAACTCCCCGCCACTAGTGACACACTGCCTGCCCTGCAAGTGGCCCTGCCACCCTGCCACTAGTGTCACACTGCCTGCCCTGCAAGTGGCCCTGACACCCTGCCACTAGTGTCACACTACCTGCCCTGCAAGTGGCCCTGACACCCTGCCATGAGTGTCACACTGCCTGCCCTGCAAGTGCCTCTAACTCCACGCCAAAAGTGTCCCACTGCCTGCCCTGCAAGTGGCCCTGACACCCTGCCACTAGTGTCACACTGCCTGCCCTGCAAGTGGCCCTGACACCCTGCCACTAGTGTCCCACTACCTGCCCTGCAAGTGGCCCTGACACCCCGCCACTAGTGTCACACTGCCTGCTCTGCAAGCGGCCCTGACACCCTGCAACTAATGTCACACTGCCTGCTCTGCAAGTGCCCATATCTCCCCGCCACTAGGGTCCCACTGCCTGCCCTGCAAGTGGCCCTAACTCCTCACCACTAGTGTCACACTGCCTGCCCTGCAAGTGGCCCTGACACCCTGC
Organism: Ambystoma mexicanum; assembly: GCF_040938575.1. Classification (NCBI taxonomy): domain Eukaryota; kingdom Metazoa; phylum Chordata; class Amphibia; order Caudata; family Ambystomatidae; genus Ambystoma; species Ambystoma mexicanum. The sequence goes on along the minus strand of NC_090941.1, from coordinate 1,162,471,408 downwards.
CACTAGTGTCACACTGCCTTCTCTGCAAGTGGCCCTGACACCCTGCCACTAGTGTCACACTGCCTGCCCTGCAAGTGGCCCTAACACCCTGCCACTAGTGTCACACTGCCTGCCCTGCAAGTGGCCCTGACACCCTGCCATGAGTGTCACACTGCCTAACCTGCAAGTGCCCCTAACTCCACGCCACTAGTGTCCCACTACCTGCTCTGCAAGTGGCCCTGACACCCTGCCACTAGTGTCACACTGCCTGCCCTGCAAGTGGCCCTGCCACCCTGCCTCTAGTGTCCCACTGCCTGCTCTGCAAGTGGCCCTGCCACCCTGCCAGTAGTGTCCCACTGCCTGCTCTGCAAGTGGCGCTGACACCCTGCCAGTAATGTCCCACTGCCTGTCCTGCAAGTGGCCCTGACACCCTGCCACTAGTGTGCCGCTGCCTGCCCTGCAAGTGGTCCTGACACCCTGCCAGTAGTGTCCCACTGCCTGCCCTGCAAGTGGCCCTGACACCCCGCCAGTAGTGTCACACTGCCTGCCCTGAAAGTGGCCCTGACACCCTGCCACTACTGTCCCACTGCCTGCCCTGCAAGTGGCCCTGACACCCTGCCACTAGTGTCCCACTGCCTGCCCTGCAAGTGGCCCTGACACCCTGCCACTAGTGTCACACTACCTGCCCTGCAAGTGGCCCTGTAAGTGCCCCTAACTCCACGCCACTAGTGTCCCACTGCCTGCCCTGCAAGTGGCCCTGACACCCTGCTACTAGTGTCACACTGCCTGCCCTGTAAGTGGCCCTGACACCCTGCCACTAGTGTCCCACTACCTGCCCTGCAAGTGGCCCTGACACCCTGCCATGAGTGTCACACTTCCCGCCCTGCAAGTGCCCCTAACTCCCCGCCACTAGTGTCACACTGCCTGCCTTGAAAGTGGCCCTGACACCCTGCCACTAGTGTCACACTGCCTGCTCAGCAAGTGGCCCTGCCACCCTGCCACTAGTGTCACACTGCCTGCTCTGCAAGTGCCCATAACTCCCCACCACTAGGGTCCCACTGCCTGCCCTGCAAGTGGCCCTAACTCCCCGCCACTAGTGTCACACTGCCTGCTCTGCAAGTGGCCCTGAAACCCTGCCACTAGTGTCACACTGCCTGCCCTGCAAGTGGCCCTGACACCCTGCCACTAGTGTCACACTGCCTGCCCTACAAGTGGCCCTGACACCCTGCCATGAGTGTCACACTGCCTAACCTGCAAGTGCCCCTAACTCCACGCCACTAGTGTCCCACTATCTGCTCTGCAAGTGGCCCTGACACCTGCCACTAGTGTCACACTGCCTGCCCTGCAAGTGGCCCTGACACCCTGCCACTAGCGTCACACTGCCTGCCCTGCAAGTGGCCCTGCCTGCTCTGCAAGTGGCCCTGACAACCTGCCACTAGTGTCACACTACTGCCTTGCAAGTGGCCCTGACACCCTGCCATGAGTGTCACATTGCCTGCCCTGCAAGTGGCCCTGATACCCTGCCACTAGTGTCACACTGCCTGCTCTGCAAGTGCCCCTAATTCCATGCCACTAGTGTCAAACTGCCTGCTCTGCAAGTGGCCCTGACACCCTGCCACTAGTGTCACACTGCCTGCCCTGCAAGTGGCCCTGACACCCTGCCACTAGTGTCCCACTACCTGCTCTGTAAGTGGCCCTGACAACCTGCCACTAGTGTCACACTACCTGCCTTGCAAGTGGCCCTGACACCCTGCCATGAGTGTCACACTGCGTGCTCTGCAAGTGCCCCTAACTCCATGCCACTAGTGTCACACTGCCTGCCCTGCAAGTGACCCTGACACCCTGCCATGCATGTCACACTGCCTGCCCTGCAAGTGGCCCTGACACCCTGCCATGAGTGTCACATTGCCTGCCCTGCAAGTGGCCCTGATACCCTGCCACTAGTGTCACACTGCCTGCTCTGCAAGTGCCACTAATTCCACGCCACTAGTGTCAAACTGCCTGCTCTGCAAATGGCCCTGATACCCTGCCACTAGTGTCACACTGCCTGCCCTGCAAGTGGCCCTGACACCCTGCCACTAGTGTCCCACTGCCTGCCCTGCAAGTGGCCCTGACACCCTGCCACTAGTGTCACACTGCCTGCCATGCAAGTGGCCCTGACACCCTGCCATGAGTGTCACACTGCCTGCCCTGCAAGTGCCCCTAACTCCACGCCACTAGTGTCCCACTGCCTGCCCTGCAAGTGGCCCTGACACCCTGCCACTAGTGTGACACTGCCTGCCCTGCAAGTGGCCCTGATACCCTGCCACTAGTGTCACACTGCCTGCTCTGCAAGTGCCCCTAATTCCACGCCACTAGTGTCCCACTGCCTGCCCTGCAAGTGGCCCTGACACCCTGCCACTAGTGTGACACTGCCTAACCTGAAAGTGCCCCTAACTCCCCGCCACTAGTGTCACACTGCCTGCCCTGCAAGTGGCCCTGCCACCCTGCCACTAGTGTCACACTGCCTGCCCTGCAAGTGGCCCTGACACCCTGCCACTAGTGTTACACTACCTGCCCTGCAAGTGGCCCTGACACCCTGCCATGAGTGTCACACTGCCTGCCCTGCAAGTGCCTCTAACTCCATGCCACTAGTGTCACACTGCCTGCCCTGCAAGTGGCCCTGACACCCTGCCATGAGTGTCACATTGCCTGCCCTGAAAGTGGCCCTGATACCCTGCCACTAGTGTCACACTGCCTGCTCTGCAAGTGCCCCTAATTCCACGCCACTAGTGTCAAACTGCCTGCTCTGCACGTGGCTCTGACACCCTGCCACTAGCGTCACACTGCCTGCCCTGCATGTGGCCCTGACACCCTGCCACTAGTGTCCCACTGCCTGCTCTGCAAGTGGCCCTGATAACCTGCCACTAGTGTCACACTACCTGCTCTGCAAGTGGCCCTGACACCCTGCCATGAGTGTCACACTGCCTTCCCTGCAAGTGCCCCTAACTCCATGCCACTAGTGTAACATTGCCTGCCCTGCAAGTGGCCCTGACACCCTGCCACTAGTGTCACACTGCCTGCCATGCAAGTGGCCCTGACACCCTGCCATGAGTGTCACACTGCCTGCCCTGCAAGTGCCCCTAACTCCACGCCACTAGTGTCCCACTGCCTGCCCTGCAAGTGGCCCTGACACCCTGCCACTAGTGTCACACTGCCTGCCCTGCAAGTGGCCCTGACACCCTGCCATGAGTGTCCCACTACCTGCTCTGCAAGTGGCCCTGACACCCTGCCATGAGTGTCACACTGCCTAACCTACAAGTGCCCCTAACTCCCCGCCACTAGTGTCACACTGCCTGCCCTGCAAGTGGCCCTGCCACCCTGCCACTAGTGTCACACTGCCTGCCCTGCAAGTGGCCCTGACACCCTGCCACTAGTGTCACACTACCTGCCCTGCAAGTGGCCCTGACACCCTGCCATGAGTGTCACACTGCCTGCCCTGCAAGTGCCTCTAACTCCACACCACTAGTGTCCCACTGCCTGCCCTGCAAGTGGCCCTGACACCCTGCCACTAGTGTCACACTGCCTGCCCTGCAAGTGGCCCTGACACCCTGCCACTAGTGTCACACTGCCTGCTCTGCAAGCGGCCCTGACACCCTGCCACTAATGTCACACTGCCTGCTCTGCAAGTGCCCATATCTCCCCGCCACTAGGGTCCCACTACCTGCCCTGCAAGTGGCCCTAACTCCACACCACTAGTGTCACACTGCCTGCCCTGCAAGTGGCCCTGACACCCTGCCACTAGTGTCACACTGCCTTCTCTGCAAGTGGCCCTGACACCCTGCCACTAGTGTCACACTGCCTGCCCTGCAAGTGGCCCTGACACCCTGCCACTAGTGTCACACTGCCTGCCCTGCAAGTGGCCCTGACACCCTGCCATGAGTGTCACACTGCCTAACCAGCAAGTGCCCCTAACTCCACGCCACTAGTGTCCCACTACCTGCTCTGCAAGTGGCCCTGACACCCTGCCACTAGTGTCACACTGCCTGCCCTGCAAGTGGCCCTGACACCCTGCCAGTAGTGTCCCACTGCCTGTCCTGCAAGTGGCCCTGACACCCTGCCACTAGTGTGCCGCTGCCTGCCCTGCAAGTGGCCCTGACACCCTGCCACTAGTGTCCCACTGCCTGCCCTGCAAGTGGCCCTGACACCCCGCCAGTAGTGTCACACTGCCTGCCCTGAAAGTGGCCCTGACACCCTGCCACTACTGTCCCACTGCCTGCCCTGCAAGTGGCCCTGACACCCTGCCACTAGTGTCCCACTGCCTGCCCTGCAAGTGGCCCTGACACCCTGCCACTAGTGTCACACTACCTGCCCTGCAAGTGGCCCTGACACCCTGCCATGAGTGTCACACTGCCTGCCCTGTAAGTACCCCTAACTCCACGCCATTACTGTCCCACTGCCTGCCCTGCAAGTGGCCCTGACACCCTGCCACTAGTGTCACACTGCCTGCCCTGTAAGTGGCCCTGACACCCTGCCACTAGTGTCCCACTACCTGCCCTGCAAGTGGCCCTGACACCCTGCCATGAGTGTCACACTTCCCGCCCTGCAAGTGCCCCTAACTCCCCGCCACTAGTGTCACACTGCCTGCCTTGAAAGTGGCCCTGACACCCTGCCACTAGTGTCACACTGCCTGCTCTGCAAGTGGCCCTGCCACTCTGCCACTATTGTCACACTGCCTGCTCTGCAAGTGCCCATAACTCCCCGCCACTAGGGTCCCACTGCCTGCCCTGCAAGTGGCCCTAACTCCCCGCCACTAGTGTCACACTGCCTGCTCTGCAAGTGGCCCTGAAACCCTGCCACTAGTGTCACACTGCCTGCCCTGCAAGTGGCCCTGACACCCTGCCACTAGTGTCACACTGCCTGCCCTACAAGTGGCCCTGACACCCTGCCATGAGTGTCACACTGCCTAACCTGCAAGTGCCCCTAACTCCACGCCACTAGTGTCCCACTACCTGCTCTGCAAGTGGCCCTGACACCCTGCCACTAGTGTCACACTGCCTGCCCTGCAAGTGGCCCTGACACCCTGCCACTAGTGTCACACTGCCTGCCCTGCAAGTGGCCCTGCCTGCTCTGCAAGTGGCCCTGACAACCTGCCACTAGTGTCACACTACCTGCCTTGCAAGTGGCCCTGACACCCTGCCATGAGTGTCACATTGCCTGCCCTGCAAGTGGCCCTGATACCCTGCCACTAGTGTCACACTGCCTGCTGTGCAAGTGCCCCTAAGTCCACACCACTAGTGTCAAACTGCCTGCTCTGCAAGTGGCCCTGACACCCTGCCACTAGTGTCACACTGCCTGCCCTGCAAGTGGCCCTGACACCCTGCCACTAGTGTCCCACTGCCTGCTCTGCAAGTGGCCCTGACAACCTGCCACTAGTGTCACACTACCTGCCTTGCAAGTGGCCCTGACACCCTGCCATGAGTGTCACACCGCCTGCTCTGCAAGTGCCCCTAACTCCATGCCACTAGTGTCACACTGCCTGCCCTGCAAGTGGCCCTGACACCCTGCCACTAGTGTCACACTGCCTGCCCTACAAGTGGCCCTGACACCCTGCCATGAGTGTCACACTGCCTAACCTGCAAGTGCCCCTAACTCCACGCCACTAGTGTCCCACTACCTGCTCTGCAAGTAGCCCTGACACCCTGCCACTAGTGGCACACTGCCTGCCCTGCAAGTGGCCCTGCCACCCTGCCACTAGTGTCCCACTGCCTGCTCTGCAAGTGGCCCTGACACCCTGCCACTAGTGTCACACTGCCTGCCCTGCAAGTGGCCCTGACACCCTGCCATGAGTGTCACACTGCCTAACCTGCAAGTGCCCCTAACTCCACGCCACTAGTGTCCCACTACCTGCTCTGCAAGTAGCCCTGACACCCTGCCACTAGTGTCACACTGCCTGCCCTGCAAGTGGCCCTGACACCCTGCCATGAGTGTCACACTGCCTAACCTGCAAGTGCCCATAACTCCCCGCCACTAGGGTCCCACTGCCTGCCCTGCAAGTGGCCCTAACTCCACACCACTAGTGTCACACTGCCTGCCCTGCAAGTGGCCCTGACACCCTGCCACTAGTGTCACACTGCCTTCTCTGCAAGTGGCCCGGACACCCTGCCACTAGTGTCACACTGCCTGCCCTGCAAGTGGCCCTGACACCCTGCCATGAGTGTCACACTGCCTAACCTGCAAGTGCCCCTAACTCCACGCCACTAGTGTCCCACTACCTGCTCTGCAAGTAGCCCTGACACCCTGCCACTAGTGGCACACTGCCTGCCCTGCAAGTGGCCCTGCCACCCTGCCACTAGTGTCCCACTGCCTGCTCTGCAAGTGGCCCTGCCACCCTGCCAGTAGTGTCCCACTGCCTGCTCTGCAAGTGGCCCTGACACCCTGCCAGTAGTGTCCCACTGCCTGTCCTGCAAGTGGCCCTGACACCCTGCCACTAGTGTGCCGCTGCCTGCCCTGCAAGTGGCCCTGACACCCTGCCACTAGTGTCACACTGCCTGCCCTGCAAGTGGCCCTGACACCCTGCCATGAGTGTTCCACTAACTGCTCTGCAAGTGGCCCTGACACCCTGCCATGAGTGTCACACTGCGTAACCTGCAAGTGCCCTTAACTCCCCGCCACTAGTGACACACTGCCTGCCCTGCAAGTGGCCCTGCCACCCTGCCACTAGTGTCACACTGCCTGCCCTGCAAGTGGCCCTGACACCCTGCCACTAGTGTCACACTACCTGCCCTGCAAGTGGCCCTGACACCCTGCCATGAGTGTCACACTGCCTGCCCTGCAAGTGCCTCTAACTCCACGCCAAAAGTGTCCCACTGCCTGCCCTGCAAGTGGCCCTGACACCCTGCCACTAGTGTCACACTGCCTGCCCTGCAAGTGGCCCTGACACCCTGCCACTAGTGTCCCACTACCTGCCCTGCAAGTGGCCCTGACACCCCGCCACTAGTGTCACACTGCCTGCTCTGCAAGCGGCCCTGACACCCTGCAACTAATGTCACACTGCCTGCTCTGCAAGTGCCCATATCTCCCCGCCACTAGGGTCCCACTGCCTGCCCTGCAAGTGGCCCTAACTCCTCACCACTAGTGTCACACTGCCTGCCCTGCAAGTGGCCCTGACACCCTGCCACTAGTGTCACACTGCCTTCTCTGCAAGTGGCCCTGACACCCTGCCACTAGTGTCACACTGCCTGCCCTGCAAGTGGCCCTAACACCCTGCCACTAGTGTCACACTGCCTGCCCTGCAAGTGGCCCTGACACCCTGCCATGAGTGTCACACTGCCTAACCTGCAAGTGCCCCTAACTCCACGCCACTAGTGTCCCACTACCTGCTCTGCAAGTGGCCCTGACACCCTGCCACTAGTGTCACACTGCCTGCCCTGCAAGTGGCCCTGCCACCCTGCCTCTAGTGTCCCACTGCCTGCTCTGCAAGTGGCCCTGCCACCCTGCCAGTAGTGTCCCACTGCCTGCTCTGCAAGTGGCGCTGACACCCTGCCAGTAATGTCCCACTGCCTGTCCTGCAAGTGGCCCTGACACCCTGCCACTAGTGTGCCGCTGCCTGCCCTGCAAGTGGCCCTGACACCCTGCCAGTAGTGTCCCACTGCCTGCCCTGCAAGTGGCCCTGACACCCCGCCAGTAGTGTCACACTGCCTGCCCTGAAAGTGGCCCTGACACCCTGCCACTACTGTCCCACTGCCTGCCCTGCAAGTGGCCCTGACACCCTGCCACTAGTGTCCCACTGCCTGCCCTGCAAGTGGCCCTGACACCCTGCCACTAGTGTCACACTACCTGCCCTGCAAGTGGCCCTGTAAGTGCCCCTAACTCCACGCCACTAGTGTCCCACTGCCTGCCCTGCAAGTGGCCCTGACACCCTGCTACTAGTGTCACACTGCCTGCCCTGTAAGTGGCCCTGACACCCTGCCACTAGTGTCCCACTACCTGCCCTGCAAGTGGCCCTGACACCCTGCCATGAGTGTCACACTTCCCGCCCTGCAAGTGCCCCTAACTCCCCGCCACTAGTGTCACACTGCCTGCCTTGAAAGTGGCCCTGACACCCTGCCACTAGTGTCACACTGCCTGCTCAGCAAGTGGCCCTGCCACCCTGCCACTAGTGTCACACTGCCTGCTCTGCAAGTGCCCATAACTCCCCACCACTAGGGTCCCACTGCCTGCCCTGCAAGTGGCCCTAACTCCCCGCCACTAGTGTCACACTGCCTGCTCTGCAAGTGGCCCTGAAACCCTGCCACTAGTGTCACACTGCCTGCCCTGCAAGTGGCCCTGACACCCTGCCACTAGTGTCACACTGCGTGCCCTACAAGTGGCCCTGACACCCTGCCATGAGTGTCACACTGCCTAACCTGCAAGTGCCCCTAACTCCACGCCACTAGTGTCCCACTACCTGCTCTGCAAGTGGCCCTGACACCCTGCCACTAGTGTCACACTGCCTGCCCTGCAAGTGGCCCTGACACCCTGCCACTAGCGTCACACTGCCTGCCCTGCAAGTGGCCCTGCCTGCTCTGCAAGTGGCCCTGACAACCTGCCACTAGTGTCACACTACCTGCCTTGCAAGTGGCCCTGACACCCTGCCATGAGTGTCACATTGCCTGCCCTGCAAGTGGCCCTGATACCCTGCCACTAGTGTCACACTGCCTGCTCTGCAAGTGCCCCTAGCTCCACGCCACTAGTGTCCCACTGCCTGCCCTGCAAGTGGCCCTGACACCCTGCCACTAGTGTGACACTGCCTGCCCTGCAAGTGGCCCTGATACCCTGCCACTAGTGTCACACTGCCTGCTCTGCAAGTGCCCCTAATTCCACGCCACTAGTGTCCCACTGCCTGCCCTGCAAGTGGCCCTGACACCCTGCCACTAGTGTGACACTGCCTAACCTGAAAGTGCCCCTAACTCCCCGCCACTAGTGTCACACTGCCTGCCCTGCAAGTGGCCCTGCCACCCTGCCACTAGTGTCACACTGCCTGCCCTGCAAGTGGCCCTGACACCCTGCCACTAGTGTTACACTACCTGCCCTGCAAGTGGCCCTGACACCCTGCCATGAGTGTCACACTGCCTGCCATGCAAGTGCCTCTAACTCCATGCCACTAGTGTCACACTGCCTGCCCTGCAAGTGGCCCTGACACCCTGCCATGAGTGTCACATTGCCTGCCCTGCAAGTGGCCCTGATACCCTGCCACTAGTGTCACACTGCCTGCTCTGCAAGTGCCCCTAATTCCACGCCACTAGTGTCAAACTGCCTGCTCTGCACGTGGCTCTGACACCCTGCCACTAGCGTCACACTGCCTGCCCTGCATGTGGCCCTGACACCCTGCCACTAGTGTCCCACTGCCTGCTCTGCAAGTGGCCCTGATAACCTGCCACTAGTGTCACACTACCTGCTCTGCAAGTGGCCCTGACACCCTGCCATGAGTGTCACACTGCCTTCCCTGCAAGTGCCCCTAACTCCACACCACTAGTGTAACATTGCCTGCCCTGCAAGTGGCCCTGACACCCTGCCACTAGTGTCACACTGCCTGCCATGCAAGTGGCCCTGACACCCTGCCATGAGTGTCACACTGCCTGCCCTGCAAGTGCCCCTAACTCCACGCCACTAGTGTCCCACTGCCTGCCCTGCAAGTGGCCCTGACACCCTGCCACTAGTGTCACACTGCCTGCCCTGCAAGTGGCCCTAACACCCTGCCACTAGTGTCACACTGCCTGCCCTGCAAGTGGCCCTGACACCCTGCCATGAGTGTCACACTGCCTAACCTGCAAGTGCCCCTAACTCCACGCCACTAGTGTCCCACTACCTGCTCTGCAAGTGGCCCTGACACCCTGCCACTAGTGTCACACTGCCTGCCCTGCAAGTGGCCCTGCCACCCTGCCTCTAGTGTCCCACTGCCTGCTCTGCAAGTGGCCCTGCCACCCTGCCAGTAGTGTCCCACTGCCTGCTCTGCAAGTGGCGCTGACACCCTGCCAGTAATGTCCCACTGCCTGTCCTGCAAGTGGCCCTGACACCCTGCCACTAGTGTGCCGCTGCCTGCCCTGCAAGTGGCCCTGACACCCTGCCAGTAGTGTCCCACTGCCTGCCCTGCAAGTGGCCCTGACACCCCGCCAGTAGTGTCACACTGCCTGTCCTGAAAGTGGCCCTGACACCCTGCCACTACTGTCCCACTGCCTGCCCTGCAAGTGGCCCTGACACCCTGCCACTAGTGTCCCACTGCCTGCCCTGCAAGTGGCCCTGACACCCTGCCACTAGTGTCACACTACCTGCCCTGCAAGTGGCCCTGTAAGTGCCCCTAACTCCACGCCACTAGTGTCCCACTGCCTGCCCTGCAAGTGGCCCTGACACCCTGCTACTAGTGTCACACTGCCTGCCCTGTAAGTGGCCCTGACACCCTGCCACTAGTGTCCCACTACCTGCCCTGCAAGTGGCCCTGACACCCTGCCATGAGTGTCACACTTCCCGCCCTGCAAGTGCCCCTAACTCCCCGCCACTAGTGTCACACTGCCTGCCTTGAAAGTGGCCCTGACACCCTGCCACTAGTGTCACACTGCCTGCTCAGCAAGTGGCCCTGCCACCCTGCCACTAGTGTCACACTGCCTGCTCTGCAAGTGCCCATAACTCCCCACCACTAGGGTCCCACTGCCTGCCCTGCAAGTGGCCCTAACTCCCCGCCACTAGTGTCACACTGCCTGCTCTGCAAGTGGCCCTGAAACCCTGCCACTAGTGTCACACTGCCTGCCCTGCAAGTGGCCCTGACACCCTGCCACTAGTGTCACACTGCGTGCCCTACAAGTGGCCCTGACACCCTGCCATGAGTGTCACACTGCCTAACCTGCAAGTGCCCCTAACTCCACGCCACTAGTGTCCCACTACCTGCTCTGCAAGTGGCCCTGACACCCTGCCACTAGTGTCACACTGCCTGCCCTGCAAGTGGCCCTGACACCCTGCCACTAGCGTCACACTGCCTGCCCTGCAAGTGGCCCTGCCTGCTCTGCAAGTGGCCCTGACAACCTGCCACTAGTGTCACACTACCTGCCTTGCAAGTGGCCCTGACACCCTGCCATGAGTGTCACATTGCCTGCCCTGCAAGTGGCCCTGATACCCTGCCACTAGTGTCACACTGCCTGCTCTGCAAGTGCCCCTAGCTCCACGCCACTAGTGTCCCACTGCCTGCCCTGCAAGTGGCCCTGACACCCTGCCACTAGTGTGACACTGCCTGCCCTGCAAGTGGCCCTGATACCCTGCCACTAGTGTCACACTGCCTGCTCTGCAAGTGCCCCTAATTCCACGCCACTAGTATCCCACTGCCTGCCCTGCAAGTGGCCCTGACACCCTGCCACTAGTGTGACACTGCCTAACCTGAAAGTGCCCCTAACTCCCCGCCACTAGTGTCACACTGCCTGCCCTGCAAGTGGCCCTGCCACCCTGCCACTAGTGTCACACTGCCTGCCCTGCAAGTGGCCCTGACACCCTGCCACTAGTGTTACACTACCTGCCCTGCAAGTGGCCCTGACACCCTGCCATGAGTGTCACACTGCCTGCCATGCAAGTGCCTCTAACTCCATGCCACTAGTGTCACACTGCCTGCCCTGCAAGTGGCCCTGACACCCTGCCATGAGTGTCACATTGCCTGCCCTGCAAGTGGCCCTGATACCCTGCCACTAGTGTCACACTGCCTGCTCTGCAAGTGCCCCTAATTCCACGCCACTAGTGTCAAACTGCCTGCTCTGCACGTGGCTCTGACACCCTGCCACTAGCGTCACACTGCCTGCCCTGCATGTGGCCCTGACACCCTGCCACTAGTGTCCCACTGCCTGCTCTGCAAGTGGCACTGATAACCTGCCACTAGTGTCACACTACCTGCTCTGCAAGTGGCCCTGACACCCTGCCATGAGTGTCACACTGCCTTCCCTGCAAGTGCCCCTAACTCCACACCACTAGTGTAACATTGCCTGCCCTGCAAGTGGCCCTGACACCCTGCCACTAGTGTCACACTGCCTGCCATGCAAGTGGCCCTGACACCCTGCCATGAGTGTCACACTGCCTGCCCTGCAAGTGCCCCTAACTCCACGCCACTAGTGTCCCACTGCCTGCCCTGCAAGTGGCCCTGACACCCTGCCACTAGTGTCACACTGCCTGCCCTGCAAGTGGCCCTGACACCCTGCCATGAGTGTCCCACTACCTGCTCTGCAAGTGGCCCTGACACCCTGCCATGAGTGTCACACTGCCTAACCTACAAGTGCCCCTAACTCCCCGCCACTAGTGTCACACTGCCTGCCCTGCAAGTGGCCCTGCCACCCTGCCACTAGTGTCACACTGCCTGCCCTGCAAGTGGCCCTGACACCCTGCCACTAGTGTCACACTACCTGCCCTGCAAGTGGCCCTGACACCCTGCCATGAGTGTCACACTGCCTGCCCTGCAAGTGCCTCTAACTCCACGCCACTAGTGTCCCACTGCCTGCCCTGCAAGTGGCCCTGACACCCTGCCACTAGTGTCACACTGCCTGCCCTGCAAGTGGCCCTGACACCCTGCCACTAGTGTCACACTGCCTGCTCTGCAAGCGGCCCTGACACCCTGCCACTAATGTCACACTGCCTGCTCTGCAAGTGCCCATATCTCCCCGCCACTAGGGTCCCACTACCTGCCCTGCAAGTGGCCCTAACTCCACACCACTAGTGTCACACTGCCTGCCCTGCAAGTGGCCCTGACACCCTGCCACTAGTGTCACACTGCCTTCTCTGCAAGTGGCCCTGACACCCTGCCACTAGTGTCACACTGCCTGCCCTGCAAGTGGCACTGACACCCTGCCACTAGTGTCACACTGCCTGCCCTGCAAGTGGCACTGACACCCTGCCATGAGTGTCACACTGCCTAACCTGCAAGTGCCCCTAACTCCACGCCACTAGTGTCCCACTACCTGCTCTGCAAGTGGCCCTGACACCCTGCCACTAGTGTCACACTGCCTGCCCTGCAAGTGGCCCTGACACCCTGCCAGTAGTGTCCCACTGCCTGTCCTGCAAGTGGCCCTGACACCCTGCCACTAGTGTGCCGCTGCCTGCCCTGCAAGTGGCCCTGACACCCTGCCACTAGTGTCCCACTGCCTGCCCTGCAAGTGACCCTGACACCCCGCCAGTAGTGTCACACTGCCTGCCCTGAAAGTGGCCCTGACACCCTGCCACTACTGTCCCACTGCCTGCCCTGCAAGTGGCCCTGACACCCTGCCACTAGTGTCCCACTGCCTGCCCTGCAAGTGGCCCTGACACCCTGCCACTAGTGTCACACTACCTGCCCTGCAAGTGGCCCTGACACCCTGCCATGAGTGTCACACTGCCTGCCCTGTAAGTGCCCCTAACTCCACGCCACTAGTGTCCCACTGCCTGCCCTGCAAGTGGCCCTGACACCCTGCCACTAGTGTCACACTGCCTGCCCTGTAAGTGGCCCTGACACCCTGCCACTAGTGTCCCACTACCTGCCCTGCAAGTGGCCCTGACACCCTGCCATGAGTGTCACACTTCCCGCCCTGCAAGTGCCCCTAACTCCCCGCCACTAGTGTCACACTGCCTGCCTTGAAAGTGGCCCTGACACCCTGCCACTAGTGTCACACTGCCTGCTCTGCAAGTGGCCCTGCCACCCTGCCACTATTGTCACACTGCCTGCTCTGCAAGTGCCCATAACTCCCCGCCACTAGGGTCCCACTGCCTGCCCTGCAAGTGGCCCTAACTCCCCGCCACTAGTGTCACACTGCCTGCTCTGCAAGTGGCCCTGAAACCCTGCCACTAGTGTCACACTGCCTGCCCTGCAAGTGGCCCTGACACCCTGCCACTAGTGTCACACTGCCTGCCCTACAAGTGGCCCTGACACCCTGCCATGAGTGTCACACTGCCTAACCTGCAAGTGCCCCTAACTCCACGCCACTAGTGTCCCACTACCTGCTCTGCAAGTGGCCCTGACACCCTGCCACTAGTGTCACACTGCCTGCCCTGCAAGTGGCCCTGACACCCTGCCACTAGTGTCACACTGCCTGCCCTGCAAGTGGCCCTGCCTGCTTTGCAAGTGGCCCTGACAACCTGCCACTAGTGTCACACTACCTGCCTTGCAAGTGGCCCTGACACCCTGCCATGAGTGTCACATTGCCTGCCCTGCAAGTGGCCCTGATACCCTGCCACTAGTGTCACACTGCCTGCTGTGCAAGTGCCCCTAAGTCCACGCCACTAGTGTCAAACTGCCTGCTCTGCAAGTGGCCCTGACACCCTGCCACTAGTGTCACACTGCCTGCCCTGCAAGTGGCCCTGACACCCTGCCACTAGTGTCCCACTGCCTGCTCTGCAAGTGGCCCTGACAACCTGCCACTAGTGTCACACTACCTGCCTTGCAAGTGGCCCTGACACCCTGCCATGAGTGTCACACTGCCTGCTCTGCAAGTGCCCCTAACTCCATGCCACTAGTGTCACACTGCCTGCCCTGCAAGTGGCCCTGACACCCTGCCACTAGTGTCACACTGCCTGCCCTACAAGTGGCCCTGACACCCTGCCATGAGTGTCACACTGCCTAACCTGCAAGTGCCCCTAACTCCACGCCACTAGTGTCCCACTACCTGCTCTGCAAGTAGCCCTGACACCCTGCCACTAGTGGCACACTGCCTGCCCTGCAAGTGGCCCTGCCACCCTGCCACTAGTGTCCCACTGCCTGCTCTGCAAGTGGCCCTGACACCCTGCCACTAGTGTCACACTGCCTGCCCTGCAAGTGGCCCTGACACCCTGCCATGAGTGTCACACTGCCTAACCTGCAAGTGCCCCTAACTCCACGCCACTAGTGTCCCACTACCTGCTCTGCAAGTAGCCCTGACACCCTGCCACTAGTGTCACACTGCCTGCCCTGCAAGTGGCCCTGACACCCTGCCATGAGTGTCACACTGCCTAACCTGCAAGTGCGCATAACCCCCCGCCACTAGGGTCCCACTGCCTGCCCTGCAAGTGGCCCTAACTTCACACCACTAGTGTCACACTGCCTGCCCTGCAAGTGGCCCTGACACCCTGCCACTAGTGTCACACTGCCTTCTCTGCAAGTGGCCCTGACACCCTGCCACTAGTGTCACACTGCCTGCCCTGCAAGTGGCCCTGACACCCTGCCATGAGTGTCACACTGCCTAACCTGCAAGTGCCCCTAACTCCACGCCACTAGTGTCCCACTACCTGCTCTGCAAGTAGCCCTGACACCCTGCCACTAGTGGCACACTGCCTGCCCTGCAAGTGGCCCTGCCACCCTGCCACTAGTGTCCCACTGCCTGCTCTGCAAGTGGCCCTGCCACCCTGCCAGTAGTGTCCCACTGCCTGCTCTGCAAGTGGCCCTGACACCCTGCCAGTAGTGTCCCACTGCCTGTCCTGCAAGTGGCCCTGACACCCTGCCACTAGTGTGCCGCTGCCTGCCCTGAAAGTGGCCCTGACACCCTGCCACTAGTGTCACACTGCCTGCCCTGCAAGTGGCCCTGACACCCTGCCATGAGTGTTCCACTAACTGCTCTGCAAGTGGCCCTGACACCCTGCCATGAGTGTCACACTGCGTAACCTGCAAGTGCCCTTAACTCCCCGCCACTAGTGACACACTGCCTTCCCTGCAAGTGGCCCTGCCACCCTGCCACTAGTGTCACACTGCCTGCCCTGCAAGTGGCCCTGACACCCTGCCACTAGTGTCACACTACCTGCCCTGCAAGTGGCCCTGACACCCTGCCATGAGTGTCACACTGCCTGCCCTGCAAGTGCCTCTAACTCCACGCCAAAAGTGTCCCACTGCCTGCCCTGCAAGTGGCCCTGACACCCTGCCACTAGTGTCACACTGCCTGTCCTGCAAGTGGCCCTGACACCCTGCCACTAGTGTGCCGCTGCCTGCCCTGCAAGTGGCCCTGACACCCTGCCACTAGTGTCACACTGCCTGCCCTGCAAGTGGCCCTGACACCCTGCCATGAGTGTTCCACTAACTGCTCTGCAAGTGGCCCTGACACCCTGCCATGAGTGTCACACTGCGTAACCTGCAAGTGCCCTTAACTCCCCGCCACTAGTGACACACTGCCTGCCCTGCAAGTGGCCCTGCCACCCTGCCACTAGTGTCACACTGCCTGCCCTGCAAGTGGCCCTGACACCCTGCCACTAGTGTCACACTACCTGCCCTGCAAGTGGCCCTGACACCCTGCCATGAGTGTCACACTGCCTGCCCTGCAAGTGCCTCTAACTCCACGCCAAAAGTGTCCCACTGCCTGCCCTGCAAGTGGCCCTGACACCCTGCCACTAGTGTCACACTGCCTGCCCTGCAAGTGGCCCTGACACTCTGCCATGAGTGTCACACTGCCTAACCTGCAAGTGCCCCTAACTCCACGCCACTAGTGGCCCACTACCTGCTCTGCAAGTGGCCCTGACACCCTGCCACTAGTGTCACACTGCCTGCCCTGCAAGTGGCCCTGCCACCCTGCCTCTAGTGTCCCACTGCCTGCTCTGCAAGTGGCCCTGCCACCCTGCCAGTAGTGTCCCACTGCCTGCTCTGCAAGTGGCGCTGACACCCTGCCAGTAATGTCCCACTGCCTGTCCTGCAAGTGGCCCTGACACCCTGCCACTAGTGTGCCGCTGCCTGCCCTGCAAGTGGCCCTGACACCCTGCCAGTAGTGTCCCACTGCCTGCCCTGCAAGTGGCCCTGACACCCCGCCAGTAGTGTCACACTGCCTGCCCTGAAAGTGGCCCTGACACCCTGCCACTACTGTCCCACTGCCTGCCCTGCAAGTGGCCCTGACACCCTGCCACTAGTGTCCCACTGCCTGCCCTGCAAGTGGCCCTGACACCCTGCCACTAGTGTCACACTACCTGCCCTGCAAGTGGCCCTGTAAGTGCCCCTAACTCCACGCCACTAGTGTCCCACTGCCTGCCCTGCAAGTGGCCCTGACACCCTGCTACTAGTGTCACACTGCCTGCCCTGTAAGTGGCCCTGACACCCTGCCACTAGTGTCCCACTACCTGCCCTGCAAGTGGCCCTGACACCCTGCCATGAGTGTCACACTTCCCGCCCTGCAAGTGCCCCTAACTCCCCGCCACTAGTGTCACACTGCCTGCCTTGAAAGTGGCCCTGACACCCTGCCACTAGTGTCACACTGCCTGCTCAGCAAGTGGCCCTGCCACCCTGCCACTAGTGTCACACTGCCTGCTCTGCAAGTGCCCATAACTCCCCACCACTAGGGTCCCACTGCCTGCCCTGCAAGTGGCCCTAACTCCCCGCCACTAGTGTCACACTGCCTGCTCTGCAAGTGGCCCTGAAACCCTGCCACTAGTGTCACACTGCCTGCCCTGCAAGTGGCCCTGACACCCTGCCACTAGTGTCACACTGCCTGCCCTACAAGTGGCCCTGACACCCTGCCATGAGTGTCACACTGCCTAACCTGCAAGTGCCCCTAACTCCACGCCACTAGTGTCCCACTACCTGCTCTGCAAGTGGCCCTGACACCCTGCCACTAGTGTCACACTGCCTGCCCTGCAAGTGGCCCTGACACCCTGCCACTAGCGTCACACTGCCTGCCCTGCAAGTGGCCCTGCCTGCTCTGCAAGTGGCCCTGACAACCTGCCACTAGTGTCACACTACCTGCCTTGCAAGTGGCCCTGACACCCTGCCATGAGTGTCACATTGCCTGCCCTGCAAGTGGCCCTGATACCCTGCCACTAGTGTCACACTGCCTGCTCTGCAAGTGCCCCTAATTCCACGCCACTAGTGTCAAACTGCCTGCTTTGCAAGTGGCCCTGACACCCTGCCACTAGTGTCACACTGCCTGCCCTGCAAGTGGCCCTGACACCCTGCCACTAGTGTCCCACTACCTGCTCTGTAAGTGGCCCTGACAACCTGCCACTAGTGTCACACTACCTGCCTTGCAAGTGGCCCTGACACCCTGCCATGAGTGTCACACTGCGTGCTCTGCAAGTGCCCCTAACTCCATGCCACTAGTGTCACACTGCCTGCCCTGCAAGTGACCCTGACACCCTGCCATGCATGTCACACTGCCTGCCCTGCAAGTGGCCCTGACACCCTGCCATGAGTGTCACATTGCCTGCCCTGCAAGTGGCCCTGATACCCTGCCACTAGTGTCACACTGCCTGCTCTGCAAGTGCCACTAATTCCACGCCACTAGTGTCAAACTGCCTGCTCTGCAAATGGCCCTGATACCCTGCCACTAGTGTCACACTGCCTGCCCTGCAAGTGGCCCTGACACCCTGCCACTAGTGTCCCACTGCCTGCCCTGCAAGTGGCCCTGACACCCTGCCACTAGTGTCACACTGCCTGCCACGCAAGTGGCCCTGACACCCTGCCATGAGTGTCACACTGCCTGCCCTGCAAGTGCCCCTAACTCCACGCCACTAGTGTCCCACTGCCTGCCCTGCAAGTGGCCCTGACACCCTGCCACTAGTGTGACACTGCCTGCCCTGCAAGGGGCCCTGATACCCTGCCACTAGTGTCACACTGCCTGCTCTGCAAGTGCCCCTAATTCCACGCCACTAGTGTCCCACTGCCTGCCCTGCAAGTGGCCCTGACACCCTGCCACTAGTGTGACACTGCCTAACCTGAAAGTGCCCCTAACTCCCCGCCACTAGTGTCACACTGCCTGCCCTGCAAGTGGCCCTGCCACCCTGCCACTAGTGTCACACTGCCTGCCCTGCAAGTGGCCCTGACACCCTGCCACTAGTGTTACACTACCTGCCCTGCAAGTGGCCCTGACACCCTGCCATGAGTGTCACACTGCCTGCCCTGCAAGTGCCTCTAACTCCATGCCACTAGTGTCACACTGCCTGCCCTGCAAGTGGCCCTGACACCCTGCCATGAGTGTCACATTGCCTGCCCTGCAAGTGGCCCTGATACCCTGCCACTAGTGTCACACTGCCTGCTCTGCAAGTGCCCCTAATTCCACGCCACTAGTGTCAAACTGCCTGCTCTGCACGTGGCTCTGACACCCTGCCACTAGCGTCACACTGCCTGCCCTGCATGTGGCCCTGACACCCTGCCACTAGTGTCCCACTGCCTGCTCTGCAAGTGGCCCTGATAACCTGCCACTAGTGTCACACTACCTGCTCTGCAAGTGGCCCTGACACCCTGCCATGAGTGTCACACTGCCTTCCCTGCAAGTGCCCCTAACTCCACACCACTAGTGTAACATTGCCTGCCCTGCAAGTGGCCCTGACACCCTGCCACTAGTGTCACACTGCCTGCCATGCAAGTGGCCCTGACACCCTGCCATGAGTGTCACACTGCCTGCCCTGCAAGTGCCCCTAACTCCACGCCACTAGTGTCCCACTGCCTGCCCTGCAAGTGGCCCTGACACCCTGCCACTAGTGTCACACTGCCTGCCCTGCAAGTGGCCCTGACACCCTGCCATGAGTGTCCCACTACCTGCTCTGCAAGTGGCCCTGACACCCTGCCATGAGTGTCACACTGCCTAACCTACAAGTGCCCCTAACTCCCCGCCACTAGTGTCACACTGCCTGCCCTGCAAGTGGCCCTGCCACCCTGCCACTAGTGTCACACTGCCTGCCCTGCAAGTGGCCCTGACACCCTGCCACTAGTGTCACACTACCTGCCCTGCAAGTGGCCCTGACACCCTGCCATGAGTGTCACACTGCCTGCCCTGCAAGTGCCTCTAACTCCACGCCACTAGTGTCCCACTGCCTGCCCTGCAAGTGGCCCTGACACCCTGCCACTAGTGTCACACTGCCTGCCCTGCAAGTGGCCCTGACACCCTGCCACTAGTGTCACACTGCCTGCTCTGCAAGCGGCCCTGACACCCTGCCACTAATGTCACACTGCCTGCTCTGCAAGTGCCCATATCTCCCCGCCACTAGGGTCCCACTACCTGCCCTGCAAGTGGCCCTAACTCCACACCACTAGTGTCACACTGCCTGCCCTGCAAGTGGCCCTGACACCCTGCCACTAGTGTCACACTGCCTTCTCTGCAAGTGGCCCTGACACCCTGCCACTAGTGTCACACTGCCTGCCCTGCAAGTGGCCCTGACACCCTGCCACTAGTGTCACACTGCCTGCCCTGCAAGTGGCCCTGACACCCTGCCATGAGTGTCACACTGCCTAACCTGCAAGTGCCCCTAACTCCACGCCACTAGTGTCCCACTACCTGCTCTGCAAGTGGCCCTGACACCCTGCCACTAGTGTCACACTGCCTGCCCTGCAAGTGGCCCTGACACCCTGCCAGTAGTGTCCCACTGCCTGTCCTGCAAGTGGCCCTGACACCCTGCCACTAGTGTGCCGCTGCCTGCCCTGCAAGTGGCCCTGACACCCTGCCACTAGTGTCCCACTGCCTGCCCTGCAAGTGGCCCTGACACCCCGCCAGTAGTGTCACACTGCCTGCCCTGAAAGTGGCCCTGACACCCTGCCACTACTGTCCCACTGCCTGCCCTGCAAGTGGCCCTGACACCCTGCCACTAGTGTCCCACTGCCTGCCCTGCAAGTGGCCCTGACACCCTGCCACTAGTGTCACACTACCTGCCCTGCAAGTGGCCCTGACACCCTGCCATGAGTGTCACACTGCCTGCCCTGTAAGTGCCCCTAACTCCACGCCACTAGTGTCCCACTGCCTGCCCTGCAAGTGGCCCTGACACCCTGCCACTAGTGTCACACTGCCTGCCCTGTAAGTGGCCCTGACACCCTGCCACTAGTGTCCCACTACCTGCCCTGCAAGTGGCCCTGACACCCTGCCATGGGTGTCACACTTCCCGCCCTGCAAGTGCCCCTAACTCCCCGCCACTAGTGTCACACTGCCTGCCTTGAAAGTGGCCCTGACACCCTGCCACTAGTGTCACACTGCCTGCTCTGCAAGTGGCCCTGCCACCCTGCCACTATTGTCACACTGCCTGCTCTGCAAGTGCCCATAACTCCCCGCCACTAGGGTCCCACTGCCTGCCCTGCAAGTGGCCCTAACTTCCCGCCACTAGTGTCACACTGCCTGCTCTGCAAGTGGCCCTGAAACCCTGCCACTAGTGTCACACTGCCTGCCCTGCAAGTGGCCCTGACACCCTGCCACTAGTGTCACACTGCCTGCCCTACAAGTGGCCCTGACACCCTGCCATGAGTGTCACACTGCCTAACCTGCAAGTGCCCCTAACTCCACGCCACTAGTGTCCCACTACCTGCTCTGCAAGTGGCCCTGACACCCTGCCACTAGTGTCACACTGCCTGCCCTGCAAGTGGCCCTGACACCCTGCCACTAGTGTCACACTGCCTGCCCTGCAAGTGGCCCTGCCTGCTCTGCAAGTGGCCCTGACAACCTGCCACTAGTGTCACACTACCTGCCTTGCAAGTGGCCCTGACACCCTGCCATGAGTGTCACATTGCCTGCCCTGCAAGTGGCCCTGATACCCTGCCACTAGTGTCACACTGCCTGCTGTGCAAGTGCCCCTAAGTCCACGCCACTAGTGTCAAACTGCCTGCTCTGCAAGTGGCCCTGACACCCTGCCACTAGTGTCACACTGCCTGCCCTGCAAGTGGCCCTGACACCCTGCCACTAGTGTCCCACTGCCTGCTCTGCAAGTGGCCCTGACAACCTGCCACTAGTGTCACACTACCTGCCTTGCAAGTGGCCCTGACACCCTGCCATGAGTGTCACACTGCCTGCTCTGCAAGTGCCCCTAACTCCATGCCACTAGTGTCACACTGCCTGCCCTGCAAGTGGCCCTGACACCCTGCCACTAGTGTCACACTGCCTGCCCTACAAGTGGCCCTGACACCCTGCCATGAGTGTCACACTGCCTAACCTGCAAGTGCCCCTAACTCCACGCCACTAGTGTCCCACTACCTGCTCTGCAAGTAGCCCTGACACCCTGCCACTAGTGGCACACTGACTGCCCTGCAAGTGGCCCTGCCACCCTGCCACTAGTGTCCCACTGCCTGCTCTGCAAGTGGCCCTGACACCCTGCCACTAGTGTCCCACTGCCTGCTCTGCAAGTGGCCCTGACAACCTGCCACTAGTGTCACACTACCTGCCTTGCAAGTGGCCCTGACACCCTGCCATGAGTGTCACACTGCCTGCTCTGCAAGTGCC
The DNA here is from genome assembly GCF_040938575.1 of Ambystoma mexicanum. Lineage (NCBI taxonomy): Eukaryota > Metazoa > Chordata > Amphibia > Caudata > Ambystomatidae > Ambystoma > Ambystoma mexicanum. The sequence goes on along the minus strand of NC_090941.1, from coordinate 1,162,449,332 downwards.
CCTAACTCCATGCCACTAGTGTCACACTGCCTGCCCTGCAAGTGGCCCTGACACCCTGCCACTAGTGTCACACTGCCTGCCCTACAAGTGGCCCTGACACCCTGCCATGAGTGTCACACTGCCTAACCTGCAAGTGCCCCTAACTCCACGCCACTAGTGTCCCACTACCTGCTCTGCAAGTAGCCCTGACACCCTGCCACTAGTGTCACACTGCCTGCCCTGCAAGTGGCCCTGACACCCTGCCATGAGTGTCACACTGCCTAACCTGCAAGTGCCCATAACTCCCCGCCACTAGGGTCCCACTGCCTGCCCTGCAAGTGGCCCTAACTCCACACCACTAGTGTCACACTGCCTGCCCTGCAAGTGGCCCTGACACCCTGCCACTAGTGTCACACTGCCTTCTCTGCAAGTGGCCCTGACACCCTGCCACTAGTGTCACACTGCCTGCCCTGCAAGTGGCCCTGACACCCTGCCATGAGTGTCACACTGCCTAACCTGCAAGTGCCCCTAACTCAACGCCACTAGTGTCCCACTCCCTGCTCTGCAAGTAGCCCTGACACCCTGCCACTAGTGGCACACTGCCTGCCCTGCAAGTGGCCCTGCCACCCTGCCACTAGTGTCCCACTGCCTGCTCTGCAAGTGGCCCTGCCACCCTGCCAGTAGTGTCCCACTGCCTGCTCTGCAAGTGGCCCTGACACCCTGCCAGTAGTGTCCCACTGCCTGTCCTGCAAGTGGCCCTGACACCCTGCCACTAGTGTGCCGCTGCCTGCCCTGCAAGTGGCCCTGACACCCTGCCACTAGTGTCACACTGCCTGCCCTGCAAGTGGCCCTGACACCCTGCCATGAGTGTTCCACTAACTGCTCTGCAAGTGGCCCTGACACCCTGCCATGAGTGTCACACTGCGTAACCTGCAAGTGCCCTTAACTCCCCGCCACTAGTGACACACTGCCTGCCCTGCAAGTTGCCCTGCCACCCTGCCACTAGTGTCACACTGCCTGCCCTGCAAGTGGCCCTGACACCCTGCCACTAGTGTCACACTACCTGCCCTGCAAGTGGCCCTGACACCCTGCCATGAGTGTCACACTGCCTGCCCTGCAAGTGCCTCTAACTCCACGCCAAAAGTGTCCCACTGCCTGCCCTGCAAGTAGCCCTGACACCCTGCCACTAGTGGCACACTGCCTGCCCTGCAAGTGGCCCTGCCACCCTGCCACTAGTGTCCCACTGCCTGCTCTGCAAGTGGCCCTGCCACCCTGCCAGTAGTGTCCCACTGCCTGCTCTGCAAGTAGCCCTGACACCCTGCCACTAGTGGCACACTGCCTGCCCTGCAAGTGGCCCTGCCACCCTGCCACTAGTGTCCCACTGCCTGCTCTGCAAGTGGCCCTGCCACCCTGCCAGTAGTGTCCCACTGCCTGCTCTGCAAGTGGCCCTGACACCCTGCCAGTAGTGTCCCACTGCCTGTCCTGCAAGTGGCCCTGACACCCTGCCACTAGTGTGCCGCTGCCTGCCCTGCAAGTGGCCCTGACACCCTGCCACTAGTGTCACACTGCCTGCCCTGCAAGTGGCCCTGACACCCTGCCATGAGTGTTCCACTAACTGCTCTGCAAGTGGCCCTGACACCCTGCCATGAGTGTCACACTGCGTAACCTGCAAGTGCCCTTAACTCCCCGCCACTAGTGACACACTGCCTGCCCTGCAAGTTGCCCTGCCACCCTGCCACTAGTGTCACACTGCCTGCCCTGCAAGTGGCCCTGACACCCTGCCACTAGTGTCACACTACCTGCCCTGCAAGTGGCCCTGACACCCTGCCATGAGTGTCACACTGCCTGCCCTGCAAGTGCCTCTAACTCCACGCCAAAAGTGTCCCACTGCCTGCCCTGCAAGTGGCCCTGACACCCTGCCACTAGTGTCACACTGCCTGCCCTGCAAGTGGCCCTGACACCCTGCCACTAGTGTCCCACTACCTGCCCTGCAAGTGGCCCTGACACCCCGCCACTAGTGTCACACTGCCTGCTCTGCAAGCGGCCCTGACACCCTGCAACTAATGTCACACTGCCTGCTCTGCAAGTGCCCATATCTCCCCGCCACTAGTGTCCCACTGCCTGCCCTGCAAGTGGCCCTGACACCCTGCCACTAGTGTCACACTGCCTGCCCTGCAAGTGGCCCTGACACCCTGCCACTAGTGTCACACTACCTGCCCTGCAAGTGGCCCTGACACCCTGCCATGAGTGTCACACTGCCTGCCCTGCAAGTGCCTCTAACTCCACGCCAAAAGTGTCCCACTGCCTGCCCTGCAAGTGGCCCTGACACCCTGCCACTAGTGTCACACTGCCTGCCCTGCAAGTGGCCCTGACACCCTGCCACTAGTGTCCCACTACCTGCCCTGCAAGTGGCCCTGACACCCTGCCACTAGTGTCACACTGCCTTCTCTGCAAGTGGCCCTGACACCCTGCCACTAGTGTCACACTGCCTGCCCTGCAAGTGGCCCTAACACCCTGCCACTAGTGTCACACTGCCTGCCCTGCAAGTGGCCCTGACACCCTGCCATGAGTGTCACACTGCCTAACCTGCAAGTGCCCCTAACTCCACGCCACTAGTGTCCCACTACCTGCTCTGCAAGTGGCCCTGACACCCTGCCACTAGTGTCACACTGCCTGCCCTGCAAGTGGCCCTGCCACCCTGCCTCTAGTGTCCCACTGCCTGCTCTGCAAGTGGCCCTGCCACCCTGCCAGTAGTGTCCCACTGCCTGCTCTGCAAGTGGCGCTGACACCCTGCCAGTAATGTCCCACTGCCTGTCCTGCAAGTGGCCCTGACACCCTGCCACTAGTGTGCCGCTGCCTGCCCTGCAAGTGGCCCTGACACCCTGCCAGTAGTGTCCCACTGCCTGCCCTGCAAGTGGCCCTGACACCCCGCCAGTAGTGTCACACTGCCTGCCCTGAAAGTGGCCCTGACACCCTGCCACTACTGTCCCACTGCCTGCCCTGCAAGTGGCCCTGACACCCTGCCACTAGTGTCCCACTGCCTGCCCTGCAAGTGGCCCTGGAACCCTGCCACTAGTGTCACACTACCTGCCCTGCAAGTGGCCCTGTAAGTGCCCCTAACTCCACGCCACTAGTGTCCCACTGCCTGCCCTGCAAGTGGCCCTGACACCCTGCTACTAGTGTCACACTGCCTGCCCTGTAAGTGGCCCTGACACCCTGCCACTAGTGTCCCACTACCTGCCCTGCAAGTGGCCCTGACACCCTGCCATGAGTGTCACACTTCCCGCCCTGCAAGTGCCCCTAACTCCCCGCCACTAGTGTCACACTGCCTGCCTTGAAAGTGGCCCTGACACCCTGCCACTAGTGTCACACTGCCTGCTCAGCAAGTGGCCCTGCCACCCTGCCACTAGTGTCACACTACCTGCCTTGCAAGTGGCCCTGACACCCTGCCATGAGTGTCACATTGCCTGCCCTGCAAGTGGCCCTGATACCCTGCCACTAGTGTCACACTGCCTGCTGTGCAAGTGCCCCTAAGTCCACGCCACTAGTGTCAAACTGCCTGCTCTGCAAGTGGCCCTGACACCCTGCCACTAGTGTCACACTGCCTGCCCTGCAAGTGGCCCTGACACCCTGCCACTAGTGTCCCACTGCCTGCTCTGCAAGTGGCCCTGACAACCTGCCACTAGTGTCACACTACCTGCCTTGCAAGTGGCCCTGACACCCTGCCATGAGTGTCACACTGCCTGCTCTGCAAGTGCCCCTAACTCCATGCCACTAGTGTCACACTGCCTGCCCTGCAAGTGGCCCTGACACCCTGCCACTAGTGTCACACTGCCTGCCCTACAAGTGGCCCTGACACCCTGCCATGAGTGTCACACTGCCTAACCTGCAAGTGCCCCTAACTCCACGCCACTAGTGTCCCACTACCTGCTCTGCAAGTAGCCCTGACACCCTGCCACTAGTGGCACACTGCCTGCCCTGCAAGTGGCCCTGCCACCCTGCCACTAGTGTCCCACTGCCTGCTCTGCAAGTGGCCCTGACACCCTGCCACTAGTGTCACACTGCCTGCCCTGCAAGTGGCCCTGACACCCTGCCATGAGTGTCACACTGCCTAACCTGCAAGTGCCCCTAACTCCACGCCACTAGTGTCCCACTACCTGCTCTGCAAGTAGCCCTGACACCCTGCCACTAGTGTCACACTGCCTGCCCTGCAAGTGGCCCTGACACCCTGCCATGAGTGTCACACTGCCTAACCTGCAAGTGCCCATAACTCCCCGCCACTAGGGTCCCACTGCCTGCCCTGCAAGTGGCCCTAACTCCACACCACTAGTGTCACACTGCCTGCCCTGCAAGTGGCCCTGACACCCTGCCACTAGTGTCACACTGCCTTCTCTGCAAGTGGCCCTGACACCCTGCCACTAGTGTCACACTGCCTGCCCTGCAAGTGGCCCTGACACCCTGCCATGAGTGTCACACTGCCTAACCTGCAAGTGCCCCTAACTCCACGCCACTAGTGTCCCACTACCTGCTCTGCAAGTAGCCCTGACACCCTGCCACTAGTGGCACACTGCCTGCCCTGCAAGTGGCCCTGCCACCCTGCCACTAGTGTCCCACTGCCTGCTCTGCAAGTGGCCCTGCCACCCTGCCAGTAGTGTCCCACTGCCTGCTCTGCAAGTGGCCCTGACACCCTGCCAGTAGTGTCCCACTGCCTGTCCTGCAAGTGGCCCTGACACCCTGCCACTAGTGTGCCGCTGCCTGCCCTGCAAGTGGCCCTGACACCCTGCCACTAGTGTCACACTGCCTGCCCTGCAAGTGGCCCTGACACCCTGCCATGAGTGTTCCACTAACTGCTCTGCAAGTGGCCCTGACACCCTGCCATGAGTGTCACACTGCGTAACCTGCAAGTGCCCTTAACTCCCCGCCACTAGTGACACACTGCCTGCCCTGCAAGTGGCCCTGCCACCCTGCCACTAGTGTCACACTGCCTGCCCTGCAAGTGGCCCTGACACCCTGCCACTAGTGTCACACTGCCTGCCCTGCAAGTGCCTCTAACTCCACGCCAAAAGTGTCCCACTGCCTGCCCTGCAAGTGGCCCTGACACCCTGCCACTAGTGTCACACTGCCTGTCCTGCAAGTGGCCCTGACACCCTGCCACTAGTGTGCCGCTGCCTGCCCTGCAAGTGGCCCTGACACCCTGCCACTAGTGTCACACTGCCTGCCCTGCAAGTGGCCCTGACACCCTGCCATGAGTGTTCCACTAACTGCTCTGCAAGTGGCCCTGACACCCTGCCATGAGTGTCACACTGCGTAACCTGCAAGTGCCCTTAACTCCCCGCCACTAGTGACACACTGCCTGCCCTGCAAGTGGCCCTGCCACCCTGCCACTAGTGTCACACTGCCTGCCCTGCAAGTGGCCCTGACACCCTGCCACTAGTGTCACACTACCTGCCCTGCAAGTGGCCCTGACACCCTGCCATGAGTGTCACACTGCCTGCCCTGCAAGTGCCTCTAACTCCACGCCACTAGTGTCCCACTGCCTGCCCTGCAAGTGGCCCTGACACCCTGCCACTAGTGTCACACTGCCTGCCCTGCAAGTGGCCCTGACACCCTGCCACTAGTGTCACACTGCCTGCTCTGCAAGCGGCCCTGACACCCTGCCACTAATGTCACACTGCCTGCTCTGCAAGTGCCCATATCTCCCCGCCACTAGGGTCCCACTACCTGCCCTGCAAGTGGCCCTAACTCCACACCACTAGTGTCACACTGCCTGCCCTGCAAGTGGCCCTGACACCCTGCCACTAGTGTCACACTGCCTTCTCTGCAAGTGGCCCTGACACCCTGCCACTAGTGTCACACTGCCTGCCCTGCAAGTGGCCCTGACACCCTGCCACTAGTGTCACACTGCCTGCCCTGCAAGTGGCCCTGACACCCTGCCATGAGTGTCACACTGCCTAACCTGCAAGTGCCCCTAACTCCACGCCACTAGTGTCCCACTACCTGCTCTGCAAGTGGCCCTGACACCCTGCCACTAGTGTCACACTGCCTGCCCTGCAAGTGGCCCTGACACCCTGCCAGTAGTGTCCCACTGCCTGTCCTGCAAGTGGCCCTGACACCCTGCCACTAGTGTGCCGCTGCCTGCCCTGCAAGTGGCCCTGACACCCTGCCACTAGTGTCCCACTGCCTGCCCTGCAAGTGGCCCTGACACCCCGCCAGTAGTGTCACACTGCCTGCCCTGAAAGTGGCCCTGACACCCTGCCACTACTGTCCCACTGCCTGCCCTGCAAGTGGCCCTGACACCCTGCCACTAGTGTCCCACTGCCTGCCCTGCAAGTGGCCCTGACACCCTGCCACTAGTGTCACACTACCTGCCCTGCAAGTGGCCCTGACACCCTGCCATGAGTGTCACACTGCCTGCCCTGTAAGTGCCCCTAACTCCACGCCACTAGTGTCCCACTGCCTGCCCTGCAAGTGGCCCTGACACCCTGCCACTAGTGTCACACTGCCTGCCCTGTAAGTGGCCCTGACACCCTGCCACTAGTGTCCCACTACCTGCCCTGCAAGTGGCCCTGACACCCTGCCATGAGTGTCACACTTCCCGCCCTGCAAGTGCCCCTAACTCCCCGCCACTAGTGTCACACTGCCTGCCTTGAAAGTGGCCCTGACACCCTGCCACTAGTGTCACACTGCCTGCTCTGCAAGTAGCCCTGCCACCCTGCCACTATTGTCACACTGCCTGCTCTGCAAGTGCCCATAACTCCCCGCCACTAGGGTCCCACTGCCTGCCCTGCAAGTGGCCCTAACTCCCCGCCACTAGTGTCACACTGCCTGCTCTGCAAGTGGCCCTGAAACCCTGCCACTAGTGTCACACTGCCTGCCCTGCAAGTGGCCCTGACACCCTGCCACTAGTGTCACACTGCCTGCCCTACAAGTGGCCCTGACACCCTGCCATGAGTGTCACACTGCCTAACCTGCAAGTGCCCCTAACTCCACGCCACTAGTGTCCCACTACCTGCTCTGCAAGTGGCCCTGACACCCTGCCACTAGTGTCACACTGCCTGCCCTGCAAGTGGCCCTGACACCCTGCCACTAGTGTCACACTGCCTGCCCTGCAAGTGGCCCTGCCTGCTCTGCAAGTGGCCCTGACAACCTGCCACTAGTGTCACACTACCTGCCTTGCAAGTGGCCCTGACACCCTGCCATGAGTGTCACATTGCCTGCCCTGCAAGTGGCCCTGATACCCTGCCACTAGTGTCACACTGCCTGCTGTGCAAGTGCCCCTAAGTCCACGCCACTAGTGTCAAACTGCCTGCTCTGCAAGTGGCCCTGACACCCTGCCACTAGTGTCACACTGCCTGCCCTGCAAGTGGCCCTGACACCCTGCCACTAGTGTCCCACTGCCTGCTCTGCAAGTGGCCCTGACAACCTGCCACTAGTGTCACACTACCTGCCTTGCAAGTGGCCCTGACACCCTGCCATGAGTGTCACACTGCCTGCTCTGCAAGTGCCCCTAACTCCATGCCACTAGTGTCACACTGCCTGCCCTGCAAGTGGCCCTGACACCCTGCCACTAGTGTCACACTGCCTGCCCTACAAGTGGCCCTGACACCCTGCCATGAGTGTCACACTGCCTAACCTGCAAGTGCCCCTAACTCCACGCCACTAGTGTCCCACTACCTGCTCTGCAAGTAGCCCTGACACCCTGCCACTAGTGGCACACTGCCTGCCCTGCAAGTGGCCCTGCCACCCTGCCACTAGTGTCCCACTGCCTGCTCTGCAAGTGGCCCTGACACCCTGCCACTAGTGTCACACTGCCTGCCCTGCAAGTGGCCCTGACACCCTGCCATGAGTGTCACACTGCCTAACCTGCAAGTGCCCCTAACTCCACGCCACTAGTGTCCCACTACCTGCTCTGCAAGTAGCCCTGACACCCTGCCACTAGTGTCACACTGCCTGCCCTGCAAGTGGCCCTGACACCCTGCCATGAGTGTCACACTGCCTAACCTGCAAGTGCCCATAACTCCCCGCCACTAGGGTCCCACTGCCTGCCCTGCAAGTGGCCCTAACTCCACACCACTAGTGTCACACTGCCTGCCCTGCAAGTGGCCCTGACACCCTGCCACTAGTGTCACACTGCCTTCTCTGCAAGTGGCCCTGACACCCTGCCACTAGTGTCACACTGCCTGCCCTGCAAGTGGCCCTGACACCCTGCCATGAGTGTCACACTGCCTAACCTGCAAGTGCCCCTAACTCCACGCCACTAGTGTCCCACTACCTGCTCTGCAAGTAGCCCTGACACCCTGCCACTAGTGGCACACTGCCTGCCCTGCAAGTGGCCCTGCCACCCTGCCACTAGTGTCCCACTGCCTGCTCTGCAAGTGGCCCTGCCACCCTGCCAGTAGTGTCCCACTGCCTGCTCTGCAAGTGGCCCTGACACCCTGCCAGTAGTGTCCCACTGCCTGTCCTGCAAGTGGCCCTGACACCCTGCCACTAGTGTGCCGCTGCCTGCCCTGCAAGTGGCCCTGACACCCTGCCACTAGTGTCACACTGCCTGCCCTGCAAGTGGCCCTGACACCCTGCCATGAGTGTTCCACTAACTGCTCTGCAAGTGGCCCTGACACCCTGCCATGAGTGTCACACTGCGTAACCTGCAAGTGCCCTTAACTCCCCGCCACTAGTGACACACTGCCTGCCCTGCAAGTGGCCCTGCCACCCTGCCACTAGTGTCACACTGCCTGCCCTGCAAGTGGCCCTGACACCCTGCCACTAGTGTCACACTACCTGCCCTTCAAGTGGCCCTGACACCCTGCCATGAGTGTCACACTGCCTGCCCTGCAAGTGCCTCTAACTCCACGCCAAAAGTGTCCCACTGCCTGCCCTGCAAGTGGCCCTGACACCCTGCCACTAGTGTCACACTGCCTGCCCTGCAAGTGGCCCTGACACCCTGCCACTAGTGTCCCACTACCTGCCCTGCAAGTGGCCCTGACACCCCGCCACTAGTGTCACACTGCCTGCTCTGCAAGCGGCCCTGACACCCTGCAACTAATGTCACACTGCCTGCTCTGCAAGTGCCCATATCTCCCCGCCACTAGGGTCCCACTGCCTGCCCTGCAAGTGGCCCTAACTCCTCACCACTAGTGTCACACTGCCTGCCCTGCAAGTGGCCCTGACACCCTGCCACTAGTGTCACACTGCCTTCTCTGCAAGTGGCCCTGACACCCTGCCACTAGTGTCACACTGCCTGCCCTGCAAGTGGCCCTAACACCCTGCCACTAGTGTCACACTGCCTGCCCTGCAAGTGGCCCTGACACCCTGCCATGAGTGTCACACTGCCTAACCTGCAAGTGCCCCTAACTCCACGCTACTAGTGTCCCACTACCTGCTCTGCAAGTGGCCCTGACACCCTGCCACTAGTGTCACACTGCCTGCCCTGCAAGTGGCCCTGCCACCCTGCCTCTAGTGTCCCACTGCCTGCTCTGCAAGTGGCCCTGCCACCCTGCCAGTAGTGTCCCACTGCCTGCTCTGCAAGTGGCGCTGACACCCTGCCAGTAATGTCCCACTGCCTGTCCTGCAAGTGGCCCTGACACCCTGCCACTAGTGTGCCGCTGCCTGCCCTGCAAGTGGCCCTGACACCCTGCCAGTAGTGTCCCACTGCCTGCCCTGCAAGTGGCCCTGACACCCCGCCAGTAGTGTCACACTGCCTGCCCTGAAAGTGGCCCTGACACCCTGCCACTACTGTCCCACTGCCTGCCCTGCAAGTGGCCCTGACACCCTGCCACTAGTGTCCCACTGCCTGCCCTGCAAGTGGCCCTGACACCCTGCCACTAGTGTCACACTACCTGCCCTGCAAGTGGCCCTGTAAGTGCCCCTAACTCCACGCCACTAGTGTCCCACTGCCTGCCCTGCAAGTGGCCCTGACACCCTGCTACTAGTGTCACACTGCCTGCCCTGTAAGTGGCCCTGACACCCTGCCACTAGTGTCCCACTACCTGCCCTGCAAGTGGCCCAGACACCCTGCCATGAGTGTCACACTTCCCGCCCTGCAAGTGCCCCTAACTCCCCGCCACTAGTGTCACACTGCCTGCCTTGAAAGTGGCCCTGACACCCTGCCACTAGTGTCACACTGCCTGCTCAGCAAGTGGCCCTGCCACCCTGCCACTAGTGTCACACTACCTGCTTTGCAAGTGGCCCTGACACCCTGCCATGAGTGTCACATTGCCTGCCCTGCAAGTGGCCCTGATACCCTGCCACTAGTGTCACACTGCCTGCTGTGCAAGTGCCCCTAAGTCCACGCCACTAGTGTCAAACTGCCTGCTCTGCAAGTGGCCCTGACACCCTGCCACTAGTGTCACACTGCCTGCCCTGCAAGTGGCCCTGACACCCTGCCACTAGTGTCCCACTGCCTGCTCTGCAAGTGGCCCTGACAACCTGCCACTAGTGTCACACTACCTGCCTTGCAAGTGGCCCTGACACCCTGCCATGAGTGTCACACTGCCTGCTCTGCAAGTGCCCCTAACTCCATGCCACTAGTGTCACACTGCCTGCCCTGCAAGTGTCCCTGACACCCTGCCACTAGTGTCACACTGCCTGCCCTACAAGTGGCCCTGACACCCTGCCATGAGTGTCACACTGCCTAACCTGCAAGTGCCCCTAACTCCACGCCACTAGTGTCCCACTACCTGCTCTGCAAGTAGCCCTGACACCCTGCCACTAGTGGCACACTGCCTGCCCTGCAAGTGGCCCTGCCACCCTGCCACTAGTGTCCCACTGCCTGCTCTGCAAGTGGCCCTGACACCCTGCCACTAGTGTCACACTGCCTGCCCTGCAAGTGGCCCTGACACCCTGCCATGAGTGTCACACTGCCTAACCTGCAAGTGCCCCTAACTCCACGCCACTAGTGTCCCACTACCTGCTCTGCAAGTAGCCCTGACACCCTGCCACTAGTGTCACACTGCCTGCCCTGCAAGTGGCCCTGACACCCTGCCATGAGTGTCACACTGCCTAACCTGCAAGTGCCCATAACTCCCCACCACTAGGGTCCCACTGCCTGCCCTGCAAGTGGCCCTAACTCCACACCACTAGTGTCACACTGCCTGCCCTGCAAGTGGCCCTGACACCCTGCCACTAGTGTCACACTGCCTTCTCTGCAAGTGGCCCTGACACCCTGCCACTAGTGTCACACTGCCTGCCCTGCAAGTGGCCCTGACACCCTGCCATGAGTGTCACACTGCCTAACCTGCAAGTGCCCCTAACTCCACGCCACTAGTGTCCCACTACCTGCTCTGCAAGTAGCCCTGACACCCTGCCACTAGTGGCACACTGCCTGCCCTGCAAGTGGCCCTGCCACCCTGCCACTAGTGTCCCACTGCCTGCTCTGCAAGTGGCCCTGCCACCCTGCCAGTAGTGTCCCACTGCCTGCTCTGCAAGTGGCCCTGACACCCTGCCAGTAGTGTCCCACTGCCTGTCCTGCAAGTGGCCCTGACACCCTGCCACTAGTGTGCCGCTGCCTGCCCTGCAAGTGGCCCTGACACCCTGCCACTAGTGTCACACTGCCTGCCCTGCAAGTGGCCCTGACACCCTGCCATGAGTGTTCCACTAACTGCTCTGCAAGTGGCCCTGACACCCTGCCATGAGTGTCACACTGCGTAACCTGCAAGTGCCCTTAACTCCCCGCCACTAGTGACACACTGCCTGCCCTGCAAGTGGCCCTGCCACCCTGCCACTAGTGTCACACTGCCTGCCCTGCAAGTGGCCCTGACACCCTGCCACTAGTGTCACACTACCTGCCCTGCAAGTGGCCCTGACACCCTGCCATGAGTGTCACACTGCCTGCCCTGCAAGTGCCTCTAACTCCACGCCAAAAGTGTCCCACTGCCTGCCCTGCAAGTGGCCCTGACACCCTGCCACTAGTGTCACACTGCCTGTCCTGCAAGTGGCCCTGACACCCTGCCACTAGTGTGCCGCTGCCTGCCCTGCAAGTGGCCCTGACACCCTGCCACTAGTGTCACACTGCCTGCCCTGCAAGTGGCCCTGACACCCTGCCATGAGTGTTCCACTAACTGCTCTGCAAGTGGCCCTGACACCCTGCCATGAGTGTCACACTGCGTAACCTGCAAGTGCCCTTAACTCCCCGCCACTAGTGACACACTGCCTGCCCTGCAAGTGGCCCTGCCACCCTGCCACTAGTGTCACACTGCCTGCCCTGCAAGTGGCCCTGACACCCTGCCACTAGTGTCACACTACCTGCCCTGCAAGTGGCCCTGACACCCTGCCATGAGTGTCACACTGCCTGCCCTGCAAGTGCCTCTAACTCCACGCCAAAAGTGTCCCACCGCCTGCCCTGCAAGTGGCCCTGACACCCTGCCACTAGTGTCACACTGCCTGCCCTGCAAGTGGCCCTGACACCCTGCCATGAGTGTCACACTGCCTAACCTGCAAGTGCCCCTAACTCCACGCCACTAGTGTCCCACTACCTGCTCTGCAAGTGGCCCTGACACCCTGCCACTAGTGTCACACTGCCTGCCCTGCAAGTGGCCCTGCCACCCTGCCTCTAGTGTCCCACTGCCTGCTCTGCAAGTGGCCCTGCCACCCTGCCAGTAGTGTCCCACTGCCTGCTCTGCAAGTGGCGCTGACACCCTGCCAGTAATGTCCCACTGCCTGTCCTGCAAGTGGCCCTGACACCCTGCCACTAGTGTGCCGCTGCCTGCCCTGCAAGTGGCCCTGACACCCTGCCAGTAGTGTCCCACTGCCTGCCCTGCAAGTGGCCCTGACACCCCGCCAGTAGTGTCACACTGCCTGCCCTGAAAGTGGCCCTGACACCCTGCCACTACTGTCCCACTGCCTGCCCTGCAAGTGGCCCTGACACCCTGCCACTAGTGTCCCACTGCCTGCCCTGCAAGTGGCCCTGACACCCTGCCACTAGTGTCACACTACCTGCCCTGCAAGTGGCCCTGTAAGTGCCCCTAACTCCACGCCACTAGTGTCCCACTGCCTGCCTTGCAAGTGGCCCTGACACCCTGCTACTAGTGTCACACTGCCTGCCCTGTAAGTGGCCCTGACACCCTGCCACTAGTGTCCCACTACCTGCCCTGCAAGTGGCCCTGACACCCTGCCATGAGTGTCACACTTCCCGCCCTGCAAGTGCCCCTAACTCCCCGCCACTAGTGTCACACTGCCTGCCTTGAAAGTGGCCCTGACACCCTGCCACTAGTGTCACACTGCCTGCTCAGCAAGTGGCCCTGCCACCCTGCCACTAGTGTCACACTGCCTGCTCTGCAAGTGCCCATAACTCCCCACCACTAGGGTCCCACTGCCTGCCCTGCAAGTGGCCCTAACTCCCCGCCACTAGTGTCACACTGCCTGCTCTGCAAGTGGCCCTGAAACCCTGCCACTAGTGTCACACTGCCTGCCCTGCAAGTGGCCCTGACACCCTGCCACTAGTGTCACACTGCCTGCCCTGTAAGTGGCCCTGACACCCTGCCACTAGTGTCCCACTACCTGCCCTGCAAGTGGCCCTGACACCCTGCCATGAGTGTCACACTTCCCGCCCTGCAAGTGCCCCTAACTCCCCACCACTCGTGTCACACTGCCTGCCTTGAAAGTGGCCCTGACACCCTGCCACTAGTGTCACACTGCCTGCCCTGCAAGTGGCCCTGCCTGCTCTGCAAGTGGCCCTGACAACCTGCCACTAGTGTCACACTACCTGCCTTGCAAGTGGCCCTGACACCCTGCCATGAGTGTCACATTGCCTGCCCTACAAGTGGCCCTGATACCCTGCCACTAGTGTCACACTGCTGAAGGTACGCATGCATATGTAATGTTGTGCTCACACTTGGAGTTTGTACTAATCACCATATGCGTTAAAAGAATGTACCCTTTTGTTAAAAGAAGAGGCATTCTCTTTATACAGCGGCGTTTAAGACCTGCTGACCTGGCAAGAACTTGTTTTTAACAGAAGAATTGTGTTTGGTCACTGTATGTCGAAGCATGCTGAGCCTGCTAAAACTATCTGCAGATTACGGGTGGGGGAAGGAATGAGTAAGCATAGCCTTGAGCACAGAGATACGGGCACAAAGGGGCACGAAAGAATGTGAAGACCGGGATAACAGGAAACCACGATAGACCACGATAGCAAATGTGCAATGGTTGTTCGTTAAACTCCAACTGGATACTTCAGATAAGCTCCAACTGGAGATCTGCCCTGGGGTGGACGTGTTCTATGTGCAAGGCAATGTAAACAGGAAAGTATAAAAGAGCATGATGTGTAGAGGAAGGTGCGGCGCTTCGACGACTTGCTTTGCGAGACGTTTGAACTTGCAGCCCATTCGCGAATGCTTGTGCATTAATAAAGTAATGTTTACTTGGCTCTTTTCTGTCTGAGTTATTGCAGGGTCCCTCATTGTACTGGTTATGGTGACGGCGAGAAATCGCACCCACAATTTTGGTGTCAGAAGTGGGACGTGAAGGAGCGACAGTCCGTCACTGGGTGAGGAACGCCGCGGCGGAACCGGAGAAGGAATTGATCACGGGGCCCCAACAACTGAATCCGCACCTTTGATTGCAACCAACGCGTCATCCTTGTTTTTCCGGCTCCGTCGGCGGTGGAACAGCAGGCTGTCGCCCTTCGGGTCCGGAACACTCTGGCGGGACCCTTAAGCTAAGTGGTATGGATGGATGCATGATGGAATAAGGAAATAACTCTTTAGGGTTTATGAAGAGGACAGTGGTATGTCCGTCTATGGAATAATAATGATGAAATGGTGATGTATTGATATTGGTATGGTGATATATGTCAGGAGGATGTACTGTTAATGTTAGCCTATTAATGCACATTTGGGAAAGGTGAGTGTTTTTAGGCAATTGTGGTATACCAACAAAATGGGTCAAGCGGCTTCCAGCAAGAGTGGTATAGGCAAGAGACACTATGCCCCTCTTGAAGGAACCCCTGCATTTGATATGTTGATTAAACATGGATTGAATTCAACATTGTTCTTAAGAGAATGGTCTGAATATACAAAAGATTCGATTGAGCATAAATGGCCAGACACTGGGTGCTTTGATGTGGACCGCATATCCAAAGTAGAAATAGAATTAGTAAAAAGACGGGTCAGACCCGCACAGTTTGAGGCTATACAACTATGGAGGGTAGAAGCAATGCGCAGGCGCAATGCTCAGAACGAACAAAAGGCAAAGGGGCAGAAGAGAACAGTAAATCAAAAATTACATGACCTAGAGATAAAAGAGAAGGATGAGAAACTAGACCAGTTGGATAGACGTATGATGATTAAGAATAGCGGGGGTATGTATCCTGCCTTGCCGGCGCCTCGGTATGAAGATGTGATAGGACTAGAAGCAGAACAAACAACGACTGAATTGTTATTTCCAGGGGCTACGGCTCCTTCGAGAGAAGGTGAGGGTGAGAGGGCGGAATTCCCAATGAAGTATGGAGACCCAGATAGGTTGATAGACCATAGGAGAACGACTACTGTAGAAAAGGATAGAGATGGAGACTTGCAAATCCTTATGACCGGGCTGTATGGCACACCCCTCAATGACAGCCTACGGGACCAATTGGGGCATTTGACACCTTTGGAATTTAGGACAGTGGCCACTAAACTATATACCTTTTATGAGGGTAACTGTAAATTGAGAGGACAGAGTACTGCGGATCTGCCCTCAGCATATCAGGACGCTGTCGCGTTACTACCAGTGACTGCGTCCAGTGTTCAGTTATGGGGATGTATGTCCGAGATAATAGCGGAAGTAATAAGGGGAGGTGTTGAATGGGAGAAGGAAAAGAGGGCATGGGAAAGAGAGGTGAAGGAAAGAGAGGCTAAACTCAAAGATGCAGACCAGGCGGGCCAAAACGTAGCTAATCGTATGATAGCATCCATACACTCGCAGTCCATGTCCACCCTGGTGAGTCTGATGGAGGGCCTTGGCTGGCCTATACAAGTAAACGTAATTAAATATCTTCTTATTAGGGTGGAGGATATAGAAGAGGAAAAGGAGCCTAGATATGTGTCCCAGTGGAATAGGATTAAGACAGAATTGGATAAGAAACTGCTATCTAATATAAGAGTGGATGATTCTGGGGCGGAAGAATGGAGAATGGCTAAGGTGGAGAAACTGTTAAAAGATTATAAAAAAATAAAAGAGAAAAACCTTAGTCATCAGTCCTCTGCTTCATCACCAGTGCAGGCCCTTGTAAGTGAACAAACAAACATGGAAAAGTTACTATCAATGCCAATGAGAGAGTGTCAACCCACCATAGATGCAGTTACTGGTAACATGATGCGCACCTATGTGTATGTCCCCTTATCTCGAATAGAATTGATGCATATCACCAAGTCCATCCCCGACCCCCGTATAGACCCGGCAGGATTCTGCAAAGAAGTGGGAAAGCTATTCAGACCCGGGTTATTTACTGTAGAGGATGTAGATAACATATTGTTAGCTATTGTCCCAGAGGAGATATGGACCCCCTTTCGTGCCAAAGACAATGATACAATAAAATAGAAAGATGTAATGGAGGCGAGTAAAAATAGGAAACTGCATGAGGAATATCCCGAACCCCTAAGGGGGCATGGCATGGCAGTCCTGAGGGCTCTAGAAAAGGTATTACCCCCATTTGATGTGAATGTGGAGAAACTGTCTGCTGTGATACAGGGCGCAAGTGAGGAAGTAGCACAGTACTTCCTGCGTTACGAAGCAGCATTTAAAGCACACAGTGGGCTAGAGATAGGGTCTGAGACGGGCCAACGGTACTTTGCCACCAACTTTATAGAAGGGCTCCATGGGCCAATCCAGGAGAACATTAGGAAGGCAGAAAGTACGTGGATGACTAGAAACCCCCGGGATCTCCTCGAAATGGCCAGGTATTATGAAAGAGGAGAAAGAGTAAAGGGACAACAAAAGGCACGACAAGAGAAGGATCTAAAAACCAAAGTGTTGATGCAACAGTTGCATCAAGGGCCCCAAGGCAGGTATAACTACAATAATAATGGCCCGTCACAGGGCTATTGTAGCAACATGATAGGGGGCCAAGGGACAGGTAGAGGTACAGTGCAAGGAGGTGCGCTATATGGGAGGAGGGATGGGCTACCCCAAGATGTATGTGCCTTCTGCAAGAGACCCGGACACTGGAAATCCCAGTGTCCCCAGAGTGGTGGGAGAGGAAGGGGCGTACGGCCCCCTTTACAGACAACATTTGCCCCAGGAAATAGGACTGGTGGGTACGGCAATCAAGACAATAGAATGTTTAAACCCCCTCAACCCAATGCCTTTGACGGACAAGCAAGAGGGGATGTTCCCTGGCCGGCCCCGCCTCCCCCCAATCTACTGTATCAGCCACAACAAACAACACAAGTACAAGGTGTATGCCAGGGCGAAGGATGTGGGGAAGGGGTATACTATAATGACGACTTCCAGGATAACAAAAGTGATATGTCCTGAGGAGGCCGAAATGAGACAGCGGGAGTGGTACAAGTACCTATATATCAGAGGGGGCCTTATGCCTCCATTAGGATCGGCCCCCACCGAAACTTGAGATGTCTGGTAGACACGGGAGCTGGAAACAGTTCCGTGAATATCAGAGCCGTCCCCGCTGTCCCATTATCGGATAAAAGCAAGGTATCAGTTGGATTTGGGGGAAATCCAATAAAGACTCCTGTAAGTGAAATAGTAGAGGCGGAACTTCATGGGGTAAAATGGGAGAATGGGTGGCTATTGACCAATCACTGCCCAGAAAACTTGTTAGGTATTGATGCATTAAAGACACTAGGGGCCACAATATATTGCTCCCCTCAGGGGGTGAGAATGACTATAAGCAAACCTATGGGTATGATAGGAGTAACGCAAATCCTGCCCCCGGAACTCCAAGACATCCCGAATGAACTATGGGCCACTCATGGGAATGATGTAGGGGTGTTGGATGTTTCCCCAGTAGTAATCAAATTAAAGCCCGGTGCCAGGTTGCCCAGGATAAAACAATATCGCATATCACACGAGGGAGAGCAGGCACTATATCAAATAGTACAGGATATGATACGGTTAGGGGTGGTAGAGCCAACAAATGATAGCCCTTGTAACTCTCCGATCCTTCCAGTACACAAGAAAGGTGATGAAGCGGTACCCTATCGTTTCATTATTGATTTGAGGGAGATAAACAAAATAGTAGAACCCAGATATCCAGTTGTCCCTAATATTGCAAGTGTACTCACTTTAATTCCCAAAACAGCTAAATGGTTTACGGTAATTGATTTGAAAAATGCCTTCTTCAGCATTCCTATTGCCGAAGAAAGCAGGTACCTGTTTAGTTTCACTCTTCGAGATAGACAGTACCAATTTACTAGAGCCCCGCAGGGATATACAATATCGATACAATATGTTGATGATTTGCTATTATGTGCAGCCACCGAAGAGGAATGCCATTATGTGACCAGATTGGTGCTAATGCACTTATCAGAAAATAAGCACAAGGTAGCCCCAGCCAAAATGCAGTATGTAAAACAAAAGGTCCATTATTTAGGCTTTGAGTTGTCCGAAGAGGGGCGAACTCTGTCTACTGATCGCATTGCTTTGATACAGTCCATAGAAGGCCCCGACACGGCAAAAGGTCTCCGAAGGATAATTGGTGTTTTATCCTATTGTAGGCACTGGATTCCTGAATTCTCTGTATTGATCCAGCCCATGCTAAAAGCCTTAAAAGAAGTACAAGAAAACGGACCATTAGAATGGACACCTGAGATGGAAAAAGCCCTGACAGCTATGAAAGATGTTTTATGCCACGCACCGGCCTTAGGCACACCTGATTATACCAAGAGATTTTGCCTTTTTGTTGATGAACAGGAAGGTTGCGCTGTGTCAGTCTTAACGCAGGAACAAGGGGGTAAACAGAGACCATGTGCATATTTCTCCAGTGCTCTGGACTCAGTAGCTCGAGGCCTACCCCCATGCATGAGAGCAGTGGCCGCAGCAGTGACAGCCCTAAAACAAAGTGCAGGTATCATCCTAGGGAGCGAAGTGACAGTAAAAGTCCCACATGCGGTGGACGTTCTCCTGAATAGAGTGCATACACAGCATTTGACCACAGCTAGACTCACACAGTATGAGATGATTCTGTTTGCAGTAATGTAAAACTCGAACGATGTAACACTTTGAATCCAGCGACACTGCTTCCTTTGCCCGTCTCACCTAATGACATTAGGCATGATTGTGTGATCCAAATGGAAGAACACACTAAGGGTAGAGCAGACCTGCAAGACACCCCGCTGGTTGATAATGAGGGTATATTATTCTGTGATGGTTCCTGTTTCAAACTGCCTAATGGGGAGACAACAGCAGGGTATGCTGTAACCACAGGGGAGCGGTTGAGTGAGAGTGGGAAAGTGTGTGAAAAATCGGCCCAGGCAGCCGAATTGATTGCACTAACGAGAGCATTAGTGTTAAGCAGCGGTATGAAAGTGACAATTTATACGGATTCAGCCTACGCCCATGGGGTGGTTTGCAGTTTTGGTAAACTCTGGGGAGAGCGTGGGTTTTTAACCTCCCAAGGTGATACTATTAAACATGCCCAATTGATTGCTGAATTATTACAAGCCCTTACGTTGCCCAAGATGGTGGCCATAGTGAAATGCCCAGCGCATAAAAGGACTCTAGATTATGTCACGCAAGGAAACTCCTTAGCCGACCAGATGGCTAAACTAGCTGCCACAAGGGATACACGGTGGGAGGCCCGACAACTCATAGTGGGGAGGGATGTGACTATGGAAGGGACGAAGGAGCGCATAAAGGAAATCCAAGCAGATGCAACCATTGAAGAAAGACTATCTTGGCACAAGAATGATCAATACGAGGAGACGGTAGATGGGCTATGGGCACATACCAATACGAATACTTGGGTACTACCTGATGCATACTTACCTGTGATAGTGAGTGTGGCTCATGGTCCAACTCACGTTAACGCAAGGACTATGGAAGAAGTTTTGAGTGCTGTGTGGTACAACAAAAGATTGGGAATGTATTGTCGTCAATGGGCAAAACAATGTGAAATATGTGTTCTATACAATGTGGGGAAAGGTGTACCAGCCCCGGCGGGCCACAGTAAGTTACCCACCTGCCCTTTTGAGGTGGTGTATATGGACTTTATACAGCTGGAGCCTGTAAATAAACATTCCTACTGTTTGGTGATGAGATGTGGGTTCTCAGGATGGGTGGAAGCATATCCCCTGCGGGACAATAGTGCCACCTCCACAGCACAATGCATATTGAAACACTGGGTGCCCTTGTATACGGTCCCCAGATATCTATGGTCTGACAATGGGACTCATTTTACTGGTGAAGTAGTACGCAAAGTTTGCAAGGCCCTTGGTATTGATCAACGCTTCCACGCAGTTTTTCATCCTCAATCAGCTGGGATTATAGAGGGCACAAATAAGGTACTGAAGAACAAACTGGCAAAGGCTTGTGCTGAAACGGGACTGAAATGGCCGGATGCATTGCCTATTGCATTATTGAGTATGCGTACTATGCCTAAGCGTACACATGGTTTATCTCCTTTCGAAATTGTTATGGGGCGTCCACCAAGTATTGGGACCCCCATATCACCTAAGAGATTGTCTGAGCAAGCATGGCCTGCATTACAACAGTACTGTATTGGGTTAACTAATAGACTGATTTCTATTAATGCACAGGTGAACGCAGTAGCTCCATCTCCTCTGATAGGAGAAGGTCACGACGTGCAGCCCGGTGACTGGGTTGTTATAAAAGCCTTCGATCGCACCAGCGGACTGCAACCCAGATGAGGGGCCCGTTTCAGGTGCTCCTCGCAACACAAACTGCGGTAAAAGTTGATGGCAAATCGCACTGGTACCACGTGAATCACATCAAGAAGACGCTTCCATTACTGATTCCTCCAGAAAAGGGAACCAACCAACCCCAGGTTGCAACAGTACTGCCAGACGCCATTAGTAGGTGTGCCCATCGCCTCCGATCCCGTGACGTGTATGTGCCAAGCAACGTGTAAGGACACTGTTTTGAACTTTGATCATTAGGGAGATGAACATTTGGACTCTCTTGTTGGTTTTAGCAGGATTGTGCCTTACTGAAGACAACGGGCTTGTAGCCTGAAGGGCCTCCGGCGTTCCCCTCATGGGACAGGCACTACGAGACGTGGGACAGATCGGATGAAGGTTTTCAGTGAGACCTACCACTATTAGAGTAATAAGGACACTGGTGCTTTAAATAGGGGATACAGCTATATCGCTAGGTTGCATCTGATACGCATACGTACCTATAATTGAGCCACATACTGAATTATGTCTGCACCCGTATATGCTGGTTTAATCCCTGAGCAGATAAATGTATGCTCCCCAAACACAGAAGGTAAGAGAAAAACACCACTTTGCACCACAAGGAACAAAATCTTATTTTTTGTATGCTCGATAGTAGGCAGGTCCTTACGCCCATACTGGTTCTAGCAGCAATAGTTGTAGGAATTTGTCTCTGCATCCAATGCTTCCCGGTATGTGTGTCGTGCTGTGTTTCCATGTGTTCTTCCAGCATAACGCGCCTAAATCCAATGGATAAAAGCCATGTACAACAGGAATTTTTTGACATGGGAGGCCTGGAGAAGATTATGGTACATACAGTATGTAATGATGTTGCTTTCCTGCCATCTGCTTATGCTAGGACTGTTTAGATTGATGCTCAAGTGTGAGCAAAGGGTGGATTGAAGGTACGCATGCATATGTAATGTTGTGCTCACACTTGGAGTTTGTACTAATCACCATATGCGTTAAAAGAATGTACCCTTTTGTTAAAAGAAGAGGCATTCTCTTTATACAGCGGCGTTTAAGACCTGCTGACCTGGCAAGAACTTGTTTTTAACAGAAGAATTGTGTTTGGTCACTGTATGTCGAAGCATGCTGAGCCTGCTAAAACTATCTGCAGATTACGGGTGGGGGAAGGAATGAGTAAGCATAGCCTTGAGCACAGAGATACGGGCACAAAGGGGCACGAAAGAATGTGAAGACCGGGATAACAGGAAACCACGATAGACCACGATAGCAAATGTGCAATGGTTGTTCGTTAAACTCCAACTGGATACTTCAGATAAGCTCCAACTGGAAATACGCCCTGGGGTGGACGTGTTCTATGTGCAAGGCAATGTAAACAGGAAAGTATAAAAGAGCATGATGTGGAGAGGAAGGTGCGGCACTTCGACGACTTGCTTTGCGAGACGTTTGAACTTGCAGCCCATTCGCGAATGCTTGTGCATTAATAAAGTAATGTTTACTTGGCTCTTTTCTGTCTGAGTTATTGCAGGGTCCCTCATTGTACTGGTTATGGTGACGGCGAGAAATCGCACCCACATTGCCTGCTCTGCAAGTGCCCCTAATTCCACGCCACTAGTGTCAAACTGCCTGCTCTGCAAGTGGCCCTGACATCCTGCCACTAGTGTCACACTGCCTGCCCTGCAAGTGGCCCTGACACCCTCCCACTAGTGTCCCACTGCCTGCTCTGCAAGTGGCCCTGACAACCTGCCACTAGTGTCACACTACCTGCCTTGCAAGTGGCCCTGACACCCTGCCATGAGTGTCACACTGCCTGCTCTGCAAGTGCCCCTAACTCCATGCCACTAGTGTCACACTGCCTGCCCTGCAAGTGTCCCTGACACCCTGCCACTAGTGTCACACTGCCTGCCCTACAAGTGGCCCTGACACCCTGCCATGAGTGTCACACTGCCTAACCTGCAAGTGCCCCTAACTCCACGCCACTAGTGTCCCACTACCTGCTCTGCAAGTGGCCCTGACACCCTGCCACTAGTGTCACACTGCCTGCCCTGCAAATGGCCCTGACACCCTGCCACTAGTGTCACACTGCCTGCCCTGCAAGTAGCCCTGCCTGCTCTGCAAGTGGCCCTGACAACCTGCCACTAGTGTCACACTACCTGCCTTGCAAGTGGCCCTGACACCCTGCCATGAGTGTCACATTGCCTGCCCTGCAAGTGGCCCTGATACCCTGCCACTAGTGTCACACTGCCTGCTCTGCAAGTGCCCCTAATTCCATGCCACTAGTGTCAAACTGCCTGCTCTGCAAGTGGCCCTGACACCCTGCCACTAGTGTCACACTGCCTGCCCTGCAGGTGGCCCTGACACCGTGCCACTAGTGTCCCACTGCCTGCTCTTCAAGTGGCCCTGACAACCTGCCACTAGTGTCACACTACCTGCCTTGCAAGTGGCCCTGACACCCTGCCATGAGTGTCACACTGCCTGCTCTGCAAGTGCCCCTAACTCCATGCCACTAGTGTCACACTGCCTGCCCTGCAAGTGGCCCTGACACCCTGCCATGCGTGTCACACTGCCTGCCCTGCAAGTGGCGCTGACACCCTGCCACTAGTGTCACACTGCCTGCCCTGCAAGTGGCCCTGACACCCTGCCATGAGTGTCACATTGCCTGCCCTGCAAGTGGCCCTGATACCCTGCCACTAGTGTCACACTGCCTGCTCTGCAAGTGCCCCTAATTCCACGCCACTAGTGTCAAACTGCCTGCTCTGCAAGTGGCTCTTACACCCTGCCACTAGTGTCACACTGCCTGCCCTGCAAGTGGCCCTGACACCCTGCCACTAGTGTCCCACTGCCTGCTCTGCAAGTGGCCCTGACAACCTGCCACTAGTGTCACACTACCTGCCCTGCAAGTGGCCCTGACACCCTGCCATGAGTGTCACACTGCCTGCCCTGCAAGTGCCCCTAAATCCACACCACTAGTGTCACATTGCCTGCCCTGCAAGTGGCCCTGACACCCTGCCACTAGTGTCACACTGCCTGCCATGCAAGTGGCCCTGACACCCTGCCATGAGTGTCACACTGCCTGCCCTGCAAGTGCCCCTAACTCAACGCCACTAGTGTCCCGCTGCCTGCCCTGCAAGTGGCCCTGACACCCTGCCACTAGTGTCACACTGCCTGCCCTGCAAGTGGCCCTGACACCCTGCCATGAGTGTCCCACTACCTGCTCTGCAAGTGGCCCTGACACCCTGCCATGAGTGTCACACTGCCTAACCTGCAAGTGCCCCTAACTCCCAGCCACTAGTGTCACACTGCCTGCCCTGCAAGTGGCCCTGCCACCCTGCCACTAGTGTCACACTGCCTGCCCTGCAAGTGGCCCTGACACCCTGCCACTAGTGTCACACTACCTGCCCTGCAAGTGGCCCTGACACCCTGCCATGAGTGTCACACTGCCTGCCCTGCAAGTGCCTCTAACTCCACGCCACTAGTGTCCCACTGCCTGCCCTGCAAGTGGCCCTGACACCCTGCCACTAGTGTCACACTGCCTGCCCTGCAAGTGGCCCTGACACCCTGCCACTAGTGTCCCACTACCTGCCCTGCAAGTGGCCCTGACACCCTGCCACTAGTGTCACACGGCCTGCTCTGCAAGCGGCCCTGACACCCTGCCACTAATGTCACACTGCCTGCTCTGCAAGTGCCCATATCTCCCCGCCACTAGGGTCCCACTGCCTGCCCTGCAAGTGGCCCTAACTCCACACCACTAGTGTCACACTGCCTGCCCTGCAAGTGGCCCTGACACCCTGCCACTAGTGTCACACTGCCTTCTCTGCAAGTGGCCCTGACACCATGCCACTAGTGTCACACTGCCTGCCCTGCAAGTGGCCCTGACACCCTGCCACTAGTGTCCCACTGCCTGCCCTGCAAGTGGCCCTGACACCCTGCCATGAGTGTCACACTGCCTAACCTGCAAGTGCCCCTAACTCCACGCCACTAGTGTCCCACTACCTACTCTGCAAGTGGCCCTGACACCCTGCCACTAGTGGCACACTGCCTGCCCTGCAAGTGGCCCTGCCACCCTGCCACTAGTGTCCCACTGCCTGCTCTGCAAGTGGCCCTGCCACCCTGCCAGTAGTGTCCCACTGCCTGTCCTGCAAGTGGCCCTGACACCCTGCCACTAGTGTGCCGCTGCCTGTCCTGCAAGTGGCCCTGACACCCTTACACTAGTGTCCCACTGCCTGCCCTGCAAGTGGCCCTGACACCCTGCCAGTAGTGTCCCACTGCCTGCCCTGCAAGTGGCCCTGACACCCCGCCAGTAGTGTCACACTGCCTGCCCTGCAAGTGGCCCTGACACCCTGCCACTAGTGTCACACTGCCTGCTCTGCAAGTGCCCATAACTCCCCGCCACTAGGGTCCCACTGCCTGCCCTGCAAGTGGCCCTAACTCCCCGTCACTAGTGTCACACTGCCTGCTCTGCAAGTGGCCCTGAAACCCTGCCACTAGTGTCACACTGCCTGCCCTGCAAGTGGCCCTGACACCCTGCCACTAGTGTCACACTGCCTGCCCTACAAGTGGCCCTGACACCCTGCCATGAGTGTCACACTGCCTAACCTGCAAGTGCCCCTAACTCCACGCCACTAGTGTCCCACTACCTGCTCTGCAAGTGGCCCTGACACACTGCCACTAGTGTCACACTGCCTGCCCTGCAAGTGGCCCTGACACCCTGCCACTAGTGTCACACTGCCTGCCCTGCAAGTGGCCCTGCCTGCTCTGCAAGTGGCCCTGACAACCTGCCACTAGTGTCACACTACCTGCCTTGCAAGTGGCCCTGACACCCTGCCATGAGTGTCACATTGCCTGCCCTGCAAGTGGCCCTGATACCCTGCCACTAGTGTCACACTGCCTGCTCTGCAAGTGCCCCTAATTCCACGCCACTAGTGTCAAACTGCCTGCTCTGCAAGTGGCCCTGACACCCTGCCACTAGTGTCACACTGCCTACCCTGCAAGTGGCCCTGACACTCTGCCACTAGTGTCCCACTGCCTGCTCTGCAAGTGGCCCTGACAACCTGCCACTAGTGTCACACTACCTGCCTTGCAAGTGGCCTTGACACCCTGCCATGAGTGTCACACTGCCTGCTCTGCAAGTGCCCCTAACTCCATGCCACTAGTGTCACACTGCCTGCCCTGCAAGTGGCCCTGACACCCTGCCATGCGTGTCACACTGCCTGCCCTGCAAGTGGCCCTGACACCCTGCCACTAGTGTCACACTGCCTGCCCTGCAAGTGGCCCTGACACCCTGCCACTAGTGTCACACTGCCTGCTCTGCAAGTGCCCCTAATTCCATGCCACTAGTGTCAAACTGCCTGCTCTGCAAGTGGCCCTGACACCCTGCCACTAGTGTCACACTGCCTGCCCTGCAAGTGGCCCTGACACTCTGCCACTAGTGTCCCACTGCCTGCTCTGCAAGTGGCCCTGACAACCTGCCACTAGTGTCACACTACCTGCCTTGCAAGTGGCCTTGACACCCTGCCATGAGTGTCACACTGCCTGCTCTGCAAGTGCCCCTAACTCCATGCCACTAGTGTCCCACTGCCTGCCCTGCAAGTGGCCCTGACACCCTGCCACTAGTGTCACACTGCCTGCCCTGTAAGTGGCCCTGACACCCTGCCACTAGTGTCCCACTACCTGCCCTGCAAGTGGCCCTGACACCCTGCCATGAGTGTCACACTTCCCGCCCTGCAAGTGCCCCTAACTCCCCGCCACTAGTGTTACACTGCCTGCCTTGAAAGTGGCCCTGACACCCTGCCACTAGTGTCACACTGCCTGCTCTGCAAGTGGCCCTGCCACCCTGCCACTAGTGTCACACTGCCTGCTCTGCAAGTGCCCATAACTCCCCGCCACTAGGGTCCCACTGCCTGCCCTGCAAGTGGCCCTAACTCCCCGCCACTAGTGTCACACTGCCTGCTCTGCAAGTGGCCCTGAAACCCTGCCACTAGTGTAACACTGCCTGCCCTGCAAGTGGCCCTGACACCCTGCCACTAGTGTCACACTGCCTGCCCTACAAGTGGCCCTGACACCCTGCCATGAGTGTCACACTGCCTAACCTGCAAGTGCCCCTAACTCCATGCCACTAGTGTCCCACTACCTGCTCTGCAAGTGGCCCTGACACCCTGCCACTAGTGTCACACTGCCTGCCCTGCAAGTGGCCCTGACACCCTGCCACTAGTGTCACACTGCCTGCCCTGCAAGTGGCCCTGCCTGCTCTGCAAGTGGCCCTGACAACCTGCCACTAGTGTCACACTACCTGCCTTGCAAGTGGCCCTGACACCCTGCCATGAGTGTCACATTGCCTGCCCTGCAAGTGGCCCTGATACCCTGCCACTAGTGTCACACTGCCTGCTGTGCAAGTGCCCCTAATTCCACGTCACTAGTGTCAAACTGCCTGCTCTGCAAGTGGCCCTGACACCCTGCCACTAGTGTCACACTGCCTGCCCTGCAAGTGGCCCTGACACCCTGCCATGAGTGTCACACTGCCTGCTATGCAAGTGCCCCTAACTCCATGCCACTAGTGTCACACTGCCTGCCCTGCAAGTGGCCCTGACACCCTGCCACTAGTGTCACACTGCCTGCCCTACAAGTGGCCCTGACACCCTGCCATGAGTGTCACACTGCCTAACCTGCAAGTGCCCCTAACTCCACGCCACTAGTGTCCCACTACCTGCTCTGCAAGTGGCCCTGACACCCTGCCACTAGTGTCACACTGCCTGCCCTGCAAGTGGCCCTGACACCCTGCCACTAGTATCACACTGCTTGCCCTGCAAGTGGCCCTGCCTGCTCTGCAAGTGGCCCTGACAACCTGCCACTAGTGTCACACTACCTGCCCTGCAAGTGGCCCTGATACCCTGCCACTAGTGTCACACTGCCTGCTCTGCAAGTGCCCCTAATTCCACGCCACTAGTGTCAAACTGCCTGCTCTGCAAGTGGCCCTGACACCCCGCCACTAGTGTCACACTGCCTGCCCTGCAGGTGGCCCTGACACCGTGCCACTAGTGTCCCACTGCCTGCTCTGCAAGTGGCCCTGACAACCTACCACTAGTGTCACACTACCTGCCTTGCAAGTGGCCCTGACACCCTGCCATGAGTGTCACACTGCCTGCTCTGCAAGTGCCCCTAACTCCATGCCACTAGTGTCACACTGCCTGCCCTGCAAGTGGCCCTGACACCCTGCCATGCGTGTCACACTGCCTGCCCTGCAAGTGGCCCTGACACCCTGCCACTAGTGTCACACTGCCTGCCCTGCAAGTGGCCCTGACACCCTGCCATGAGTGTCACATTGCCTGCCCTGCAAGTGGCCCTGATACCCTGCCACTAGTGTCACACTGCCTGCTCTGCAAGTGCCCCTAATTCCTCGCCACTAGTGTCAAACTGCCTGCTCTGCAAGTGGCTCTGACACCCTGCCACTAGTGTCACACTGCCTGCCCTGCAAGTGGCCCTGACACCCTGCCACTAGTGTCCCACTGCCTACTCTGCAAGTGGCCCTGACAACCTGCCACTAGTGCCACACTACCTGCCCTGCAAGTGGCCCTGACACCCTGCCATGAGTGTCACACTGCCTGCCCTGCAAGTGCCCCTAACTCCACACCACTAGTGTCATATTGCCTGCCCTGCAAGTGGCCCTTACACCCTGCCACTAGTGTCACACTGCCTGCCATGCAAGTGGCCCTGACACCCTGCCATGAGTGTCACACTGCCTGCCCTGCAAGTGCCCCTAACTCCACGCCACTAGTGTCCCACTGCCTGCCCTGCAAGTGGCCCTGACACCCTGCCACTAGTGTCACACTGCCTGTCCTGCAAGTGGCCCTGACACCCTGCCATGAGTGTCCCACTACCTGCTCTGCAAGTGGCCCTGACACCCTGCCATGAGTGTCACACTGCCTATCCTGCAAGTGCCCCTAACTCCCAGCCACTAGTGTCACACTGCCTGCCCTGCAAGTGGCCCTGCCACCCTGCCACTAGTGTCACACTGCCTGCCCTGCAAGTGGCCCTGACACCCTGCCATGAGTGTCACACTGCCTGCCCTGCAAGTGCCTCTAACTCCACGCCACTAGTGTCCCACTGCCTGCCCTGCAAGTGGCCCTGACACCCTGCCACTAGTGTCACACTGCCTGCCCTGCAAGTGACCCTGACACCCTGCCACTAGTGTCCCACTACCTGCCCTGCAAGTGGCCCTGACACCCTGCCACTAGTGTCACACTGCCTGCTCTGCAAGCGGCCCTGACACCCTGCCACTAATGTCACACTGCCTGCTTTGCAAGTGCCCATATCTCCCCGCCACTAGGGTCCCACTGCCTGCCCTGCACCCTGCAAGTGGCCCTAACTCCACACCACTAGTGTCACACTGCCTGCCCTGCAAGTGGCCCTGACACCCTGCCACTAGTGTCACACTGCCTTCTCTGCAAGTGGCCCTGATACCCTGCCACTAGTGTCACACTGCCTGCCCTGCAAGTGGCCCTGACACCCTGCCACTAGTGTCACACTGCCTGCCCTGCAAGTGGCCCTGACACCCTGCCATGAGTGTCACACTGCCTAACCTGCAAGTGCCCCTAACTCCACGCCACTAGTGTCCCACTACCTGCTCTGCAAGTGGCCCTGACACCCTGCCACTAGTGGCACACTGCCTGCCCTGCAAGTGGCCCTGCCACCCTGCCACTAGTGTCCCACTGCCTGCTCTGCAAGTGGCCCTGCCACCCTGCCAGTAGTGTCCCACTGCCTGCTCTGCAAGTGTCCCTGACACCCTGCCAGTAGTGTCCCACTGCCTGTCCTGCAAGTGGCCCTGACACCCTGCCACTAGTGTGCCGCTGCCTGCCCTGCAAGTGGCCCTGACACCCTGACACTAGTGTCCCACTGCCTGCCCTGCAAGTGGCCCTGACACCCTGCCAGTAGTGTCCCACTGCCTGCCCTGCAAGTTGCCCTGACACCCCGCCAGTAGTGTCACACTGCCTGCCCTGAAAGTGGCCCTGACACCCTGCCACTACTGTTCCACTGCCTGCCTTGCAAGTGGCCCTGACACCCTGCCACTAGTGTCCCACTGCCTGCCCTGCAAGTGGCCCTGACACCCTGCCACTAGTGTCACACTACCTGCCCTGCAAGTGGCCCTGACACCCTGCCATGAGTGTCACACTGCCTGCCCTGTAAGTGCCCCTAACTCCACGCCACTAGTGTCCCACTGCCTGCCCTGCAAGTGGCCCTGACACCCTGCCACTAGTGTCACACTGCCTGCCCTGTAAGTGGCCCTGCCACCCTGCCACTAGTGTTCCACTACCTGCCCTGCAAGTGGCCCTGACACCCTGCCATGAGTGTCACACTTCCCGCCCTGCAAGTGCCCCTAACTCCCCGCCACTAGTGTCACACTGCCTTCCTTGAAAGTGGCCCTGACACCCTGCCACTAGTGTCACACTGCCTGCTCTGCAAGTGGCCCTGCCACCCTGCCACTAGTGTCACACTGCCTGCTCTGCAAGTGCCCATAACTCCCCGCCACTAGGGTCCCACTGCCTGCCCTGCAAGTGGCCCTAACTCCCCGCCACTAGTGTCACACTGCCTGATCTGCAAGTGGCCCTGAAACCCTGCCACTAGTGTCACACTGCCTGCCCTGCAAGTGGCCCTGACACCCTGCCACGAGTGTCACACTGCCTAACCTGCAAGTGCCCCTAACTCCACGCCACTAGTGTCCCACTACCTGCTCTGCAAGTGGCCCTGACACCCTGCCACTAGTGTCACACTGCCTGCCCTGCAAGTGGCCCTGACACCCTGCCACTAGTGTCACACTGCCTGCCCTGCAAGTGGCCCTGCTTGCTCTGCAAGTGGCCCTGACAACCGGCCACTAGTGTCACACTACCTGCCTTGCAAGTGGCCCTGACACCCTGCCATGAGTGTCACATTGCCTGCCCTGCAAGTGGCCCTGATACCCTGCTACTAGTGTCACACTGCCTGCTCTGCAAGTGCCCCTAATTCCACGCCACTAGTGTCAAACTGCCTGCTCTGCAAGTGGCCCTGACACCCTGCCACTAGTGTCACACTGCCTGCCCTGCAAGTGGCCCTGACACTCTGCCACTAGTGTCCCACTGCCTGCTCTGCAAGTGGCCCTGACAACCTGCCACTAGTGTCACACTACCTGCCTTGCAAGTGGCCTTGACACCCTGCCATGAGTGTCACACTGCCTGCTCTGCAAGTGCCCCTAACTCCATGCCACTAGTGTCACACTGCCTGCCCTGCAAGTGGCCCTGACACCCTGCCATGCGTGTCACACTGCCTGCCCTGCAAGTGGCCCTGACACCCTGCCACTAGTGTCACACTGCCTGCCCTGCAAGTGGCCCTGACACCCTGCCATGAGTGTCACATTGCCTGCCCTGCAAGTGGCCCTGATACCCTGCCACTAGTGTCACACTGCCTGCTCTGCAAGTGCCCCTAATTCCACGCCACTAGTGTCAAACTGCCTGCTCTGCAAGTGGCCCTGACAACCTGCCACTAGTGTCACACTACCTGCCCTGCAAGTGGCCCTGACACCCTGCCATGAGTGTCACACTGCCTGCCCTGCAAGTGCCCCTAACTCCACACCATTAGTGTCACATTGCCTGCCCTGCAAGTGGCCCTGACACCCTGCCACTAGTGTCACACTGCCTGCCATGCATGTGGCCCTGACACCCTGCCATGAGTGTCACACTGCCTGCCCTGCAAGTGCCCCTAACTCCACGCCACTAGTGTCCCACTGCCTGCCCTGCAAGTGGCCCTGACACCCTGCCACTAGTGTGACACTGCCTGCCCTGCAAGTGGCCCTGACACCCTGCCATGAGTGTCACACTGCCTAACCTGCAAGTGCCCCTAACTCACCGCCACTAGTGTCACACTGCCTGCCCTGCAAGTGGCCCTGCCACCCTGCCACTAGTGTCACACTGCCTGCCCTGCAAGTGGCCCTGACACCCTGCCACTAGTGTCACACTACCTGCCCTGCAAGTGGCCCTGACACCCTGCCATGAGTGTCACACTGCCTGCCCTGCAAGTGCCTCTAACTCCATGCCACTAGTGTCCCACTGCCTGCCCTGCAAGTGGCCCTGACACCCTGCCACTAGTGTCACACTGCCTGCCCTGAAAGTGGCCCTGACACCCTGCCACTAGTGTCCCACTACCTGCCCTGCAAGTGGCCCTGACACCCTGCCACTAGTGTCACACTGCCTGCCCTGCAAGTGGCCCTGCCTGCTCTGCAAGTGGCCCTGACAACCTGCCACTAGTGTCACACTACCTGCCTTGCAAGTGGCCCTGACACCCTGCCATGAGTGTCACATTGCCTGCCCTACAAGTGGCCCTGATACCCTGCCACTAGTGTCACACTGCTGAAGGTACGCATGCATATGTAATGTTGTGCTCACACTTGGAGTTTGTACTAATCACCATATGCGTTAAAAGAATGTACCCTTTTGTTAAAAGAAGAGGCATTCTCTTTATACAGCGGCGTTTAAGACCTGCTGACCTGGCAAGAACTTGTTTTTAACAGAAGAATTGTGTTTGGTCACTGTATGTCGAAGCATGCTGAGCCTGCTAAAACTATCTGCAGATTACGGGTGGGGGAAGGAATGAGTAAGCATAGCCTTGAGCACAGAGATACGGGCACAAAGGGGCACGAAAGAATGTGAAGACCGGGATAACAGGAAACCACGATAGACCACGATAGCAAATGTGCAATGGTTGTTCGTTAAACTCCAACTGGATACTTCAGATAAGCTCCAACTGGAGATCTGCCCTGGGGTGGACGTGTTCTATGTGCAAGGCAATGTAAACAGGAAAGTATAAAAGAGCATGATGTGTAGAGGAAGGTGCGGCGCTTCGACGACTTGCTTTGCGAGACGTTTGAACTTGCAGCCCATTCGCGAATGCTTGTGCATTAATAAAGTAATGTTTACTTGGCTCTTTTCTGTCTGAGTTATTGCAGGGTCCCTCATTGTACTGGTTATGGTGACGGCGAGAAATCGCACCCACAATTTTGGTGTCAGAAGTGGGACGCGAAGGAGCGACAGTCCGTCACTGGGTGAGGAACGCCGCGGCGGAACCGGAGAAGGAATTGATCACGGGGCCCCAACAACTGAATCCGCACCTTTGATTGCAACCAACGCGTCATCCTTGTTTTTCCGGCTCCGTCGGCGGTGGAACAGCAGGCTGTCGCCCTTCGGGTCCGGAACACTCTGGCGGGACCCTTAAGCTAAGTGGTATGGATGGATGCATGATGGAATAAGGAAATAACTCTTTAGGGTTTATGAAGAGGACAGTGGTATGTCCGTCTATGGAATAATAATGATGAAATGGTGATGTATTGATATTGGTATGGTGATATATGTCAGGAGGATGTACTGTTAATGTTAGCCTATTAATGCACATTTGGGAAAGGTGAGTGTTTTTAGGCAATTGTGGTATACCAACAAAATGGGTCAAGCGGCTTCCAGCAAGAGTGGTATAGGCAAGAGACACTATGCCCCTCTTGAAGGAACCCCTGCATTTGATATGTTGATTAAACATGGATTGAATTCAACATTGTTCTTAAGAGAATGGTCTGAATATACAAAAGATTCGATTGAGCATAAATGGCCAGACACTGGGTCCTTTGATGTGGACCGCATATCCAAAGTAGAAATAGAATTAGTAAAAAGACGGGTCAGACCCGCACAGTTTGAGGCTATACAACTATGGAGGGTAGAAGCAATGCGCAGGCGCAATGCTCAGAACGAACAAAAGGCAAAGGGGCAGAAGAGAACAGTAAATCAAAAATTACATGACCTAGAGATAAAAGAGAAGGATGAGAAACTAGACCAGTTGGATAGACGTATGATGATTAAGAATAGCGGGGGTATGTATCCTGCCTTGCCGGCGCCTCGGTATGAAGATGTGATAGGACTAGAAGCAGAACAAACAACGACTGAATTGTTATTTCCAGGGGCTACGGCTCCTTCGAGAGAAGGTGAGGGTGAGAGGGCGGAATTCCCAATGAAGTATGGAGACCCAGATAGGTTGATAGACCATAGGAGAACGACTACTGTAGAAAAGGATAGAGATGGAGACTTGCAAATCCTTATGACCGGGCTGTATGGCACACCCCTCAATGACAGCCTACGGGACCAATTGGGGCATTTGACACCTTTGGAATTTAGGACAGGGGCCACTAAACTATATACCTTTTATGAGGGTAACTGTAAATTGAGAGGACAGAGTACTGCGGATCTGCCCTCAGCATATCAGGACGCTGTCGCGTTACTACCAGTGACTGCGTCCAGTGTTCAGTTATGGGGATGTATGTCCGAGATAATAGCGGAAGTAATAAGGGGAGGTGTTGAATGGGAGAAGGAAAAGAGGGCATGGGAAAGAGAGGTGAAGGAAAGAGAGGCTAAACTCAAAGATGCAGACCAGGCGGGCCAAAACAGCTAATCGTATGATAGCATCCATACACTCGCAGTCCATGTCCACCCTGGTGAGTCTGATGGAGGGCCTTGGCTGGCCTATACAAGTAAACGTAATTAAATATCTTCTTATTAGGGTGGAGGATATAGAAGAGGAAAAGGAGCCTAGATATGTGTCCCAGTGGAATAGGATTAAGACAGAATTGGATAAGAAACTGCTATCTAATATAAGAGTGGATGATTCTGGGGCGGAAGAATGGAGAATGGCTAAGGTGGAGAAACTGTTAAAAGATTATAAAAAAATAAAAGAGAAAAACCTTAGTCATCAGTCCTCTGCTTCATCACCAGTGCAGGCCCTTGTAAGTGAACAAACAAACATGGAAAAGTTACTATCAATGCCAATGAGAGAGTGTCAACCCACCATAGATGCAGTTACTGGTAACATGATGCGCACCTATGTGTATGTCCCCTTATCTCGAATAGAATTGATGCATATCACCAAGTCCATCCCCGACCCCCGTATAGACCCGGCAGGATTCTGCAAAGAAGTGGGAAAGCTATTCAGACCCGGGTTATTTACTGTAGAGGATGTAGATAACATATTGTTAGCTATTGTCCCAGAGGAGATATGGACCCCCTTTCGTGCCAAAGACAATGATACAATAAAATAGAAAGATGTAATGGAGGCGAGTAAAAATAGGAAACTGCATGAGGAATATCCCGAACCCCTAAGGGGGCATGGCATGGCAGTCCTGAGGGCTCTAGAAAAGGTATTACCCCCATTTGATGTGAATGTGGAGAAACTGTCTGCTGTGATACAGGGCGCAAGTGAGGAAGTAGCACAGTACTTCCTGCGTTACGAAGCAGCATTTAAAGCACACAGTGGGCTAGAGATAGGGTCTGAGACGGGCCAACGGTACTTTGCCACAAACTTTATAGAAGGGCTCCACGGGCCAATCCAGGAGAACATTAGGAAGGCAGAAAGTACGTGGATGACTAGAAACCCCC
Source organism: Ambystoma mexicanum (assembly GCF_040938575.1). Taxonomy (NCBI): domain Eukaryota; kingdom Metazoa; phylum Chordata; class Amphibia; order Caudata; family Ambystomatidae; genus Ambystoma; species Ambystoma mexicanum. Next base: position 1,162,414,126 of record NC_090941.1, on the reverse strand, counting down.
GGGATCTCCTCGAAATGGCCAGGTATTATGAAAGAGGAGAAAGAGTAAAGGGACAACAAAAGGCACGACAAGAGAAGGATCTAAAAACCAAAGTGTTGATGCAACAGTTGCATCAAGGGCCCCAAGGCAGGTATAACTACAATAATAATGGCCCGTCACAGGGCTATTGTAGCAACATGATAGGGGGCCAAGGGACAGGTAGAGGTACAGTGCAAGGAGGTGCGCTATATGGGAGGAGGGATGGGCTACCCCAAGATGTATGTGCCTTCTGCAAGAGACCCGGACACTGGAAATCCCAGTGTCCCCAGAGTGGTGGGAGAGGAAGGGGCGTACGGCCCCCTTTACAGACAACATTTGCCCCAGGAAATAGGACTGGTGGGTACGGCAATCAAGACAATAGAATGTTTAAACCCCCTCAACCCAATGCCTTTGACGGACAAGCAAGAGGGGATGTTCCCTGGCCGGCCCCGCCTCCCCCCAATCTACTGTATCAGCCACAACAAACAACACAAGTACAAGGTGTATGCCAGGGCGAAGGATGTGGGGAAGGGGTATACTATAATGACGACTTCCAGGATAACAAAAGTGATATGTCCTGAGGAGGCCGAAATGAGACAGCGGGAGTGGTACAAGTACCTATATATCAGAGGGGGCCTTATGCCTCCATTAGGATCGGCCCCCACCGAAACTTGAGATGTCTGGTAGACACGGGAGCTGGAAACAGTTCCGTGAATATCAGAGCCGTCCCCGCTGTCCCATTATCGGATAAAAGCAAGGTATCAGTTGGATTTGGGGGAAATCCAATAAAGACTCCTGTAAGTGAAATAGTAGAGGCGGAACTTCATGGGGTAAAATGGGAGAATGGGTGGCTATTGACCAATCACTGCCCAGAAAACTTGTTAGGTATTGATGCATTAAAGACACTAGGGGCCACAATATATTGCTCCCCTCAGGGGGTGAGAATGACTATAAGCAAACCTATGGGTATGATAGGAGTAACGCAAATCCTGCCCCCGGAACTCCAAGACATCCCGAATGAACTATGGGCCACTCATGGGAATGATGTAGGGGTGTTGGATGTTTCCCCAGTAGTAATCAAATTAAAGCCCGGTGCCAGGTTGCCCAGGATAAAACAATATCGCATATCACACGAGGGAGAGCAGGCACTATATCAAATAGTACAGGATATGATACGGTTAGGGGTGGTAGAGCCAACAAATGATAGCCCTTGTAACTCTCCGATCCTTCCAGTACACAAGAAAGGTGATGAAGCGGTACCCTATCGTTTCATTATTGATTTGAGGGAGATAAACAAAATAGTAGAACCCAGATATCCAGTTGTCCCTAATATTGCAAGTGTACTCACTTTAATTCCCAAAACAGCTAAATGGTTTACAGTAATTGATTTGAAAAATGCCTTCTTCAGCATTCCTATTGCCGAAGAAAGCAGGTACCTGTTTAGTTTCACTCTTCGAGATAGACAGTACCAATTTACTAGAGCCCCGCAGGGATATACAATATCGATACAATATGTTGATGATTTGCTATTATGTGCAGCCACCGAAGAGGAATGCCATTATGTGACCAGATTGGTGCTAATGCACTTATCAGAAAATAAGCACAAGGTAGCCCCAGCCAAAATGCAGTATGTAAAACAAAAGGTCCATTATTTAGGCTTTGAGTTGTCCGAAGAGGGGCGAACTCTGTCTACTGATCGCATTGCTTTGATACAGTCCATAGAAGGCCCCGACACGGCAAAAGGTCTCCGAAGGATAATTGGTGTTTTATCCTATTGTAGGCACTGGATTCCTGAATTCTCTGTATTGATCCAGCCCATGCTAAAAGCCTTAAAAGAAGTACAAGAAAACGGACCATTAGAATGGACACCTGAGATGGAAAAAGCCCTGACAGCTATGAAAGATGTTTTATGCCACGCACCGGCCTTAGGCACACCTGATTATACCAAGAGATTTTGCCTTTTTGTTGATGAACAGGAAGGTTGCGCTGTGTCAGTCTTAACGCAGGAACAAGGGGGTAAACAGAGACCATGTGCATATTTCTCCAGTGCTCTGGACTCAGTAGCTCGAGGCCTACCCCCATGCATGAGAGCAGTGGCCGCAGCAGTGACAGCCCTAAAACAAAGTGCAGGTATCATCCTAGGGAGCGAAGTGACAGTAAAAGTCCCACATGCGGTGGACGTTCTCCTGAATAGAGTGCATACACAGCATTTGACCACAGCTAGACTCACACAGTATGAGATGATTCTGTTTGCAGTAATGTAAAAATCGAACGATGTAACACTTTGAATCCAGCGACACTGCTTCCTTTGCCCGTCTCACCTAATGACATTAGGCATGATTGTGTGATCCAAATGGAAGAACACACTAAGGGTAGAGCAGACCTGCAAGACACCCCGCTGGTTGATAATGAGGGTATATTATTCTGTGATGGTTCCTGTTTCAAACTGCCTAATGGGGAGACAACAGCAGGGTATGCTGTAACCACAGGGGAGCGGTTGAGTGAGAGTGGGAAAGTGTGTGAAAAATCGGCCCAGGCAGCCGAATTGATTGCACTAACGAGAGCATTAGTGTTAAGCAGCGGTATGAAAGTGACAATTTATACGGATTCAGCCTACGCCCATGGGGTGGTTTGCAGTTTTGGTAAACTCTGGGGAGAGCGTGGGTTTTTAACCTCCCAAGGTGATACTATTAAACATGCCCAATTGATTGCTGAATTATTACAAGCCCTTACGTTGCCCAAGATGGTGGCCATAGTGAAATGCCCAGCGCATAAAAGGACTCTAGATTATGTCACGCAAGGAAACTCCTTAGCCGACCAGATGGCTAAACTAGCTGCCACAAGGGATACACGGTGGGAGGCCCGACAACTCATAGTGGGGAGGGATGTGACTATGGAAGGGACGAAGGAGCGCATAAAGGAAATCCAAGCAGATGCAACCATTGAAGAAAGACTATCTTGGCACAAGAATGATCAATACGAGGAGACGGTAGATGGGCTATGGGCACATACCAATACGAATACTTGGGTACTACCTGATGCATACTTACCTGTGATAGTGAGTGTGGCTCATGGTCCAACTCACGTTAACGCAAGGACTATGGAAGAAGTTTTGAGTGCTGTGTGGTACAACAAAAGATTGGGAATGTATTGTCGTCAATGGGCAAAACAATGTGAAATATGTGTTCTATACAATGTGGGGAAAGGTGTACCAGCCCCGGCGGGCCACAGTAAGTTACCCACCTGCCCTTTTGAGGTGGTGTATATGGACTTTATACAGCTGGAGCCTGTAAATAAACATTCCTACTGTTTGGTGATGAGATGTGGGTTCTCAGGATGGGTGGAAGCATATCCCCTGCGGGACAATAGTGCCACCTCCACAGCACAATGCATATTGAAACACTGGGTGCCCTTGTATACGGTCCCCAGATATCTATGGTCTGACAATGGGACTCATTTTACTGGTGAAGTAGTACGCAAAGTTTGCAAGGCCCTTATTATTGATCAACGCTTCCACGCAGTTTTTCATCCTCAATCAGCTGGGATTATAGAGGGCACAAATAAGGTACTGAAGAACAAACTGGCAAAGGCTTGTGCTGAAACGGGACTGAAATGGCCGGATGCATTGCCTATTGCATTATTGAGTATGCGTACTATGCCTAAGCGTACACATGGTTTATCTCCTTTCGAAATTGTTATGGGGCGTCCACCAAGTATTGGGACCCCCATATCACCTAAGAGATTGTCTGAGCAAGCATGGCCTGCATTACAACAGTACTGTATTGGGTTAACTAATAGACTGATTTCTATTAATGCACAGGTGAACGCAGTAGCTCCATCTCCTCTGATAGGAGAAGGTCACGACGTGCAGCCCGGTGACTGGGTTGTTATAAAAGCCTTCGATCGCACCAGCGGACTGCAACCCAGATGAGGGGCCCGTTTCAGGTGCTCCTCGCAACACAAACTGCGGTAAAAGTTGATGGCAAATCGCACTGGTACCACGTGAATCACATCAAGAAGACGCTTCCATTACTGATTCCTCCAGAAAAGGGAACCAACCAACCCCAGGTTGCAACAGTACTGCCAGACGCCATTAGTAGGTGTGCCCATCGCCTCCGATCCCGTGACGTGTATGTGCCAAGCAACGTGTAAGGACACTGTTTTGAACTTTGATCATTAGGGAGATGAACATTTGGACTCTCTTGTTGGTTTTAGCAGGATTGTGCCTTACTGAAGACAACGGGCTTGTAGCCTGAAGGGCCTCCGGCGTTCCCCTCATGGGACAGGCACTACGAGACGTGGGACAGATCGGATGAAGGTTTTCAGTGAGACCTACCACTATTAGAGTAATAAGGACACTGGTGCTTTAAATAGGGGATACAGCTATATCGCTAGGTTGCATCTGATACGCATACGTACCTATAATTGAGCCACATACTGAATTATGTCTGCACCCGTATATGCTGGTTTAATCCCTGAGCAGATAAATGTATGCTCCCCAAACACAGAAGGTAAGAGAAAAACACCACTTTGCACCACAAGGAACAAAATCTTATTTTTTGTATGCTCGATAGTAGGCAGGTCCTTACGCCCATACTGGTTCTAGCAGCAATAGTTGTAGGAATTTGTCTCTGCATCCAATGCTTCCCGGTATGTGTGTCGTGCTGTGTTTCCATGTGTTCTTCCAGCATAACGCGCCTAAATCCAATGGATAAAAGCCATGTACAACAGGAATTTTTTGACATGGGAGGCCTGGAGAAGATTATGGTACATACAGTATGTAATGATGTTGCTTTCCTGCCATCTGCTTATGCTAGGACTGTTTAGATTGATGCTCAAGTGTGAGCAAAGGGTGGATTGAAGGTACGCATGCATATGTAATGTTGTGCTCACACTTGGAGTTTGTACTAATCACCATATGCGTTAAAAGAATGTACCCTTTTGTTAAAAGAAGAGGCATTCTCTTTATACAGCGGCGTTTAAGACCTGCTGACCTGGCAAGAACTTGTTTTTAACAGAAGAATTGTGTTTGGTCACTGTATGTCGAAGCATGCTGAGCCTGCTAAAACTATCTGCAGATTACGGGTGGGTGAAGGAATGAGTAAGCATAGCCTTGAGCACAGAGATACGGGCACAAAGGGGCACGAAAGAATGTGAAGACCGGGATAACAGGAAACCACGATAGACCACGATAGCAAATGTGCAATGGTTGTTCGTTAAACTCCAACTGGATACTTCAGATAAGCTCCAACTGGAAATACGCCCTGGGGTGGACGTGTTCTATGTGCAAGGCAATGTAAACAGGAAAGTATAAAAGAGCATGATGTGGAGAGGAAGGTGCGGCACTTCGACGACTTGCTTTGCGAGACGTTTGAACTTGCAGCCCATTCGCGAATGCTTGTGCATTAATAAAGTAATGTTTACTTGGCTCTTTTCTGTCTGAGTTATTGCAGGGTCCCTCATTGTACTGGTTATGGTGACGGCGAGAAATCGCACCCACATTGCCTGCTCTGCAAGTGCCCCTAATTCCACGCCACTAGTGTCAAACTGCCTGCTCTGCAAGTGGCCCTGACATCCTGCCACTAGTGTCACACTGCCTGCCCTGCAAGTGGCCCTGACACCCTGCCACTAGTGTCCCACTGCCTGCTCTGCAAGTGGCCCTGACAACCTGCCACTAGTGTCACACTACCTGCCTTGCAAGTGGCCCTGACACCCTGCCATGAGTGTCACACTGCCTGCTCTGCAAGTGCCCCTAACTCCATGCCACTAGTGTCACACTGCCTGCCCTGCAAGTGTCCCTGACACCCTGTCACTAGTGTCACACTGCCTGCCCTACAAGTGGCCCTGACACCCTGCCATGAGTGTCACACTGCCTAACCTGCAAGTGCCCCTAACTCCACGCCACTAGTGTCCCACTACCTGCTCTGCAAGTGGCCCTGACACCCTGCCACTAGTGTCACACTGCCTGCCCTGCAAATGGCCCTGACACCCTGCCACTAGTGTCACACTGCCTGCCCTGCAAGTAGCCCTGCCTGCTCTGCAAGTGGCCCTGACAACCTGCCACTAGTGTCACACTACCTGCCTTGCAAGTGGCCCTGACACCCTGCCATGAGTGTCACATTGCCTGCCCTGCAAGTGGCCCTGATACCCTGCCACTAGTGTCACACTGCCTGCTCTGCAAGTGCCCCTAATTCCATGCCACTAGTGTCAAACTGCCTGCTCTGCAAGTGGCCCTGACACCCTGCCACTAGTGTCACACTGCCTGCCCTGCAGGTGGCCCTGACACCGTGCCACTAGTGTCCCACTGCCTGCTCTTCAAGTGGCCCTGACAACCTGCCACTAGTGTCACACTACCTGCCTTGCAAGTGGCCCTGACACCCTGCCATGAGTGTCACACTGCCTGCTCTGCAAGTGCCCCTAACTCCATGCCACTAGTGTCACACTGCCTGCCCTGCAAGTGGCCCTGACACCCTGCCATGCGTGTCACACTGCCTGCCCTGCAAGTGGCGCTGACACCCTGCCACTAGTGTCACACTGCCTGCCCTGCAAGTGGCCCTGACACCCTGCCATGAGTGTCACATTGCCTGCCCTGCAAGTGGCCCTGATACCCTGCCACTAGTGTCACACTGCCTGCTCTGCAAGTGCCCCTAATTCCACGCCACTAGTGTCAAACTGCCTGCTCTGCAAGTGGCTCTTACACCCTGCCACTAGTGTCACACTGCCTGCCCTGCAAGTGGCCCTGACACCCTGCCACTAGTGTCCCACTGCCTGCTCTGCAAGTGGCCCTGACAACCTGCCACTAGTGTCACACTACCTGCCCTGCAAGTGGCCCTGACACCCTGCCATGAGTGTCACACTGCCTGCCCTGCAAGTGCCCCTAACTCCACACCACTAGTGTCACATTGCCTGCCCTGCAAGTGGCCCTGACACCCTGCCACTAGTGTCACACTGCCTGCCATGCAAGTGGCCCTGACACCCTGCCATGAGTGTCACACTGCCTGCCCTGCAAGTGCCCCTAACTCCACGCCACTAGTGTCCCGCTGCCTGCCCTGCAAGTGGCCCTGACACCCTGCCACTAGTGTCACACTGCCTGCCCTGCAAGTGGCCCTGACACCCTGCCATGAGTGTCCCACTACCTGCTCTGCAAGTGGCCCTGACACCCTGCCATGAGTGTCACACTGCCTAACCTGCAAGTGCCCCTAACTCCCAGCCACTAGTGTCACACTGCCTGCCCTGCAAGTGGCCCTGCCACCCTGCCACTAGTGTCACACTGCCTGCCCTGCAAGTGGCCCTGACACCCTGCCACTAGTGTCACACTACCTGCCCTGCAAGTGGCCCTGACACCCTGCCATGAGTGTCACACTGCCTGCCCTGCAAGTGCCTCTAACTCCACGCCACTAGTGTCCCACTGCCTGCCCTGCAAGTGGCCCTGACACCCTGCCACTAGTGTCACACTGCCTGCCCTGCAAGTGGCCCTGACACCCTGCCACTAGTGTCCCACTACCTGCCCTGCAAGTGGCCCTGACACCCTGCCACTAGTGTCACACGGCCTGCTCTGCAAGCGGCCCTGACACCCTGCCACTAATGTCACACTGCCTGCTCTGCAAGTGCCCATATCTCCCCGCCACTAGGGTCCCACTGCCTGCCCTGCAAGTGGCCCTAACTCCACACCACTAGTGTCACACTGCCTGCCCTGCAAGTGGCCCTGACACCCTGCCACTAGTGTCACACTGCCTTCTCTGCAAGTGGCCCTGACACCATGCCACTAGTGTCACACTGCCTGCCCTGCAAGTGGCCCTGACACCCTGCCACTAGTGTCCCACTGCCTGCCCTGCAAGTGGCCCTGACACCCTGCCATGAGTGTCACACTGCCTAACCTGCAAGTGCCCCTAACTCCACGCCACTAGTGTCCCACTACCTACTCTGCAAGTGGCCCTGACACCCTGCCACTAGTGGCACACTGCCTGCCCTGCAAGTGGCCCTGCCACCCTGCCACTAGTGTCCCACTGCCTGCTCTGCAAGTGGCCCTGCCACCCTGCCAGTAGTGTCCCACTGCCTGTCCTGCAAGTGGCCCTGACACCCTGCCACTAGTGTGCCGCTGCCTGTCCTGCAAGTGGCCCTGACACCCTTACACTAGTGTCCCACTGCCTGCCCTGCAAGTGGCCCTGACACCCTGCCAGTAGTGTCCCACTGCCTGCCCTGCAAGTGGCCCTGACACCCCGCCAGTAGTGTCACACTGCCTGCCCTGCAAGTGGCCCTGACACCCTGCCACTAGTGTCACACTGCCTGCTCTGCAAGTGCCCATAACTCCCCGCCACTAGGGTCCCACTGCCTGCCCTGCAAGTGGCCCTAACTCCCCGTCACTAGTGTCACACTGCCTGCTCTGCAAGTGGCCCTGAAACCCTGCCACTAGTGTCACACTGCCTGCCCTGCAAGTGGCCCTGACACCCTGCCACTAGTGTCACACTGCCTGCCCTACAAGTGGCCCTGACACCCTGCCATGAGTGTCACACTGCCTAACCTGCAAGTGCCCCTAACTCCACGCCACTAGTGTCCCACTACCTGCTCTGCAAGTGGCCCTGACACCCTGCCACTAGTGTCACACTGCCTGCCCTGCAAGTGGCCCTGACACCCTGCCACGAGTGTCACACTGCCTGCCCTGCAAGTGGCCCTGCCTGCTCTGCAAGTGGCCCTGACAACCTGCCACTAGTGTCACACTACCTGCCTTGCAAGTGGCCCTGACACCCTGCCATGAGTGTCACATTGCCTGCCCTGCAAGTGGCCCTGATACCCTGCCACTAGTGTCACACTGCCTGCTCTGCAAGTGCCCCTAATTCCACGCCACTAGTGTCAAACTGCCTGCTCTGCAAGTGGCCCTGACACCCTGCCACTAGTGTCACACTGCCTGCCCTGCAAGTGGCCCTGACACTCTGCCACTAGTGTCCCACTGCCTGCTCTGCAAGTGGCCCTGACAACCTGCCACTAGTGTCACACTACCTGCCTTGCAAGTGGCCTTGACACCCTGCCATGAGTGTCACTCTGCCTGCTCTGCAAGAGCCCCTAACTCCATGCCACTAGTGTCACACTGCCTGCCCTGCAAGTGGCCCTGACACCCTGCCATGCGTGTCACACTGCCTGCCCTGCAAGTGGCCCTGACACCCTGCCACTAGTGTCACACTGCCTGCCCTGCAAGTGGCCCTGACACCCTGCCATGAGTGTCACATTGCCTGCCCTGCAAGTGGCCCTGATACCCTGCCACTAGTGTCACACTGCCTGCTCTGCAAGTGCCCCTAATTCCACACCACTAGTGTCAAACAGCCTGCTCTGCAAGTGGCCCTGACACCCTGCCACTAGTGTCACACTGCCTGCCCTGCAAGTGGCCCTGACACTCTGCCACTAGTGTCCCACTGCCTGCTCTGCAAGTGGCCCTGACAACCTGCCACTAGTGTCACACTACCTGCCTTGCAAGTGGCCTTGACACCCTGCCATGAGTGTCACACTGCCTGCTCTGCAAGTGCCCCTAACTCCATGCCACTAGTGTCCCACTGCCTGCCCTGCAAGTGGCCCTGACACCCTGCCACTAGTGTCACACTGCCTGCCCTGTAAGTGGCCCTGACACCCTGCCACTAGTGTCCCACTACCTGCCCTGCAAGTGGCCCTGACACCCTGCCATGAGTGTCACACTTCCCGCCCTGCAAGTGCCCCTAACTCCCCGCCACTAGTGTTACACTGCCTGCCTTGAAAGTGGCCCTGACACCCTGCCACTAGTGTCACACTGCCTGCTCTGCAAGTGGCCCTGCCACCCTGCCACTAGTGTCACACTGCCTGCTCTGCAAGTGCCCATAACTCCCCGCCACTAGGGTCCCACTGCCTGCCCTGCAAGTGGCCCTAACTCCCCGCCACTAGTGTCACACTGCTTGCTCTGCAAGTGGCCCTGAAACCCTGCCACTAGTGTCACACTGCCTGCCCTGCAAGTGGCCCTGACACCCTGCCACTAGTGTCACACTGCCTGCCCTACAAGTGGCCCTGACACCCTGCCATGAGTGTCACACTGCCTAACCTGCAAGTGCCCCTAACTCCATGCCACTAGTGTCCCACTACCTGCTCTGCAAGTGGCCCTGACACCCTGCCACTAGTGTCACACTGCCTGCCCTGCAAGTGGCCCTGACACCCTGCCACTAGTGTCACACTGCCTGCCCTGCAAGTGGCCCTGCCTGCTCTGCAAGTGGCCCTGACAACCTGCCACTAGTGTCACACTACCTGCCTTGCAAGTGGCCCTGACACCCTGCCATGAGTGTCACATTGCCTGCCCTGCAAGTGGCCCTGATACCCTGCCACTAGTGTCACACTGCCTGCTGTGCAAGTGCCCCTAATTCCACGCCACTAGTGTCAAACTGCCTGCTCTGCAAGTGGCCCTGACACCCTGCCACTAGTGTCACACTGCCTGCCCTGCAAGTGGCCCTGACACCCTGCCATGAGTGTCACACTGCCTGCTATGCAAGTGCCCCTAACTCCATGCCACTAGTGTCACACTGCCTGCCCTGCAAGTGGCCCTGACACCCTGCCACTAGTGTCACACTGCCTGCCCTACAAGTGGCCCTGACACCCTGCCATGAGTGTCACACTGCCTAACCTGCAAGTGCCCCTAACTCCACGCCACTAGTGTCCCACTACCTGCTCTGCAAGTGGCCCTGACACCCTGCCACTAGTGTCACACTGCCTGCCCTGCAAGTGGCCCTGACACCCTGCCACTAGTATCACACTGCTTGCCCTGCAAGTGGCCCTGCCTGCTCTGCAAGTGGCCCTGACAACCTGCCACTAGTGTCACACTACCTGCCCTGCAAGTGGCCCTGATACCCTGCCACTAGTGTCACACTGCCTGCTCTGCAAGTGCCCCTAATTCCACGCCACTAGTGTCAAACTGCCTGCTCTGCAAGTGGCCCTGACACCCCGCCACTAGTGTCACACTGCCTGCCCTGCAGGTGGCCCTGACACCGTGCCACTAGTGTCCCACTGCCTGCTCTGCAAGTGGCCCTGACAACCTACCACTAGTGTCACACTACCTGCCTTGCAAGTGGCCCTGACACCCTGCCATGAGTGTCACACTGCCTGCTCTGCAAGTGCCCCTAACTCCATGCCACTAGTGTCACACTGCCTGCCCTGCAAGTGGCCCTGACACCCTGCCATGCGTGTCACACTGCCTGCCCTGCAAGTGGCCCTGACACCCTGCCACTAGTGTCACACTGCCTACCCTGCAAGTGGCCCTGACACCCTGCCATGAGTGTCACATTGCCTGCCCTGCAAGTGGCCCTGATACCCTGCCACTAGTGTCACACTGCCTGCTCTGCAAGTGCCCCTAATTCCTCGCCACTAGTGTCAAACTGCCTGCTCTGCAAGTGGCTCTGACACCCTGCCACTAGTGTCACACTGCCTGCCCTGCAAGTGGCCCTGACACCCTGCCACTAGTGTCCCACTGCCTGCTCTGCAAGTGGCCCTGACAACCTGCCACTAGTGTCACACTACCTGCCCTGCAAGTGGCCCTGACACCCTGCCATGAGTGTCACACTGCCTGCCCTGCAAGTGCCCCTAACTCCACACCACTAGTGTCATATTGCCTGCCCTGCAAGTGGCCCTTACACCCTGCCACTAGTGTCACACTGCCTGCCATGCAAGTGGCCCTGACACCCTGCCATGAGTGTCACACTGCCTGCCCTGCAAGTGCCCCTAACTCCACGCCACTAGTGTCCCACTGCCTGCCCTGCAAGTGGCCCTGACACCCTGCCACTAGTGTCACACTGCCTGCCCTGCAAGTGGCCCTGACACCCTGCCATGAGTGTCCCACTACCTGCTCTGCAAGTGGCCCTGACACCCTGCCATGAGTGTCACACTGCCTATCCTGCAAGTGCCCCTAACTCCCAGCCACTAGTGTCACACTGCCTGCCCTGCAAGTGGCCCTGCCACCCTGCCACTAGTGTCACACTGCCTGCCCTGCAAGTGGCCCTGACACCCTGCCATGAGTGTCACACTGCCTGCCCTGCAAGTGCCTCTAACTCCACGCCACTAGTGTCCCACTGCCTGCCCTGCAAGTGGCCCTGACACCCTGCCACTAGTGTCACACTGCCTGCCCTGCAAGTGGCCCTGACACCCTGCCACTAGTGTCCCACTACCTGCCCTGCAAGTGGCCCTGACACCCTGCCACTAGTGTCACACTGCCTGCTCTGCAAGCGGCCCTGACACCCTGCCACTAATGTCACACTGCCTGCTTTGCAAGTGCCCATATCTCCCCGCCACTAGGGTCCCACTGCCTGCCCTGCAAGTGGCCCTAACTCCACACCACTAGTGTCACACTGCCTGCCCTGCAAGTGGCCCTGACACCCTGCCACTAGTGTCACACTGCCTTCTCTGCAAGTGGCCCTGATACCCTGCCACTAGTGTCACACTGCCTGCCCTGCAAGTGGCCCTGACACCCTGCCACTAGTGTCACACTGCCTGCCCTGCAAGTGGCCCTGACACCCTGCCATGAGTGTCACACTGCCTAACCTGCAAGTGCCCCTAACTCCACGCCACTAGTGTCCCACTACCTGCTCTGCAAGTGGCCCTGACACCCTGCCACTAGTGGCACACTGCCTGCCCTGCAAGTGGCCCTGCCACCCTGCCACTAGTGTCCCACTGCCTGCTCTGCAAGTGGCCCTGCCACCCTGCCAGTAGTGTCCCACTGCCTGCTCTGCAAGTGTCCCTGACACCCTGCCAGTAGTGTCCCACTGCCTGTCCTGCAAGTGGCCCTGACACCCTGCCACTAGTGTGCCGCTGCCTGCCCTGCAAGTGGCCCTGACACCCTGACACTAGTGTCCCACTGCCTGCCCTGCAAGTGGCCCTGACACCCTGCCAGTAGTGTCCCACTGCCTGCCCTGCAAGTTGCCCTGACACCCCGCCAGTAGTGTCACACTGCCTGCCCTGAAAGTGGCCCTGACACCCTGCCACTACTGTTCCACTGCCTGCCTTGCAAGTGGCCCTGACACCCTGCCACTAGTGTCCCACTGCCTGCCCTGCAAGTGGCCCTGACACCCTGCCACTAGTGTCACACTACCTGCCCTGCAAGTGGCCCTGACACCCTGCCATGAGTGTCACACTGCCTGCCCTGTAAGTGCCCCTAACTCCACGCCACTAGTGTCCCACTGCCTGCCCTGCAAGTGGCCCTGACACCCTGCCACTAGTGTCACACTGCCTGCCCTGTAAGTGGCCCTGCCACCCTGCCACTAGTGTTCCACTACCTGCCCTGCAAGTGGCCCTGACACCCTGCCATGAGTGTCACACTTCCCGCCCTGCAAGTGCCCCTAACTCCCCGCCACTAGTGTCACACTGCCTGCCTTGAAAGTGGCCCTGACACCCTGCCACTAGTGTCACACTGCCTGCTCTGCAAGTGGCCCTGCCACCCTGCCACTAGTGTCACACTGCCTGCTCTGCAAGTGCCCATAACTCCCCGCCACTAGGGTCCCACTGCCTGCCCTGCAAGTGGCCCTAACTCCCCGCCACTAGTGTCACACTGCCTGCTCTGCAAGTGGCCCTGAAACCCTGCCACTAGTGTCACACTGCCTGCCCTGCAAGTGGCCCTGACACCCTGCCACGAGTGTCACACTGCCTAACCTGCAAGTGCCCCTAACTCCACGCCACTAGTGTCCCACTACCTGCTCTGCAAGTGGCCCTGACACCCTGCCACTAGTGTCACACTGCCTGCCCTGCAAGTGGCCCTGACACCCTGCCACTAGTGTCACACTGCCTGCCCTGCAAGTGGCCCTGCTTGCTCTGCAAGTGGCCCTGACAACCGGCCACTAGTGTCACACTACCTGCCTTGCAAGTGGCCCTGACACCCTGCCATGAGTGTGACATTGCCTGCCCTGCAAGTGGCCCTGATACCCTGCTACTAGTGTCACACTGCCTGCTCTGCAAGTGCCCCTAATTCCACGCCAAAAGTGTCCCACTGCCTGCCCTGCAGGTGGCCCTGACACCCTGCCACTAGTGTCACACTGCCTGCCCTGCAAGTGGCCCTGACACCCTGCCATGAGTGTCACACTGCCTAACCTGCAAGTGCCCCTAACTCCACGCCACTAGTGTCCCACTACCTGCTCTGCAAGTGGCCCTGACACCCTGCCACTAGTGTCACACTGCCTGCCCTGCAAGTGGCCCTGCCACCCTGCCTCTAGTGTCCCACTGCCTGCTCTGCAAGTGGCCCTGCCACCCTGCCAGTAGTGTCCCACTGCCTGCTCTGCAAGTGGCGCTGACACCCTGCCAGTAATGTCCCACTGCCTGTCCTGCAAGTGGCCCTGACACCCTGCCACTAGTGTGCCGCTGCCTGCCCTGCAAGTGGCCCTGACACCCTGCCAGTAGTGTCCCACTGCCTGCCCTGCAAGTGGCCCTGACACCCCGCCAGTAGTGTCACACTGCCTGCCCTGAAAGTGGCCCTGACACCCTGCCACTACTGTCCCACTGCCTGCCCTGCAAGTGGCCCTGACACCCTGCCACTAGTGTCCCACTGCCTGCCCTGCAAGTGGCCCTGACACCCTGCCACTAGTGTCACACTACCTGCCCTGCAAGTGGCCCTGTAAGTGCCCCTAACTCCACGCCACTAGTGTCCCACTGCCTGCCCTGCAAGTGGCCCTGACACCCTGCTACTAGTGTCACACTGCCTGCCCTGTAAGTGGCGCTGACACCCTGCCACTAGTGTCCCACTACCTGCCCTGCAAGTGGCCCTGACACCCTGCCATGAGTGTCACACTTCCCGCCCTGCAAGTGCCCCTAACTCCCCGCCACTAGTGTCACACTGCCTGCCTTGAAAGTGGCCCTGACACCCTGCCACTAGTGTCACACTGCCTGCTCAGCAAGTGGCCCTGCCACCCTGCCACTAGTGTCACACTGCCTGCTCTGCAAGTGCCCATAACTCCCCACCACTAGGGTCCCACTGCCTGCCCTGCAAGTGGCCCTAACTCCCCGCCACTAGTGTCACACTGCCTGCTCTGCAAGTGGCCCTGAAACCCTGCCACTAGTGTCACACTGCCTGCCCTGCAAGTGGCCCTGACACCCTGCCACTAGTGTCACACTGCCTGCCCTGTAAGTGGCCCTGACACCCTGCCACTAGTGACCCACTACCTGCTCTGCAAGTGGCGCTGACACCCTGCCAGTAATGTCCCACTGCCTGTCCTGCAAGTGGCCCTGACACCCTGCCACTAGTGTGCCGCTGCCTGCCCTGCAAGTGGCCCTGACACCCTGCCATGAGTGTCACACTGCCTAACCTGCAAGTGCCCCTAACTCCACGCCACTAGTGTCCCACTACCTGCTCTGCAAGTGGCCCTGACACCCTGCCACTAGTGTCACACTGCCTGCCCTGCAAGTGGCCCTGACACCCTGCCACTAGTATCACACTGCTTGCCCTGCAAGTGGCCCTGCCTGCTCTGCAAGTGGCCCTGACAACCTGCCACTAGTGTCACACTACCTGCCCTGCAAGTGGCCCTGATACCCTGCCACTAGTGTCACACTGCCTGCTCTGCAAGTGCCCCTAATTCCACGCCACTAGTGTCAAACTGCCTGCTCTGCAAGTGGCCCTGACACCCCGCCACTAGTGTCACACTGCCTGCCCTGCAGGTGGCCCTGACACCGTGCCACTAGTGTCCCACTGCCTGCTCTGCAAGTGGCCCTGACAACCTACCACTAGTGTCACACTACCTGCCTTGCAAGTGGCCCTGACACCCTGCCATGAGTGTCACACTGCCTGCTCTGCAAGTGCCCCTAACTCCATGCCACTAGTGTCACACTGCCTGCCCTGCAAGTGGCCCTGACACCCTGCCATGCGTGTCACACTGCCTGCCCTGCAAGTGGCCCTGACACCCTGCCACTAGTGTCACACTGCCTACCCTGCAAGTGGCCCTGACACCCTGCCATGAGTGTCACATTGCCTGCCCTGCAAGTGGCCCTGATACCCTGCCACTAGTGTCACACTGCCTGCTCTGCAAGTGCCCCTAATTCCTCGCCACTAGTGTCAAACTGCCTGCTCTGCAAGTGGCTCTGACACCCTGCCACTAGTGTCACACTGCCTGCCCTGCAAGTGGCCCTGACACCCTGCCACTTGTGTCCCACTGCCTGCTCTGCAAGTGGCCCTGACAACCTGCCACTAGTGTCACACTACCTGCCCTGCAAGTGGCCCTGACACCCTGCCATGAGTGTCACACTGCCTGCCCTGCAAGTGCCCCTAACTCCACACCACTAGTGTCATATTGCCTGCCCTGCAAGTGGCCCTTACACCCTGCCACTAGTGTCACACTGCCTGCCATGCAAGTGGCCCTGACACCCTGCCATGAGTGTCACACTGCCTGCCCTGCAAGTGCCCCTAACTCCACGCCACTAGTGTCCCACTTCCTGCCCTGCAAGTGGCCCTGACACCCTGCCACTAGTGTCACACTGCCTGCCCTGCAAGTGGCCCTGACACCCTGCCATGAGTGTCCCACTACCTGCTCTGCAAGTGGCCCTGACACCCTGCCATGAGTGTCACACTGCCTATCCTGCAAGTGCCCCTAACTCCCAGCCACTAGTGTCACACTGCCTGCCCTGCAAGTGGCCCTGCCACCCTGCCACTAGTGTCACACTGCCTGCCCTGCAAGTGGCCCTGACACCCTGCCATGAGTGTCACACTGCCTGCCCTGCAAGTGCCTCTAACTCCACGCCACTAGTGTCCCACTGCCTGCCCTGCAAGTGGCCCTGACACCCTGCCACTAGTGTCACACTGCCTGCCCTGCAAGTGGCCCTGACACCCTGCCACTAGTGTCCCACTACCTGCCCTGCAAGTGGCCCTGACACCCTGCCACTAGTGTCACACTGCCTGCTCTGCAAGCGGCCCTGACACCCTGCCACTAATGTCACACTGCCTGCTTTGCAAGTGCCCATATCTCCCCGCCACTAGGGTCCCACTGCCTGCCCTGCAAGTGGCCCTAACTCCACACCACTAGTGTCACACTGCCTGCCCTGCAAGTGGCCCTGACACCCTGCCACTAGTGTCACACTGCCTTCTCTGCAAGTGGCCCTGATACCCTGCCACTAGTGTCACACTGCCTGCCCTGCAAGTGGCCCTGACACCCTGCCACTAGTGTCACACTGCCTGCCCTGCAAGTGGCCCTGACACCCTGCCATGAGTGTCACACTGCCTAACCTGCAAGTGCCCCTAACTCCACGCCACTAGTGTCCCACTACCTGCTCTGCAAGTGGCCCTGACACCCTGCCACTAGTGGCACACTGCCTGCCCTGCAAGTGGCCCTGCCACCCTGCCACTAGTGTCCCACTGCCTGCTCTGCAAGTGGCCCTGCCACCCTGCCAGTAGTGTCCCACTGCCTGCTCTGCAAGTGTCCCTGACACCCTGCCAGTAGTGTCCCACTGCCTGTCCTGCAAGTGGCCCTGACACCCTGCCACTAGTGTGCCGCTGCCTGCCCTGCAAGTGGCCCTGACACCCTGACACTAGTGTCCCACTGCCTGCCCTGCAAGTGGCCCTGACACCCTGCCAGTAGTGTCCCACTGCCTGCCCTGCAAGTTGCCCTGACACCCCGCCAGTAGTGTCACACTGCCTGCCCTGAAAGTGGCCCTGACACCCTGCCACTACTGTTCCACTGCCTGCCTTGCAAGTGGCCCTGACACCCTGCCACTAGTGTCCCACTGCCTGCCCTGCAAGTGGCCCTGACACCCTGCCACTAGTGTCACACTACCTGCCCTGCAAGTGGCCCTGACACCCTGCCATGAGTGTCACACTGCCTGCCCTGTAAGTGCCCCTAACTCCACGCCACTAGTGTCCCACTGCCTGCCCTGCAAGTGGCCCTGACACCCTGCCACTAGTGTCACACTGCCTGCCCTGTAAGTGGCCCTGCCACCCTGCCACTAGTGTTCCACTACCTGCCCTGCAAGTGGCCCTGACACCCTGCCATGAGTGTCACACTTCCCGCCCTGCAAGTGCCCCTAACTCCCCGCCACTAGTGTCACACTGCCTGCCTTGAAAGTGGCCCTGACACCCTGCCACTAGTGTCACACTGCCTGCTCTGCAAGTGGCCCTGCCACCCTGCCACTAGTGTCACACTGCCTGCTCTGCAAGTGCCCATAACTCCCCGCCACTAGGGTCCCACTGCCTGCCCTGCAAGTGGCCCTAACTCCCCGCCACTAGTGTCACACTGCCTGCTCTGCAAGTGGCCCTGAAACCCTGCCACTAGTGTCACACTGCCTGCCCTGCAAGTGGCCCTGACACCCTGCCACGAGTGTCACACTGCCTAACCTGCAAGTGCCCCTAACTCCACGCCACTAGTGTCCCACTACCTGCTCTGCAAGTGGCCCTGACACCCTGCCACTAGTGTCACACTGCCTGCCCTGCAAGTGGCCCTGACACCCTGCCACTAGTGTCACACTGCCTGCCCTGCAAGTGGCCCTGCTTGCTCTGCAAGTGGCCCTGACAACCGGCCACTAGTGTCACACTACCTGCCTTGCAAGTGGCCCTGACACCCTGCCATGAGTGTGACATTGCCTGCCCTGCAAGTGGCCCTGATACCCTGCTACTAGTGTCACACTGCCTGCTCTGCAAGTGCCCCTAATTCCACGCCAAAAGTGTCCCACTGCCTGCCCTGCAGGTGGCCCTGACACCCTGCCACTAGTGTCACACTGCCTGCCCTGCAAGTGGCCCTGACACCCTGCCATGAGTGTCACACTGCCTAACCTGCAAGTGCCCCTAACTCCACGCCACTAGTGTCCCACTACCTGCTCTGCAAGTGGCCCTGACACCCTGCCACTAGTGTCACACTGCCTGCCCTGCAAGTGGCCCTGCCACCCTGCCTCTAGTGTCCCACTGCCTGCTCTGCAAGTGGCCCTGCCACCCTGCCAGTAGTGTCCCACTGCCTGCTCTGCAAGTGGCGCTGACACCCTGCCAGTAATGTCCCACTGCCTGTCCTGCAAGTGGCCCTGACACCCTGCCACTAGTGTGCCGCTGCCTGCCCTGCAAGTGGCCCTGACACCCTGCCAGTAGTGTCCCACTGCCTGCCCTGCAAGTGGCCCTGACACCCCGCCAGTAGTGTCACACTGCCTGCCCTGAAAGTGGCCCTGACACCCTGCCACTACTGTCCCACTGCCTGCCCTGCAAGTGGCCCTGACACCCTGCCACTAGTGTCCCACTGCCTGCCCTGCAAGTGGCCCTGACACCCTGCCACTAGTGTCACACTACCTGCCCTGCAAGTGGCCCTGTAAGTGCCCCTAACTCCACGCCACTAGTGTCCCACTGCCTGCCCTGCAAGTGGCCCTGACACCCTGCTACTAGTGTCACACTGCCTGCCCTGTAAGTGGCCCTGACACCCTGCCACTAGTGTCCCACTACCTGCCCTGCAAGTGGCCCTGACACCCTGCCATGAGTGTCACACTTCCCGCCCTGCAAGTGCCCCTAACTCCCCGCCACTAGTGTCACACTGCCTGCCTTGAAAGTGGCCCTGACACCCTGCCACTAGTGTCACACTGCCTGCTCAGCAAGTGGCCCTGCCACCCTGCCACTAGTGTCACACTGCCTGCTCTGCAAGTGCCCATAACTCCCCACCACTAGGGTCCCACTGCCTGCCCTGCAAGTGGCCCTAACTCCCCGCCACTAGTGTCACACTGCCTGCTCTGCAAGTGGCCCTGAAACCCTGCCACTAGTGTCACACTGCCTGCCCTGCAAGTGGCCCTGACACCCTGCCACTAGTGTCACACTGCCTGCCCTGTAAGTGGCCCTGACACCCTGCCACTAGTGACCCACTACCTGCCCTGCAAGTGGCCCTGACACCCTGCCATGAGTGTCACACTTCCCGCCCTGCAAGTGCCCCTAACTCCCCACCACTCGTGTCACACTGCCTGCCTTGAAAGTGGCCCTGACACCCTGCCACTAGTGTCACACTGCCTGCCCTGCAAGTGGCCCTGCCTGCTCTGCAAGTGGCCCTGACAACCTGCCACTAGTGTCACACTACCTGCCTTGCAAGTGGCCCTGACACCCTGCCATGAGTGTCACATTGCCTGCCCTACAAGTGGCCCTGATACCCTGCCACTAGTGTCACACTGCTGAAGGTACGCATGCATATGTAATGTTGTGCTCACACTTGGAGTTTGTACTAATCACCATATGCGTTAAAAGAATGTACCCTTTTGTTAAAAGAAGAGGCATTCTCTTTATACAGCGGCGTTTAAGACCTGCTGACCTGGCAAGAACTTGTTTTTAACAGAAGAATTGTGTTTGGTCACTGTATGTCGAAGCATGCTGAGCCTGCTAAAACTATCTGCAGATTACGGGTGGGGGAAGGAATGAGTAAGCATAGCCTTGAGCACAGAGATACGGGCACAAAGGGGCACGAAAGAATGTGAAGACCGGGATAACAGGAAACCACGATAGACCACGATAGCAAATGTGCAATGGTTGTTCGTTAAACTCCAACTGGATACTTCAGATAAGCTCCAACTGGAGATCTGCCCTGGGGTGGACGTGTTCTATGTGCAAGGCAATGTAAACAGGAAAGTATAAAAGAGCATGATGTGTAGAGGAAGGTGCGGCGCTTCGACGACTTGCTTTGCGAGACGTTTGAACTTGCAGCCCATTCGCGAATGCTTGTGCATTAATAAAGTAATGTTTACTTGGCTCTTTTCTGTCTGAGTTATTGCAGGGTCCCTCATTGTACTGGTTATGGTGACGGCGAGAAATCGCACCCACAATTTTGGTGTCAGAAGTGGGACGCGAAGGAGCGACAGTCCGTCACTGGGTGAGGAACGCCGCGGCGGAACCGGAGAAGGAATTGATCACGGGGCCCCAACAACTGAATCCGCACCTTTGATTGCAACCAACGCGTCATCCTTGTTTTTCCGGCTCCGTCGGCGGTGGAACAGCAGGCTGTCGCCCTTCGGGTCCGGAACACTCTGGCGGGACCCTTAAGCTAAGTGGTATGGATGGATGCATGATGGAATAAGGAAATAACTCTTTAGGGTTTATGAAGAGGACAGTGGTATGTCCGTCTATGGAATAATAATGATGAAATGGTGATGTATTGATATTGGTATGGTGATATATGTCAGGAGGATGTACTGTTAATGTTAGCCTATTAATGCACATTTGGGAAAGGTGAGTGTTTTTAGGCAATTGTGGTATACCAACAAAATGGGTCAAGCGGCTTCCAGCAAGAGTGGTATAGGCAAGAGACACTATGCCCCTCTTGAAGGAACCCCTGCATTTGATATGTTGATTAAACATGGATTGAATTCAACATTGTTCTTAAGAGAATGGTCTGAATATACAAAAGATTCGATTGAGCATAAATGGCCAGACACTGGGTCCTTTGATGTGGACCGCATATCCAAAGTAGAAATAGAATTAGTAAAAAGACGGGTCAGACCCGCACAGTTTGAGGCTATACAACTATGGAGGGTAGAAGCAATGCGCAGGCGCAATGCTCAGAACGAACAAAAGGCAAAGGGGCAGAAGAGAACAGTAAATCAAAAATTACATGACCTAGAGATAAAAGAGAAGGATGAGAAACTAGACCAGTTGGATAGACGTATGATGATTAAGAATAGCGGGGGTATGTATCCTGCCTTGCCGGCGCCTCGGTATGAAGATGTGATAGGACTAGAAGCAGAACAAACAACGACTGAATTGTTATTTCCAGGGGCTACGGCTCCTTCGAGAGAAGGTGAGGGTGAGAGGGCGGAATTCCCAATGAAGTATGGAGACCCAGATAGGTTGATAGACCATAGGAGAACGACTACTGTAGAAAAGGATAGAGATGGAGACTTGCAAATCCTTATGACCGGGCTGTATGGCACACCCCTCAATGACAGCCTACGGGACCAATTGGGGCATTTGACACCTTTGGAATTTAGGACAGTGGCCACTAAACTATATACCTTTTATGAGGGTAACTGTAAATTGAGAGGACAGAGTACTGCGGATCTGCCCTCAGCATATCAGGACGCTGTCGCGTTACTACCAGTGACTGCGTCCAGTGTTCAGTTATGGGGATGTATGTCCGAGATAATAGCGGAAGTAATAAGGGGAGGTGTTGAATGGGAGAAGGAAAAGAGGGCATGGGAAAGAGAGGTGAAGGAAAGAGAGGCTAAACTCAAAGATGCAGACCAGGCGGGCCAAAACGTAGCTAATCGTATGATAGCATCCATACACTCGCAGTCCATGTCCACCCTGGTGAGTCTGATGGAGGGCCTTGGCTGGCCTATACAAGTAAACGTAATTAAATATCTTCTTATTAGGGTGGAGGATATAGAAGAGGAAAAGGAGCCTAGATATGTGTCCCAGTGGAATAGGATTAAGACAGAATTGGATAAGAAACTGCTATCTAATATAAGAGTGGATGATTCTGGGGCGGAAGAATGGAGAATGGCTAAGGTGGAGAAACTGTTAAAAGATTATAAAAAAATAAAAGAGAAAAACCTTAGTCATCAGTCCTCTGCTTCATCACCAGTGCAGGCCCTTGTAAGTGAACAAACAAACATGGAAAAGTTACTATCAATGCCAATGAGAGAGTGTCAACCCACCATAGATGCAGTTACTGGTAACATGATGCGCACCTATGTGTATGTCCCCTTATCTCGAATAGAATTGATGCATATCACCAAGTCCATCCCCGACCCCCGTATAGACCCGGCAGGATTCTGCAAAGAAGTGGGAAAGCTATTCAGACCCGGGTTATTTACTGTAGAGGATGTAGATAACATATTGTTAGCTATTGTCCCAGAGGAGATATGGACCCCCTTTCGTGCCAAAGACAATGATACAATAAAATAGAAAGATGTAATGGAGGCGAGTAAAAATAGGAAACTGCATGAGGAATATCCCGAACCCCTAAGGGGGCATGGCATGGCAGTCCTGAGGGCTCTAGAAAAGGTATTACCCCCATTTGATGTGAATGTGGAGAAACTGTCTGCTGTGATACAGGGCGCAAGTGAGGAAGTAGCACAGTACTTCCTGCGTTACGAAGCAGCATTTAAAGCACACAGTGGGCTAGAGATAGGGTCTGAGACGGGCCAACGGTACTTTGCCACCAACTTTATAGAAGGGCTCCACGGGCCAATCCAGGAGAACATTAGGAAGGCAGAAAGTACATGGATGACTAGAAACCCCCGGGATCTCCTCGAAATGGCCAGGTATTATGAAAGAGGAGAAAGAGTAAAGGGACAACAAAAGGCACGACAAGAGAAGGATCTAAAAACCAAAGTGTTGATGCAACAGTTGCATCAAGGGCCCCAAGGCAGGTATAACTACAATAATAATGGCCCGTCACAGGGCTATTGTAGCAACATGATAGGGGGCCAAGGGACAGGTAGAGGTACAGTGCAAGGAGGTGCGCTATATGGGAGGAGGGATGGGCTACCCCAAGATGTATGTGCCTTCTGCAAGAGACCCGGACACTGGAAATCCCAGTGTCCCCAGAGTGGTGGGAGAGGAAGGGGCGTACGGCCCCCTTTACAGACAACATTTGCCCCAGGAAATAGGACTGGTGGGTACGGCAATCAAGACAATAGAATGTTTAAACCCCCTCAACCCAATGCCTTTGACGGACAAGCAAGAGGGGATGTTCCCTGGCCGGCCCCGCCTCCCCCCAATCTACTGTATCAGCCACAACAAACAACACAAGTACAAGGTGTATGCCAGGGCGAAGGATGTGGGGAAGGGGTATACTATAATGACGACTTCCAGGATAACAAAAGTGATATGTCCTGAGGAGGCCGAAATGAGACAGCGGGAGTGGTACAAGTACCTATATATCAGAGGGGGCCTTATGCCTCCATTAGGATCGGCCCCCACCGAAACTTGAGATGTCTGGTAGACACGGGAGCTGGAAACAGTTCCGTGAATATCAGAGCCGTCCCCGCTGTCCCATTATCGGATAAAAGCAAGGTATCAGTTGGATTTGGGGGAAATCCAATAAAGACTCCTGTAAGTGAAATAGTAGAGGCGGAACTTCATGGGGTAAAATGGGAGAATGGGTGGCTATTGACCAATCACTGCCCAGAAAACTTGTTAGGTATTGATGCATTAAAGACACTAGGGGCCACAATATATTGCTCCCCTCAGGGGGTGAGAATGACTATAAGCAAACCTATGGGTATGATAGGAGTAACGCAAATCCTGCCCCCGGAACTCCAAGACATCCCGAATGAACTATGGGCCACTCATGGGAATGATGTAGGGGTGTTGGATGTTTCCCCAGTAGTAATCAAATTAAAGCCCGGTGCCAGGTTGCCCAGGATAAAACAATATCGCATATCACACGAGGGAGAGCAGGCACTATATCAAATAGTACAGGATATGATACGGTTAGGGGTGGTAGAGCCAACAAATGATAGCCCTTGTAACTCTCCGATCCTTCCAGTACACAAGAAAGGTGATGAAGCGGTACCCTATCGTTTCATTATTGATTTGAGGGAGATAAACAAAATAGTAGAACCCAGATATCCAGTTGTCCCTAATATTGCAAGTGTACTCACTTTAATTCCCAAAACAGCTAAATGGTTTACGGTAATTGATTTGAAAAATGCCTTCTTCAGCATTCCTATTGCCGAAGAAAGCAGGTACCTGTTTAGTTTCACTCTTCGAGATAGACAGTACCAATTTACTAGAGCCCCGCAGGGATATACAATATCGATACAATATGTTGATGATTTGCTATTATGTGCAGCCACCGAAGAGGAATGCCATTATGTGACCAGATTGGTGCTAATGCACTTATCAGAAAATAAGCACAAGGTAGCCCCAGCCAAAATGCAGTATGTAAAACAAAAGGTCCATTATTTAGGCTTTGAGTTGTCCGAAGAGGGGCGAACTCTGTCTACTGATCGCATTGCTTTGATACAGTCCATAGAAGGCCCCGACACGGCAAAAGGTCTCCGAAGGATAATTGGTGTTTTATCCTATTGTAGGCACTGGATTCCTGAATTCTCTGTATTGATCCAGCCCATGCTAAAAGCCTTAAAAGAAGTACAAGAAAACGGACCATTAGAATGGACACCTGAGATGGAAAAAGCCCTGACAGCTATGAAAGATGTTTTATGCCACGCACCGGCCTTAGGCACACCTGATTATACCAAGAGATTTTGCCTTTTTGTTGATGAACAGGAAGGTTGCGCTGTGTCAGTCTTAACGCAGGAACAAGGGGGGAAACAGAGACCATGTGCATATTTCTCCAGTGCTCTGGACTCAGTAGCTCGAGGCCTACCCCCATGCATGAGAGCAGTGGCCGCAGCAGTGACAGCCCTAAAACAAAGTGCAGGTATCATCCTAGGGAGCGAAGTGACAGTAAAAGTCCCACATGCGGTGGACGTTCTCCTGAATAGAGTGCATACACAGCATTTGACCACAGCTAGACTCACACAGTATGAGATGATTCTGTTTGCAGTAATGTAAAACTCGAACGATGTAACACTTTGAATCCAGCGACACTGCTTCCTTTGCCCGTCTCACCTAATGACATTAGGCATGATTGTGTGATCCAAATGGAAGAACACACTAAGGGTAGAGCAGACCTGCAAGACACCCCGCTGGTTGATAATGAGGGTATATTATTCTGTGATGGTTCCTGTTTCAAACTGCCTAATGGGGAGACAACAGCAGGGTATGCTGTAACCACAGGGGAGCGGTTGAGTGAGAGTGGGAAAGTGTGTGAAAAATCGGCCCAGGCAGCCGAATTGATTGCACTAACGAGAGCATTAGTGTTAAGCAGCGGTATGAAAGTGACAATTTATACGGATTCAGCCTACGCCCATGGGGTGGTTTGCAGTTTTGGTAAACTCTGGGGAGAGCGTGGGTTTTTAACCTCCCAAGGTGATACTATTAAACATGCCCAATTGATTGCTGAATTATTACAAGCCCTTACGTTGCCCAAGATGGTGGCCATAGTGAAATGCCCAGCGCATAAAAGGACTCTAGATTATGTCACGCAAGGAAACTCCTTAGCCGACCAGATGGCTAAACTAGCTGCCACAAGGGATACACGGTGGGAGGCCCGACAACTCATAGTGGGGAGGGATGTGACTATGGAAGGGACGAAGGAGCGCATAAAGGAAATCCAAGCAGATGCAACCATTGAAGAAAGACTATCTTGGCACAAGAATGATCAATACGAGGAGACGGTAGATGGGCTATGGGCACATACCAATACGAATACTTGGGTACTACCTGATGCATACTTACCTGTGATAGTGAGTGTGGCTCATGGTCCAACTCACGTTAACGCAAGGACTATGGAAGAAGTTTTGAGTGCTGTGTGGTACAACAAAAGATTGGGAATGTATTGTCGTCAATGGGCAAAACAATGTGAAATATGTGTTCTATACAATGTGGGGAAAGGTGTACCAGCCCCGGCGGGCCACAGTAAGTTACCCACCTGCCCTTTTGAGGTGGTGTATATGGACTTTATACAGCTGGAGCCTGTAAATAAACATTCCTACTGTTTGGTGATGAGATGTGGGTTCTCAGGATGGGTGGAAGCATATCCCCTGCGGGACAATAGTGCCACCTCCACAGCACAATGCATATTGAAACACTGGGTGCCCTTGTATACGGTCCCCAGATATCTATGGTCTGACAATGGGACTCATTTTACTGGTGAAGTAGTACGCAAAGTTTGCAAGGCCCTTGGTATTGATCAACGCTTCCACGCAGTTTTTCATCCTCAATCAGCTGGGATTATAGAGGGCACAAATAAGGTACTGAAGAACAAACTGGCAAAGGCTTGTGCTGAAACGGGACTGAAATGGCCGGATGCATTGCCTATTGCATTATTGAGTATGCGTACTATGCCTAAGCGTACACATGGTTTATCTCCTTTCGAAATTGTTATGGGGCGTCCACCAAGTATTGGGACCCCCATATCACCTAAGAGATTGTCTGAGCAAGCATGGCCTGCATTACAACAGTACTGTATTGGGTTAACTAATAGACTGATTTCTATTAATGCACAGGTGAACGCAGTAGCTCCATCTCCTCTGATAGGAGAAGGTCACGACGTGCAGCCCGGTGACTGGGTTGTTATAAAAGCCTTCGATCGCACCAGCGGACTGCAACCCAGATGAGGGGCCCATTTCAGGTGCTCCTCGCAACACAAACTGCGGTAAAAGTTGATGGCAAATCGCACTGGTACCACGTGAATCACATCAAGAAGACGCTTCCATTACTGATTCCTCCAGAAAAGGGAACCAACCAACCCCAGGTTGCAACAGTACTGCCAGACGCCATTAGTAGGTGTGCCCATCGCCTCCGATCCCGTGACGTGTATGTGCCAAGCAACGTGTAAGGACACTGTTTTGAACTTTGATCATTAGGGAGATGAACATTTGGACTCTCTTGTTGGTTTTAGCAGGATTGTGCCTTACTGAAGACAACGGGCTTGTAGCCTGAAGGGCCTTCGGCGTTCCCCTCATGGGACAGGCACTACGAGACGTGGGACAGATCGGATGAAGGTTTTCAGTGAGACCTACCACTATTAGAGTAATAAGGACACTGGTGCTTTAAATAGGGGATACAGCTATATCGCTAGGTTGCATCTGATACGCATACGTACCTATAATTGAGCCACATACTGAATTATGTCTGCACCCGTATATGCTGGTTTAATCCCTGAGCAGATAAATGTATGCTCCCCAAACACAGAAGGTAAGAGAAAAACACCACTTTGCACCACAAGGAACAAAATCTTATTTTTTGTATGCTCGATAGTAGGCAGGTCCTTACGCCCATACTGGTTCTAGCAGCAATAGTTGTAGGAATTTGTCTCTGCATCCAATGCTTCCCGGTATGTGTGTCGTGCTGTGTTTCCATGTGTTCTTCCAGCATAACGCGCCTAAATCCAATGGATAAAAGCCATGTACAACAGGAATTTTTTGACATGGGAGGCCTGGAGAAGATTATGGTACATACAGTATGTAATGATGTTGCTTTCCTGCCATCTGCTTATGCTAGGACTGTTTAGATTGATGCTCAAGTGTGAGCAAAGGGTGGATTGAAGGTACGCATGCATATGTAATGTTGTGCTCACACTTGGAGTTTGTACTAATCACCATATGCGTTAAAAGAATGTACCTTTTGTTAAAAGAAGAGGCATTCTCTTTATACAGCGGCGTTTAAGACCTGCTGACCTGGCAAGAACTTGTTTTTAACAGAAGAATTGTGTTTGGTCACTGTATGTCGAAGCATGCTGAGCCTGCTAAAACTATCTGCAGATTACGGGTGGGGGAAGGAATGAGTAAGCATAGCCTTGAGCACAGAGATACGGGCACAAAGGGGCACGAAAGAATGTGAAGACCGGGATAACAGGAAACCACGATAGACCACGATAGCAAATGTGCAATGGTTGTTCGTTAAACTCCAACTGGATACTTCAGATAAGCTCCAACTGGAAATACGCCCTGGGGTGGACGTGTTCTATGTGCAAGGCAATGTAAACAGGAAAGTATAAAAGAGCATGATGTGGAGAGGAAGGTGCGGCACTTCGACGACTTGCTTTGCGAGACGTTTGAACTTGCAGCCCATTCGCGAATGCTTGTGCATTAATAAAGTAATGTTTACTTGGCTCTTTTCTGTCTGAGTTATTGCAGGGTCCCTCATTGTACTGGTTATGGTGACGGCGAGAAATCGCACCCACATTGCCTGCTCTGCAAGTGCCCCTAATTCCACGCCACTAGTGTCAAACTGCCTGCTCTGCAAGTGGCCCTGACATCCTGCCACTAGTGTCACACTGCCTGCCCTGCAAGTGGCCCTGACACCCTGCCACTAGTGTCCCACTGCCTGCTCTGCAAGTGGCCCTGACAACCTGCCACTAGTGTCACACTACCTGCCTTGCAAGTGGCCCTGACACCCTGCCATGAGTGTCACACTGCCTGCTCTGCAAGTGCCCCTAACTCCATGCCACTAGTGTCCCACTACCTGCTCTGCAAGTGGCCCTGACACCCTGCCACTAGTGTCACACTGCCTGCCCTGCAAATGGCCCTGACACCCTGCCACTAGTGTCACACTGCCTGCCCTGCAAGTAGCCCTGCCTGCTCTGCAAGTGGCCCTGACAACCTGCCACTAGTGTCACACTACCTGCCTTGCAAGTGGCCCTGACACCCTGCCATGAGTGTCACATTGCCTGCCCTGCAAGTGGCCCTGATACCCTGCCACTAGTGTCACACTGCCTGCTCTGCAAGTGCCCCTAATTCCATGCCACTAGTGTCAAACTGCCTGCTCTGCAAGTGGCCCTGACACCCTGCCACTAGTGTCACACTGCCTGCCCTGCAGGTGGCCCTGACACCGTGCCACTAGTGTCCCACTGCCTGCTCTTCAAGTGGCCCTGACAACCTGCCACTAGTGTCACACTACCTGCCTTGCAAGTGGCCCTGACACCCTGCCATGAGTGTCACACTGCCTGCTCTGCAAGTGCCCCTAACTCCATGCCACTAGTGTCACACTGCCTGCCCTGCAAGTGGCCCTGACACCCTGCCATGCGTGTCACACTGCCTGCCCTGCAAGTGGCGCTGACACCCTGCCACTAGTGTCACACTGCCTGCCCTGCAAGTGGCCCTGACACCCTGCCATGAGTGTCACATTGCCTGCCCTGCAAGTGGCCCTGATACCCTGCCACTAGTGTCACACTGCCTGCTCTGCAAGTGCCCCTAATTCCACGCCACTAGTGTCAAACTGCCTGCTCTGCAAGTGGCTCTTACACCCTGCCACTAGTGTCACACTGCCTGCCCTGCAAGTGGCCCTGACACCCTGCCACTAGTGTCCCACTGCCTGCTCTGCAAGTGGCCCTGACAACCTGCCACTAGTGTCACACTACCTGCCCTGCAAGTGGCCCTGACAACCTGCCACTAGTGTCACACTACCTGCCCTGCAAGTGCCCCTAACTCCACACCACTAGTGTCACATTGCCTGCCCTGCAAGTGGCCCTGACACCCTGCCACTAGTGTCACACTGCCTGCCATGCAAGTGGCCCTGACACCCTGCCATGAGTGTCACACTGCCTGCCCTGCAAGTGCCCCTAACTCCACGCCACTAGTGTCCCGCTGCCTGCCCTGCAAGTGGCCCTGACACCCTGCCACTAGTGTCACACTGCCTGCCCTGCAAGTGGCCCTGACACCCTGCCATGAGTGTCCCACTACCTGCTCTGTAAGTGGCCCTGACACCCTGCCATGAGTGTCACACTGCCTAACCTGCAAGTGCCCCTAACTCCCAGCCACTAGTGTCACACTGCCTGCCCTGCAAGTGGCCCTGCCACCCTGCCACTAGTGTCACACTGCCTGCCCTGCAAGTGGCCCTGACACCCTGCCACTAGTGTCACACTACCTGCCCTGCAAGTGGCCCTGACACCCTGCCATGAGTGTCACACTGCCTGCCCTGCAAGTGCCTCTAACTCCACGCCACTAGTGTCCCACTGCCTGCCCTGCAAGTGGCCCTGACACCCTGCCACTAGTGTCACACTGCCTGCCCTGCAAGTGGCCCTGACACCCTGCCACTAGTGTCCCACTACCTGCCCTGCAAGTGGCCCTGACACCCTGCCACTAGTGTCACACGGCCTGCTCTGCAAGCGGCCCTGACACCCTGCCACTAATGTCACACTGCCTGCTCTGCAAGTGCCCATATCTCCCCGCCACTAGGGTCCCACTGCCTGCCCTGCAAGTGGCCCTAACTCCACACCACTAGTGTCACACTGCCTGCCCTGCAAGTGGCCTTGACACCCTGCCACTAGTGTCACACTGACTTCTCTGCAAGTGGCCCTGACACCATGCCACTAGTGTCACACTGCCTGCCCTGCAAGTGGCCCTGACACCCTGCCACTAGTGTCCCACTGCCTGCCCTGCAAGTGGCCCTGACACCCTGCCATGAGTGTCACACTGCCTAACCTGCAAGTGCCCCTAACTCCACGCCACTAGTGTCCCACTACCTACTCTGCAAGTGGCCCTGACACCCTGCCACTAGTGGCACACTGCCTGCCCTGCAAGTGGCCCTGCCACCCTGCCACTAGTGTCCCACTGCCTGCTCTGCAAGTGGCCCTGCCACCCTGCCAGTAGTGTCCCACTGCCTGTCCTGCAAGTGGCCCTGACACCCTGCCACTAGTGTGCCGCTGCCTGTCCTGCAAGTGGCCCTGACACCCTTACACTAGTGTCCCACTGCCTGCCCTGCAAGTGGCCCTGACACCCTGCCAGTAGTGTCCCACTGCCTGCCCTGCAAGTGGCCCTGACACCCCGCCAGTAGTGTCACACTGCCTGCCCTGCAAGTGGCCCTGACACCCTGCCACTAGTGTCACACTGCCTGCTCTGCAAGTGCCCATAACTCCCCGCCACTAGGGTCCCACTGCCTGCCCTGCAAGTGGCCCTAACTCCCCGTCACTAGTGTCACACTGCCTGCTCTGCAAGTGGCCCTGAAACCCTGCCACTAGTGTCACACTGCCTGCCCTGCAAGTGGCCCTGACACCCTGCCACTAGTGTCACACTGCCTGCCCTACAAGTGGCCCTGACACCCTGCCATGAGTGTCACACTGCCTAACCTGCAAGTGCCCCTAACTCCACGCCACTAGTGTCCCACTACCTGCTCTGCAAGTGGCCCTGACACCCTGCCACTAGTGTCACACTGCCTGCCCTGCAAGTGGCCCTGACACCCTGCCACTAGTGTCACACTGCCTGCCCTGCAAGTGGCCCTGCCTGCTCTGCAAGTGGCCCTGACAACCTGCCACTAGTGTCACACTACCTGCCTTGCAAGTGGCCCTGACACCCTGCCATGAGTGTCACATTGCCTGCCCTGCAAGTGGCCCTGATACCCTGCCACTAGTGTCACACTGCCTGCTCTGCAAGTGCCCCTAATTCCACGCCACTAGTGTCAAACTGCCTGCTCTGCAAGTGGCCCTGACACCCTGCCACTAGTGTCACACTGCCTGCCCTGCAAGTGGCCCTGACACTCTGCCACTAGTGTCCCACTGCCTGCTCTGCAAGTGGCCCTGACAACCTGCCACTAGTGTCACACTACCTGCCTTGCAAGTGGCCTTGACACCCTGCCATGAGTGTCACACTGCCTGCTCTGCAAGTGCCCCTAACTCCATGCCACTAGTGTCACAC
The DNA here is from genome assembly GCF_040938575.1 of Ambystoma mexicanum. Classification (NCBI taxonomy): domain Eukaryota; kingdom Metazoa; phylum Chordata; class Amphibia; order Caudata; family Ambystomatidae; genus Ambystoma; species Ambystoma mexicanum. The sequence continues at coordinate 1,162,381,987 of NC_090941.1, read as the reverse complement.
TGCCTGCCCTGCAAGTGGCCCTGACACCCTGCCATGCGTGTCACACTGCCTGCCCTGCAAGTGGCCCTGACACCCTGCCACTAGTGTCACACTGCCTGCCCTGCAAGTGGCCCTGACACCCTGCCATGAGTGTCACATTGCCTGCCCTGCAAGTGGCCCTGATACCCTGCCACTAGTGTCACACTGCCTGCTCTGCAAGTGCCCCTAATTCCACGCCACTAGTGTCAAACTGCCTGCTCTGCAAGTGGCCCTGACACCCTGCCACTAGTGTCACACTGCCTGCCCTGCAAGTGGCCCTGACACTCTGCCACTAGTGTCCCACTGCCTGCTCTGCAAGTGGCCCTGACAACCTGCCACTAGTGTCACACTACCTGCCTTGCAAGTGGCCTTGACACCCTGCCATGAGTGTCACACTGCCTGCTCTGCAAGTGCCCCTAACTCCATGCCACTAGTGTCCCACTGCCTGCCCTGCAAGTGGCCCTGACACCCTGCCACTAGTGTCACACTGCCTGCCCTGTAAGTGGCCCTGACACCCTGCCACTAGTGTCCCACTACCTGCCCTGCAAGTGGCCCTGACACCCTGCCATGAGTGTCACACTTCCCGCCCTGCAAGTGCCCCTAACTCCCCGCCACTAGTGTTACACTGCCTGCCTTGAAAGTGGCCCTGACACCCTGCCACTAGTGTCACACTGCCTGCTCTGCAAGTGGCCCTGCCACCCTGCCACTAGTGTCACACTGCCTGCTCTGCAAGTGCCCATAACTCCCCGCCACTAGGGTCCCACTGCCTGCCCTGCAAGTGGCCCTAACTCCCCGCCACTAGTGTCACACTGCCTGCTCTGCAAGTGGCCCTGAAACCCTGCCACTAGTGTCACACTGCCTGCCCTGCAAGTGGCCCTGACACCCTGCCACTAGTGTCACACTGCCTGCCCTACAAGTGGCCCTGACACCCTGCCATGAGTGTCACACTGCCTAACCTGCAAGTGCCCCTAACTCCATGCCACTAGTGTCCCACTACCTGCTCTGCAAGTGGCCCTGACACCCTGCCACTAGTGTCACACTGCCTGCCCTGCAAGTGGCCCTGACACCCTGCCACTAGTGTCACACTGCCTGCCCTGCAAGTGGCCCTGCCTGCTCTTCAAGTGGCCCTGACAACCTGCCACTAGTGTCACACTACCTGCCTTGCAAGTGGCCCTGACACCCTGCCATGAGTGTCACATTGCCTGCCCTGCAAGTGGCCCTGATACCCTGCCACTAGTGTCACACTGCCTGCTGTGCAAGTGCCCCTAATTCCACGCCACTAGTGTCAAACTGCCTGCTCTGCAAGTGGCCCTGACACCCTGCCACTAGTGTCACACTGCCTGCCCTGCAAGTGGCCCTGACACCCTGCCATGAGTGTCACACTGCCTGCTATGCAAGTGCCCCTAACTCCATGCCACTAGTGTCACACTGCCTGCCCTGCAAGTGGCCCTGACACCCTGCCATGCGTGTCACACTGCCTGCCCTGCAAGTGGCCCTGACACCCTGCCACTAGTGTCACACTGCCTGCCCTGCAAGTGGCCCTGACACCCTGCCATGAGTGTCACATTGCCTGCCCTGCAAGTGGCCCTGATACCCTGCCACTAGTGTCACACTGCCTGCTCTGCAAGTGCCCCTAATTCCACGCCACTAGTGTCAAACTGCCTGCTCTGCAAGTGGCCCTGACACCCTGCCACTAGTGTCACACTGCCTGCCCTGCAAGTGGCCCTGACACTCTGCCACTAGTGTCCCACTGCCTGCTCTGCAAGTGGCCCTGACAACCTGCCACTAGTGTCACACTACCTGCCTTGCAAGTGGCCTTGACACCCTGCCATGAGTGTCACACTGCCTGCTCTGCAAGTGCCCCTAACTCCATGCCACTAGTGTCCCACTGCCTGCCCTGCAAGTGGCCCTGACACCCTGCCACTAGTGTCACACTGCCTGCCCTGTAAGTGGCCCTGACACCCTGCCACTAGTGTCCCACTACCTGCCCTGCAAGTGGCCCTGACACCCTGCCATGAGTGTCACACTTCCCGCCCTGCAAGTGCCCCTAACTCCCTGCCACTAGTGTTACACTGCCTGCCTTGAAAGTGGCCCTGACACCCTGCCACTAGTGTCACACTGCCTGCTCTGCAAGTGGCCCTGCCACCCTGCCACTAGTGTCACACTGCCTGCTCTGCAAGTGCCCATAACTCCCCGCCACTAGGGTCCCACTGCCTGCCCTGCAAGTGGCCCTAACTCCCCGCCACTAGTGTCACACTGCCTGCTCTGCAAGTGGCCCTGAAACCCTGCCACTAGTGTCACACTGCCTGCCCTGCAAGTGGCCCTGACACCCTGCCACTAGTGTCACACTGCCTGCCCTACAAGTGGCCCTGACACCCTGCCATGAGTGTCACACTGCCTAACCTGCAAGTGCCCCTAACTCCATGCCACTAGTGTCCCACTACCTGCTCTGCAAGTGGCCCTGACACCCCGCCACTAGTGTCACACTGCCTGCTCTGCAAGTGGCCCTGAAACCCTGCCACTAGTGTCACACTGCCTGCCCTGCAAGTGGCCCTGACACCCTGCCACTAGTGTCACACTGCCTGCCCTACAAGTGGCCCTGACACCCTGCCATGAGTGTCACACTGCCTAACCTGCAAGTGCCCCTAACTCCATGCCACTAGTGTCCCACTACCTGCTCTGCAAGTGGCCCTGACACCCTGCCACTAGTGTCACACTGCCTGCCCTGCAAGTGGCCCTGACACCCTGCCACTAGTGTCACACTGCCTGCCCTGCAAGTGGCCCTGCCTGCTCTGCAAGTGGCCCTGACAACCTGCCACTAGTGTCACACTACCTGCCTTGCAAGTGGCCCTGACACCCTGCCATGAGTGTCACATTGCCTGCCCTGCAAGTGGCCCTGATACCCTGCCACTAGTGTCACACTGCCTGCTGTGCAAGTGCCCCTAATTCCACGCCACTAGTGTCAAACTGCCTGCTCTGCAAGTGGCCCTGACACCCTGCCACTAGTGTCACACTGCCTGCCCTGCAAGTGGCCCTGACACCCTGCCATGAGTGTCACACTGCCTGCTATGCAAGTGCCCCTAACTCCATGCCACTAGTGTCACACTGCCTGCCCTGCAAGTGGCCCTGACACCCTGCCACTAGTGTCACACTGCCTGCCCTACAAGTGGCCCTGACACCCTGCCATGAGTGTCACACTGCCTAACCTGCAAGTGCCCCTAACTCCACGCCACTAGTGTCCCACTACCTGCTCTGCAAGTGGCCCTGACACCCTGCCACTAGTGTCACACTGCCTGCCCTGCAAGTGGCCCTGACACCCTGCCACTAGTATCACACTGCTTGCCCTGCAAGTGGCCCTGCCTGCTCTGCAAGTGGCCCTGACAACCTGCCACTAGTGTCACACTACCTGCCCTGCAAGTGGCCCTGATACCCTGCCACTAGTGTCACACTGCCTGCTCTGCAAGTGCCCCTAATTCCACGCCACTAGTGTCAAACTGCCTGCTCTGCAAGTGGCCCTGACACCCCGCCACTAGTGTCACACTGCCTGCCCTGCAGGTGGCCCTGACACCGTGCCACTAGTGTCCCACTGCCTGCTCTGCAAGTGGCCCTGACAACCTACCACTAGTGTCACACTACCTGCCTTGCAAGTGGCCCTGACACCCTGCCATGAGTGTCACACTGCCTGCTCTGCAAGTGCCCCTAACTCCATGCCACTAGTGTCACACTGCCTGCCCTGCAAGTGGCCCTGACACCCTGCCATGCGTGTCACACTGCCTGCCCTGCAAGTGGCCCTGACACCCTGCCACTAGTGTCACACTGCCTGCCCTGCAAGTGGCCCTGACACCCTGCCATGAGTGTCACATTGCCTGCCCTGCAAGTGGCCCTGATACCCTGCCACTAGTGTCACACTGCCTGCTCTGCAAGTGCCCCTAATTCCTCGCCACTAGTGTCAAACTGCCTGCTCTGCAAGTGGCTCTGACACCCTGCCACTAGTGTCACACTGCCTGCCCTGCAAGTGGCCCTGACACCCTGCCACTAGTGTCCCACTGCCTGCTCTGCAAGTGGCCCTGACAACCTGCCACTAGTGTCACACTACCTGCCCTGCAAGTGGCCCTGACACCCTGCCATGAGTGTCACACTGCCTGCCCTGCAAGTGCCCCTAACTCCACACCACTAGTGTCATATTGCCTGCCCTGCAAGTGGCCCTTACACCCTGCCACTAGTGTCACACTGCCTGCCATGCAAGTGGCCCTGACACCCTGCCATGAGTGTCACACTGCCTGCCCTGCAAGTGCCCCTAACTCCACGCCACTAGTGTCCCACTGCCTGCCCTGCAAGTGGCCCTGACACCCTGCCACTAGTGTCACACTGCCTGCCCTGCAAGTGGCCCTGACACCCTGCCATGAGTGTCCCACTACCTGCTCTGCAAGTGGCCCTGACACCCTGCCATGAGTGTCACACTGCCTATCCTGCAAGTGCCCCTAACTCCCAGCCACTAGTGTCACACTGCCTGCCCTGCAAGTGGCCCTGCCACCCTGCCACTAGTGTCACACTGCCTGCCCTGCAAGTGGCCCTGACACCCTGCCATGAGTGTCACACTGCCTGCCCTGCAAGTGCCTCTAACTCCACGCCACTAGTGTCCCACTGCCTGCCCTGCAAGTGGCCCTGACACCCTGCCACTAGTGTCACACTGCCTGCCCTGCAAGTGGCCCTGACACCCTGCCACTAGTGTCCCACTACCTGCCCTGCAAGTGGCCCTGACACCCTGCCACTAGTGTCACACTGCCTGCTCTGCAAGCGGCCCTGACACCCTGCCACTAATGTCACACTGCCTGCTTTGCAAGTGCCCATATCTCCCCGCCACTAGGGTCCCACTGCCTGCCCTGCAAGTGGCCCTAACTCCACACCACTAGTGTCACACTGCCTGCCCTGCAAGTGGCCCTGACACCCTGCCACTAGTGTCACACTGCCTTCTCTGCAAGTGGCCCTGATACCCTGCCACTAGTGTCACACTGCCTGCCCTGCAAGTGGCCCTGACACCCTGCCACTATTGTCACACTGCCTGCCCTGCAAGTGGCCCTGACACCCTGCCATGAGTGTCACACTGCCTAACCTGCAAGTGCCCCTAACTCCACGCCACTAGTGTCCCACTACCTGCTCTGCAAGTGGCCCTGACACCCTGCCACTAGTGGCACACTGCCTGCCCTGCAAGTGGCCCTGCCACCCTGCCACTAGTGTCCCACTGCCTGCTCTGCAAGTGGCCCTGCCACCCTGCCAGTAGTGTCCCACTGCCTGCTCTGCAAGTGTCCCTGACACCCTGCCAGTAGTGTCCCACTGCCTGTCCTGCAAGTGGCCCTGACACCCTGCCACTAGTGTGCCGCTGCCTGCCCTGCAAGTGGCCCTGACACCCTGACACTAGTGTCCCACTGCCTGCCCTGCAAGTGGCCCTGACACCCTGCCAGTAGTGTCCCACTGCCTGCCCTGCAAGTTGCCCTGACACCCCGCCAGTAGTGTCACACTGCCTGCCCTGAAAGTGGCCCTGACACCCTGCCACTACTGTTCCACTGCCTGCCTTGCAAGTGGCCCTGACACCCTGCCACTAGTGTCCCACTGCCTGCCCTGCAAGTGGCCCTGACACCCTGCCACTAGTGTCACACTACCTGCCCTGCAAGTGGCCCTGACACCCTGCCATGAGTGTCACACTGCCTGCCCTGTAAGTGCCCCTAACTCCACGCCACTAGTGTCCCACTGCCTGCCCTGCAAGTGGCCCTGACACCCTGCCACTAGTGTCACACTGCCTGCCCTGTAAGTGGCCCTGCCACCCTGCCACTAGTGTTCCACTACCTGCCCTGCAAGTGGCCCTGACACCCTGCCATGAGTGTCACACTTCCCGCCCTGCAAGTGCCCCTAACTCCCCGCCACTAGTGTCACACTGCCTGCCTTGAAAGTGGCCCTGACACCCTGCCACTAGTGTCACACTGCCTGCTCTGCAAGTGGCCCTGCCACCCTGCCACTAGTGTCACACTGCCTGCTCTGCAAGTGCCCATAACTCCCCGCCACTAGGGTCCCACTGCCTGCCCTGCAAGTGGCCCTAACTCCCCGCCACTAGTGTCACACTGCCTGCTCTGCAAGTGGCCCTGAAACCCTGCCACTAGTGTCACACTGCCTGCCCTGCAAGTGGCCCTGACACCCTGCCACGAGTGTCACACTGCCTAACCTGCAAGTGCCCCTAACTCCACGCCACTAGTGTCCCACTACCTGCTCTGCAAGTGGCCCTGACACCCTGCCACTAGTGTCACACTGCCTGCCCTGCAAGTGGCCCTGACACCCTGCCACTAGTGTCACACTGCCTGCCCTGCAAGTGGCCCTGCTTGCTCTGCAAGTGGCCCTGACAACCGGCCACTAGTGTCACACTACCTGCCTTGCAAGTGGCCCTGACACCCTGCCATGAGTGTCACATTGCTTGCCCTGCAAGTGGCCCTGATACCCTGCTACTAGTGTCACACTGCCTGCTCTGCAAGTGCCCCTAATTCCATGCCACTAGTGTCAAACTGCCTGCTCTGCAAGTGGCCCTGACACCCTGCCACTAGTGTCACACTGCCTGCCCTGCAAGTGGCCCTGACACTCTGCCACTAGTGTCCCACTGCCTGCTCTGCAAGTGGCCCTGACAACCTGCCACTAGTGTCACACTACCTGCCTTGCAAGTGGCCTTGACACCCTGCCATGAGTGTCACACTGCCTGCTCTGCAAGTGCCCCTAACTCCATGCCACTAGTGTCACACTGCCTGCCCTGCAAGTGGCCCTGACACCCTGCCATGCGTGTCACACTGCCTGCCCTGCAAGTGGCCCTGACACCCTGCCACTAGTGTCACACTGCCTGCCCTGAAAGTGGCCCTGACACCCTGCCATGAGTGTCACATTGCCTGCCCTGCAAGTGGCCCTGATACCCTGCCACTAGTGTCACACTGCCTGCTCTGCAAGTGCCCCTAATTCCACGCCACTAGTGTCAAACTGCCTGCTCTGCAAGTGGCCCTGACAACCTGCCACTAGTGTCACACTACCTGCCCTGCAAGTGGCCCTGACACCCTGCCATGAGTGTCACACTGCCTGCCCTGCAAGTGCCCCTAACTCCACACCATTAGTGTCACATTGCCTGCCCTGCAAGTGGCCCTGATACCCTGCCACTAGTGTCACACTGCCTGCCATGCATGTGGCCCTGACACCCTGCCATGAGTGTCACACTGCCTGCCCTGCAAGTGCCCCTAACTCCACGCCACTAGTGTCCCACTGCCTGCCCTGCAAGTGGCCCTGACACCCTGCCACTAGTGTGACACTGCCTGCCCTGCAAGTGGCCCTGACACCCTGCCATGAGTGTCACACTGCCTAACCTGCAAGTGCCCCTAACTCACCGCCACTAGTGTCACACTGCCTGCCCTGCAAGTGGCCCTGCCACCCTGCCACTAGTGTCACACTGCCTGCCCTGCAAGTGGCCCTGACACCCTGCCACTAGTGTCACACTACCTGCCCTGCAAGTGGCCCTGACACCCTGCCATGAGTGTCACACTGCCTGCCCTGCAAGTGCCTCTAACTCCATGCCACTAGTGTCCCACTGCCTGCCCTGCAAGTGGCCCTGACACCCTGCCACTAGTGTCACACTGCCTGCCCTGAAAGTGGCCCTGACACCCTGCCACTAGTGTCCCACTACCTGCCCTGCAAGTGGCCCTGACACCCTGCCACTAGTGTCACACTGCCTGCCCTGCAAGTGGCCCTGCCTGCTCTGCAAGTGGCCCTGACAACCTGCCACTAGTGTCACACTACCTGCCTTGCAAGTGGCCCTGACACCCTGCCATGAGTGTCACATTGCCTGCCCTACAAGTGGCCCTGATACCCTGCCACTAGTGTCACACTGCTGAAGGTACGCATGCATATGTAATGTTGTGCTCACACTTGGAGTTTGTACTAATCACCATATGCGTTAAAAGAATGTACCCTTTTGTTAAAAGAAGAGGCATTCTCTTTATACAGCGGCGTTTAAGACCTGCTGACCTGGCAAGAACTTGTTTTTAACAGAAGAATTGTGTTTGGTCACTGTATGTCGAAGCATGCTGAGCCTGCTAAAACTATCTGCAGATTACGGGTGGGGGAAGGAATGAGTAAGCATAGCCTTGAGCACAGAGATACGGGCACAAAGGGGCACGAAAGAATGTGAAGACCGGGATAACAGGAAACCACGATAGACCACGATAGCAAATGTGCAATGGTTGTTCGTTAAACTCCAACTGGATACTTCAGATAAGCTCCAACTGGAGATCTGCCCTGGGGTGGACGTGTTCTATGTGCAAGGCAATGTAAACAGGAAAGTATAAAAGAGCATGATGTGTAGAGGAAGGTGCGGCGCTTCGACGACTTGCTTTGCGAGACGTTTGAACTTGCAGCCCATTCGCGAATGCTTGTGCATTAATAAAGTAATGTTTACTTGGCTCTTTTCTGTCTGAGTTATTGCAGGGTCCCTCATTGTACTGGTTATGGTGACGGCGAGAAATCGCACCCACAATTTTGGTGTCAGAAGTGGGACGCGAAGGAGCGACAGTCCGTCACTGGGTGAGGAACGCCGCGGCGGAACCGGAGAAGGAATTGATCACGGGGCCCCAACAACTGAATCCGCACCTTTGATTGCAACCAACGCGTCATCCTTGTTTTTCCGGCTCCGTCGGCGGTGGAACAGCAGGCTGTCGCCCTTCGGGTCCGGAACACTCTGGCGGGACCCTTAAGCTAAGTGGTATGGATGGATGCATGATGGAATAAGGAAATAACTCTTTAGGGTTTATGAAGAGGACAGTGGTATGTCCGTCTATGGAATAATAATGATGAAATGGTGATGTATTGATATTGGTATGGTGATATATGTCAGGAGGATGTACTGTTAATGTTAGCCTATTAATGCACATTTGGGAAAGGTGAGTGTTTTTAGGCAATTGTGGTATACCAACAAAATGGGTCAAGCGGCTTCCAGCAAGAGTGGTATAGGCAAGAGACACTATGCCCCTCTTGAAGGAACCCCTGCATTTGATATGTTGATTAAACATGGATTGAATTCAACATTGTTCTTAAGAGAATGGTCTGAATATACAAAAGATTCGATTGAGCATAAATGGCCAGACACTGGGTCCTTTGATGTGGACCGCATATCCAAAGTAGAAATAGAATTAGTAAAAAGACGGGTCAGACCCGCACAGTTTGAGGCTATACAACTATGGAGGGTAGAAGCAATGCGCAGGCGCAATGCTCAGAACGAACAAAAGGCAAAGGGGCAGAAGAGAACAGTAAATCAAAAATTACATGACCTAGAGATAAAAGAGAAGGATGAGAAACTAGACCAGTTGGATAGACGTATGATGATTAAGAATAGCGGGGGTATGTATCCTGCCTTGCCGGCGCCTCGGTATGAAGATGTGATAGGACTAGAAGCAGAACAAACAACGACTGAATTGTTATTTCCAGGGGCTACGGCTCCTTCGAGAGAAGGTGAGGGTGAGAGGGCGGAATTCCCAATGAAGTATGGAGACCCAGATAGGTTGATAGACCATAGGAGAACGACTACTGTAGAAAAGGATAGAGATGGAGACTTGCAAATCCTTATGACCGGGCTGTATGGCACACCCCTCAATGACAGCCTACGGGACCAATTGGGGCATTTGACACCTTTGGAATTTAGGACAGTGGCCACTAAACTATATACCTTTTATGAGGGTAACTGTAAATTGAGAGGACAGAGTACTGCGGATCTGCCCTCAGCATATCAGGACGCTGTCGCGTTACTACCAGTGACTGCGTCCAGTGTTCAGTTATGGGGATGTATGTCCGAGATAATAGCGGAAGTAATAAGGGGAGGTGTTGAATGGGAGAAGGAAAAGAGGGCATGGGAAAGAGAGGTGAAGGAAAGAGAGGCTAAACTCAAAGATGCAGACCAGGCGGGCCAAAACGTAGCTAATCGTATGATAGCATCCATACACTCGCAGTCCATGTCCACCCTGGTGAGTCTGATGGAGGGCCTTGGCTGGCCTATACAAGTAAACGTAATTAAATATCTTCTTATTAGGGTGGAGGATATAGAAGAGGAAAAGGAGCCTAGATATGTGTCCCAGTGGAATAGGATTAAGACAGAATTGGATAAGAAACTGCTATCTAATATAAGAGTGGATGATTCTGGGGCGGAAGAATGGAGAATGGCTAAGGTGGAGAAACTGTTAAAAGATTATAAAAAAATAAAAGAGAAAAACCTTAGTCATCAGTCCTCTGCTTCATCACCAGTGCAGGCCCTTGTAAGTGAACAAACAAACATGGAAAAGTTACTATCAATGCCAATGAGAGAGTGTCAACCCACCATAGATGCAGTTACTGGTAACATGATGCGCACCTATGTGTATGTCCCCTTATCTCGAATAGAATTGATGCATATCACCAAGTCCATCCCCGACCCCCGTATAGACCCGGCAGGATTCTGCAAAGAAGTGGGAAAGCTATTCAGACCCGGGTTATTTACTGTAGAGGATGTAGATAACATATTGTTAGCTATTGTCCCAGAGGAGATATGGACCCCCTTTCGTGCCAAAGACAATGATACAATAAAATAGAAAGATGTAATGGAGGCGAGTAAAAATAGGAAACTGCATGAGGAATATCCCGAACCCCTAAGGGGGCATGGCATGGCAGTCCTGAGGGCTCTAGAAAAGGTATTACCCCCATTTGATGTGAATGTGGAGAAACTGTCTGCTGTGATACAGGGCGCAAGTGAGGAAGTAGCACAGTACTTCCTGCGTTACGAAGCAGCATTTAAAGCACACAGTGGGCTAGAGATAGGGTCTGAGACGGGCCAACGGTACTTTGCCACAAACTTTATAGAAGGGCTCCACGGGCCAATCCAGGAGAACATTAGGAAGGCAGAAAGTACGTGGATGACTAGAAACCCCCGGGATCTCCTCGAAATGGCCAGGTATTATGAAAGAGGAGAAAGAGTAAAGGGACAACAAAAGGCACGACAAGAGAAGGATCTAAAAACCAAAGTGTTGATGCAACAGTTGCATCAAGGGCCCCAAGGCAGGTATAACTACAATAATAATGGCCCGTCACAGGGCTATTGTAGCAACATGATAGGGGGCCAAGGGACAGGTAGAGGTACAGTGCAAGGAGGTGCGCTATATGGGAGGAGGGATGGGCTACCCCAAGATGTATGTGCCTTCTGCAAGAGACCCGGACACTGGAAATCCCAGTGTCCCCAGAGTGGTGGGAGAGGAAGGGGCGTACGGCCCCCTTTACAGACAACATTTGCCCCAGGAAATAGGACTGGTGGGTACGGCAATCAAGACAATAGAATGTTTAAACCCCCTCAACCCAATGCCTTTGACGGACAAGCAAGAGGGGATGTTCCCTGGCCGGCCCCGCCTCCCCCCAATCTACTGTATCAGCCACAACAAACAACACAAGTACAAGGTGTATGCCAGGGCGAAGGATGTGGGGAAGGGGTATACTATAATGACGACTTCCAGGATAACAAAAGTGATATGTCCTGAGGAGGCCGAAATGAGACAGCGGGAGTGGTACAAGTACCTATATATCAGAGGGGGCCTTATGCCTCCATTAGGATCGGCCCCCACCGAAACTTGAGATGTCTGGTAGACACGGGAGCTGGAAACAGTTCCGTGAATATCAGAGCCGTCCCCGCTGTCCCATTATCGGATAAAAGCAAGGTATCAGTTGGATTTGGGGGAAATCCAATAAAGACTCCTGTAAGTGAAATAGTAGAGGCGGAACTTCATGGGGTAAAATGGGAGAATGGGTGGCTATTGACCAATCACTGCCCAGAAAACTTGTTAGGTATTGATGCATTAAAGACACTAGGGGCCACAATATATTGCTCCCCTCAGGGGGTGAGAATGACTATAAGCAAACCTATGGGTATGATAGGAGTAACGCAAATCCTGCCCCCGGAACTCCAAGACATCCCGAATGAACTATGGGCCACTCATGGGAATGATGTAGGGGTGTTGGATGTTTCCCCAGTAGTAATCAAATTAAAGCCCGGTGCCAGGTTGCCCAGGATAAAACAATATCGCATATCACACGAGGGAGAGCAGGCACTATATCAAATAGTACAGGATATGATACGGTTAGGGGTGGTAGAGCCAACAAATGATAGCCCTTGTAACTCTCCGATCCTTCCAGTACACAAGAAAGGTGATGAAGCGGTACCCTATCGTTTCATTATTGATTTGAGGGAGATAAACAAAATAGTAGAACCCAGATATCCAGTTGTCCCTAATATTGCAAGTGTACTCACTTTAATTCCCAAAACAGCTAAATGGTTTACGGTAATTGATTTGAAAAATGCCTTCTTCAGCATTCCTATTGCCGAAGAAAGCAGGTACCTGTTTAGTTTCACTCTTCGAGATAGACAGTACCAATTTACTAGAGCCCCGCAGGGATATACAATATCGATACAATATGTTGATGATTTGCTATTATGTGCAGCCACCGAAGAGGAATGCCATTATGTGACCAGATTGGTGCTAATGCACTTATCAGAAAATAAGCACAAGGTAGCCCCAGCCAAAATGCAGTATGTAAAACAAAAGGTCCATTATTTAGGCTTTGAGTTGTCCGAAGAGGGGCGAACTCTGTCTACTGATCGCATTGCTTTGATACAGTCCATAGAAGGCCCCGACACGGCAAAAGGTCTCCGAAGGATAATTGGTGTTTTATCCTATTGTAGGCACTGGATTCCTGAATTCTCTGTATTGATCCAGCCCATGCTAAAAGCCTTAAAAGAAGTACAAGAAAACGGACCATTAGAATGGACACCTGAGATGGAAAAAGCCCTGACAGCTATGAAAGATGTTTTATGCCACGCACCGGCCTTAGGCACACCTGATTATACCAAGAGATTTTGCCTTTTTGTTGATGAACAGGAAGGTTGCGCTGTGTCAGTCTTAACGCAGGAACAAGGGGGTAAACAGAGACCATGTGCATATTTCTCCAGTGCTCTGGACTCAGTAGCTCGAGGCCTACCCCCATGCATGAGAGCAGTGGCCGCAGCAGTGACAGCCCTAAAACAAAGTGCAGGTATCATCCTAGGGAGCGAAGTGACAGTAAAAGTCCCACATGCGGTGGACGTTCTCCTGAATAGAGTGCATACACAGCATTTGACCACAGCTAGACTCACACAGTATGAGATGATTCTGTTTGCAGTAATGTAAAAATCGAACGATGTAACACTTTGAATCCAGTGACACTGCTTCCTTTGCCCGTCTCACCTAATGACATTAGGCATGATTGTGTGATCCAAATGGAAGAACACACTAAGGGTAGAGCAGACCTGCAAGACACCCCGCTGGTTGATAATGAGGGTATATTATTCTGTGATGGTTCCTGTTTCAAACTGCCTAATGGGGAGACAACAGCAGGGTATGCTGTAACCACAGGGGAGCGGTTGAGTGAGAGTGGGAAAGTGTGTGAAAAATCGGCCCAGGCAGCCAAATTGATTGCACTAACGAGAGCATTAGTGTTAAGCAGCGGTATGAAAGTGACAATTTATACGGATTCAGCCTACGCCCATGGGGTGGTTTGCAGTTTTGGTAAACTCTGGGGAGAGCGTGGGTTTTTAACCTCCCAAGGTGATACTATTAAACATGCCCAATTGATTGCTGAATTATTACAAGCCCTTACGTTGCCCAAGATGGTGGCCATAGTGAAATGCCCAGCGCATAAAAGGACTCTAGATTATGTCACGCAAGGAAACTCCTTAGCCGACCAGATGGCTAAACTAGCTGCCACAAGGGATACACGGTGGGAGGCCCGACAACTCATAGTGGGGAGGGATGTGACTATGGAAGGGACGAAGGAGCGCATAAAGGAAATCCAAGCAGATGCAACCATTGAAGAAAGACTATCTTGGCACAAGAATGATCAATACGAGGAGACGGTAGATGGGCTATGGGCACATACCAATACGAATACTTGGGTACTACCTGATGCATACTTACCTGTGATAGTGAGTGTGGCTCATGGTCCAACTCACGTTAACGCAAGGACTATGGAAGAAGTTTTGAGTGCTGTGTGGTACAACAAAAGATTGGGAATGTATTGTCGTCAATGGGCAAAACAATGTGAAATATGTGTTCTATACAATGTGGGGAAAGGTGTACCAGCCCCGGCGGGCCACAGTAAGTTACCCACCTGCCCTTTTGAGGTGGTGTATATGGACTTTATACAGCTGGAGCCTGTAAATAAACATTCCTACTGTTTGGTGATGAGATGTGGGTTCTCAGGATGGGTGGAAGCATATCCCCTGCGGGACAATAGTGCCACCTCCACAGCACAATGCATATTGAAACACTGGGTGCCCTTGTATACGGTCCCCAGATATCTATGGTCTGACAATGGGACTCATTTTACTGGTGAAGTAGTACGCAAAGTTTGCAAGGCCCTTGGTATTGATCAACGCTTCCACGCAGTTTTTCATCCTCAATCAGCTGGGATTATAGAGGGCACAAATAAGGTACTGAAGAACAAACTGGCAAAGGCTTGTGCTGAAACGGGACTGAAATGGCCGGATGCATTGCCTATTGCATTATTGAGTATGCGTACTATGCCTAAGCGTACACATGGTTTATCTCCTTTCGAAATTGTTATGGGGCGTCCACCAAGTATTGGGACCCCCATATCACCTAAGAGATTGTCTGAGCAAGCATGGCCTGCATTACAACAGTACTGTATTGGGTTAACTAATAGACTGATTTCTATTAATGCACAGGTGAACGCAGTAGCTCCATCTCCTCTGATAGGAGAAGGTCACGACGTGCAGCCCGGTGACTGGGTTGTTATAAAAGCCTTCGATCGCACCAGCGGACTGCAACCCAGATGAGGGGCCCGTTTCAGGTGCTCCTCACAACACAAACTGCGGTAAAAGTTGATGGCAAATCGCACTGGTACCACGTGAATCACATCAAGAAGACGCTTCCATTACTGATTCCTCCAGAAAAGGGAACCAACCAACCCCAGGTTGCAACAGTACTGCCAGACGCCATTAGTAGGTGTGCCCATCGCCTCCGATCCCGTGACGTGTATGTGCCAAGCAACGTGTAAGGACACTGTTTTGAACTTTGATCATTAGGGAGATGAACATTTGGACTCTCTTGTTGGTTTTAGCAGGATTGTGCCTTACTGAAGACAACGGGCTTGTAGCCTGAAGGGCCTCCGGCGTTCCCCTCATGGGACAGGCACTACGAGACGTGGGACAGATCGGATGAAGGTTTTCAGTGAGACCTACCACTATTAGAGTAATAAGGACACTGGTGCTTTAAATAGGGGATACAGCTATATCGCTAGGTTGCATCTGATACGCATACATACCTATAATTGAGCCACATACTGAATTATGTCTGCACCCGTATATGCTGGTTTAATCCCTGAGCAGATAAATGTATGCTCCCCAAACACAGAAGGTAAGAGAAAAACACCACTTTGCACCACAAGGAACAAAATCTTATTTTTTGTATGCTCGATAGTAGGCAGGTCCTTACGCCCATACTGGTTCTAGCAGCAATAGTTGTAGGAATTTGTCTCTGCATCCAATGCTTCCCGGTATGTGTGTCGTGCTGTGTTTCCATGTGTTCTTCCAGCATAACGCGCCTAAATCCAATGGATAAAAGCCATGTACAACAGGAATTTTTTGACATGGGAGGCCTGGAGAAGATTATGGTACATACAGTATGTAATGATGTTGCTTTCCTGCCATCTGCTTATGCTAGGACTGTTTAGATTGATGCTCAAGTGTGAGCAAAGGGTGGATTGAAGGTACGCATGCATATGTAATGTTGTGCTCACACTTGGAGTTTGTACTAATCACCATATGCGTTAAAAGAATGTAACCTTTTGTTAAAAGAAGAGGCATTCTCTTTATACAGCGGCGTTTAAGACCTGCTGACCTGGCAAGAACTTGTTTTTAACAGAAGAATTGTGTTTGGTCACTGTATGTCGAAGCATGCTGAGCCTGCTAAAACTATCTGCAGATTACGGGTGGGGGAAGGAATGAGTAAGCATAGCCTTGAGCACAGAGATACGGGCACAAAGGGGCACGAAAGAATGTGAAGACCGGGATAACAGGAAACCACGATAGACCACGATAGCAAATGTGCAATGGTTGTTCGTTAAACTCCAACTGGATACTTCAGATAAGCTCCAACTGGAAATACGCCCTGGGGTGGACGTGTTCTATGTGCAAGGCAATGTAAACAGGAAAGTATAAAAGAGCATGATGTGGAGAGGAAGGTGCGGCACTTCGACGACCTGCTTTGCGAGACGTTTGAACTTGCAGCCCATTCGCGAATGCTTGTGCATTAATAAAGTAATGTTTACTTGGCTCTTTTCTGTCTGAGTTATTGCAGGGTCCCTCATTGTACTGGTTATGGTGACGGCGAGAAATCGCACCCACATTGCCTGCTCTGCAAGTGCCCCTAATTCCACGCCACTAGTGTCAAACTGCCTGCTCTGCAAGTGGCCCTGACATCCTGCCACTAGTGTCACACTGCCTGCCCTGCAAGTGGCCCTGACACCCTGCCACTAGTGTCCCACTGCCTGCTCTGCAAGTGGCCCTGACAACCTGCCACTAGTGTCACACTACCTGCCTTGCAAGTGGCCCTGACACCCTGCCATGAGTGTCACACTGCCTGCTCTGCAAGTGCCCCTAACTCCATGCCACTAGTGTCACACTGCCTGCCCTGCAAGTGTCCCTGACACCCTGCCACTAGTGTCACACTGCCTGCCCTACAAGTGGCCCTGACACCCTGCCATGAGTGTCACACTGCCTAACCTGCAAGTGCCCCTAACTCCACGCCACTAGTGTCCCACTACCTGCTCTGCAAGTGGCCCTGACACCCTGCCACTAGTGTCACACTGCCTGCCCTGCAAATGGCCCTGACACCCTGCCACTAGTGTCACACTGCCTGCCCTGCAAGTAGCCCTGCCTGCTCTGCAAGTGGCCCTGACAACCTGCCACTAGTGTCACACTACCTGCCTTGCAAGTGGCCCTGACACCCTGCCATGAGTGTCACATTGCCTGCCCTGCAAGTGGCCCTGATACCCTGCCACTAGTGTCACACTGCCTGCTCTGCAAGTGCCCCTAATTCCATGCCACTAGTGTCAAACTGCCTGCTCTGCAAGTGGCCCTGACACCCTGCCACTAGTGTCACACTGCCTGCCCTGCAGGTGGCCCTGACACTGTGCCACTAGTGTCCCACTGCCTGCTCTTCAAGTGGCCCTGACAACCTGCCACTAGTGTCACACTACCTGCCTTGCAAGTGGCCCTGACACCCTGCCATGAGTGTCACACTGCCTGCTCTGCAAGTGCCCCTAACTCCATGCCACTAGTGTCACACTGCCTGCCCTGCAAGTGGCCCTGACACCCTGCCATGCGTGTCACACTGCCTGCCCTGCAAGTGGCGCTGACACCCTGCCACTAGTGTCACACTGCCTGCCCTGCAAGTGGCCCTGACACCCTGCCATGAGTGTCACATTGCCTGCCCTGCAAGTGGCCCTGATACCCTGCCACTAGTGTCACACTGCCTGCTCTGCAAGTGCCCCTAATTCCACGCCACTAGTGTCAAACTGCCTGCTCTGCAAGTGGCTCTTACACCCTGCCACTAGTGTCACACTGCCTGCCCTGCAAGTGGCCCTGACACCCTGCCACTAGTGTCCCACTGCCTGCTCTGCAAGTGGCCCTGACAACCTGCCACTAGTGTCACACTACCTGCCCTGCAAGTGGCCCTGACACCCTGCCATGAGTGTCACACTGCCTGCCCTGCAAGTGCCCCTAACTCCACACCACTAGTGTCACATTGCCTGCCCTGCAAGTGGCCCTGACACCCTGCCACTAGTGTCACACTGCCTGCCATGCAAGTGGCCCTGACACCCTGCCATGAGTGTCACACTGCCTGCCCTGCAAGTGCCCCTAACTCCACGCCACTAGTGTCCCGCTGCCTGCCCTGCAAGTGGCCCTGACACCCTGCCACTAGTGTCACACTGCCTGCCCTGCAAGTGGCCCTGACACCCTGCCATGAGTGTCCCACTACCTGCTCTGCAAGTGGCCCTGACACCCTGCCATGAGTGTCACACTGCCTAACCTGCAAGTGCCCCTAACTCCCAGCCACTAGTGTCACACTGCCTGCCCTGCAAGTGGCCCTGCCACCCTGCCACTAGTGTCACACTGCCTGCCCTGCAAGTGGCCCTGCCACCCTGCCACTAGTGTCACACTGCCTGCCCTGCAAGTGGCCCTGACACCCTGCCACTAGTGTCACACTACCTGCCCTGCAAGTGGCCCTGACACCCTGCCATGAGTGTCACACTGCCTGCCCTGCAAGTGCCTCTAACTCCACGCCACTAGTGTCCCACTGCCTGCCCTGCAAGTGGCCCTGACACCCTGCCACTAGTGTCACACTGCCTGCCCTGCAAGTGGCCCTGACACCCTGCCACTAGTGTCCCACTACCTGCCCTGCAAGTGGCCCTGACACCCTGCCACTAGTGTCACACGGCCTGCTCTGCAAGCGGCCCTGACACCCTGCCACTAATGTCACACTGCCTGCTCTGCAAGTGCCCATATCTCCCCGCCACTAGGGTCCCACTGCCTGCCCTGCAAGTGGCCCTAACTCCACACCACTAGTGTCACACTGCCTGCCCTGCAAGTGGCCCTGACACCCTGCCACTAGTGTCACACTGCCTTCTCTGCAAGTGGCCCTGACACCCTGCCACTAGTGTCACACTGCCTGCCCTGCAAGTGGCCCTGACACCCTGCCACTAGTGTCCCACTGCCTGCCCTGCAAGTGGCCCTGACACCCTGCCATGAGTGTCACACTGCCTAACCTGCAAGTGCCCCTAACTCCACGCCACTAGTGTCCCACTACCTACTCTGCAAGTGGCCCTGACACCCTGCCACTAGTGGCACACTGCCTGCCCTGCAAGTGGCCCTGCCACCCTGCCACTAGTGTCCCACTGCCTGCTCTGCAAGTGGCCCTGCCACCCTGCCAGTAGTGTCCCACTGCCTGTCCTGCAAGTGGCCCTGACACCCTGCCACTAGTGTGCCGCTGCCTGTCCTGCAAGTGGCCCTGAAACCCTTACACTAGTGTCCCACTGCCTGCCCTGCAAGTGGCCCTGACACCCTGCCAGTAGTGTCCCACTGCCTGCCCTGCAAGTGGCCCTGACACCCCGCCAGTAGTGTCCCACTGCCTGCCCTGCAAGTGGCCCTGACACCCTGCCACTAGTGTCACACTGCCTGCTCTGCAAGTGCCCATAACTCCCCGCCACTAGGGTCCCACTGCCTGCCCTGCAAGTGGCCCTAACTCCCCGTCACTAGTGTCACACTGCCTGCTCTGCAAGTGGCCCTGAAACCCTGCCACTAGTGTCACACTGCCTGCCCTGCAAGTGGCCCTGACACCCTGCCACTAGTGTCACACTGCCTGCCCTACAAGTGGCCCTGACACCCTGCCATGAGTGTCACACTGCCTAACCTGCAAGTGCCCCTAACTCCACGCCACTAGTGTCCCACTACCTGCTCTGCAAGTGGCCCTGACACCCTGCCACTAGTGTCACACTGCCTGCCCTGAAAGTGGCCCTGACACCCTGCCACTAGTGTCACACTGCCTGCCCTGCAAGTGGCCCTGCCTGCTCTGCAAGTGGCCCTGACAACCTGCCACTAGTGTCACACTACCTGCCTTGCAAGTGGCCCTGACACCCTGCCATGAGTGTCACATTGCCTGCCCTGCAAGTGGCCCTGATACCCTGCCACTAGTGTCACACTGCCTGCTCTGCAAGTGCCCCTAATTCCACGCCACTAGTGTCAAACTGCCTGCTCTGCAAGTGGCCCTGACACCCTGCCACTAGTGTCACACTGCCTGCCCTGCAAGTGGCCCTGACACTCTGCCACTAGTGTCCCACTGCCTGCTCTGCAAGTGGCCCTGACAACCTGCCACTAGTGTCACACTACCTGCTATGCAAGTGGCCTTGACACCCTGCCATGAGTGTCACACTGCCTGCTCTGCAAGTGCCCCTAACTCCATGCCACTAGTGTCACACTGCCTGCCCTGCAAGTGGCCCTGACACCCTGCCATGCGTGTCACACTGCCTGCCCTGCAAGTGGCCCTGACACCCTGCCACTAGTGTCACACTGCCTGCCCTGCAAGTGGCCCTGACACCCTGCCATGAGTGTCACATTGCCTGCCCTGCAAGTGGCCCTGATACCCTGCCACTAGTGTCACACTGCCTGCTCTGCAAGTGCCCCTAATTCCACGCCACTAGTGTCAAACTGCCTGCTCTGCAAGTGGCCCTGACACCCTGCCACTAGTGTCACACTGCCTGCCCTGCAAGTGGCCCTGACACTCTGCCATTAGTGTCCCACTGCCTGCTCTGCAAGTGGCCCTGACAACCTGCCACTAGTGTCACACTACCTGCCTTGCAAGTGGCCTTGACACCCTGCCATGAGTGTCACACTGCCTGCTCTGCAAGTGCCCCTAACTCCATGCCACTAGTGTCCCACTGCCTGCCCTGCAAGTGGCCCTGACACCCTGCCACTAGTGTCACACTGCCTGCCCTGTAAGTGGCCCTGACACCCTGCCACTAGTGTCCCACTACCTGCCCTGCAAGTGGCCCTGACACCCTGCCATGAGTGTCACACTTCCCGCCCTGCAAGTGCCCCTAACTCCCCGCCACTAGTGTTACACTGCCTGCCTTGAAAGTGGCCCTGACACCCTGCCACTAGTGTCACACTGCCTGCTCTGCAAGTGGCCCTGCCACCCTGCCACTAGTGTCACACTGCCTGCTCTGCAAGTGCCCATAACTCCCCGCCACTAGGGTCCCACTGCCTGCCCTGCAAGTGGCCCTAACTCCCCGCCACTAGTGTCACACTGCCTGCTCTGCAAGTGGCCCTGAAACCCTGCCACTAGTGTCACACTGCCTGCCCTGCAAGTGGCCCTGACACCCTGCCACTAGTGTCACACTGCCTGCCCTACAAGTGGCCCTGACACCCTGCCATGAGTGTCACACTGCCTAACCTGCAAGTGCCCCTAACTCCATGCCACTAGTGTCCCACTACCTGCTCTGCAAGTGGCCCTGACACCCTGCCACTAGTGTCACACTGCCTGCCCTGCAAGTGGCCCTGACACCCTGCCACTAGTGTCACACTGCCTGCCCTGCAAGTGGCCCTGCCTGCTCTGCAAGTGCCCCGGACAACCTGCCACTAGTGTCACACTACCTGCCTTGCAAGTGGCCCTGACACCCTGCCATGAGTGTCACATTGCCTGCCCTGCAAGTGGCCCTGATACCCTGCCACTAGTGTCACACTGCCTGCTGTGCAAGTGCCCCTAATTCCACGCCACTAGTGTCAAACTGCCTGCTCTGCAAGTGGCCCTGACACCCTGCCACTAGTGTCACACTGCCTGCCCTGCAAGTGGCCCTGACACCCTGCCATGAGTGTCACACTGCCTGCTATGCAAGTGCCCCTAACTCCATGCCACTAGTGTCACACTGCCTGCCCTGCAAGTGGCCCTGACACCCTGCCACTAGTGTCACACTGCCTGCCCTACAAGTGGCCCTGACACCCTGCCATGAGTGTCACACTGCCTAACCTGCAAGTGCCCCTAACTCCACGCCACTAGTGTCCCACTACCTGCTCTGCAAGTGGCCCTGACACCCTGCCACTAGTGTCACACTGCCTGCCCTGCAAGTGGCCCTGACACCCTGCCACTAGTATCACACTGCTTGCCCTGCAAGTGGCCCTGCCTGCTCTGCAAGTGGCCCTGACAACCTGCCACTAGTGTCACACTACCTGCCCTGCAAGTGGCCCTGATACCCTGCCACTAGTGTCACACTGCCTGCTCTGCAAGTGCCCCTAATTCCACGCCACTAGTGTCAAACTGCCTGCTCTGCAAGTGGCCCTGACACCCCGCCACTAGTGTCACACTGCCTGCCCTGCAGGTGGCCCTGACACCGTGCCACTAGTGTCCCACTGCCTGCTCTGCAAGTGGCCCTGACAACCTACCACTAGTGTCACACTACCTGCCTTGCAAGTGGCCCTGACACCCTGCCATGAGTGTCACACTGCCTGCTCTGCAAGTGCCCCTAACTCCATGCCACTAGTGTCACACTGCCTGCCCTGCAAGTGGCCCTGACACCCTGCCATGCGTGTCACACTGCCTGCCCTGCAAGTGGCCCTGACACCCTGCCACTAGTGTCACACTGCCTGCCCTGCAAGTGGCCCTGACACCCTGCCATGAGTGTCACATTGCCTGCCCTGCAAGTGGCCCTGATACCCTGCCACTAGTGTCACACTGCCTGCTCTGCAAGTGCCCCTAATTCCTCGCCACTAGTGTCAAACTGCCTGCTCTGCAAGTGGCTCTGACACCCTGCCACTAGTGTCACACTGCCTGCCCTGCAAGTGGCCCTGACACCCTGCCACTAGTGTCCCACTGCCTGCTCTGCAAGTGGCCCTGACAACCTGCCACTAGTGTCACACTACCTGCCCTGCAAGTGGCCCTGACACCCTGCCATGAGTGTCACACTGCCTGCCCTGCAAGTGCCCCTAACTCCACACCACTAGTGTCATATTGCCTGCCCTGCAAGTGGCCCTTACACCCTGCCACTAGTGTCACACTGCCTGCCATGCAAGTGGCCCTGACACCCTGCCATGAGTGTCACACTGCCTGCCCTGCAAGTGCCCCTAACTCCACGCCACTAGTGTCCCACTGCCTGCCCTGCAAGTGGCCCTGACACCCTGCCACTAGTGTCACACTGCCTGCCCTGCAAGTGGCCCTGACACCCTGCCATGAGTGTCCCACTACCTGCTCTGCAAGTGGCCCTGACACCCTGCCATGAGTGTCACACTGCCTATCCTGCAAGTGCCCCTAACTCCCAGCCACTAGTGTCACACTGCCTGCCCTGCAAGTGGCCCTGCCACCCTGCCACTAGTGTCACACTGCCTGCCCTGCAAGTGGCCCTGACACCCTGCCATGAGTGTCACACTGCCTGCCCTGCAAGTGCCTCTAACTCCACGCCACTAGTGTCCCACTGCCTGCCCTGCAAGTGGCCCTGACACCCTGCCACTAGTGTCACACTGCCTGCCCTGCAAGTGGCCCTGACACCCTGCCACTAGTGTCCCACTACCTGCCCTGCAAGTGGCCCTGACACCCTGCCACTAGTGTCACACTGCCTGCTCTGCAAGCGGCCCTGACACCCTGCCACTAATGTCACACTGCCTGCTTTGCAAGTGCCCATATCTCCCCGCCACTAGGGTCCCACTGCCTGCCCTGCAAGTGGCCCTAACTCCACACCACTAGTGTCACACTGCCTGCCCTGCAAGTGGCCCTGACACCCTGCCACTAGTGTCACACTGCCTTCTCTGCAAGTGGCCCTGATACCCTGCCACTAGTGTCACACTGCCTGCCCTGCAAGTGGCCCTGACACCCTGCCACTAGTGTCACACTGCCTGCCCTGCAAGTGGCCCTGACACCCTGCCATGAGTGTCACACTGCCTAACCTGCAAGTGCCCCTAACTCCACGCCACTAGTGTCCCACTACCTGCTCTGCAAGTGGCCCTGACACCCTGCCACTAGTGGCACACTGCCTGCCCTGCAAGTGGCCCTGCCACCCTGCCACTAGTGTCCCACTGCCTGCCCTGCAAGTGGCCCTGACACCCTGACACTAGTGTCCCACTGCCTGCCCTGCAAGTGGCCCTGACACCCTGCCAGTAGTGTCCCACTGCCTGCCCTGCAAGTTGCCCTGACACCCCGCCAGTAGTGTCACACTGCCTGCCCTGAAAGTGGCCCTGACACCCTGCCACTACTGTTCCACTGCCTGCCTTGCAAGTGGCCCTGACACCCTGCCACTAGTGTCCCACTGCCTGCCCTGCAAGTGGCCCTGACACCCTGCCACTAGTGTCACACTACCTGCCCTGCAAGTGGCCCTGACACCCTGCCATGAGTGTCACACTGCCTGCCCTGTAAGTGCCCCTAACTCCACGCCACTAGTGTCCCACTGCCTGCCCTGCA
Organism: Ambystoma mexicanum; assembly: GCF_040938575.1. Lineage (NCBI taxonomy): Eukaryota > Metazoa > Chordata > Amphibia > Caudata > Ambystomatidae > Ambystoma > Ambystoma mexicanum. Next base: position 1,162,357,883 of record NC_090941.1, on the reverse strand, counting down.
AGTGGCCCTGACACCCTGCCACTAGTGTCACACTGCCTGCCCTGTAAGTGGCCCTGCCACCCTGCCACTAGTGTTCCACTACCTGCCCTGCAAGTGTCCCTGACACCCTGCCATGAGTGTCACACTTCCCGCCCTGCAAGTGCCCCTAACTCCCCGCCACTAGTGTCACACTGCCTGCCTTGAAAGTGGCCCTGACACCCTGCCACTAGTGTCACACTGCCTGCTCTGCAAGTGGCCCTGCCACCCTGCCACTAGTGTCACACTGCCTGCTCTGCAAGTGCCCATAACTCCCCGCCACTAGGGTCCCACTGCCTGCCCTGCAAGTGGCCCTAACTCCCCGCCACTAGTGTCACACTGCCTGCTCTGCAAGTGGCCCTGAAACCCTGCCACTAGTGTCACACTGCCTGCCCTGCAAGTGGCCCTGACACCCTGCCACGAGTGTCACACTGCCTAACCTGCAAGTGCCCCTAACTCCACGCCACTAGTGTCCCACTACCTGCTCTGCAAGTGGCCCTGACACCCTGCCACTAGTGTCACACTGCCTGCCCTGCAAGTGGCCCTGACACCCTGCCACTAGTGTCACACTGCCTGCCCTGCAAGTGGCCCTGCTTGCTCTGCAAGTGGCCCTGACAACCGGCCACTAGTGTCACACTACCTGCCTTGCAAGTGGCCCTGACACCCTGCCATGAGTGTCACATTGCCTGCCCTGCAAGTGGCCCTGATACCCTGCTACTAGTGTCACACTGCCTGCTCTGCAAGTGCCCCTAATTCCACGCCACTAGTGTCAAACTGCCTGCTCTGCAAGTGGCCCTGACACCCTGCCACTAGTGTCACACTGCCTGCCCTGCAAGTGGCCCTGACACTCTGCCACTAGTGTCCCACTGCCTGCTCTGCAAGTGGCCCTGACAACCTGCCACTAGTGTCACACTACCTGCCTTGCAAGTGGCCTTGACACCCTGCCATGAGTGTCACACTGCCTGCTCTGCAACTGCCCCTAACTCCATGCCACTAGTGTCACACTGCCTGCCCTGCAAGTGGCCCTGACACCCTGCCATGCGTGTCACACTGCCTGCCCTGCAAGTGGCCCTGACACCCTGCCACTAGTGTCACACTGCCTGCCCTGCAAGTGGCCCTGACACCCTGCCATGAGTGTCACATTGCCTGCCCTGCAAGTGGCCCTGATACCCTGCCACTAGTGTCACACTGCCTGCTCTGCAAGTGCCCCTAATTCCACGCCACTAGTGTCAAACTGCCTGCTCTGCAAGTGGCCCTGACAACCTGCCACTAGTGTCACACTACCTGCCCTGCAAGTGGCCCTGACACCCTGCCATGAGTGTCACACTGCCTGCCCTGCAAGTGCCCCTAACTCCACACCATTAGTGTCACATTGCCTGCCCTGCAAGTGGCCCTGACACCCTGCCACTAGTGTCACACTGCCTGCCATGCATGTGGCCCTGACACCCTGCCATGAGTGTCACACTGCCTGCCCTGCAAGTGCCCCTAACTCCACACCACTAGTGTCCCACTGCCTGCCCTGCAAGTGGCCCTGACACCCTGCCACTAGTGTGACACTGCCTGCCCTGCAAGTGGCCCTGACACCCTGCCATGAGTGTCACACTGCCTAACCTGCAAGTGCCCCTAACTCACCGCCACTAGTGTCACACTGCCTGCCCTGCAAGTGGCCCTGCCACCCTGCCACTAGTGTCACACTGCCTGCCCTGCAAGTGGCCCTGACACCCTGCCACTAGTGTCACACTACCTGCCCTGCAAGTGGCCCTGACACCCTGCCATGAGTGTCACACTGCCTGCCCTGCAAGTGCCTCTAACTCCATGCCACTAGTGTCCCACTGCCTGCCCTGCAAGTGGCCCTGACACCCTGCCACTAGTGTCACACTGCCTGCCCTGAAAGTGGCCCTGACACCCTGCCACTAGTGTCCCACTACCTGCCCTGCAAGTGGCCCTGACACCCTGCCACTAGTGTCACACTGCCTGCCCTGCAAGTGGCCCTGCCTGCTCTGCAAGTGGCCCTGACAACCTGCCACTAGTGTCACACTACCTGCCTTGCAAGTGGCCCTGACACCCTGCCATGAGTGTCACATTGCCTGCCCTACAAGTGGCCCTGATACCCTGCCACTAGTGTCACACTGCTGAAGGTACGCATGCATATGTAATGTTGTGCTCACACTTGGAGTTTGTACTAATCACCATATGCGTTAAAAGAATGTACCCTTTTGTTAAAAGAAGAGGCATTCTCTTTATACAGCGGCGTTTAAGACCTGCTGACCTGGCAAGAACTTGTTTTTAACAGAAGAATTGTGTTTGGTCACTGTATGTCGAAGCATGCTGAGCCTGCTAAAACTATCTGCAGATTACGGGTGGGGGAAGGAATGAGTAAGCATAGCCTTGAGCACAGAGATACGGGCACAAAGGGGCACGAAAGAATGTGAAGACCGGGATAACAGGAAACCACGATAGACCACGATAGCAAATGTGCAATGGTTGTTCGTTAAACTCCAACTGGATACTTCAGATAAGCTCCAACTGGAGATCTGCCCTGGGGTGGACGTGTTCTATGTGCAAGGCAATGTAAACAGGAAAGTATAAAAGAGCATGATGTGTAGAGGAAGGTGCGGCGCTTCGACGACTTGCTTTGCGAGACGTTTGAACTTGCAGCCCATTCGCGAATGCTTGTGCATTAATAAAGTAATGTTTACTTGGCTCTTTTCTGTCTGAGTTATTGCAGGGTCCATCATTGTACTGGTTATGGTGACGGCGAGAAATCGCACCCACAATTTTGGTGTCAGAAGTGGGACGCGAAGGAGCGACAGTCCGTCACTGGGTGAGGAACGCCGCGGCGGAACCGGAGAAGGAATTGATCACGGGGCCCCAACAACTGAATCCGCACCTTTGATTGCAACCAACGCGTCATCCTTGTTTTTCGGGCTCCGTCGGCGGTGGAACAGCAGGCTGTCGCCCTTCGGGTCCGGAACACTCTGGCGGGACCCTTAAGCTAAGTGGTATGGATGGATGCATGATGGAATAAGGAAATAACTCTTTAGGGTTTATGAAGAGGACAGTGGTATGTCCGTCTATGGAATAATAATGATGAAATGGTGATGTATTGATATTGGTATGGTGATATATGTCAGGAGGATGTACTGTTAATGTTAGCCTATTAATGCACATTTGGGAAAGGTGAGTGTTTTTAGGCAATTGTGGTATACCAACAAAATGGGTCAAGCGGCTTCCAGCAAGAGTGGTATAGGCAAGAGACACTATGCCCCTCTTGAAGGAACCCCTGCATTTGATATGTTGATTAAACATGGATTGAATTCAACATTGTTCTTAAGAGAATGGTCTGAATATACAAAAGATTCGATTGAGCATAAATGGCCAGACACTGGGTCCTTTGATGTGGACCGCATATCCAAAGTAGAAATAGAATTAGTAAAAAGACGGGTCAGACCCGCACAGTTTGAGGCTATACAACTATGGAGGGTAGAAGCAATGCGCAGGCGCAATGCTCAGAACGAACAAAAGGCAAAGGGGCAGAAGAGAACAGTAAATCAAAAATTACATGACCTAGAGATAAAAGAGAAGGATGAGAAACTAGACCAGTTGGATAGACGTATGATGATTAAGAATAGCGGGGGTATGTATCCTGCCTTGCCGGCGCCTCGGTATGAAGATGTGATAGGACTAGAAGCAGAACAAACAACGACTGAATTGTTATTTCCAGGGGCTACGGCTCCTTCGAGAGAAGGTGAGGGTGAGAGGGCGGAATTCCCAATGAAGTATGGAGACCCAGATAGGTTGATAGACCATAGGAGAACGACTACTGTAGAAAAGGATAGAGATGGAGACTTGCAAATCCTTATGACCGGGCTGTATGGCACACCCCTCAATGACAGCCTACGGGACCAATTGGGGCATTTGACACCTTTGGAATTTAGGACAGTGGCCACTAAACTATATACCTTTTATGAGGGTAACTGTAAATTGAGAGGACAGAGTACTGCGGATCTGCCCTCAGCATATCAGGACGCTGTCGCGTTACTACCAGTGACTGCGTCCAGTGTTCAGTTATGGGGATGTATGTCCGAGATAATAGCGGAAGTAATAAGGGGAGGTGTTGAATGGGAGAAGGAAAAGAGGGCATGGGAAAGAGAGGTGAAGGAAAGAGAGGCTAAACTCAAAGATGCAGACCAGGCGGGCCAAAACGTAGCTAATCGTATGATAGCATCCATACACTCGCAGTCCATGTCCACCCTGGTGAGTCTGATGGAGGGCCTTGGCTGGCCTATACAAGTAAACGTAATTAAATATCTTCTTATTAGGGTGGAGGATATAGAAGAGGAAAAGGAGCCTAGATATGTGTCCCAGTGGAATAGGATTAAGACAGAATTGGATAAGAAACTGCTATCTAATATAAGAGTGGATGATTCTGGGGCGGAAGAATGGAGAATGGCTAAGGTGGAGAAACTGTTAAAAGATTATAAAAAAATAAAAGAGAAAAACCTTAGTCATCAGTCCTCTGCTTCATCACCAGTGCAGGCCCTTGTAAGTGAACAAACAAACATGGAAAAGTTACTATCAATGCAAATGAGAGAGTGTCAACCCACCATAGATGCAGTTACTGGTAACATGATGCGCACCTATGTGTATGTCCCCTTATCTCGAATAGAATTGATGCATATCACCAAGTCCATCCCCGACCCCCGTATAGACCCGGCAGGATTCTGCAAAGAAGTGGGAAAGCTATTCAGACCCGGGTTATTTACTGTAGAGGATGTAGATAACATATTGTTAGCTATTGTCCCAGAGGAGATATGGACCCCCTTTCGTGCCAAAGACAATGATACAATAAAATAGAAAGATGTAATGGAGGCGAGTAAAAATAGGAAACTGCATGAGGAATATCCCGAACCCCTAAGGGGGCATGGCATGGCAGTCCTGAGGGCTCTAGAAAAGGTATTACCCCCATTTGATGTGAATGTGGAGAAACTGTCTGCTGTGATACAGGGCGCAAGTGAGGAAGTAGCACAGTACTTCCTGCGTTACGAAGCAGCATTTAAAGCACACAGTGGGCTAGAGATAGGGTCTGAGACGGGCCAACGGTACTTTGCCACAAACTTTATAGAAGGGCTCCACGGGCCAATCCAGGAGAACATTAGGAAGGCAGAAAGTACGTGGATGACTAGAAACCCCCGGGATCTCCTCGAAATGGCCAGGTATTATGAAAGAGGAGAAAGAGTAAAGGGACAACAAAAGGCACGACAAGAGAAGGATCTAAAAACCAAAGTGTTGATGCAACAGTTGCATCAAGGGCCCCAAGGCAGGTATAACTACAATAATAATGGCCCGTCACAGGGCTATTGTAGCAACATGATAGGGGGCCAAGGGACAGGTAGAGGTACAGTGCAAGGAGGTGCGCTATATGGGAGGAGGGATGGGCTACCCCAAGATGTATGTGCCTTCTGCAAGAGACCCGGACACTGGAAATCCCAGTGTCCCCAGAGTGGTGGGAGAGGAAGGGGCGTACGGCCCCCTTTACAGACAACATTTGCCCCAGGAAATAGGACTGGTGGGTACGGCAATCAAGACAATAGAATGTTTAAACCCCCTCAACCCAATGCCTTTGACGGACAAGCAAGAGGGGATGTTCCCTGGCCGGCCCCGCCTCCCCCCAATCTACTGTATCAGCCACAACAAACAACACAAGTACAAGGTGTATGCCAGGGCGAAGGATGTGGGGAAGGGGTATACTATAATGACGACTTCCAGGATAACAAAAGTGATATGTCCTGAGGAGGCCGAAATGAGACAGCGGGAGTGGTACAAGTACCTATATATCAGAGGGGGCCTTATGCCTCCATTAGGATCGGCCCCCACCGAAACTTGAGATGTCTGGTAGACACGGGAGCTGGAAACAGTTCCGTGAATATCAGAGCCGTCCCCGCTGTCCCATTATCGGATAAAAGCAAGGTATCAGTTGGATTTGGGGGAAATCCAATAAAGACTCCTGTAAGTGAAATAGTAGAGGCGGAACTTCATGGGGTAAAATGGGAGAATGGGTGGCTATTGACCAATCACTGCCCAGAAAACTTGTTAGGTATTGATGCATTAAAGACACTAGGGGCCACAATATATTGCTCCCCTCAGGGGGTGAGAATGACTATAAGCAAACCTATGGGTATGATAGGAGTAACGCAAATCCTGCCCCCGGAACTCCAAGACATCCCGAATGAACTATGGGCCACTCATGGGAATGATGTAGGGGTGTTGGATGTTTCCCCAGTAGTAATCAAATTAAAGCCCGGTGCCAGGTTGCCCAGGATAAAACAATATCGCATATCACACGAGGGAGAGCAGGCACTATATCAAATAGTACAGGATATGATACGGTTAGGGGTGGTAGAGCCAACAAATGATAGCCCTTGTAACTCTCCGATCCTTCCAGTACACAAGAAAGGTGATGAAGCGGTACCCTATCGTTTCATTATTGATTTGAGGGAGATAAACAAAATAGTAGAACCCAGATATCCAGTTGTCCCTAATATTGCAAGTGTACTCACTTTAATTCCCAAAACAGCTAAATGGTTTACGGTAATTGATTTGAAAAATGCCTTCTTCAGCATTCCTATTGCCGAAGAAAGCAGGTACCTGTTTAGTTTCACTCTTCGAGATAGACAGTACCAATTTACTAGAGCCCCGCAGGGATATACAATATCGATACAATATGTTGATGATTTGCTATTATGTGCAGCCACCGAAGAGGAATGCCATTATGTGACCAGATTGGTGCTAATGCACTTATCAGAAAATAAGCACAAGGTAGCCCCAGCCAAAATGCAGTATGTAAAACAAAAGGTCCATTATTTAGGCTTTGAGTTGTCCGAAGAGGGGCGAACTCTGTCTACTGATCGCATTGCTTTGATACAGTCCATAGAAGGCCCCGACACGGCAAAAGGTCTCCGAAGGATAATTGGTGTTTTATCCTATTGTAGGCACTGGATTCCTGAATTCTCTGTATTGATCCAGCCCATGCTAAAAGCCTTAAAAGAAGTACAAGAAAACGGACCATTAGAATGGACACCTGAGATGGAAAAAGCCCTGACAGCTATGAAAGATGTTTTATGCCACGCACCGGCCTTAGGCACACCTGATTATACCAAGAGATTTTGCCTTTTTGTTGATGAACAGGAAGGTTGCGCTGTGTCAGTCTTAACGCAGGAACAAGGGGGTAAACAGAGACCATGTGCATATTTCTCCAGTGCTCTGGACTCAGTAGCTCGAGGCCTACCCCCATGCATGAGAGCAGTGGCCGCAGCAGTGACAGCCCTAAAACAAAGTGCAGGTATCATCCTAGGGAGCGAAGTGACAGTAAAAGTCCCACATGCGGTGGACGTTCTCCTGAATAGAGTGCATACACAGCATTTGACCACAGCTAGACTCACACAGTATGAGATGATTCTGTTTGCAGTAATGTAAAAATCGAACGATGTAACACTTTGAATCCAGCGACACTGCTTCCTTTGCCCGTCTCACCTAATGACATTAGGCATGATTGTGTGATCCAAATGGAAGAACACACTAAGGGTAGAGCAGACCTGCAAGACACCCCGCTGGTTGATAATGAGGGTATATTATTCTGTGATGGTTCCTGTTTCAAACTGCCTAATGGGGAGACAACAGCAGGGTATGCTGTAACCACAGGGGAGCGGTTGAGTGAGAGTGGGAAAGTGTGTGAAAAATCGGCCCAGGCAGCCGAATTGATTGCACTAACGAGAGCATTAGTGTTAAGCAGCGGTATGAAAGTGACAATTTATACGGATTCAGCCTACGCCCATGGGGTGGTTTGCAGTTTTGGTAAACTCTGGGGAGAGCGTGGGTTTTTAACCTCCCAAGGTGATACTATTAAACATGCCCAATTGATTGCTGAATTATTACAAGCCCTTACGTTGCCCAAGATGGTGGCCATAGTGAAATGCCCAGCGCATAAAAGGACTCTAGATTATGTCACGCAAGGAAACTCCTTAGCCGACCAGATGGCTAAACTAGCTGCCACAAGGGATACACGGTGGGAGGCCCGACAACTCATAGTGGGGAGGGATGTGACTATGGAAGGGACGAAGGAGCGCATAAAGGAAATCCAAGCAGATGCAACCATTGAAGAAAGACTATCTTGGCACAAGAATGATCAATACGAGGAGACGGTAGATGGGCTATGGGCACATACCAATACGAATACTTGGGTACTACCTGATGCATACTTACCTGTGATAGTGAGTGTGGCTCATGGTCCAACTCACGTTAACGCAAGGACTATGGAAGAAGTTTTGAGTGCTGTGTGGTACAACAAAAGATTGGGAATGTATTGTCGTCAATGGGCAAAACAATGTGAAATATGTGTTCTATACAATGTGGGGAAAGGTGTACCAGCCCCGGCGGGCCACAGTAAGTTACCCACCTGCCCTTTTGAGGTGGTGTATATGGACTTTATACAGCTGGAGCCTGTAAATAAACATTCCTACTGTTTGGTGATGAGATGTGGGTTCTCAGGATGGGTGGAAGCATATCCCCTGCGGGACAATAGTGCCACCTCCACAGCACAATGCATATTGAAACACTGGGTGCCCTTGTATACGGTCCCCAGATATCTATGGTCTGACAATGGGACTCATTTTACTGGTGAAGTAGTACGCAAAGTTTGCAAGGCCCTTGGTATTGATCAACGCTTCCACGCAGTTTTTCATCCTCAATCAGCTGGGATTATAGAGGGCACAAATAAGGTACTGAAGAACAAACTGGCAAAGGCTTGTGCTGAAACGGGACTGAAATGGCCGGATGCATTGCCTATTGCATTATTGAGTATGCGTACTATGCCTAAGCGTACACATGGTTTATCTCCTTTCGAAATTGTTATGGGGCGTCCACCAAGTATTGGGACCCCCATATCACCTAAGAGATTGTCTGAGCAAGCATGGCCTGCATTACAACAGTACTGTATTGGGTTAACTAATAGACTGATTTCTATTAATGCACAGGTGAACGCAGTAGCTCCATCTCCTCTGATAGGAGAAGGTCACGACGTGCAGCCCGGTGACTGGGTTGTTATAAAAGCCTTCGATCGCACCAGCGGACTGCAACCCAGATGAGGGGCCCGTTTCAGGTGCTCCTCGCAACACAAACTGTGGTAAAAGTTGATGGCAAATCGCACTGGTACCACGTGAATCACATCAAGAAGACGCTTCCATTACTGATTCCTCCAGAAAAGGGAACCAACCAACCCCAGGTTGCAACAGTACTGCCAGACGCCATTAGTAGGTGTGCCCATCGCCTCCGATCCCGTGACGTGTATGTGCCAAGCAACGTGTAAGGACACTGTTTTGAACTTTGATCATTAGGGAGATGAACATTTGGACTCTCTTGTTGGTTTTAGCAGGATTGTGCCTTACTGAAGACAACGGGCTTGTAGCCTGAAGGGCCTCCGGCGTTCCCCTCATGGGACAGGCACTACGAGACGTGGGACAGATCGGATGAAGGTTTTCAGTGAGACCTACCACTATTAGAGTAATAAGGACACTGGTGCTTTAAATAGGGCATACAGCTATATCGCTAGGTTGCATCTGATACGCATACGTACCTATAATTGAGCCACATACTGAATTATGTCTGCACCCGTATATGCTGGTTTAATCCCTGAGCAGATAAATGTATGCTCCCCAAACACAGAAGGTAAGAGAAAAACACCACTTTGCACCACAAGGAACAAAATCTTATTTTTTGTATGCTCGATAGTAGGCAGGTCCTTACGCCCATACTGGTTCTAGCAGCAATAGTTGTAGGAATTTGTCTCTGCATCCAATGCTTCCCGGTATGTGTGTCGTGCTGTGTTTCCATGTGTTCTTCCAGCATAACGCGCCTAAATCCAATGGATAAAAGCCATGTACAACAGGAATTTTTTGACATGGGAGGCCTGGAGAAGATTATGGTACATACAGTATGTAATGATGTTGCTTTCCTGCCATCTGCTTATGCTAGGACTGTTTAGATTGATGCTCAAGTGTGAGCAAAGGGTGGATTGAAGGTACGCATGCATATGTAATGTTGTGCTCACACTTGGAGTTTGTACTAATCACCATATGCGTTAAAAGAATGTACCCTTTTGTTAAAAGAAGAGGCATTCTCTTTATACAGCGGCGTTTAAGACCTGCTGACCTGGCAAGAACTTGTTTTTAACAGAAGAATTGTGTTTGGTCACTGTATGTCGAAGCATGCTGAGCCTGCTAAAACTATCTGCAGATTACGGGTGGGGGAAGGAATGAGTAAGCATAGCCTTGAGCACAGAGATACGGGCACAAAGGGGCACGAAAGAATGTGAAGACCGGGATAACAGGAAACCACGATAGACCACGATAGCAAATGTGCAATGGTTGTTCGTTAAACTCCAACTGGATACTTCAGATAAGCTCCAACTGGAAATACGCCCTGGGGTGGACGTGTTCTATGTGCAAGGCAATGTAAACAGGAAAGTATAAAAGAGCATGATGTGGAGAGGAAGGTGCGGCACTTCGACGACTTGCTTTGCGAGACGTTTGAACTTGCAGCCCATTCGCGAATGCTTGTGCATTAATAAAGTAATGTTTACTTGGCTCTTTTCTGTCTGAGTTATTGCAGGGTCCCTCATTGTACTGGTTATGGTGACGGCGAGAAATCGCACCCACATTGCCTGCTCTGCAAGTGCCCCTAATTCCACGCCACTAGTGTCAAACTGCCTGCTCTGCAAGTGGCCCTGACATCCTGCCACTAGTGTCACACTGCCTGCCCTGCAAGTGGCCCTGACACCCTGCCACTAGTGTCCCACTGCCTGCTCTGCAAGTGGCCCTGACAACCTGCCACTAGTGTCACACTACCTGCCTTGCAAGTGGCCCTGACACCCTGCCATGAGTGTCACACTGCCTGCTCTGCAAGTGCCCCTAACTCCATGCCACTAGTGTCACACTGCCTGCCCTGCAAGTGTCCCTGACACCCTGCCACTAGTGTCACACTGCCTGCCCTACAAGTGGCCCTGACACCCTGCCATGAGTGTCACACTGCCTAACCTGCAAGTGCCCCTAACTCCACGCCACTAGTGTCCCACTACCTGCTCTGCAAGTGGCCCTGACACCCTGCCACTAGTGTCACACTGCCTGCCCTGCAAATGGCCCTGACACCCTGCCACTAGTGTCACACTGCCTGCCCTGCAAGTAGCCCTGCCTGCTCTGCAAGTGGCCCTGACAACCTGCCACTAGTGTCACACTACCTGCCTTGCAAGTGGCCCTGACACCCTGCCATGAGTGTCACATTGCCTGCCCTGCAAGTGGCCCTGATACCCTGCCACTAGTGTCACACTGCCTGCTCTGCAAGTGCCCCTAATTCCATGCCACTAGTGTCAAACTGCCTGCTCTGCAAGTGGCCCTGACACCCTGCCACTAGTGTCACACTGCCTGCCCTGCAGGTGGCCCTGACACCGTGCCACTAGTGTCCCACTGCCTGCTCTTCAAGTGGCCCTGACAACCTGCCACTAGTGTCACACTACCTGCCTTGCAAGTGGCCCTGACACCCTGCCATGAGTGTCACACTGCCTGCTCTGCAAGTGCCCCTAACTCCATGCCACTAGTGTCACACTGCCTGCCCTGCAAGTGGCCCTGACACCCTGCCATGCGTGTCACACTGCCTGCCCTGCAAGTGGCGCTGACACCCTGCCACTAGTGTCACACTGCCTGCCCTGCAAGTGGCCCTGACACCCTGCCATGAGTGTCACATTGCCTGCCCTGCAAGTGGCCCTGATACCCTGCCACTAGTGTCACACTGCCTGCTCTGCAAGTGCCCCTAATTCCACGCCACTAGTGTCAAACTGCCTGCTCTGCAAGTGGCTCTTACACCCTGCCACTAGTGTCACACTGCCTGCCCTGCAAGTGGCCCTGACACCCTGCCACTAGTGTCCCACTGCCTGCTCTGCAAGTGGCCCTGACAACCTGCCACTAGTGTCACACTACCTGCCCTGCAAGTGGCCCTGACACCCTGCCATGAGTGTCACACTGCCTGCCCTGCAAGTGCCCCTAACTCCACACCACTAGTGTCACATTGCCTGCCCTGCAAGTGGCCCTGACACCCTGCCACTAGTGTCACACTGCCTGCCATGCAAGTGGCCCTGACACCCTGCCATGAGTGTCACACTGCCTGCCCTGCAAGTGCCCCTAACTCCACGCCACTAGTGTCCCGCTGCCTGCCCTGCAAGTGGCCCTGACACCCTGCCACTAGTGTCACACTGCCTGCCCTGCAAGTGGCCCTGACACCCTGCCATGAGTGTCCCACTACCTGCTCTGCAAGTGGCCCTGACACCCTGCCATGAGTGTCACACTGCCTAACCTGCAAGTGCCCCTAACTCCCAGCCACTAGTGTCACACTGCCTGCCCTGCAAGTGGCCCTGCCACCCTGCCACTAGTGTCACACTGCCTGCCCTGCAAGTGGCCCTGACACCCTGCCACTAGTGTCACACTACCTGCCCTGCAAGTGGCCCTGACACCCTGCCATGAGTGTCACACTGCCTGCCCTGCAAGTGCCTCTAACTCCACGCCACTAGTGTCCCACTGCCTGCCCTGCAAGTGGCCCTGACACCCTGCCACTAGTGTCACACTGCCTGCCCTGCAAGTGGCCCTGACACCCTGCCACTAGTGTCCCACTACCTGCCCTGCAAGTGGCCCTGACACCCTGCCACTAGTGTCACACGGCCTGCTCTGCAAGCGGCCCTGACACCCTGCCACTAATGTCCCACTGCCTGCTCTGCAAGTGCCCATATCTCCCCGCCACTAGGGTCCCACTGCCTGCCCTGCAAGTGGCCCTAACTCCACACCACTAGTGTCACACTGCCTGCCCTGCAAGTGGCCCTGACACCCTGCCACTAGTGTCACACTGCCTTCTCTGCAATTGGCCCTGACACCCTGCCACTAGTGTCACACTGCCTGCCCTGCAAGTGGCCCTGACACCCTGCCACTAGTGTCCCACTGCCTGCCCTGCAAGTGGCCCTGACACCCTGCCATGAGTGTCACACTGCCTAACCTGCAAGTGCCCCTAACTCCACGCCACTAGTGTCCCACTACCTACTCTGCAAGTGGCCCTGACACCCTGCCACTAGTGGCACACTGCCTGCCCTGCAAGTGGCCCTGCCACCCTGCCACTAGTGTCCCACTGCCTGCTCTGCAAGTGGCCCTGCCACCCTGCCAGTAGTGTCCCACTGCCTGTCCTGCAAGTGGCCCTGACACCCTGCCACTAGTGTGCCGCTGCCTGTCCTGCAAGTGGCCCTGACACCCTTACACTAGTGTCCCACTGCCTGCCCTGCAAGTGGCCCTGACACCCTGCCAGTAGTGTCCCACTGCCTGCCCTGCAAGTGGCCCTGACACCCCGCCAGTAGTGTCACACTGCCTGACCTGCAAGTGGCCCTGACACCCTGCCACTAGTGTCACACTGCCTGCTCTGCAAGTGCCCATAACTCCCCGCCACTAGGGTCCCACTGCCTGCCCTGCAAGTGGCCCTAACTCCCCGTCACTAGTGTCACACTGCCTGCTCTGCAAGTGGCCCTGAAACCCTGCCACTAGTGTCACACTGCCTGCCCTGCAAGTGGCCCTGACACCCTGCCACTAGTGTCACACTGCCTGCCCTACAAGTGGCCCTGACACCCTGCCATGAGTGTCACACTGCCTAACCTGCAAGTGCCCCTAACTCCACGCCACTAGTGTCCCACTACCTGCTCTGCAAGTGGCCCTGACACCCTGCCACTAGTGTCACACTGCCTGCCCTGCAAGTGGCCCTGACACCCTGCCACTAGTGTCACACTGCCTGCCCTGCAAGTGGCCCTGCCTGCTCTGCAAGTGGCCCTGACAACCTGCCACTAGTGTCACACTACCTGCCTTGCAAGTGGCCCTGACACCCTGCCATGAGTGTCACATTGCCTGCCCTGCAAGTGGCCCTGATACCCTGCCACTAGTGTCACACTGCCTGCTCTGCAAGTGCCCCTAATTCCACGCCACTAGTGTCAAACTGCCTGCTCTGCAAGTGGCCCTGACACCCTGCCACTAGTGTCACACTGCCTGCCCTGCAAGTGGCCCTGACACTCTGCCACTAGTGTCCCACTGCCTGCTCTGCAAGTGGCCCTGACAACCTGCCACTAGTGTCACACTACCTGCCTTGCAAGTGGCCTTGACACCCTGCCATGAGTGTCACACTGCCTGCTCTGCAAGTGCCCCTAACTCCATGCCACTAGTGTCACACTGCCTGCCCTGCAAGTGGCCCTGACACCCTGCCATGCGTGTCACACTGCCTGCCCTGCAAGTGGCCCTGACACCCTGCCACTAGTGTCACACTGCCTGCCCTGCAAGTGGCCCTGACACCCTGCCATGAGTGTCACATTGCCTGCCCTGCAAGTGGCCCTGATACCCTGCCACTAGTGTCACACTGCCTGCTCTGCAAGTGCCCCTAATTCCACGCCACTAGTGTCAAACTGCCTGCTCTGCAAGTGGCCCTGACAACCTGCCACTAGTGTCACACTACCTGCCCTGCAAGTGGCCCTGACACCCTGCCATGAGTGTCACACTGCCTGCCCTGCAAGTGACCCTAACTCCACACCATTAGTGTCACATTGCCTGCCCTGCAAGTGGCCCTGACACCCTGCCACTAGTGTCACACTGCCTGCCATGCAAGTGGCCCTGACACCCTGCCATGAGTGTCACACTGCCTGCCCTGCAAGTGCCCCTAACTCCACGCCATTAGTGTCCCACTGCCTGCCCTGCAAGTGGCCCTGACACCCTGCCACTAGTGTGACACTGCCTGCCCTGCAAGTGGCCCTGACACCCTGCCATGAGTGTCCCACTACCTGCTCTGCAAGTGGCCCTGACACCCTGCCATGAGTGTCACACTGCCTATCCTGCTAGTGCCCCTAACTCACCGCCACTAGTGTCACACTGCCTGCCCTGCAAGTGGCCCTGCCACCCTGCCACTAGTGTCACACTGCCTGCCCTGCAAGTGGCCCTGACACCCTGCCACTAGTGTCACACTACCTGCCCTGCAAGTGGCCCTGACACCCTGCCATGAGTGTCACACTGCCTGCCCTGCAAGTGCCTCTAACTCCATGCCACTAGTGTCCCACTGCCTGCCCTGCAAGTGGCCCTGACACCCTGCCACTAGTGTCACACTGCCTGCCCTGCAAGTGGCCCTGACACCCTGCCACTAGTGTCCCACTACCTGCCCTGCAAGTGGCCCTGACACCCTGCCACTAGTGTCACACTGCCTGCCCTGCAAGTGGCCCTAACTCCCCGCCACTAGTGTCCTACTGCCTGTCCTGCAAGTGGCCCTGTCACCCTGCCACTAGTGTCACACTGCCTGCTCTGCAAGCGGCCCTGACACCCTGCCACTAATGTCACACTGCCAGCTCTGCAAGTGCCCATATCTCCCCGCCACTAGGGTCCCACTGCCTGCCCTGCAAGTGGCCCTAACTCCACACCACTAGTGTCACACTGCCTGCCCTGCAAGTGGCCCTGACACCCTGCCACTAGTGTCACACTGCCTTCTCTGCAAGTGGCCCTGACACCCTGCCACTAGTGTCACACTGCCTGCCCTGCAAGTGGCCCTGACACCCTGCCTTTAGTGTCACACTGCCTGCCCAGCAAGTGGCCCTGACACCCTGCCATGAGTGTCACACTGCCTGCCCTGCAAGTGCCCCTAACTCCACTCCACTAGTGTCCCACTGCCTGCCCTGCAAGTGGCCCTGACACCCTGCCACTAGTGTGACACTGCCTGCCCTGCAAGTGGCCCTGATACCCTGCCACTAGTGTCACACTGCCTGCTCTGCAAGTGCCCCTAATTCCACGCCACTAGTGTCAAACTGCCTGCTCTGCACGTGGCTCTGACACCCTGCCATGAGTGTCACACTGCCTAACCTGCAAGTGCCCCTAACTCCCCGCCACTAGTGTCACACTGCCTGCCCTGCAAATGGCCCTGCCACCCTGCCACTAGTGTCACACTGCCTGCCCGGCAAGTGGCCCTGACACCCTGCCACTAGTGTCACACTGCCTGCCCTGCAAGTGGCCCTGACACCCTGCCATGAGTGTCCCACTACCTGCTCTGCAAGTGGCCCTGACACCCTGCCATGAGTGTCACACTGCCTAACCTGCAAGTGCCCCTAACTCCCCGCCACTAGTGTCACACTGCCTGCCCTGCAAGTGGCCCTGCCACCCTGCCACTAGTGTCACACTGCCTGCCCTGCAAGTGGCCCTGACACCCTGCCACTAGTGTCACACTACCTGCCCTGCAAGTGGCCCTGACACCCTGCCATGAGTGTCACACTGCCTGCCCTGCAAGTGCCTCTAACTCCACGCCACTAGTGTCCCACTGCCTGCCCTGCAAGTGGCACTGACACCCTGCCACTAGTGTCACACTGCCTGCCCTGCAAGTGGCCCTGACACCCTGCCACTAGTGTCACACTGCCTGCCCTGCAAGTGGCCCTAACTCCCCGCCACTAGTGTCCTACTGCCTGTCCTGCAAGTGGCCCTGTCACCCTGCCACTAGTGTCACACTGCCTGCTCTGCAAGCGGCCCTGACACCCTGCCACTAATGTCACACTGCCTGCTCTGCAAGTGCCCATATCTCCCCGCCACTAGGGTCCCACTGCCTGCCCTGCAAGTGGCCCTAACTCCACACCACTAGTGTCACACTGCCTGCCCTGCAAGTGGCCCTGACACCCTGCCATGAGTGTCACACTGCCTGCCCTGCAAGTGCCCCTAACTCCACTCCACTAGTGTCCCACTGCCTGCCCTGCAAGTGGCCCTGACACCCTGCCACTAGTGTGACACTGCCTGCCCTGCAAGTGGCCCTGATACCCTGCCACTAGTGTCACACTGCCTGCTCTGCAAGTGCCCCTAATTCCACGCCACTAGTGTCAAACTGCCTGCTCTGCACGTGGCTCTGACACCCTGCCATGAGTGTCACACTGCCTAACCTGCAAGTGCCCCTAACTCCCCGCCACTAGTGTCACACTGCCTGCCCTGCAAATGGCCCTGCCACCCTGCCACTAGTGTCACACTGCCTGCCCTGCAAGTGGCCCTGACACCCTGCCACTAGTGTCACACTGCCTGCCCTGCAAGTGGCCCTGACACCCTGCCATGAGTGTCCCACTACCTGCTCTGCAAGTGGCCCTGACACCCTGCCATGAGTGTCACACTGCCTAACCTGCAAGTGCCCCTAACTCCCCGCCACTAGTGTCACACTGCCTGCCCTGCAAGTGGCCCTGCCACCCTGCCACTAGTGTCACACTGCCTGCCCTGCAAGTGGCCCTGACACCCTGCCACTAGTGTCACACTACCTGCCCTGCAAGTGGCCCTGACACCCTGCCATGAGTGTCACACTGCCTGCCCTGCAAGTGCCTCTAACTCCACGCCACTAGTGTCCCACTGCCTGCCCTGCAAGTGGCACTGACACCCTGCCACTAGTGTCACACTGCCTGCCCTGCAAGTGGCCCTGACACCCTGCCACTAGTGTCACACTGCCTGCTCTGCAAGCGGCCCTGACACCCTGCCACTAATGTCACACTGCCTGCTCTGCAAGTGCCCATATCTCCCCGCCACTAGGGTCCCACTACCTGCCCTGCAAGTGGCCCTAACTCCACACCACTAGTGTCACACTGCCTGCCCTGCAAGTGGCCCTGACACCCTGCCACTAGTGTCACACTGCCTGCCCTGCAAGTTGCCCTGACACCCTGCCACTAGTGTCACACTGCCTGCCCTGCAAGTGGCCCTGACACCCTGCCATGAGTGTCACACTGCCTAACCTGCAAGTGCCCCTAACTCCACGCCACTAGTGTCCCACTACCTGCTCTGCAAATGGCCCTGACACCCTGCCACTAGTGTCACACTGCCTGCCCTGCAAGTGGCCCTGCCACCCTGCCACTAGTGTCCCACTGCCTGCTCTGCAAGTGGCCCTGCCACCCTGCCAGTAGTGTCCCACTGCCTGCTCTGCAAGTGGCCCTGACACCCTGCCAGTAGTGTCCCACTGCCTGTCCTGCAAGTGGCCCTGACACCCTGCCACTAGTGTGCCGCTGCCTGCCCTGCAAGTGGCCCTGACACCCTGACACTAGT
Organism: Ambystoma mexicanum; assembly: GCF_040938575.1. NCBI lineage: Eukaryota > Metazoa > Chordata > Amphibia > Caudata > Ambystomatidae > Ambystoma > Ambystoma mexicanum. The sequence continues at coordinate 1,162,339,713 of NC_090941.1, read as the reverse complement.
GTCCCACTGCCTACCCTGCAAGTGGCCCTGACACCCTGCCAGTATTGTCCCACTGCCTGCCCTGCAAGTGGCCCTGACACCCCGCCAGTAGTGTCACACTGCCTGCCCTGAAAGTGGCCCTGACACCCTGCCACTACTGTCCCACTGCCTGCCCTGCAAGTGGCCCTGACACCCTGCCACTAGTGTCCCACTGCCTGCCCTGCAAGTGGCCCTGACACCCTGCCACTAGCGTCACACTACATGCCCTGCAAGTGGCCCTGACACCCTGCCATGAGTGTCACACTGCCTGCCCTGTAAGTGCCCCTAACTCCACGCCACTAGTGTCCCACTGCCTGCCCTGCAAGTGGCCCTGACACCCTGCCACTAGTGTCACACTGCCTGCCCTGTAAGTGGCCCTGACACCCTGCCACTAGTGTCCCACTACCTGCCCTGCAAGTGGCCCTGACACCCTGCCATGAGTGTCACACTTCCCGCCCTGCAAGTGCCCCTAACTCCCCGCCACTAGTGTTACACTGCCTGCCTTGAAAGTGGGCCTGACACCCTGCCACTAGTGTCACACTGCCTGCTCTGCAAGTGGCCCTGCCACCCTGCCACTAGTGTCACACTGCCTGCTCTGCAAGTGCCCATAATTCCCCGCCACTAGGGTCCCACTGCCTGCCCTGCAAGTGGCCCTAACTCCCCGCCACTAGTGTCACACTGCCTGCTCTGCAAGTGGCCCTGAAACCCTGCCACTAGTGTCACACTGCCTGCCCTGCAAGTGGCCCTGACACCCTGCCACTAGTGTCACACTGCCTGCCCTACAAGTGGCCCTGACACCCTGCCATGAGTGTCACACTGCCTAACCTGCAAGTGCCCCTAACTCCATGCCACTAGTGTCCCACTACCTGCTCTGCAAGTGGCCCTGACACCCTGCCACTAGTGTCACACTGCCTGCCCTGCAAGTGGCCCTGACACCCTGCCACTAGTGTCACACTGCCTGCCCTGCAAGTGGCCCTGCCTGCTCTGCAAGTGGCCCTGACAACCTGCCACTAGTGTCACACTACCTGCCTTGCAAGTGGCCCTGACACCCTGCCATGAGTGTCACATTGCCTGCCCTGCAAGTGGCCCTGATACCCTGCCACTAGTGTCACACTGCCTGCTGTGCAAGTGCCCCTAATTCCACGCCACTAGTGTCAAACTGCCTGCTCTGCAAGTGGCCCTGACACCCTGCCACTAGTGTCACACTGCCTGCCCTGCAAGTGGCCCTGACACCCTGCCATGAGTGTCACACTGCCTGCTATGCAAGTGCCCCTAACTCCATGCCACTAGTGTCACACTGCCTGCCCTGCAAGTGGCCCTGACACCCTGCCACTAGTGTCACACTGCCTGCCCTACAAGTGGCCCTGACACCCTGCCATGAGTGTCACACTGCCTAACCTGCAAGTGCCCCTAACTCCACGCCACTAGTGTCCCACTACCTGCTCTGCAAGTGGCCCTGACACCCTGCCACTAGTGTCACACTGCCTGCCCTGCAAGTGGCCCTGACACCCTGCCACTAGTATCACACTGCTTGCCCTGCAAGTGGCCCTGCCTGCTCTGCAAGTGGCCCTGACAACCTGCCACTAGTGTCACACTACCTGCCCTGCAAGTGGCCCTGATACCCTGCCACTAGTGTCACACTGCCTGCTCTGCAAGTGCCCCTAATTCCACGCCACTAGTGTCAAACTGCCTGCTCTGCAAGTGGCCCTGACACCCCGCCACTAGTGTCACACTGCCTGCCCTGCAGGCGGCCCTGACACCGTGCCACTAGCGCCCCACTGCCTGCTCTGCAAGTGGCCCTGACAACCTACCACTAGTGTCACACTACCTGCCTTGCAAGTGGCCCTGACACCCTGCCATGAGTGTCACACTGCCTGCTCTGCAAGTGCCCCTAACTCCATGCCACTAGTGTCACACTGCCTGCCCTGCAAGTGGCCCTGACACCCTGCCATGCGTGTCACACTGCCTGCCCTGCAAGTGGCCCTGACACCCTGCCACTAGTGTCACACTGCCTGCCCTGCAAGTGGCCCTGCCTGCTCTGCAAGTGGCCCTGACAACCTGCCACTAGTGTCACACTACCTGCCTTGCAAGTGGCCCTGACACCCTGCCATGAGTGTCACATTGCCTGCCCTGCAAGTGGCCCTGATACCCTGCCACTAGTGTCACACTGCCTGCTGTGCAAGTGCCCCTAATTCCACGCCACTAGTGTCAAACTGCCTGCTCTGCAAGTGGCCCTGACACCCTGCCACTAGTGTCACACTGCCTGCCCTGCAAGTGGCCCTGACACCCTGCCATGAGTGTCACACTGCCTGCTATGCAAGTGCCCCTAACTCCATGCCACTAGTGTCACACTGCCTGCCCTGCAAGTGGCCCTGACACCCTGCCACTAGTGTCACACTGCCTGCCCTACAAGTGGCCCTGACACCCTGCCATGAGTGTCACACTGCCTAACCTGCAAGTGCCCCTAACTCCACGCCACTAGTGTCCCACTACCTGCTCTGCAAGTGGCCCTGACACCCTGCCACTAGTGTCACACTGCCTGCCCTGCAAGTGGCCCTGACACCCTGCCACTAGTATCACACTGCTTGCCCTGCAAGTGGCCCTGCCTGCTCTGCAAGTGGCCCTGACAACCTGCCACTAGTGTCACACTACCTGCCCTGCAAGTGGCCCTGATACCCTGCCACTAGTGTCACACTGCCTGCTCTGCAAGTGCCCCTAATTCCACGCCACTAGTGTCAAACTGCCTGCTCTGCAAGTGGCCCTGACACCCCGCCACTAGTGTCACACTGCCTGCCCTGCAGGCGGCCCTGACACCGTGCCACTAGCGCCCCACTGCCTGCTCTGCAAGTGGCCCTGACAACCTACCACTAGTGTCACACTACCTGCCTTGCAAGTGGCCCTGACACCCTGCCATGAGTGTCACACTGCCTGCTCTGCAAGTGCCCCTAACTCCATGCCACTAGTGTCACACTGCCTGCCCTGCAAGTGGCCCTGACACCCTGCCATGCGTGTCACACTGCCTGCCCTGCAAGTGGCCCTGACACCCTGCCACTAGTGTCACACTGCCTGCCCTGCAAGTGGCCCTGACACCCTGCCATGAGTGTCACATTGCCGGCCCTGCAAGTGGCCCTGATACCCTGCCACTAGTGTCACACTGCCTGCTCTGCAAGTGCCCCTAATTCCTCGCCACTAGTGTCAAACTGCCTGCTCTGCAAGTGGCTCTGACACCCTGCCACTAGTGTCACACTGCCTGCCCTGCAAGTGGCCCTGACACCCTGCCACTAGTGTCCCACTGCCTGCTCTGAAAGTGGCCCTGACAACCTGCCACTAGTGTCACACTACCTGCCCTGCAAGTGGCCCTGACACCCTGCCATGAGTGTCACACTGCCTGCCCTGCAAATGCCCCTAACTCCACACCACTAGTGTCATATTGCCTGCCCTGCAAGTGGCCCTTACACCCTGCCACTAGTGTCACACTGCCTGCCATGCAAGTGGCCCTGACACCCTGCCATGAGTGTCACACTGCCTGCCCTGCAAGTGCCCCTAACTCCACGCCACTAGTGTCCCACTGCCTGCCCTGCAAGTGGCCCTGACACCCTGCCACTAGTGTCACACTGCCTGCCCTGCAAGTGGCCCTGACACCCTGCCATGAGTGTCCCACTACCTGCTCTGCAAGTGGCCCTGACACCCTGCCATGAGTGTCACACTGCCTATCCTGCAAGTGCCCCTAACTCCCAGCCACTAGTGTCACACTGCCTGCCCTGCAAGTGGCCCTGCCACCCTGCCACTAGTGTCACACTGCCTGCCCTGCAAGTGGCCCTGACACCCTGCCATGAGTGTCACACTGCCTGCCCTGCAAGTGCCTCTAACTCCACGCCACTAGTGTCCGACTGCCTGCCCTGCAAGTGGCCCTGACACCCTGCCACTAGTGTCACACTGCCTGCCCTGCAAGTGGCCCTGACACCCTGCCATTAGTGTCCCACTACCTGCCCTGCAAGTGGCCCTGACACCCTGCCACTAGTGTCACACTGCCTGCTCTGCAAGCGGCCCTGACACCCTGCCACTAATGTCACACTGCCTGCTTTGCAAGTGCCCATATCTCCCCGCCACTAGGGTCCCACTGCCTGCCCTGCAAGTGGCCCTAACTCCACACCACTAGTGTCACACTGCCTGCCCTGCAAGTGGCCCTGACACCCTGCCACTAGTGTCACACTGCCTTCTCTGCAAGTGGCCCTGATACCCTGCCACTAGTGTCACACTGCCTGCCCTGCAAGTGGCCCTGACACCCTGCCACTAGTGTCACACTGCCTGCCCTGCAAGTGGCCCTGACACCCTGCCATGAGTGTCACACTGCCTAACCTGCAAGTGCCCCTAACTCCACGCCACTAGTGTCCCACTACCTGCTCTGCAAGTGGCCCTGACACCCTGCCACTAGTGGCACACTGCCTGCCCTGCAAGTGGCCCTGCCACCCTGCCACTAGTGTCCCACTGCCTGCTCTGCAAGTGGCCCTGCCACCCTGCCAGTAGTGTCCCACTGCCTGCTCTGCAAGTGTCCCTGACACCCTGCCAGTAGTGTCCCTCTGCCTGTCCTGCAAGTGGCCCTGACACCCTGCCACTAGTGTGCCGCTGCCTGCCCTGCAAGTGGCCCTGACACCCTGACACTAGTGTCCCACTGCCTGCCCTGCAAGTGGCCCTGACACCCTGCCAGTAGTGTCCCACTGCCTGCCCTGCAAGTTGCCCTGACACCCCGCCAGTAGTGTCACACTGCCTGCCCTGAAAGTGGCCCTGACACCCTGCCACTACTGTTCCACTGCCTGCCTTGCAAGTGGCCCTGACACCCTGCCACTAGTGTCCCACTGCCTGCCCTGCAAGTGGCCCTGACACCCTGCCACTAGTGTCACACTACCTGCCCTGCAAGTGGCCCTGACACCCTGCCATGAGTGTCACACTGCCTGCCCTGTAAGTGCCCCTAACTCCACGCCACTAGTGTCCCACTGCCTGCCCTGCAAGTGGCCCTGACACCGTGCCACTAGTGTCACACTGCCTGCCCTGTAAGTGGCCCTGCCACCCTGCCACTAGTGTTCCACTACCTGCCCTGCAAGTGGCCTTGACACCCTGCCATGAGTGTCACACTTCCCGCCCTGCAAGTGCCCCTAACTCCCCGCCACTAGTGTCACACTGCCTGCCTTGAAAGTGGCCCTGACACCCTGCCACTAGTGTCACACTGCCTGCTCTGCAAGTGGCCCTGCCACCCTGCCACTAGTGTCACACTGCCTGCTCTGCAAGTGCCCATAACTCCCCGCCACTAGGGTCCCACTGCCTGCCCTGCAAGTGGCCCTAACTCCCCGCCACTAGTGTCACACTGCCTGCTCTGCAAGTGGCCCTGAAACCCTGCCACTAGTGTCACACTGCCTGCCCTGCAAGTGGCCCTGACACCCTGCCACGAGTGTCACACTGCCTAACCTGCAAGTGCCCCTAACTCCACGCCACTAGTGTCCCACTACCTGCTCTGCAAGTGGCCCTGACACCCTGCCACTAGTGTCACACTGCCTGCCCTGCAAGTGGCCCTGACACCCTGCCACTAGTGTCACACTGCCTGCCCTGCAAGTGGCCCTGCTTGCTCTGCAAGTGGCCCTGACAACCGGCCACTAGTGTCACACTACCTGCCTTGCAAGTGGCCCTGACACCCTGCCATGAGTGTCACATTGCCTGCCCTGCAAGTGGCCCTGATACCCTGCTACTAGTGTCACACTGCCTGCTCTGCAAGTGCCCCTAATTCCACGCCACTAGTGTCAAACTGCCTGCTCTGCAAGTGGCCCTGACACCCTGCCACTAGTGTCACACTGCCTGCCCTGCAAGTGGCCCTGACACTCTGCCACTAGTGTCCCACTGCCTGCTCTGCAAGTGGCCCTGACAACCTGCCACTAGTGTCACACTACCTGCCTTGCAAGTGGCCTTGACACCCTGCCATGAGTGTCACACTGCCTGCTCTGCAAGTGCCCCTAACTCCATGCCACTAGTGTCACACTGCCTGCCCTGCAAGTGGCCCTGACACCCTGCCATGCGTGTCACACTGCCTGCCCTGCAAGTGGCCCTGACACCCTGCCACTAGTGTCACACTGCCTCCCCTGCAAGTGGCCCTGACACCCTGCCATGAGTGTCACATTGCCTGCCCTGCAAGTGGCCCTGATACCCTGCCACTAGTGTCACACTGCCTGCTCTGCAAGTGCCCCTAATTCCACGCCACTAGTGTCAAACTGCCTGCTCTGCAAGTGGCCCTGACAACCTGCCACTAGTGTCACACTACCTGCCCTGCAAGTGGCCCTGACACCCTGCCATGAGTGTCACACTGCCTGCCCTGCAAGTGCCCCTAACTCCACACCATTAGTGTCACATTGCCTGCCCTGCAAGTGGCCCTGACACCCTGCCACTAGTGTCACACTGCCTGCCATGCATGTGGCCCTGACACCCTGCCATGAGTGTCACACTGCCTGCCCTGCAAGTGCCCCTAACTCCACGCCACTAGTGTCCCACTGCCTGCCCTGCAAGTGGCCCTGACACCCTGCCACTAGTGTGACACTGCCTGCCCTGCAAGTGGCCCTGACACCCTGCCATGAGTGTCACACTGCCTAACCTGCAAGTGCCCCTAACTCACCGCCACTAGTGTCACACTGCCTGCCCTGCAAGTGGCCCTGCCACCCTGCCACTAGTGTCACACTGCCTGCCCTGCAAGTGGCCCTGACACCCTGCCACTAGTGTCACACTACCTGCCCTGCAAGTGGCCCTGACACCCTGCCATGAGTGTCACACTGCCTGCCCTGCAAGTGCCTCTAACTCCATGCCACTAGTGTCCCACTGCCTGCCCTGCAAGTGGCCCTGACACCCTGCCACTAGTGTCACACTGCCTGCCCTGAAAGTGGCCCTGACACCCTGCCACTAGTGTCCCACTACCTGCCCTGCAAGTGGCCCTGACACCCTGCCACTAGTGTCACACTGCCTGCCCTGCAAGTGGCCCTGCCTGCTCTGCAAGTGGCCCTGACAACCTGCCACTAGTGTCACACTACCTGCCTTGCAAGTGGCCCTGACACCCTGCCATGAGTGTCACATTGCCTACCCTACAAGTGGCCCTGATACCCTGCCACTAGTGTCACACTGCTGAAGGTACGCATGCATATGTAATGTTGTGCTCACACTTGGAGTTTGTACTAATCACCATATGCGTTAAAAGAATGTACCCTTTTGTTAAAAGAAGAGGCATTCTCTTTATACAGCGGCGTTTAAGACCTGCTGACCTGGCAAGAACTTGTTTTTAACAGAAGAATTGTGTTTGGTCACTGTATGTCGAAGCATGCTGAGCCTGCTAAAACTATCTGCAGATTACGGGTGGGGGAAGGAATGAGTAAGCATAGCCTTGAGCACAGAGATACGGGCACAAAGGGGCACGAAAGAATGTGAAGACCGGGATAACAGGAAACCACGATAGACCACGATAGCAAATGTGCAATGGTTGTTCGTTAAACTCCAATTGGATACTTCAGATAAGCTCCAACTGGAGATCTGCCCTGGGGTGGACGTGTTCTATGTGCAAGGCAATGTAAACAGGAAAGTATAAAAGAGCATGATGTGTAGAGGAAGGTGCGGCGCTTCGACGACTTGCTTTGCGAGACGTTTGAACTTGCAGCCCATTCGCGAATGCTTGTGCATTAATAAAGTAATGTTTACTTGGCTCTTTTCTGTCTGAGTTATTGCAGGGTCCCTCATTGTACTGGTTATGGTGACGGCGAGAAATCGCACCCACAATTTTGGTGTCAGAAGTGGGACGCGAAGGAGCGACAGTCCGTCACTGGGTGAGGAACGCCGCGGCGGAACCGGAGAAGGAATTGATCACGGGGCCCCAACAACTGAATCCGCACCTTTGATTGCAACCAACGCGTCATCCTTGTTTTTCCGGCTCCGTCGGCGGTGGAACAGCAGGCTGTCGCCCTTCGGGTCCGGAACACTCTGGCGGGACCCTTAAGCTAAGTGGTATGGATGGATGCATGATGGAATAAGGAAATAACTCTTTAGGGTTTATGAAGAGGACAGTGGTATGTCCGTCTATGGAATAATAATGATGAAATGGTGATGTATTGATATTGGTATGGTGATATATGTCAGGAGGATGTACTGTTAATGTTAGCCTATTAATGCACATTTGGGAAAGGTGAGTGTTTTTAGGCAATTGTGGTATACCAACAAAATGGGTCAAGCGGCTTCCAGCAAGAGTGGTATAGGCAAGAGACACTATGCCCCTCTTGAAGGAACCCCTGTATTTGATATGTTGATTAAACATGGATTGAATTCAACATTGTTCTTAAGAGAATGGTCTGAATATACAAAAGATTCGATTGAGCATAAATGGCCAGACACTGGGTCCTTTGATGTGGACCGCATATCCAAAGTAGAAATAGAATTAGTAAAAAGACGGGTCAGACCCGCACAGTTTGAGGCTATACAACTATGGAGGGTAGAAGCAATGCGCAGGCACAATGCTCAGAACGAACAAAAGGCAAAGGGGCAGAAGAGAACAGTAAATCAAAAATTACATGACCTAGAGATAAAAGAGAAGGATGAGAAACTAGACCAGTTGGATAGACGTATGATGATTAAGAATAGCGGGGGTATGTATCCTGCCTTGCCGGCGCCTCGGTATGAAGATGTGATAGGACTAGAAGCAGAACAAACAACGACTGAATTGTTATTTCCAGGGGCTACGGCTCCTTCGAGAGAAGGTGAGGGTGAGAGGGCGGAATTCCCAATGAAGTATGGAGACCCAGATAGGTTGATAGACCATAGGAGAACGACTACTGTAGAAAAGGATAGAGATGGAGACTTGCAGATCCTTATGACCGGGCTGTATGGCACACCCCTCAATGACAGCCTACGGGACCAATTGGGGCATTTGACACCTTTGGAATTTAGGACAGTGGCCACTAAACTATATACCTTTTATGAGGGTAACTGTAAATTGAGAGGACAGAGTACTGCGGATCTGCCCTCAGCATATCAGGACGCTGTCGCGTTACTACCAGTGACTGCGTCCAGTGTTCAGTTATGGGGATGTATGTCCGAGATAATAGCGGAAGTAATAAGGGGAGGTGTTGAATGGGAGAAGGAAAAGAGGGCATGGGAAAGAGAGGTGAAGGAAAGAGAGGCTAAACTCAAAGATGCAGACCAGGCGGGCCAAAACGTAGCTAATCGTATGATAGCATCCATACACTCGCAGTCCATGTCCACCCTGGTGAGTCTGATGGAGGGCCTTGGCTGGCCTATACAAGTAAACGTAATTAAATATCTTCTTATTAGGGTGGAGGATATAGAAGAGGAAAAGGAGCCTAGATATGTGTCCCAGTGGAATAGGATTAAGACAGAATTGGATAAGAAACTGCTATCTAATATAAGAGTGGATGATTCTGGGGCGGAAGAATGGAGAATGGCTAAGGTGGAGAAACTGTTAAAAGATTATAAAAAAATAAAAGAGAAAAACCTTAGTCATCAGTCCTCTGCTTCATCACCAGTGCAGGCCCTTGTAAGTGAACAAACAAACATGGAAAAGTTACTATCAATGCCAATGAGAGAGTGTCAACCCACCATAGATGCAGTTACTGGTAACATGATGCGCACCTATGTGTATGTCCCCTTATCTCGAATAGAATTGATGCATATCACCAAGTCCATCCCCGACCCCCGTATAGACCCGGCAGGATTCTGCAAAGAAGTGGGAAAGCTATTCAGACCCGGGTTATTTACTGTAGAGGATGTAGATAACATATTGTTAGCTATTGTCCCAGAGGAGATATGGACCCCCTTTCGTGCCAAAGACAATGATACAATAAAATAGAAAGATGTAATGGAGGCGAGTAAAAATAGGAAACTGCATGAGGAATATCCCGAACCCCTAAGGGGGCATGGCATGGCAGTCCTGAGGGCTCTAGAAAAGGTATTACCCCCATTTGATGTGAATGTGGAGAAACTGTCTGCTGTGATACAGGGCGCAAGTGAGGAAGTAGCACAGTACTTCCTGCGTTACGAAGCAGCATTTAAAGCACACAGTGGGCTAGAGATAGGGTCTGAGACGGGCCAACGGTACTTTGCCACAAACTTTATAGAAGGGCTCCACGGGCCAATCCAGGAGAACATTAGGAAGGCAGAAAGTACGTGGATGACTAGAAACCCCCGGGATCTCCTCGAAATGGCCAGGTATTATGAAAGAGGAGAAAGAGTAAAGGGACAACAAAAGGCACGACAAGAGAAGGATCTAAAAACCAAAGTGTTGATGCAACAGTTGCATCAAGGGCCCCAAGGCAGGTATAACTACAATAATAATGGCCCGTCACAGGGCTATTGTAGCAACATGATAGGGGGCCAAGGGACAGGTAGAGGTACAGTGCAAGGAGGTGCGCTATATGGGAGGAGGGATGGGCTACCCCAAGATGTATGTGCCTTCTGCAAGAGACCCGGACACTGGAAATCCCAGTGTCCCCAGAGTGGTGGGAGAGGAAGGGGCGTACGGCCCCCTTTACAGACAACATTTGCCCCAGGAAATAGGACTGGTGGGTACGGCAATCAAGACAATAGAATGTTTAAACCCCCTCAACCCAATGCCTTTGACGGACAAGCAAGAGGGGATGTTCCCTGGCCGGCCCCGCCTCCCCCCAATCTACTGTATCAGCCACAACAAACAACACAAGTACAAGGTGTATGCCAGGGCGAAGGATGTGGGGAAGGGGTATACTATAATGACGACTTCCAGGATAACAAAAGTGATATGTCCTGAGGAGGCCGAAATGAGACAGCGGGAGTGGTACAAGTACCTATATATCAGAGGGGGCCTTATGCCTCCATTAGGATCGGCCCCCACCGAAACTTGAGATGTCTGGTAGACACGGGAGCTGGAAACAGTTCCGTGAATATCAGAGCCGTCCCCGCTGTCCCATTATCGGATAAAAGCAAGGTATCAGTTGGATTTGGGGGAAATCCAATAAAGACTCCTGTAAGTGAAATAGTAGAGGCGGAACTTCATGGGGTAAAATGGGAGAATGGGTGGCTATTGACCAATCACTGCCCAGAAAACTTGTTAGGTATTGATGCATTAAAGACACTAGGGGCCACAATATATTGCTCCCCTCAGGGGGTGAGAATGACTATAAGCAAACCTATGGGTATGATAGGAGTAACGCAAATCCTGCCCCCGGAACTCCAAGACATCCCGAATGAACTATGGGCCACTCATGGGAATGATGTAGGGGTGTTGGATGTTTCCCCAGTAGTAATCAAATTAAAGCCCGGTGCCAGGTTGCCCAGGATAAAACAATATCGCATATCACACGAGGGAGAGCAGGCACTATATCAAATAGTACAGGATATGATACGGTTAGGGGTGGTAGAGCCAACAAATGATAGCCCTTGTAACTCTCCGATCCTTCCAGTACACAAGAAAGGTGATGAAGCGGTACCCTATCGTTTCATTATTGATTTGAGGGAGATAAACAAAATAGTAGAACCCAGATATCCAGTTGTCCCTAATATTGCAAGTGTACTCACTTTAATTCCCAAAACAGCTAAATGGTTTACGGTAATTGATTTGAAAAATGCCTTCTTCAGCATTCCTATTGCCGAAGAAAGCAGGTACCTGTTTAGTTTCACTCTTCGAGATAGACAGTACCAATTTACTAGAGCCCCGCAGGGATATACAATATCGATACAATATGTTGATGATTTGCTATTATGTGCAGCCACCGAAGAGGAATGCCATTATGTGACCAGATTGGTGCTAATGCACTTATCAGAAAATAAGCACAAGGCAGCCCCAGCCAAAATGCAGTATGTAAAACAAAAGGTCCATTATTTAGGCTTTAAGTTGTCCGAAGAGGGGCGAACTCTGTCTACTGATCGCATTGCTTTGATACAGTCCATAGAAGGCCCCGACACGGCAAAAGGTCTCCGAAGGATAATTGGTGTTTTATCCTATTGTAGGCACTGGATTCCTGAATTCTCTGTATTGATCCAGCCCATGCTAAAAGCCTTAAAAGAAGTACAAGAAAACGGACCATTAGAATGGACACCTGAGATGGAAAAAGCCCTGACAGCTATGAAAGATGTTTTATGCCACGCACCGGCCTTAGGCACACCTGATTATACCAAGAGATTTTGCCTTTTTGTTGATGAACAGGAAGGTTGCGCTGTGTCAGTCTTAACGCAGGAACAAGGGGGTAAACAGAGACCATGTGCATATTTCTCCAGTGCTCTGGACTCAGTAGCTCGAGGCCTACCCCCATGCATGAGAGCAGTGGCCGCAGCAGTGACAGCCCTAAAACAAAGTGCAGGTATCATCCTAGGGAGCGAAGTGACAGTAAAAGTCCCACATGCGGTGGACGTTCTCCTGAATAGAGCGCATACACAGCATTTGACCACAGCTAGACTCACACAGTATGAGATGATTCTGTTTGCAGTAATGTAAAAATCGAACGATGTAACACTTTGAATCCAGCGACACTGCTTCCTTTGCCCGTCTCACCTAATGACATTAGGCATGATTGTGTGATCCAAATGGAAGAACACACTAAGGGTAGAGCAGACCTGCAAGACACCCCGCTGGTTGATAATGAGGGTATATTATTCTGTGATGGTTCCTGTTTCAAACTGCCTAATGGGGAGACAACAGCAGGGTATGCTGTAACCACAGGGGAGCGGTTGAGTGAGAGTGGGAAAGTGTGTGAAAAATCGGCCCAGGCAGCCAAATTGATTGCACTAACGAGAGCATTAGTGTTAAGCAGCGGTATGAAAGTGACAATTTATACGGATTCAGCCTACGCCCATGGGGTGGTTTGCAGTTTTGGTAAACTCTGGGGAGAGCGTGGGTTTTTAACCTCCCAAGGTGATACTATTAAACATGCCCAATTGATTGCTGAATTATTACAAGCCCTTACGTTGCCCAAGATGGTGGCCATAGTGAAATGCCCAGCGCATAAAAGGACTCTAGATTATGTCACGCAAGGAAACTCCTTAGCCGACCAGATGGCTAAACTAGCTGCCACAAGGGATACACGGTGGGAGGCCCGACAACTCATAGTGGGGAGGGATGTGACTATGGAAGGGACGAAGGAGCGCATAAAGGAAATCCAAGCAGATGCAACCATTGAAGAAAGACTATCTTGGCACAAGAATGATCAATACGAGGAGACGGTAGATGGGCTATGGGCACATACCAATACGAATACTTGGGTACTACCTGATGCATACTTACCTGTGATAGTGAGTGTGGCTCATGGTCCAACTCACGTTAACGCAAGGACTATGGAAGAAGTTTTGAGTGCTGTGTGGTACAACAAAAGATTGGGAATGTATTGTCGTCAATGGGCAAAACAATGTGAAATATGTGTTCTATACAATGTGGGGAAAGGTGTACCAGCCCCGGCGGGCCACAGTAAGTTACCCACCTGCCCTTTTGAGGTGGTGTATATGGACTTTATACAGCTGGAGCCTGTAAATAAACATTCCTACTGTTTGGTGATGAGATGTGGGTTCTCAGGATGGGTGGAAGCATATCCCCTGCGGGACAATAGTGCCACCTCCACAGCACAATGCATATTGAAACACTGGGTGCCCTTGTATACGGTCCCCAGATATCTATGGTCTGACAATGGGACTCATTTTACTGGTGAAGTAGTACGCAAAGTTTGCAAGGCCCTTGGTATTGATCAACGCTTCCACGCAGTTTTTCATCCTCAATCAGCTGGGATTATAGAGGGCACAAATAAGGTACTGAAGAACAAACTGGCAAAGGCTTGTGCTGAAACGGGACTGAAATGGCCGGATGCATTGCCTATTGCATTATTGAGTATGCGTACTATGCCTAAGCGTACACATGGTTTATCTCCTTTCGAAATTGTTATGGGGCGTCCACCAAGTATTGGGACCCCCATATCACCTAAGAGATTGTCTGAGCAAGCATGGCCTGCATTACAACAGTACTGTATTGGGTTAACTAATAGACTGATTTCTATTAATGCACAGGTGAACGCAGTAGCTCCATCTCCTCTGATAGGAGAAGGTCACGACGTGCAGCCCGGTGACTGGGTTGTTATAAAAGCCTTCGATCGCACCAGCGGACTGCAACCCAGATGAGGTGCCCGTTTCAGGTGCTCCTCGCAACACAAACTGCGGTAAAAGTTGATGGCAAATCGCACTGGTACCACGTGAATCACATCAAGAAGACGCTTCCATTACTGATTCCTCCAGAAAAGGGAACCAACCAACCCCAGGTTGCAACAGTACTGCCAGACGCCATTAGTAGGTGTGCCCATCGCCTCCGATCCCGTGACGTGTATGTGCCAAGCAACGTGTAAGGACACTGTTTTGAACTTTGATCATTAGGGAGATGAACATTTGGACTCTCTTGTTGGTTTTAGCAGGATTGTGCCTTACTGAAGACAACGGGCTTGTAGCCTGAAGGGCCTCCGGCGTTCCCCTCATGGGACAGGCACTACGAGACGTGGGACAGATCGGATGAAGGTTTTCAGTGAGACCTACCACTATTAGAGTAATAAGGACACTGGTGCTTTAAATAGGGGATACAGCTATATCGCTAGGTTGCATCTGATACGCATACGTACCTATAATTGAGCCACATACTGAATTATGTCTGCACCCGTATATGCTGGTTTAATCCCTGAGCAGATAAATGTATGCTCCCCAAACACAGAAGGTAAGAGAAAAACACCACTTTGCACCACAAGGAACAAAATCTTATTTTTTGTATGCTCGATAGTAGGCAGGTCCTTACGCCCATACTGGTTCTAGCAGCAATAGTTGTAGGAATTTGTCTCTGCATCCAATGCTTCCCGGTATGTGTGTCGTGCTGTGTTTCCATGTGTTCTTCCAGCATAACGCGCCTAAATCCAATGGATAAAAGCCATGTACAACAGGAATTTTTTGACATGGGAGGCCTGGAGAAGATTATGGTACATACAGTATGTAATGATGTTGCTTTCCTGCCATCTGCTTATGCTAGGACTGTTTAGATTGATGCTCAAGTGTGAGCAAAGGGTGGATTGAAGGTACGCATGCATATGTAATGTTGTGCTCACACTTGGAGTTTGTACTAATCACCATATGCGTTAAAAGAATGTACCCTTTTGTTAAAAGAAGAGGCATTCTCTTTATACAGCGGCGTTTAAGACCTGCTGACCTGGCAAGAACTTGTTTTTAACAGAAGAATGGTGTTTGGTCACTGTATGTCGAAGCATGCTGAGCCTGCTAAAACTATCTGCAGATTACGGGTGGGGGAAGGAATGAGTAAGCATAGCCTTGAGCACAGAGATACGGGCACAAAGGGGCACGAAAGAATGTGAAGACCGGGATAACAGGAAACCACGATAGACCACGATAGCAAATGTGCAATGGTTGTTCGTTAAACTCCAACTGGATACTTCAGATAAGCTCCAACTGGAAATACGCCCTGGGGTGGACGTGTTCTATGTGCAAGGCAATGTAAACAGGAAAGTATAAAAGAGCATGATGTGGAGAGGAAGGTGCGGCACTTCGACGACTTGCTTTGCGAGACGTTTGAACTTGCAGCCCATTCGCGAATGCTTGTGCATTAATAAAGTAATGTTTACTTGGCTCTTTTCTGTCTGAGTTATTGCAGGGTCCCTCATTGTACTGGTTATGGTGACGGCGAGAAATCGCACCCACATTGCCTGCTCTGCAAGTGCCCCTAATTCCACGCCACTAGTGTCAAACTGCCTGCTCTGCAAGTGGCCCTGACATCCTGCCACTAGTGTCACACTGCCTGCCCTGCAAGTGGCCCTGACACCCTGCCACTAGTGTCCCACTGCCTGCTCTGCAAGTGGCCCTGACAACCTGCCACTAGTGTCACACTACCTGCCTTGCAAGTGGCCCTGACACCCTGCCATGAGTGTCACACTGCCTGCTCTGCAAGTTCCCCTAACTCCATGCCACTAGTGTCACACTGCCTGCCCTGCAAGTGTCCCTGACACCCTGCCACTAGTGTCACACTGCCTGCCCTACAAGTGGCCCTGACACCCTGCCATGAGTGTCACACTGCCTAACCTGCAAGTGCCCCTAACTCCACGCCACTAGTGTCCCACTACCTGCTCTGCAAGTGGCCCTGACACCCTGCCACTAGTGTCACACTGCCTGCCCTGCAAATGGCCCTGACACCCTGCCACTAGTGTCACACTGCCTGCCCTGCAAGTAGCCCTGCCTGCTCTGCAAGTGGCCCTGACAACCTGCCACTAGTGTCACACTACCTGCCTTGCAAGTGGCCCTGACACCCTGCCATGAGTGTCACATTGCCTGCCCTGCAAGTGGCCCTGTTACCCTGCCACTAGTGTCACACTGCCTGCTCTGCAAGTGCCCCTAACTCCATGCCACTAGTGTCAAACTACCTGCTCTGCAAGTGGCCCTGACACCCTGCCACTAGTGTCACACTGCCTGCCCTGCAGGTGGCCCTGACACCGTGCCACTAGTGTCCCACTGCCTGCTCTTCAAGTGGCCCTGACAACCTGCCACTAGTGTCACACTACCTGCCTTGCAAGTGGCCCTGACACCCTGCCATGAGTGTCACACTGCCTGCTCTGCAAGTGCCCCTAACTCCATGCCACTAGTGTCACACTGCCTGCCCTGCAAGTGGCCCTGACACCCTGCCATGCGTGTCACACTGCCTGCCCTGCAAGTGGCGCTGACACCCTGCCACTAGTGTCACACTGCCTGCCCTGCAAGTGGCCCTGACACCCTGCCATGAGTGTCACATTGCCTGCCCTGCAAGTGGCCCTGATACCCTGCCACTAGTGTCACACTGCCTGCTCTGCAAGTGCCCCTAATTCCACGCCACTAGTGTCAAACTGCCTGCTCTGCAAGTGGCTCTTACACCCTGCCACTAGTGTCACACTGCCTGCCCTGCAAGTGGCCCTGACACCCTGCCACTAGTGTCCCACTGCCTGCTCTGCAAGTGGCCCTGACAACCTGCCACTAGTGTCACACTACCTGCCCTGCAAGTGGCCCTGACACCCTGCCATGAGTGTCACACTGCCTGCCCTGCAAGTGCCCCTAACTCCACACCACTAGTGTCACATTGCCTGCCCTGCAAGTGGCCCTGACACCCTGCCACTAGTGTCACACTGCCTGCCATGCAAGTGGCCCTGACACCCTGCCATGAGTGTCACACTGCCTGCCCTGCAAGTGCCCCTAACTCCACGCCACTAGTGTCCCGCTGCCTGCCCTGCAAGTGGCCCTGACACCCTGCCACTAGTGTCACACTGCCTGCCCTGCAAGTGGCCCTGACACCCTGCCATGAGTGTCCCACTACCTGCTCTGCAAGTGGCCCTGACACCCTGCCATGAGTGTCACACTGCCTAACCTGCAAGTGCCCCTAACTCCCAGCCACTAGTGTCACACTGCCTGCCCTGCAAGTGGCCCTGCCACCCTGCCACTAGTGTCACACTGCCTGCCCTGCAAGTGGCCCTGACACCCTGCCAGTAGTGTCACACTACCTGCCCTGCAAGTGGCCCTGACACCCTGCCATGAGTGTCACACTGCCTGCCCTGCAAGTGCCCCTAACTCCACGCCACTAGTGTCCCGCTGCCTGCCCTGCAAGTGGCCCTGACACCCTGCCACTAGTGTCCCACTGCCTGCTCT
This sequence comes from Ambystoma mexicanum, assembly GCF_040938575.1. Taxonomy (NCBI): domain Eukaryota; kingdom Metazoa; phylum Chordata; class Amphibia; order Caudata; family Ambystomatidae; genus Ambystoma; species Ambystoma mexicanum. Next base: position 1,162,321,995 of record NC_090941.1, on the reverse strand, counting down.
GCAAGTGGCCCTGACAACCTGCCACTAGTGTCACACTACCTGCCCTGCAAGTGGCCCTGACACCCTGCCATGAGTGTCACACTGCCTGCCCTGCAAGTGCCCCTAACTCCACACCACTAGTGTCACATTGCCTGCCCTGCAAGTGGCCCTGACACCCTGCCACTAGTGTCACACTGCCTGCCATGCAAGTGGCCCTGACACCCTGCCATGAGTGTCACACTGCCTGCCCTGCAAGTGCCCCTAACTCCACGCCACTAGTGTCCCGCTGCCTGCCCTGCAAGTGGCCCTGACACCCTGCCACTAGTGTCACACTGCCTGCCCTGCAAGTGGCCCTGACACCCTGCCATGAGTGTCCCACTACCTGCTCTGCAAGTGGCCCTGACACCCTGCCATGAGTGTCACACTGCCTAACCTGCAAGTGCCCCTAACTCCCAGCCACTAGTGTCACACTGCCTGCCCTGCAAGTGGCCCTGCCACCCTGCCACTAGTGTCACACTGCCTGCCCTGCAAGTGGCCCTGACACCCTGCCAGTAGTGTCACACTACCTGCCCTGCAAGTGGCCCTGACACCCTGCCATGAGTGTCACACTGCCTGCCCTGCAAGTGCCTCTAACTCCACGCCACTAGTGTCCCACTGCCTGCCCTGCAAGTGGCCCTGACACCCTGCCACTAGTGTCACACTGCCTGCCCTGCAAGTGGCCCTGACACCCTGCCACTAGTGTCCCACTACCTGCGCTGCAAGTGGCCCTGACACCCTGCCACTAGTGTCACACGGCCTGCTCTGCAAGCGGCCCTGACACCCTGCCACTAATGTCACACTGCCTGCTCTGCAAGTGCCCATATCTCCCCGCCACTAGGGTCCCACTGCCTGCCCTGCAAGTGGCCCTAACTCCACACCACTAGTGTCACACTGCCTGCCCTGCAAGTGGCCCTGACACCCTGCCACTAGTGTCACACTGCCTTCTCTGCAAGTGGCCCTGACACCCTGCCACTAGTGTCACACTGCCTGCCCTGCAAGTGGCCCTGACACCCTGCCACTAGTGTCCCACTGCCTGCCCTGCAAGTGGCCCTGACACCCTGCCATGAGTGTCACACTGCCTAACCTGCAAGTGCCCCTAACTCCACGCCACTAGTGTCCCACTACCTACTCTGCAAGTGGCCCTGACACCCTGCCACTAGTGGCACACTGCCTGCCCTGCAAGTGGCCCTGCCACCCTGCCACTAGTGTCCCACTGCCTGCTCTGCAAGTGGCCCTGCCACCCTGCCAGTAGTGTCCCACTGCCTGTCCTGCAAGTGGCCCTGACACCCTGCCACTAGTGTGCCGCTGCCTGTCCTGCAAGTGGCCCTGACACCCTTACACTAGTGTCCCACTGCCTGCCCTGCAAGTGGCCCTGACACCCTGCCAGTAGTGTCCCACTGCCTGCCCTGCAAGTGGCCCTGACACCCCGCCAGTAGTGTCACACTGCCTGCCCTGCAAGTGGCCCTGACACCCTGCCACTAGTGTCACACTGCCTGCTCTGCAAGTGCCCATAACTCCCCGCCACTAGGGTCCCACTGCCTGCCCTGCAAGTGGCCCTAACTCCCCGTCACTAGTGTCACACTGCCTGCTCTGCAAGTGGCCCTGAAACCCTGCCACTAGTGTCACACTGCCTGCCCTGCAAGTGGCCCTGACACCCTGCCACTAGTGTCACACTGCCTGCCCTACAAGTGGCCCTGACACCCTGCCATGAGTGTCACACTGCCTAACCTGCAAGTGCCCCTAACTCCACGCCACTAGTGTCCCACTACCTGCTCTGCAAGTGGCCCTGACACCCTGCCACTAGTGTCACACTGCCTGCCCTGCAAGTGGCCCTGACACCCTGCCACTAGTGTCACACTGCCTGCCCTGCAAGTGGCCCTGCCTGCTCTGCAAGTGGCCCTGACAACCTGCCACTAGTGTCACACTACCTGCCTTGCAAGTGGCCCTGACACCCTGCCATGAGTGTCACATTGCCTGCCCTGCAAGTGGCCCTGATACCCTGCCACTAGTGTCACACTGCCTGCTCTGCAAGTGCCCCTAATTCCACGCCACTAGTGTCAAACTGCCTGCTCTGCAAGTGGCCCTGACACCCTGCCACTAGTGTCACACTGCCTGCCCTGCAAGTGGCCCTGACACTCTGCCACTAGTGTCCCACTGCCTGCTCTGCAAGTGGCCCTGACAACCTGCCACTAGTGTCACACTACCTGCCTTGCAAGTGGCCTTGACACCCTGCCATGAGTGTCACACTGCCTGCTCTGCAAGTGCCCCTAACTCCATGACACTAGTGTCACACTGCCTGCCCTGCAAGTGGCCCTGACACCCTGCCATGCGTGTCACACTGCCTGCCCTGCAAGTGGCCCTGACACCCTGCCACTAGTGTCACACTGCCTGCCCTGCAAGTGGCCCTGACACCCTGCCATGAGTGTCACATTGCCTGCCCTGCAAGTGGCCCTGATACCCTGCCACTAGTGTCACACTGCCTGCTCTGCAAGTGCCCCTAATTCCACGCCACTAGTGTCAAACTGCCTGCTCTGCAAGTGGCCCTGACAACCTGCCACTAGTGTCACACTACCTGCCCTGCAAGTGGCCCTGACACCCTGCCATGAGTGTCACACTGCCTGCCCTGCAAGTGACCCTAACTCCACACCATTAGTGTCACATTGCCTGCCCTGCAAGTGGCCCTGACACCCTGCCACTAGTGTCACACTGCCTGCCATGCAAGTGGCCCTGACACCCTGCCATGAGTGTCACACTGCCTGCCCTGCAAGTGCCCCTAACTCCACGCCATTAGTGTCCCACTGCCTGCCCTGCAAGTGGCCCTGACACCCTGCCACTAGTGTGACACTGCCTGCCCTGCAAGTGGCCCTGACACCCTGCCATGAGTGTCCCACTACCTGCTCTGCAAGTGGCCCTGACACCCTGCCATGAGTGTCACACTGCCTATCCTGCTAGTGCCCCTAACTCACCGCCACTAGTGTCACACTGCCTGCCCTGCAAGTGGCCCTGCCACGCTGCCACTAGTGTCACACTGCCTGCCCTGCAAGTGGCCCTGACACCCTGCCACTAGTGTCACACTACCTGCCCTGCAAGTGGCCCTGACACCCTGCCATGAGTGTCACACTGCCTGCCCTGCAAGTGCCTCTAACTCCATGCCACTAGTGTCCCACTGCCTGCCCTGCAAGTGGCCCTGACACCCTGCCACTAGTGTCACACTGCCTGCCCTGCAAGTGGCCCTGACACCCTGCCACTAGTGTCCCACTACCTGCCCTGCAAGTGGCCCTGACACCCTGCCACTAGTGTCACACTGCCTGCACTGCAAGTGGCCCTAACTCCCCGCCACTAGTGTCCTACTGCCTGTCCTGCAAGTGGCCCTGTCACCCTGCCACTAGTGTCACACTGCCTGCTCTGCAAGCGGCCCTGACACCCTGCCACTAATGTCACACTGCCTGCTCTGCAAGTGCCCATATCTCCCCGCCACTAGGGTCCCACTGCCTGCCCTGCAAGTGGCCCTAACTCCACACCACTAGTGTCACACTGCCTGCCCTGCAAGTGGCCCTGACACCCTGCCACTAGTGTCACACTGCCTTCTCTGCAAGTGGCCCTGACACCCTGCCACTAGTGTCACACTGCCTGCCCTGCAAGTGGCCCTGACACCCTGCCTTTAGTGTCACACTGCCTGCCCAGCAAGTGGCCCTGACACCCTGCCATGAGTGTCACACTGCCTGCCCTGCAAGTGCCCCTAACTCCACTCCACTAGTGTCCCACTGCCTGCCCTGCAAGTGGCCCTGACACCCTGCCACTAGTGTGACACTGCCTGCCCTGCAAGTGGCCCTGATACCCTGCCACTAGTGTCACACTGCCTGCTCTGCAAGTGCCCCTAATTCCACGCCACTAGTGTCAAACTGCCTGCTCTGCACGTGGCTCTGACACCCTGCCATGAGTGTCACACTGCCTAACCTGCAAGTGCCCCTAACTCCCCGCCACTAGTGTCACACTGCCTGCCCTGCAAATGGCCCTGCCACCCTGCCACTAGTGTCACACTGCCTGCCCTGCAAGTGGCCCTGACACCCTGCCACTAGTGTCACACTACCTGCCCTGCAAGTGGCGCTGACACCCTGCCATGAGTGTCACACTGCCTGCCCTGCAAGTGCCTCTAACCCCATGCCACTAGTGTCACACTGCCTGCCCTGCAAGTGGCCCTGACACCCTGCCATGAGTGTCACATTACCTGCCCTGCAAGTGGCCCTGATACCCTGCCACTAGTGTCACACTGCCTGCTCTGCAAGTGCCCCTAATTCCACGCCACTAGTGTCAAACTGCCTGCTCTGCACGTGGCTCTGACACCCTGCCACTAGCGTCACACTGCCTGCCCTGCATGTGGCCCTGACACCCTGCCACTAGTGTCCCACTGCCTGCTCTGCAAGTGGCCCTGACAACCTGCCACTAGTGTCAGACTACCTGCTCTGCAAGTGGCCCTGACAGCCTGCCATGAGTGTCACACTGCCTGCCCTGCAAGTGCCCCTAACTCCACACCACTAGTGTCACATTGCCTGCCCTGCAAGTGGCCCTGACACCCTGCCACTAGTGTCACACTGCCTGCCATGCAAGTGGCCCTGACACCCTCCCATGAGTGTCACACTGCCTGCCCTGCAAGTGCCCCTAACTCCACGCCACTAGTGTCCCACTGCCTGCCCTGCAAGTGGCCCTGACACCCTGCCACTAGTGTCACACTGCCTGCCCTGCAAGTGGCCCTGACACCCTGCCATGAGTGTCCCACTACCTGCTCTGCAAGTGGCCCTGACACCCTGCCATGAGTGTCACACTGCCTAACCTGCAAGTGCCCCTAACTCCCCGCCACTAGTGTCACACTGCCTGCCCTGCAAGTGGCCCTGCCACCCTGCCACTAGTGTCACACTGCTGCCCTGCAAGTGGCCCTGACACCCTGCCACTAGTGTCACACTACCTGCCCTGCAAGTGGCCCTGACACCCTGTCATGAGTGTCACACTGCCTGCCCTGCAAGTGCCTCTAACTCCACGCCACTAGTGTCCCACTGCCTGCCCTGCAAGTGGCACTGACACCCTGCCACTAGTGTCACACTGCCTGCCCTGCAAGTGGCCCTGACACCCTGCCACTAGTGTCACACTGCCTGCTCTGCAAGCGGCCCTGACACCCTGCCACTAATGTCACACTGCCTGCTCTGCAAGTGCCCATATCTCCCCGCCACTAGGGTCCCACTACCTGCCCTGCAAGTGGCCCTAACTCCACACCACTAGTGTCACACTGCCTGCCCTGCAAGTGGCCCTGACACCCTGCCACTAGTGTCACACTGCCTGCCCTGCAAGTTGCCCTGACACCCTGCCACTAGTGTCACACTGCCTGCCCTGCAAGTGGCCCTGACACCCTGCCATGAGTGTCACACTGCCTAACCTGCAAGTGCCCCTAACTCCACGCCACTAGTGTGGGTGCGATTTCTCGCCGTCGCCAAAACCAGTACAAAAGGGACCCTATAAAAACTCAAACAGAAAAGAGTTGAGTAAACATTGCTTTATTAACACACAAGCATTCGCGAATGGGCCACAAGTTCAACCGTCTCGCAAAGCAAGTCGTCAAAGTGCCGCCCTTTGCCCTGCACATCGTGGTCCTTTTATACCCATCTGTTTTACATTGTCATACATTGCTGCACATAGATTATGTCCACCACAAGGCGGTTCCTCCCAGTCATGACTTTGCATCAACGGTCAACAGTTCAACATCTGCTATTGTGGTTTCCTGTTATCTGTTATTCGCTCTCTTTCGTGCCCCTCTGTGTCCTTATCTCTGTTCACGAGGCTGTGCTTACTCATTCCTTCCCCACCCGTAATCTGCAGATAGTTTTAGCAGGCTCAACATGCTTCGACATACAGTGACCAAACACAATTCTTCTGTTAAAAACAAGTTCTTGCCAGGTCAGCAGGTCTTAAATGCCGCTGTATAAAGAGAAGGCCTCTTCTTTTAACAAAAGGGTACATTCTTTTAACACATATGGTGATTAGTACAAACTCCAAGTGTGAGCACAACATTACATATGTATGCGTACCTTCAATCCACCCTTTGCTCACACTTGAGCATCAATTTAGGCATTTCTTTCCTCTTACCTTCTGTGTTTGAGGAGCATACACTTATCCGTTCAGGGACTAAACCAGCATACACGGGTGTAGACATATGGCTCAGTATACAGTATATATCAGTTGCAACCTAGCGATATAGCAATATCCCCTATTTAAAGCACCAGTGTCCTTATTACTCTAATAGTGGTAGGTCTCACTGAAAACCTTCATCCGATCTGTCCCACGTCTCGTAGTGCCTGTCCCAGGAGGGGAACGCCGAAGGCCCTTCAGGCTACAAGCCCGTCGTCTTCAGTAAGGCACAATTCTGCTAAAACCAACAAGAGAGTCCAAATGTTCATCTCCCTAATGATCAAAGTTCAAAACAGTGTCCTTACACGTTGCTTGGCACATACACGTCACGGGATCGGAGACGATGGGCACACCTACTAATGGCGTCTGGCAGTACTGTTGCAACCTGGGGTTGGTTGGTTCCCTTTTCTGGATTCACGTGGTACCAGTGCGATTTGCCATCAACTTTTACCGCAGTTTGTGTTGCGAGGAGCACCTGAAACGGGCCCCTCCATCTGGGTTGCAGTCCGCTGGTGCGATCGAAGGCTTTTATAACAACCCAGTCACCGGGCTGCACGTCGTGACCTTCTCCTATCAGAGGAGATGGAGCTACTGCGTTCACCTGTGCATTAATAGAAATCAGTCTATTAGTTAACCCAATACAGTACTGTTGTAATGCAGGCCATGCTTGCTCAGACAATCTCTTAGGTGATATGGGGGTCCCAATACTTGGTGGGCGCCCCATAACAATTTCGAAAGGAGATAAACCATGTGTACGCTTAGGCATAGTACGCATACTCAATAATGCAATAGGCAATGCATCCGGCCATTTCAGTCCCGTTTCAGCACAAGCCTTTGCCAGTTTGTTCTTCAGTACACCACCTCAAAAGGGCAGGTGGGTAACTTACTGTGGCCCGCCGGGGCCGGTACACCTTTCCCCACATTATATAAAACACATATTTCACATTGTTTTGCCCATTGGCGACAATACATTCCCAATCTTTTGTTGTACCACACAGTACTTAAAACTTCTTCCATAGTTCTTGCGTTAACGTGGGTTGGACCATGAGCCACGCTCACTATCACAGGTAAGTATGCGTCAGGTAGTACCCGGGTGTTCGTTTTGGTATGTGCCCATAGCCCATCTACCGTCTCCTCATATTGATCATCCTTGTGCCAAGATAGTCTTTCTTCAATGGTTGCATCTGCTTGGATTTCCTTTACGCGCTCCTTCGTCCCTTCCATAGTCACATCCCTCCCCACTATGAGCTGTCGGGCTTCCCACCGAGTGTCCCTTGTGGCAACTAGTTTAGCCATCTGGTCAGCCAAAGAATTTCCCTGCGTGACATAATCCAGTGTTTTTTTATGCGCTGAGCACTTCACTACGGCCACCATTTTGGGCAGCGTAAGGGCTTGCAATAATTCAGCAATCAATCGGGCATGTTTAATAGTATCACCTTGGGAGGTTAAAAACCCACGCTCTCCCCAGAGTTTACCAAAACTGGAAACCACCCCATGAGCGTAGGCTGAATCAGTATAAATTGTCACTTTCATACCGCTGCTTAACACTAATGCTCTCGTTAGCGCAATTAATTCTGCTGCCTGGGCCGATTTTTCACACACTTTCCCACTCTCAATCAACCGTTCCCCTGTAGTTACTGCATACCCTGCTGTTGTCTCCCCATTTGGCAGTTTGAAACAGGAACCATCACAGAATAATATACCCTCAATATCAACCAGCGGGGTGTCTTGCAGGTCTGCTCTACCCTTAGTGTGTTCTTCCATTTGGATCACACAATCATGCCTAATGTCATCAGGTGAGGTGGGCAAAGGAAGCAGTGTCGCTGGATTCAAAGTGTTACACCGTTCAATTTTTACATTACTGGCAAACAGGATCATCTCATACTGTGTGAGTCTAGCTGTAGTCAAATGCTGTGTATGCACTCTATTCAGAAGAACATCTAATGTATGTGGAACCTTTACTGTTACTTCACTCCCTAGGATGATACCTGCACTTTGTTTTAGGGCTGTCGCTGCTGCAGCTACTGCTCTCATGCATGGGGGTAGGCCTCGAGTTACTGAGTCCAGAGTGCTAGAAAAATATGCACATGGTCTCTGTTTACCCCCTTGTTCCTGTGTCAAGACTGACACAGCGCAACCTTCCTGTTCATCAACAAAAAGGCAAAATCTCTTAGTATAATCAGGTGTGCCTGTTTCCAGCTCCCGTGTCTACCAGACATCTCAAGTTTCGGTGGGGGCCGATCCTAATAGAGGCATAAGGCCCCCTTTGGTCTATAGGAACCTGCACCACTCCCGCTATCTCATTCCGGCATCCTCAGGACATATCGCTTGTGTTATCCTGAAAATCATTGTTATAGTATACCCCTTCTCCACATTCTTCACCCTGGCATACACCTTGTACTTGTGTCGTTTGTTGTGGCTGATACAGTAGATTGGGGGGAGGCGGGGCCGGCCAGGGAACATCCCCTCTTGCTTGTCCGTCAAAGGCATTGGGTTGAGGGGGTTTAAACATTCTATTGTCTTGGTTGCCGTACCCACCAGTCCTATTTCCTGGGGCAAATGTTGTCTGTGAAGGGGGCCGTACGCCCCTTCCTCTCCCACCACTCTGGGGACACTGGGATTTCCAGTGTCCGGGTCTCTTGCAGAAGGCACATACATCTTGGGGTAGCCCATCCCTCCTCCCATATAGCGCACCTCCTTGCACTGTACCTCTTCCTGTCCCTTGGCCCCCTATCATGTTGCTACTATAGCCCTGTGACGGGCCGTTATAATTGTAGTTATACCTGCCTTGGGCCCTTGATGCAACTGTTGCATCAACACTTTGGTTTTTAGATCCTTCTCTTGTCGTGCCTTTTGTTGTCCCTTCACTCTTTCCCCTCTTTCGTAATACCTAGCCATTTCGAGGAGATCCCGGGGGTTCCTAGTCATCCATGTACTTTCTGCCCTCCTAATGTTCTCCTGAATTGGCCCGTGGAGCCCCTCTACAAAGTTTGTGGCAAAGTACCGTTGGCCCGTTTCAGACCCTATCTCTAGCCCACTGTGCGCTTTGAATGCTGCTTCATAACGCAGAAAGTACTGTACTACTTCCTCACTTGCACCCTGTATCACAGCGGACAGTTTCTCCACATTCACATCAAATGGGGGTAACACCTTTTCTAGAGCCCTCAGGACTGCCATGCCATGCCCCCTTAGGGGTTCAGGATATTCCTCATGCAGTTTTCTATTTTTGCTCGCATCCATTACATCTTTCCATTTTATTGTTTCATTGTCTTTGGCACGAAAGGGGGTCCATATTTCTTCTGGGACAATGGCTAACAATATGTTATCTACATCCTCTACGGTAAATAACCCTGGTCTGAATAACTTTCCTACTTCTTTGTAGAATCCTGCCGGGTCTATACGGGGGTCGGGGATGGACTTGGTGATATGCATTAATTCAATTCGGGATAAAGGGACATACACATAGGTGCGCATCATGTTACCAGTGGCTGCCTCTATGGTGGGTTGGCACTCTCTCATTGGCATTAATAGTAACTTTTCCATGTCTGTTTGTTCACTTACAAGGGCCTGCGCTGGTGGCGAAACAGAGGATTGATGACTAAGAGCTTTCTCTTTTATTTTTTTTATAATCTTTTAATAGTTTCTCCACCTTAGCCATCCTCCATTCTTCCGCCCCTGAATCATCCACTCTTATATTAGATAGCAGTTTCTTATCCAATTCCGTCCTAATCCTATTCCACTGGGACACATATCTAGGCTCCTTTTCCTCTTCTATATCATCCACCCTAATAAGAAGATATTTAATTATGTTTACTTGTATAGGCCAGCCAAGGCCCTCCATCAGACTCACCAGGGTGGACATGGACTGCGAGTGTATGGATGCTATCATACGATTAGCTACGTTTTGGCCCGCCTGGTCTGCATCTTTGAGTTTAGCCTCTCTTTCCCTCACCTCTCTTTCCCATGCCCTCTTTTCCTTCTCCCATTCAACACCGCCCCTTATGACTTCTGCTATTATGTCGGACATACATCCCCATAACTGAACACTGGACGCAGTCACTGGTAGTAACGCGACAGCGTCCTGATATGCTGAGGGCAGATCCGCAGTACTCTGTCCTCTCAATTTACAGTTACCCTCATGAAAGGTATATAAAGTTTAGTGGCCACTGTCCTAAATTCCAAAGGTGTCAAACGCCCCAATTGGTCCCGTAGGCTGTCATTGAGGGGTGTGCCATACAGCCCGGTCATAAGGATTTGCAAGTCTCCATCTCTATCCTTTTCTACAGTAGTCGTTCTCCTATGGTCTATCAACCTATCTGGGTCTCCATACTTCATTGGGAATTCCACCCTTTCACCCTCACTGTCTGCCGGTGGAGCTGTAGCTCCTGGAAACAATAATTCAGTCGTTGTTTGTTCTGCTTCTAGCCCTATCACATCTTCATATCGAGGCACCGGCACGGCAGGATACATACCCCCACTGTTCTTAATCATCATATGTCTATCCAACTGATCTAGCCTCTCACCCATCTCTTTTATCGCTAGATCATGTAATTTTTGATTTACCGTTCTCTTCTGCTCCTTTGCTTTTTGTTTATTCTGAGCATTGCGCCTGCGCATTGCTTCTACCCTCCATAGTCGTATAGCCTCAAACTGTGCGGGTCTAACCCGTCTTTTTACTAATTCTATTTCTACTTTGGATATGCGGTCCACATCAAAGGACCCAGTGTCTGGCCATTTATGCTCAATCGAATCTTTTGTATATTCAGACCATTCTCTTAAGAACAATGTTGAATTCAATCCATGTTTAATCAACATATCAAATGCAGGGGTTCCTTCAAGAGGGGCATAGTGTCTCTTGCCTATACCACTCTTGCTGGAAGCCGCTTGACCCATTTTGTTGGTATACCACAATTGCCTAAAACACTCACCTTTCCCAAATATGCACCTATTGGCTAACAATAATAATACATCCTCCTGGCGTATCTAACATATCATATCATCATTTCAACATTACTTCTTCATAGACGGACTTACCACCGTCCTCTTCACAAACCCTGAATCATTATTTCCTTATTCCATCATGCATCCGTCCATACCACTTATCTTAAGGGTCCCGCCAGAGTGTTCCGGACCCGAAGGGCGACAGCCTGCTGTTCCACCGCCGACGGAGCCGGAAAAACAAGGATGACGCGTCGGTTGCAATCAAAGGTGCAGATTCAGTTGTTGGGGCCCCGTGATCAATTCCTTCTCCGGTTCCGCCGCGGCGTTCCTCACCCAGTGACGGACTGTCGCTCCTTCGCGTCCCACTTCTGACACCAAAATTGTGGGTGCGATTTCTCGCCGTCACCATAACCAGTACAAAAGGGACCCTATAAAAACTCAAACAGAAAAGAGTTGAGTAAACATTGCTTTATTAACACACAAGCATTCGCGAATGGGCCACAAGTTCAACCGTCTCACAAAGCAAGTCGTCAAAGTGCCGCCCTTTGCCCTGCACATCGTGGTCCTATTATACCCATCTGTTTTACATTGTCATACATTGCTGCACATAGATTATGTCCACCACAAGGCGGTTCCTCCCAGTCATGACTTTGCATCAACGGTCAACAGTTCAACATCTGCTATTGTGGTTTCCTGTTATCTGTTATTCGCTCTCTTTCGTGCCCCTCTGTGTCCTTATCTCTGTTCACGAGGCTGTGCTTACTCATTCCTTCCCCACCCGTAATCTGCAGATAGTTTTAGCAGGCTCAACATGCTTCGACATACAGTGACCAAACACAATTCTTCTGTTAAAAACAAGTTCTTGCCAGGTCAGCAGGTCTTAAATGTCGCTGTATAAAGAGAAGGCCTCTTCTTTTAACAAAAGGGTACATTCTTTTAACACATATGGTGATTAGTACAAACTCCAAGTGTGAGCACAACATTACATATGTATGCGTACCTTCACTAGTGTCCCACTACCTGCTCTGCAAGTGGCCCTGACACCCTGCCACTAGTGTCACACTGCCTGCCCTGCAAGTGGCCCTGCCACCCTGCCACTAGTGTCCCACTGCCTGCTCTGCAAGTGGCCCTGCCACCCTGCCAGTAGTGTCCCACTGCCTGCTCTGCAAGTGGCCCTGACACCCTGCCAGTAGTGTCCCACTGCCTGTCCTGCAAGTGGCCCTGACACCCTGCCACTAGTGTGCCGCTGCCTGCCCTGCAAGTGGCCCTGACACCCTGACACTAGTGTCCCACTGCCTACCCTGCAAGTGGCCCTGACACCCTGCCAGTAGTGTCCCACTGCCTGCCCTGCAAGTGGCCCTGACACCCCGCCAGTAGTGTCACACTGCCTGCCCTGAAAGTGGCCCTGACACCCTGCCACTACTGTCCCACTGCCTGCCCTGCAAGTGGCCCTGACACCCTGCCACTAGTGTCCCACTGCCTGCCCTGCAAGTGGCCCTGACACCCTGCCACTAGTGTCACACTACATGCCCTGCAAGTGGCCCTGACACCCTGCCATGAGTGTCACACTGCCTGCCCTGTAAGTGCCCCTAACTCCACGCCACTAGTGTCCCACTGCCTGCCCTGCAAGTGGCCCTGACACCCTGCCACTAGTGTCACACTGCCTGCCCTGTAAGTGGCCCTGACACCCTGCCACTAGTGTCCCACTACCTGCCCTGCAAGTGACCCTGACACCCTGCCATGAGTGTCACACTTCCCGCCCTGCAAGTGCCCCTAACTCCCCGCCACTAGTGTTACACTGCCTGCCTTGAAAGTGGCCCTGACACCCTGCCACTAGTGTCACACTGCCTGCTCTGCAAGTGGCCCTGCCACCCTGCCACTAGTGTCACACTGCCTGCTCTGCAAGTGCCCATAACTCCCCGCCACTAGGGTCCCACTGCCTGCCCTGCAAGTGGCCCTAACTCCCCGCCACTAGTGTCACACTGCCTGCTCTGCAAGTGGCCCTGAAACCCTGCCACTAGTGTCACACTGCCTGCCCTGCAAGTGGCCCTGACACCCTGCCACTAGTGTCACACTGCCTGCCCTACAAGTGGCCCTGACACCCTGCCATGAGTGTCACACTGCCTAACCTGCAAGTGCCCCTAACTCCATGCCACTAGTGTCCCACTACCTGCTCTGCAAGTGGCCCTGACACCCTGCCACTAGTGTCACACTGCCTGCCCTGCAAGTGGCCCTGACACCCTGCCACTAGTGTCACACTGCCTGCCCTGCAAGTGGCCCTGCCTGCTCTGCAAGTGGCCCTGACAACCTGCCACTAGTGTCACACTACCTGCCTTGCAAGTGGCCCTGACACCCTGCCATGAGTGTCACATTGCCTGCCCTGCAAGTGGCCCTGATACCCTGCCACTAGTGTCACACTGCCTGCTGTGCAAGTGCCCCTAATTCCACGCCACTAGTGTCAAACTGCCTGCTCTGCAAGTGGCCCTGACACCCTGCCACTAGTGTCACACTGCCTGCCCTGCAAGTGGCCCTGACACCCTGCCATGAGTGTCACACTGCCTGCTATGCAAGTGCCCCTAACTCCATGCCACTAATGTCACACTGCCTGCCCTGCAAGTGGCCCTGACACCCTGCCACTAGTGTCACACTGCCTGCCCTACAAGTGGCCCTGACACCCTGCCATGAGTGTCACACTGCCTAACCTGCAAGTGCCCCTAACTCCACGCCACTAGTGTCCCACTACCTGCTCTGCAAGTGGCCCTGACACCCTGCCACTAGTGTCACACTGCCTGCCCTGCAAGTGGCCCTGACACCCTGCCACTAGTGTCACACTGCCTGCCCTGCAAGTGGCCATGCCTGCTCTGCAAGTGGCCCTGACAACCTGCCACTAGTGTCACACTACCTGCCTTGCAAGTGGCCCTGGCACCCTGCCATGAGTGTCACATTGCCTGCCCTGCAAGTGGCCCTGATACCCTGCCACTAGTGTCACACTGCCTGCTGTGCAAGTGCCCCTAATTCCATGCCACTAGTGTCAAACTGCCTGCTCTGCAAGTGGCCCTGACACCCTGCCACTAGTGTCACACTGCCTGCCCTGCAAGTGGCCCTGACAACCTGCCACTAGTGTCCCACTGCCTGCTCTGCAAGTGGCCCTGACAACCTGCCACTAGTGTCACACTACCTGCCTTGCAAGTGGCCCTGACACCCTGCCATGAGTGTCACACTGCCTGCTATGCAAGTGCCCCTAACTCCATGCCACTAGTGTCACACTGCCTGCCCTGCAAGTGGCCCTGACACCCTGCCACTAGTGTCACACTGCCTGCCCTACAAGTGGCCCTGACACCCTGCCATGAGTGTCACACTGCCTAACCTGCAAGTGCCCCTAACTCCACGCCACTAGTGTCCCACTACCTGCTCTGCAAGTGGCCCTGACACCCTGCCACTAGTGTCACACTGCCTGCCCTGCAAGTGGCCCTGACACCCTGCCACTAGTATCACACTGCCTGCCCTGCAAGTGGCCCTGCCTGCTCTACAAGTGGCCCTGACAACCTGCCACTAGTGTCACACTACCTGCCCTGCAAGTGGCCCTGATACCCTGCCACTAGTGTCACACTGCCTGCTCTGCAAGTGCCCCTAATTCCACGCCACTAGTGTCAAACTGCCTACTCTGCAAGTGGCCCTGACACCCCACCACTAGTGTCACACTGCCTGCCCTGCAGGTGGCCCTGACACCGTGCCACTAGTGTCCCACTGCCTGCTCTGCAAGTGGCCCTGACAACCTACCACTAGTGTCACACTACCTGCCTTGCAAGTGGCCCTGACACCCTGCCATGAGTGTCACACTGCCTGCTCTGCAAGTGCCCCTAACTCCATGCCACTAGTGTCACACTGCCTGCCCTGCAAGTGGCCCTGACACCCTGCCATGCGTGTCACACTGCCTGCCCTGCAAGTGGCCCTGACACCCTGCCACTAGTGTCACACTGCCTGCCCTGCAAGTGGCCCTGACACCCTGCCATGAGTGTCACATTGCCTGCCCTGCAAGTGGCCCTGATACCCTGCCACTAGTGTCACACTGCCTGCTCTGCAAGTGCCCCTAATTCCTCGCCACTAGTGTCAAACTGCCTGCTCTGCAAGTGGCCCTGACACCCTGCCACTAGTGTCCCACTGCCTGCTCTGCAAGTGGCCCTGACAACCTGCCACTAGTGTCTCACTACCTGCCCTGCAAGTGGCCCTGACACCCTGCCATGAGTGTCACACTGCCTGCCCTGCAAGTGCCCCTAACTCCACACCACTAGTGTCATATTGCCTGCCCTGCAAGTGGCCCTTACACCCTGCCACTAGTGTCACACTGCCTGCCATGCAAGTGGCTCTGACACCCTGCCACTAGTGTCACACTGCCTGCCCTGCAAGTGGCCCTGACACCCTGCCACTAGTGTCCCACTGCCTGCTCTGCAAGTGGCCCTGACAACCTGCCACTAGTGTCACACTACCTGCCCTGCAAGTGGCCCTGACACCCTGCCATGAGTGTCACACTGCCTGCCCTGCAAGTGCCCCTAACTCCACACCACTAGTGTCATATTGCCTGCCCTGCAAGTGGCCCTTACACCCTGCCACTAGTGTCACACTGCCTGCCATGCAAGTGGCCCTGACACCCTGCCATGAGTGTCACACTGCCTGCCCTGCAAGTGCCCCTAACTCCACGCCACTAGTGTCCCACTGCCTGCCCTGCAAGTGGCCCTGACACCCTGCCACTAGTGTCACACTGCCTGCCCTGCAAGTGGCCCTGACACCCTGCCATGAGTGTCCCACTACCTGCTCTGCAAGTGGCCCTGACACCCTGCCATGAGTGTCACACTGCCTATCCTGCAAGTGCCCCTAACTCCCAGCCACTAGTGTCACACTGCCTGCCCTGCAAGTGGCCCTGCCACCCTGCCACTAGTGTCACACTGCCTGCCCTGCAAGTGGCCCTGACACCCTGCCATGAGTGTCACACTGCCTGCCCTGCAAGTGCCTCTAACTCCACGCCACTAGTGTCCCACTGCCTGCCCTGCAAGTGGCCCTGACACCCTGCCACTAGTGTCACACTGCCTGCCCTGCAAGTGGCCCTGACACCCTGCCACTAGTGTCCCACTACCTGCCCTGCAAGTGGCCCTGACACCCTGCCACTAGTGTCACACTGCCTGCTCTGCAAGCGGCCCTGACACCCTGCCACTAATGTCACACTGCCTGCTTTGCAAGTGCCCATATCTCCCCGCCACTAGGGTCCCACTGCCTGCCCTGCAAGTGGCCCTAACTCCACACCACTAGTGTCACACTGTCTGCCCTGCAAGTGGCCCTGACACCCTGCCACTAGTGTCACACTGCCTTCTCTGCAAGTGGCCCTGATACCCTGCCACTAGTGTCACACTGCCTGCCCTGCAAGTGGCCCTGACACCCTGCCACTAGTGTCACACTGCCTGCCCTGCAAGTGGCCCTGACACCCTGCCATGAGTGTCACACTGCCTAACCTGCAAGTGCCCCTAACTCCACGCCACTAGTGTCCCACTACCTGCTCTGCAAGTGGCCCTGACACCCTGCCACTAGTGGCACACTGCCTGCCCTGCAAGTGGCCCTGCCACCCTGCCACTAGTGTCCCACTGCCTGCTCTGCAAGTGGCCCTGCCACCCTGCCAGTAGTGTCCCACTGCCTGCTCTGCAAGTGTCCCTGACACCCTGCCAGTAGTGTCCCACTGCCTGTCCTGCAAGTGGCCCTGACACCCTGCCACTAGTGTGCCGCTGCCTGCCCTGCAAGTGGCCCTGACACCCTGACACTAGTGTCCCACTGCCTGCCCTGCAAGTGGCCCTGACACCCTGCCAGTAGTGTCCCACTGCCTGCCCTGCAAGTTGCCCTGACACCCCGCCAGTAGTGTCACACTGCCTGCCCTGAAAGTGGCCCTGACACCCTGCCACTACTGTTCCACTGCCTGCCTTGCAAGTGGCCCTGACACCCTGCCACTAGTGTCCCACTGCCTGCCCTGCAAGTGGCCCTGACACCCTGCCACTAGTGTCACACTACCTGCCCTGCAAGTGGCCCTGACACCCTGCCATGAGTGTCACACTGCCTGCCCTGTAAGTGCCCCTAACTCCACGCCACTAGTGTCCCACTGCCTGCCCTGCAAGTGGCCCTGACACCCTGCCACTAGTGTCACACTGCCTGCCCTGTAAGTGGCCCTGCCACCCTGCCACTAGTGTTCCACTACCTGCCCTGCAAGTGGCCCTGACACCCTGCCATGAGTGTCACACTTCCCGCCCTGCAAGTGCCCCTAACTCCCCGCCACTAGTGTCACACTGCCTGCCTTGAAAGTGGCCCTGACACCCTGCCACTAGTGTCACACTGCCTGCTCTGCAAGTGGCCCTGCCACCCTGCCACTAGTGTCACACTGCCTGCTCTGCAAGTGCCCATAACTCCCCGCCACTAGGGTCCCACTGCCTGCCCTGCAAGTGGCCCTATCTCCCCGCCACTAGTGTCACACTGCCTGCTCTGCAAGTGGCCCTGAAACCCTGCCACTAGTGTCACACTGCCTGCCCTGCAAGTGGCCCTGACACCCTGCCACGAGTGTCACACTGCCTAACCTGCAAGTGCCCCTAACTCCACGCCACTAGTGTCCCACTACCTGCTCTGCAAGTGGCCCTGACACCCTGCCACTAGTGTCACACTGCCTGCCCTGCAAGTGGCCCTGACACCCTGCCACTAGTGTCACACTGCCTGCCCTGCAAGTGGCCCTGCTTGCTCTGCAAGTGGCCCTGACAACCGGCCACTAGTGTCACACTACCTGCCTTGCAAGTGGCCCTGACACCCTGCCATGAGTGTCACATTGCCTGCCCTGCAAGTGGCCCTGATACCCTGCTACTAGTGTCACACTGCCTGCTCTGCAAGTGCCCCTAATTCCACGCCACTAGTGTCAAACTGCCTGCTCTGCAAGTGGCCCTGACACCCTGCCACTAGTGTCACACTGCCTGCCCTGCAAGTGGCCCTGACACTCTGCCACTAGTGTCCCACTGCCTGCTCTGCAAGTGGCCCTGACAACCTGCCACTAGTGTCACACTACCTGCCTTGCAAGTGGCCTTGACACCCTGCCATGAGTGTCACACTGCCTGCTCTGCAAGTGCCCCTAACTCCATGCCACTAGTGTCACACTGCCTGCCCTGCAAGTGGCCCTGACACCCTGCCATGCGTGTCACACTGCCTGCCCTGCAAGTGGCCCTGACACCCTGCCACTAGTGTCACACTGCCTGCCCTGCAAGTGGCCCTGACACCCTGCCATGAGTGTCACATTGCCTGCCCTGCAAGTGGCCCTGATACCCTGCCACTAGTGTCACACTGCCTGCTCTGCAAGTGCCCCTAATTCCACGCCACTAGTGTCAAACTGCCTGCTCTGCAAGTGGCCCTGACAACCTGCCACTAGTGTCACACTACCTGCCCTGCAAGTGGCCCTGACACCCTGCCATGAGTGTCACACTGCCTGCCCTGCAAGTGCCCCTAACTCCACACCATTAGTGTCACATTGCCTGCCCTGCAAGTGGCCCTGACACCCTGCCACTAGTGTCACACTGCCTGCCATGCATGTGGCCCTGACACCCTGCCATGAGTGTCACACTGCCTGCCCTGCAAGTGCCCCTAACTCCACGCCACTAGTGTCCCACTGCCTGCCCTGCAAGTGGCCCTGACACCCTGCCACTAGTGTGACACTGCCTGCACTGCAAGTGGCCCTGACACCCTGCCATGAGTGTCACACTGCCTAACCTGCAAGTGCCCCTAACTCACCGCCACTAGTGTCACACTGCCTGCCCTGCAAGTGGCCCTGCCACCCTGCCACTAGTGTCACACTGCCTGCCCTGCAAGTGGCCCTGACACCCTGCCACTAGTGTCACACTACCTGCCCTGCAAGTGGCCCTGACACCCTGCCATGAGTGTCACACTGCCTGCCCTGCAAGTGCCTCTAACTCCATGCCACTAGTGTCCCACTGCCTGCCCTGCAAGTGGCCCTGACACCCTGCCACTAGTGTCACACTGCCTGCCCTGAAAGTGGCCCTGACACCCTGCCACTAGTGTCCCACTACCTGCCCTGCAAGTGGCCCTGACACCCTGCCACTAGTGTCACACTGCCTGCCCTGCAAGTGGCCCTAACTCCCCGCCACTAGTGTCCTACTGCCTGTCCTGCAAGTGGCCCTGTCACCCTGCCACTAGTGTCACACTGCCTGCTCTGCAAGCGGCCCTGACACCCTGCCACTAATGTCACACTGCCTGATCTGCAAGTGCCCATATCTCCCCGCCACTAGGGTCCCACTGCCTGCCCTGCAAGTGGCCCTAACTCCAAACCACTAGTGTCACACTGCCTGCCCTGCAAGTGGCCCTGACACCCTGCCACTAGTGTCACACTGCCTTCTCTGCAAGTGGCCCTGACACCCTGCCACTAGTGTCACACTGCCTACCCTGCAAGTGGCCCTGACACCCTGACACTAGTGTCACACTGCCTGCCCTGCAAGTGGCCCTGACACCCTGCCATGAGTGTCACACTGCCTAACCTGCAAGTGCCCCTAACCCCACGCCACTAGTGTCCCACTACCTGCCCTGTTAGTGGCCCTGACACCCTGCCACTAGTGTCACACTGCCTGCCCTGCAAGTGGCCCTGACACCCTGCCACTAGTGTCACACTGCCTGCCCTGCAAGTGGCCCTGCTTGCTCTGCAAGTGGCCCTGACAACCGGCCACTAGTGTCACACTACCTGCCTTGCAAGTGGCCCTGACACCCTGCCATGAGTGTCACATTGCCTGCCCTGCAAGTGGCCCTGATACCCTGCTACTAGTGTCACACTGCCTGCTCTGCAAGTGCCCCTAATTCCACGCCACTAGTGTCAAACTGCCTGCTCTGCAAGTGGCCCTGACACCCTGCCACTAGTGTCACACTGCCTGCCCTGCAAGTGGCCCTGACACTCTGCCACTAGTGTCCCACTGCCTGCTCTGCAAGTGGCCCTGACAACCTGCCACTAGTGTCACACTACCTGCCTTGCAAGTGGCCTTGACACCCTGCCATGAGTGTCACACTGCCTGCTCTGCAAGTGCCCCTAACTCCATGCCACTAGTGTCACACTGCCTGCCCTGCAAGTGGCCCTGACACCCTGCCATGCGTGTCACACTGCCTGCCCTGCAAGTGGCCCTGACACCCTGCCACTAGTGTCACACTGCCTGCCCTGCAAGTGGCCCTGACACCCTGCCATGAGTGTCACATTGCCTGCCCTGCAAGTGGCCCTGATACCCTGCCACTAGTGTCACACTGCCTGCTCTGCAAGTGCCCCTAATTCCACGCCACTAGTGTCAAACTGCCTGCTCTGCAAGTGGCCCTGACAACCTGCCACTAGTGTCACACTACCTGCCCTGCAAGTGGCCCTGACACCCTGCCATGAGTGTCACACTGCCTGCCCTGCAAGTGCCCCTAACTCCACACCATTAGTGTCACATTGCCTGCCCTGCAAGTGGCCCTGACACCCTGCCACTAGTGTCACACTGCCTGCCATGCATGTGGCCCTGACACCCTGCCATGAGTGTCACACTGCCTGCCCTGCAAGTGCCCCTAACTCCACGCCACTAGTGTCCCACTGCCTGCCCTGCAAGTGGCCCTGACACCCTGCCACTAGTGTGACACTGCCTGCACTGCAAGTGGCCCTGACACCCTGCCATGAGTGTCACACTGCCTAACCTGCAAGTGCCCCTAACTCACCGCCACTAGTGTCACACTGCCTGCCCTGCAAGTGGCCCTGCCACCCTGCCACTAGTGTCACACTGCCTGCCCTGCAAGTGGCCCTGACACCCTGCCACTAGTGTCACACTACCTGCCCTGCAAGTGGCCCTGACACCCTGCCATGAGTGTCACACTGCCTGCCCTGCAAGTGCCTCTAACTCCATGCCACTAGTGTCCCACTGCCTGCCCTGCAAGTGGCCCTGACACCCTGCCACTAGTGTCACACTGCCTGCCCTGAAAGTGGCCCTGACACCCTGCCACTAGTGTCCCACTACCTGCCCTGCAAGTGGCCCTGACACCCTGCCACTAGTGTCACACTGCCTGCCCTGCAAGTGGCCCTAACTCCCCGCCACTAGTGTCCTACTGCCTGTCCTGCAAGTGGCCCTGTCACCCTGCCACTAGTGTCACACTGCCTGCTCTGCAAGCGGCCCTGACACCCTGCCACTAATGTCACACTGCCTGATCTGCAAGTGCCCATATCTCCCCGCCACTAGGGTCCCACTGCCTGCCCTGCAAGTGGCCCTAACTCCAAACCACTAGTGTCACACTGCCTGCCCTGCAAGTGGCCCTGACACCCTGCCACTAGTGTCACACTGCCTTCTCTGCAAGTGGCCCTGACACCCTGCCACTAGTGTCACACTGCCTACCCTGCAAGTGGCCCTGACACCCTGCCACTAGTGTCACACTGCCTGCCCTGCAAGTGGCCCTGACACCCTGCCATGAGTGTCACACTGCCTAACCTGCAAGTGCCCCTAACCCCACGCCACTAGTGTCCCACTACCTGCCCTGTTAGTGGCCCTGACACCCTGCCACTAGTGTCACACTGCCTGCCCTGCAAGTGGCCCTGACACCCTGCCACTAGTGTCCCACTGCCTGCTCTGCAAGTGGCCCTGCCACCCTGCCAGTAGTGTCACACTGCCTGCTCTGCAAGTGGCCCTGACACCCTGCCAGTAGTGTCCTACTGCCTGTCCTGCAAGTGGCCCTGACACCCTGCCACTAGTGTCCCACTGCCTGCCCTGCAATTGCCCCTAACTCCACGCCACTAGTGTCACACTGCCTGCCCTGCAAGTGGCCCTGACACCCTGCCATGCGTGTCACACTGCCTGCCCTGCAAGTGGCCCTGACACCCTGCCACTAGTGTCACACTGCCTGCCCTGCAAGTGGCCCTGACACCCTGCCACTAGTGTCACACTGCCTGCTCTGCAATTGGCCCTGACACCCTGCCACTAGTGTCATACTGCCTGCTCTGCAAGTGGCCCTGACACCCTGCCACTAGTGTCACACTACCTGCCCTGCAAGTGGCCCTGACACCCTGCCATGAGTGTCACACAGCCTGCTCCGCAAGTGGCCCTGCCACCCTGCCACTAGTGTCACACTGTCTGCTCTGCAAGTGGCCCTGACACTCTGCCACTAGTGTCCCACTGCCTGCTCTGCAAGTGGCCCTGACAACCTGCCACTAGTGTCACACAACCTTCCCTGCAAGTGGCCCTGACACCCTGCCATGAGTGTCACACTGCCTGCCCTGCAAGTGCCCCTAACTCCACACCACTAGTGTCACATTGCCTGCTCTGCAAGTGGCCCTGACACCCTGCCATTAGTGTCACTCTGCCTGCCCTGCTAGTGGCCCTGACACCCTGCCACTAGTGTCACACTACCTGCCCTGCAAGTGGCCCTGACACCCTGCCATGAGTGTCACACTGTCTGCCCTGTAAGTGCCCCTAACTCCACGCCACTAGTGTCCCACTGCCTGCCCTGCAAGTGGCCCTGACACCCTGCCACTAGTGTCCCACTGCCTGCCCTGTAAGTGGCCCTGACACCCTGCCACTAGTGTCCCACTACTTGCCCTGCAAGTGGCCCTGACACCCTGCCATGACTGTCACACTTCCTGCCCTGCAAGTGCCCCTAACTCCCCGCCACTAGTGTCACACTGCCTGCCTTGAAAGTGGCCCTGACACCCTGCCACTAGTGTCACACTGCCTGCTCTGCAAGTGGCCCTGCCACACTGCCACTAGTGTCACACTGCCTGCTCTGCAAGTGCCCATAACTCCCGCCACTAGGGTCCTACTGCCTGCCCTGCAAGTGGCCCTAACACCCCGCCACTAGTGTCACACTGCCTGCTCTGCAAGTGGCCCTGAAACCCTGCCACTAGGGTCACACTGCCTGCCCTGCAAGTGGCCCTGACACCCTGCCACTAGTGTCACACTGCCTGCCCTACAAGTGGCCCTGACACCCTGCCATGAGTGTCACACTGACTAACCTGCAAGTACCCCTAACTCCACGCCACTAGTGTCCCACTACCTGCTCTGCAAGTGGCCCTGACACCCTGCCACTAGTGTCACACTGCCTGCCCTGCAAGTGGCCCTGACACCCAGCCACTAGTGCCACACTGCCTGCCCTGCAAGTGGCCCTGCCTGCTCTGCAAGTGTCCCTGACAACCTGCCACTAGTGTCACACTACCTGCCTTGCAAGTGGCCCTGACACCCAGCCATGAGTGTCACACTACCTGCCTTGCAAGTGGCCCTGACACCCTGCCATGAGTGTCACACACACTGCCTGCTCTGCAAGTGCCCCTAACTCCATGCCACTAGTGTCACACTGCCTGCCCTGCAAGTGGCCCTGACACCCTGCCATGCGTGTCACACTGCCTGCCCTGCAAGTGGCCCTGACACCCTGCCACTAGTGTCACACTGCCTGCCCTGCAAGTGGCCCTGACACCCTGCCATGAGTGTCACATTGCCTGCCCTGCAAGTGGCCCTGATACCCTGCCACTAGTGTCACACTGCCTGCTCTGCAAGTGCCCCTAATTCCACGCCACTAGTGTCAAACTGCCTGCTCTGCAAGTGGCCCTGACACCCTGCCACTAGTGTCACACTGCCTGCCCTGCAAGTGGCCCTGACACCCTGCCACTAGTGTCCCACTGCCTGCTCTGCAAGAGGCCCTGACAACCTGCCACTAGTGTCACACTACCTGCCCTGCAAGTGGCCCTGACACACTGCCTGCCCTGCAAGTGCCCCTAACTCCACACCACTAGTGTCACATTGCCTGCCCTGCAAGTGGCCCTGACACCCTGCCACTAGTGTCACACTGCCTGCCACACCACTAGTGTCACACTCCACACTGCCTGCCATGCAAGTGGCCCTGACACCCTGCCATGAGTGTCACACTGCCTGCCCTGCAAGTGGCCCTGACACCCTGCCACTAGTGTCACACTACCTGCCCTGCAAGTGGCCCTGACACCCTGCCATGAGTGTCACACTGCCTGCCCTGCAAGTGCCTCTAACCCCATGCCACTAGTGTCACACTGCCTGCCCTGCAAGTGGCCCTGACACCCTGCCATGAGAGTCACATTGCCTGCCCTGCAAGTGGCCCTGATACCCTGCCACTAGTGTCACACTGCCTGCTCTGCAAGTGCCCCTAATTCCACGCCACTAGTGTCAAACTGCCTGCTCTGCACGTGGCTCTGACACCCTGCCACTAGCGTCACACTGCCTGCCCTGCATGTGGCCCTGATACCCTGCCACTAGTGTCCCACTGCCTGCTCTGCAAGTGGCCCTGACAACCTGCCACTAGTGTCAGACTACCTGCTCTGCAAGTGGCCCTGACACCCTGCCATGAGTGTCACACTGCCTGCCCTGCAAGTGCCCCTAACTCCACACCACTAGTGTCACATTGCCTGCCCTGCAAGTGGCCCTGACACCCTGCCACTAGTGTCACACTGCCTGCCATGCAAGTGGCCCTGACACCCTGCCATGAGTGTCACACTGCCTGCCCTGCAAGTGCCCCTAACTCCACGCCACTAGTGTCCCACTGCCTGCCCTGCAAGTGGCCCTGACACCCTGCCACTAGTGTCACACTGCCTGGCCTGCAAGTGGCCCTGACACCCTGCCATGAGTGTCCCACTACCTGCTCTGCAAGTGCCCCTGACACCCTGCCATGAGTGTCACACTGCCTAACCTGCAAGTGCCCCTAACTCCCCGCCACTAGTGTCACACTGCCTGCCCTGCAAGTGGCCCTGCCACCCTGCCACTAGTGTCACACTGCCTGCCCTGCAAGTGGCCCTGATACCCTGCCACTAGTGTCACACTACCTGCCCTGCAAGTGGCCCTGACACCCTGCCATGAGTGTCACACTGCCTGCCCTGCAAGTGCCTCTAACTCCACGCCACTAGTGTCCCACTGCCTGCCCTGCAAGTGGCACTGACACCCTGCCACTAGTGTCACACTGTCTGCCCTGCAAGTGGCCCTGACACCCTGCCACTAGTGTCACACTGCCTGCTCTGCAAGTGGCCCTGACACCCTGCCACTAATGTCACACTGCCTGCTCTGCAAGTGCCCATATCTCCCCGCCACTAGGGTCCCACTACCTGCCCTGCAAGTGGCCCTAACTCCACACCACTAGTGTCACACTGCCTGCCCTGCAAGTGGCCCTGACACCCTGCCACTAGTGTCACACTGCCTGCCCTGCAAGTGGCCCTGACACCCTGCCACTAGTGTCACACTGCCTGCCCTGCAAGTGGCCCTGACACCCTGCCATGAGTGTCACACTGCCTAACCTGCAAGTGCCCCTAACTCCACGCCACTAGTGTCCCACTACCTGCTCTGCAAGTGGCCCTGACACCCTGCCACTAGTGTCACACTGCCTGCCCTGCAAGTGGCCCTGCCACCCTGCCACTAGTGTCCTACTGCCTGCTCTGCAAGTGGCCCTGCCACCCTGCCAGTAGTGTCCCACTGCCTGCTCTGCAAGTGGCCCTGACACCCTGCCAGTAGTGTCCCACTGCCTGTCCTGCAAGTGGCCCTGACACCCTGCCACTAGTGTGCCGCTGCCTGCCCTGCAAGTGGCCCTGACACCCTGACACTAGTGTCCCACTGCCTGCCCTGCAAGTGGCCCTGACACCCTGCCAGTAGTGTCCCACTGCCTGCCCTGCAAGTGGCCCTGACACCCCGCCAGTAGTGTCACACTGCCTGCCCTGAAAGTGGCCCTGACACCCTGCCACTACTGTCCCACTGCCTGCCCTGCAAGTGGCCCTGACACCCTGCCACTAGTGTCCCACTGCCTGCCCTGCAAGTGGCCCTGACACCCTGCCACTAGTGTCACACTACATGCCCTGCAAGTGGCCCTGACACCCTGCCATGAGTATCACACTGCCTGCCCTGTAAGTGCCCCTAACTCCACGCCACTAGTGTCCCACTGCCTGCCCTGCAAGTGGCCCTGACACCCTGCCACTAGTGTCACACTGCCTGCCCTGTAAGTGGCCCTGACACCCTGCCACTAGTGTCCCACTACCTGCTCTGCAAGTGCCCCTAACTCCATGCCACTAGTGTCACACTGCCTGCCCTGCAAGTGGCCCTGACACCCTGCCATGCGTGTCACACTGCCTGCCCTGCAAGTGGCCCTGACACCCTGCCACTAGTGTCACACTGCCTGCCCTGCAAGTGGCCCTGACACCCTGCCATGAGTGTCACATTGCCTGCCCTGCAAGTGGCCCTGATACCCTGCCACTAGTGTCACACTGCCTGCTCTGCAAGTGCCCCTAATTCCTCGCCACTAGTGTCAAACTGCCTGCTCTGCAAGTGGCTCTGACACCCTGCCACTAGTGTCACACTGCCTGCCCTGCAAGTGGCCCTGAAACCCTGCCACTAGTGTCCCACTGCCTGCTCTGCAAGTGGCCCTGACACCCTGCCACTAGTGTCACACTACCTGCCCTGCAAGTGGCCCTGACACCCTGCCATGAGTGTCACACTGCCTGCCCTGCAAGTGCCCCTAACTCCACACCACTAGTGTCACATTGCCTGCCCTGCAAGTGGCCCTTACACCCTGCCACTAGTGTCACACTGCCTGCCATGCAAGTGGCCCTGACACCCTGCCATGAATGTCACACTGCCTGCCCTGCAAGTGCCCCTAACTCCACGCCACTAGTGTCCCACTGCCTGCCCTGCAAGTGGCCCTGACACCCTGCCACTAGTGTCACACTGCCTTCCCTGCAAGTGGCCCTGACACCCTGCCATGAGTGTCCCACTACCTGCTCTGCAAGTGGCCCTGACACCCTGCCATGAGTGTCACACTGCCTATCCTGCAAGTGCCCCTAACTCCCAGCCACTAGTGTCACACTGCCTGCCCTGCAAGTGGCCCTGCCACCCTGCCACTAGTGTCACACTGCCTGCCCTGCAAGTGGCCCTGACACCCTGCCACTAGTGTCACACTACCTGCCCTGCAAGTGGCCCTGACACCCTGCCATGAGTGTCACACTGCCTGCCCTGCAAGTGCCTCTAACTCCACGCCACTAGTGTCCCACTGCCTGCCCTGCAAGTGGCCCTGACACCCTGCCACTAGTGTCCCACTACCTGCTCTGCAAGTGGCCCTGACACCCTGCCATGAGTGTCACACTGCCTATCCTGCAAGTGCCCCTAACTCCCAGCCACTAGTGTCACACTGCCTGCCCTGCAAGTGGCCCTGCCACCCTGCCACTAGTGTCACACTGCCTGCCCTGCAAGTGGCCCTGACACCCTGCCACTAGTGTCACACTGCCTGCCCTGCAAGTGGCCATGACACCCTGCCATGAGTGTCACACTGCCTAACCTGCAAGTGCCCCTAACTCCACGCCACTAGTGTCCCACTACCTGCTCTGCAAGTGGCCCTGACACCCTGCCACTAGTAGCACACTGCCTGCCCTGCAAGTGGCCCTGCCACCCTGCCACTAGTGTCCCACTGCCTGCTCTGCAAGTGGCCCTGCCACCCTGCCAGTAGTGTCCCACTGCCTGCTCTGCAAGTGTCCCTGACACCCTGCCAGTAGTGTCCCACTGCCTGTCCTGCAAGTGGCCCTGACACCCTGCCACTAGTGTGCCGCTGCCTGCCCTGCAAGTGGCCCTGACACCCTGACACTAGTGTCCCACTGCCTGCCCTGCAAGTGGCCCTGACACCCTGCCAGTAGTGTCCCACTGCCTGCCCTGCAAGTTGCCCTGACACCCCGCCAGTAGTGTCACACTGCCTGCCCTGAAAGTGGCCCTGACACCCTGCCACTACTGTTCCACTGCCTGCCCTGCAAGTGGCCCTGACACCCTGCCACTAGTGTCCCACTGCCTGCCCTGCAAGTGGCCCTGACACCCTGCCACTAGTGTCACACTACCTGCCCTGCAAGTGGCCCTGACACCCTGCCATGAGTGTCACACTGCCTGCCCTGTAAGTGCCCCTAACTCCACGCCACTAGTGTCCCACTGCCTGCCCTGAAAGTGGCCCTGACACCCTGCCACTAGTGTCACACTGCCTGCCCTGTAAGTGGCCCTGACACCCTGCCACTAGTGTCCCACTACCTGCCCTGCAAGTGGCCCTGACACCCTGCCATGAGTGTCACACTTCCCGCCCTGCAAGTGCCCCTAACTCCCCGCCACTAGTGTCACACTGCCTGCCTTGAAAGTGGCCCTGACACCCTGCCACTAGTGTCACACTGCCTGCCCTGCAAGTGGCCCTGCCTGCTCTGCAAGTGGCCCTGACAACCTGCCACTAGTGTCACACTACCTGCCTTGCAAGTGGCCCTGACACCCTGCCATGAGTGTCACATTGCCTGCCCTGCAAGTGGCCCTGATACCCTGCCACTAGTGTCACACTGCCTGCTCTGCAAGTGCCCCTAATTCCACGCCACTAGTGTCAAACTGCCTGCTCTGCAAGTGGCCCTGACACCCTGCCACTAGTGTCACACTGCCTGCCCTGCAAGTGGCCCTGACACTCTGCCACTAGTGTCCCACTGCCTGCTCTGCAAGTGGCCCTGACAACCTGCCACTAGTGTCACACTACCTGCCTTGCAAGTGGCCTTGACACCCTGCCATGAGTGTCACACTGCCTGCTCTGCAAGTGCCCCTAACTCCATGCCACTAGTGTCACACTGCCTGCCCTGCAAGTGGCCCTGACACCCTGCCATGCGTGTCACACTGCCTGCCCTGCAAGTGGCCCTGACACCCTGCAACTAGTGTCACACTGCCTGCCCTGCAAGTGGCCCTGACACCCTGCCATGAGTGTCACATTGCCTGCCCTGCAAGTGGCCCTGATACCCTGCCACTAGTGTCACACTGCCTGCTCTGCAAGTGCCCCTAATTCCACGCCACTAGTGTCAAACTGCCTGCTCTGCAAGTGGCCCTGACAACCTGCCACTAGTGTCACACTACCTGCCCTGCAAGTGGCCCTGACACCCTGCCATGAGTGTCACACTGCCTGCCCTGCAAGTGCCCCTAACTCCACACCATTAGTGTCACATTGCCTGCCCTGCAAGTGGCCCTGACACCCTGCCACTAGTGTCACACTGCCTGCCATGCAAGTGGCCCTGACACCCTGCCATGAGTTTCACACTGCCTGCCCTGCAAGTGCCCCTAACTCCACGCCACTAGTGTCCCACTGCCTGCCCTGCAAGTGGCCCTGACACCCTGCCACTAGTGTGACACTGCCTGCCCTGCAAGTGGCCCTGACACCCTGCCATGAGTGTCCCACTACCTGCTCTGCAAGTGGCCCTGACACCCTGCCATGAGTGTCACACTGCCTAACCTGCAAGTGCCCCTAACTCACCGCCACTAGTGTCACACTGCCTGCCCTGTAAGTGGCCCTGCCACCCTGCCACTAGTGTCACACTGCCTGCCCTGCAAGTGGCCCTGACACCCTGCCACTAGTGTCACACTACCTGCCCTGCAAGTGGCCCTGACACCCTGCCATGAGTGTCACATTGCCTGCTCTGCAAGTGCCTCTAACTCCATGCCACTAGTGTCCCACTGCCTGCCCTGCAAGTGGCCCTGACACCCTGCCACTAGTGTCACACTGCCTGCCCTGAAAGTGGCCCTGACACCCTGCCACTAGTGTCCCACTACCTGCCCTGCAAGTGGCCCTGACACCCTGCCACTAGTGTCACACTGCCTGCCCTGCAAGTGGCCCTAACTCCCCGCCACTAGTGTCCTACTGCCTGTCCTGCAAGTGGCCCTGTCACCCTGCCACTAGTGTCACACTGCCTGCTCTGCAAGCGGCCCTGACACCCTGCCACTAATGTCACACTGCCTGATCTGCAAGTGCCCATATCTCCCCGCCACTAGGGTCCCACTGCCTGCCCTGCAAGTGGCCCTAACTCCACACCACTAGTGTCACACTGCCTGCCCTGCAAGTGGCCCTGACACCCTGCCACTAGTGTCACACTGCCTTCTCTGCAAGTGGCCCTGACACCCTGCCACTAGTGTCACACTGCCTACCCTGCAAGTGGCCCTGACACCCTGCCACTAGTGTCACACTGCCTGCCCTGCAAGTGGCCCTGACACCCTGCCATGAGTGTCACACTGCCTAACCTGCAAGTGCCCCTAACTCCACGCCACTAGTGTCCCACTACCTGCCCTGTTAGTGGCCCTGACACCCTGCCACTAGTGTCACACTGCCTGCCCTGCAAGTGGCCCTGACACCCTGCCACTAGTGTCCCACTGCCTGCTCTGCAAGTGGCCCTGCCACCCTGCCAGTAGTGTCCCACTGCCTGCTCTGCAAGTGGCCCTGACACCCTGCCAGTAGTGTCCTACTGCCTGTCCTGCAAGTGGCCCTGACACCCTGCCACTAGTGTCCCACTGCCTGCCCTGCAATTGCCCCTAACTCCACGCCACTAGTGTCACACTGCCTGCCCTGCAAGTGGCCCTGACACCCTGCCATGCGTGTCACACTGCCTGCCCTGCAAGTGGCCCTGACACCCTGCCACTAGTGTCACACTGCCTGCCCTGCAAGTGGCCCTGACACCCTGCCACTAGTGTCACACTGCCTGCTCTGCAAGTGGCCCTGACACCCTGCCACTAGTGTCATACTGCCTGCTCTGCAAGTGGCCCTGACACCCTGCCACTAGTGTCACACTACCTGCCCTGCAAGTGGCCCTGACACCCTGCCATGAGTGTCACACAGCCTGCTCTGCAAATGGCCCTGCCACCCTGCCACTAGTGTCACACTGTCTGCTCTGCAGGTGGCCCTGACACTCTGCCACTAGTTTCCCACTGCCTGCTCTGCAAGTGGCCCTGACACCCTGCCACTAGTGTCACACAACCTTCCCTGCAAGTGGCTCTGACACCCTGCCATGAGTGTCACACTGCCTGCTCTGCAAGTGCCCCTAACTCCACACCACTAGTGTCACATTGCCTGCTCTGCAAGTGGCCCTGACACCCTGCCATTAGTGTCACTCTGCCTGCCCTGCAAGTGGCCCTGACACCCTGCCACTAGTGTCACACTACCTGCCCTGCAAGTGGCCCTGACACCCTGCCATGAGTGTCACACTGTCTGCCCTGTAAGTGCCCCTAACTCCACGCCACTAATGTCCCACTGCCTGCCCTGCAAGTTGCCCTGACACCCTGCCACTAGTGTCCCACTGCCTGTCCTGTAAGTGGCCCTGACACCCTGCCACTAGTGTCCCACTACTTGCCCTGCAAGTGGCCCTGACACCCTGCCATGAGTGTCACACTTCCTGCCCTGCAAGTGCCCCTAACTCCCCGCCACTAGTGTCACACTGCCTGCCTTGAAAGTGGCCCTGACACCCTGCCACTAGTGTCACACTGCCTGCTCTGCAAGTGGCCCTGCCACACTGCCACTAGTGTCACACTGCCTGCTCTGCAAGTGCCCATAACTCCCCGCCACTAGGGTCCTACTGCCTGCCCTGCAAGTGGCCCTAACACCCCGCCACTAGTGTCACACTGCCTGCTCTGCAAGTGGCCCTGAAACCCTGCCACTAGGGTCACACTGCCTGCCCTGCAAGTGCCCATATCTCCCCGCCACTAGGGTCCCACTGCCTGCCCTGCAAGTGGCCCTAACTCCACACCACTAGTGTCACACTGCCTGCCCTGCAAGTGGCCCTGACACCCTGCCACTAGTGTCACACTGACTTCTCTGCAAGTGGCCCTGACACCCTGCCACTAGTGTCACACTGCCTGCCCTGCAAGTGGCCCTGACACCCTGCCACTAGTGTCACACTGCCTGCCCTGCAAGTGGCCCTGACACCCTGCCATGAGTGTCACACTGCCTAACCTGCAAGTGTCCCTAACTCCACGCCACTAGTGTCCCACTACCTGCTCTGCAAGTGGCCCTGACACCCTGCCACTAGTGGCACACTGCCTGCCCTGCAAGTGGCCCTGCCACCCTGCCACTAGTGTCCCACTGCCTGCTCTGCAAGTGGCCCTGCCACCCTGCCAGTAGTGTCCCACTGCCTGCTCTGCAAGTGTCCCTGACACCCTGCCAGTAGTGTCCCACTGCCTGTCCTGCAAGTGGCCCTGACACCCTGCCACTAGTGTGCCGCTGCCTGCCCTGCAAGTGGCCCTGACACCCTGACACTAGTGTCCCACTGCCTGCCCTGCAAGTGGCCCTGACACCCTGCCAGTAGTGTCCCACTGCCTGCCCTGCAAGTTGCCCTGACACCCTGCCAGTAGTGTCACACTGCCTGCCCTGAAAGTGGCCCTGACACCCTGCCACTACTGTTCCACTGCCTGCCCTGCAAGTGGCCCTGACACCCTGCCACTAGTGTCCCACTGCCTGCCCTGCAAGTGGCCCTGACACCCTGCCACTAGTGTCACACTACCTGCCCTGCAAGTGGCCCTGACACCCTGCCATGAGTGTCACACTGCCTGCCCTGTAAGTGCCCCTAACTCCACGCCACTAGTGTCCCACTGCCTGCCCTGCAAGTGGCCCTGACACCCTGCCACTAGTGTCACACTGCCTGCCCTGTAAGTGGCCCTGACACCCTGCCACTAGTGTCCCACTACCTGCCCTGCAAGTGGCCCTGACACCCTGCCATGAGTGTCACACTTCCCGCCCTGCAAGTGCCCCTAACTCCCCGCCACTAGTGTCACACTGCCTGCCTTGAAAGTGGCCCTGACACCCTGCCACTAGTGTCACACTGCCTGCCCTGCAAGTGGCCCTGCCTGCTCTGCAAGTGGCCCTGACAACCTGCCACTAGTGTCACACTACCTGCCTTGCAAGTGGCCCTGACACCCTGCCATGAGTGTCACATTGCCTGCCCTGCAAGTGGCCCTGACACCCTGCCACTAGTGTCACACTGCCTGCTCTGCAAGTGCCCCTAATTCCACGCCACTAGTGTCAAACTGCCTGCTCTGCAAGTGGCCCTGACACCCTGCCACTAGTGTCACACTGCCTGCCCTGCAAGTGGCCCTGACACTCTGCCACTAGTGTCCCACTGCCTGCTCTGCAAGTGGCCCTGACAACCTGCCACTAGTGTCACACTACCTGCCTTGCAAGTGGCCTTGACACCCTGCCATGAGTGTCACACTGCCTGCTCTGCAAGTGCCCCTAACTCCATGCCACTAGTGTCACACTGCCTGCCCTGCAAGTGGCCCTGACACCCTGCCATGCGTGTCACACTGCCTGCCCTGCAAGTGGCCCTGACACCCTGCCACTAGTGTCACACTGCCTGCCCTGCAAGTGGCCCTGACACCCTGCCATGAGTGTCACATTGCCTGCCCTGCAAGTGGCCCTGATACCCTGCCACTAGTGTCACACTGCCTGCTCTGCAAGTGCCCCTAATTCCACGCCACTAGTGTCAAACTGCCTGCTCTGCAAGTGGCCCTGACAACCTGCCACTAGTGTCACACTACCTGCCCTGCAAGTGGCCCTGACACCCTGCCATGAGTGTCACACTGCCTGCCCTGCAAGTGCCCCTAACTCCACACCATTAGTGTCACATTGCCTGCCCTGCAAGTGACCCTGACACCCTGCCACTAGTGTCACACTGCCTGCCATGCAAGTGGCCCTGACACCCTGCCATGAGTGTCACACTGCCTGCCCTGCAAGTGCCCCTAACTCCACGCCACTAGTGTCCCACTGCCTGCCCTGCAAGTGGCCCTGACACCCTGCCACTAGTGTGACACTGCCTGCCCTGCAAGTGGCCCTGACACCCTGCCATGAGTGTCCCACTACCTGCTCTGCAAGTGGCCCTGACACCCTGCCATGAGTGTCACACTGCCTAACCTGCAAGTGCCCCTAACTCACCGCCACTAGTGTCACACTGCCTGCCCTGCAAGTGGCCCTGACACCCTGCCACTAGTGTCACACTACCTGCCCTGCAAGTGGCCCTGACACCCTGCCATGAGTGTCACACTGCCTGCCCTGCAAGTGCCTCTAACTCCATGCCACTAGTGTCCCACTGCCTGCCCTGCAAGTGGCCCTGACACCCTGCCACTAGTGTCACACTGCCTGCCCTGAAAGTGGCCCTGACACCCTGCCACTAGTGTCCCACTACCTGCCCTGCAAGTGGCCCTGACACCCTGCCACTAGTGTCACACTGCCTGCCCTGCAAGTGGCCCTAACTCCCCGCCACTAGTGTCCTACTGCCTGTCCTGCAAGTGGCCCTGTCACCCTGCCACTAGTGTCACACTGCCTGCTCTGCAAGCGGCCCTGACACCCTGCCACTAATGTCACACTGCCTGATCTGCAAGTGCCCATATCTCCCCGCCACTAGGGTCCCACTGCCTGCCCTGCAAGTGGCCCTAACTCCACACCACTAGTGTCACACTGCCTGCCCTGCAAGTGGCCCTGACACCCTGCCACTAGTGTCACACTGCCTTCTCTGCAAGTGGCCCTGACACCCTGCCACTAGTGTCACACTGCCTACCCTGCAAGTGGCCCTGACACCCTGCCACTAGTGTCACACTGCCTGCCCTGCAAGTGGCCCTGACACCCTGCCATGAGTGTCACACTGCCTAACCTGCAAGTGCCCCTAACTCCACGCCACTAGTGTCCCACTACCTGCCCTGTTAGTGGCCCTGACACCCTGCCACTAGTGTCACACTGCCTGCCCTGCAAGTGGCCCTGACACCCTGCCACTAGTGTCCCACTGCCTGCTCTGCAAGTGGCCCTGCCACCCTGCCAGTAGTGTCCCACTGCCTGCTCTGCAAGTGGCCCTGACACCCTGCCAGTAGTGTCCTACTGCCTGTCCTGCAAGTGGCCCTGACACCCTGCCACTAGTGTCCCACTGCCTGCCCTGCAATTGCCCCTAACTCCACGCCACTAGTGTCACACTGCCTGCCCTGCAAGTGGCCCTGACACCCTGCCATGCGTGTCACACTGCCTGCCCTGCAAGTGGCCCTGACACCCTGCCATGAGTGTCACACTGCCTAACCTGCAAGTGCCCCTAACTCCACGCCACTAGTGTCCCACTACCTGCCCTGTTAGTGGCCCTGACACCCTGCCACTAGTGTCACACTGCCTGCCCTGCAAGTGGCCCTGACACCCTGCCACTAGTGTCCCACTGCCTGCTCTGCAAGTGGCCCTGCCACCCTGCCAGTAGTGTCCCACTGCCTGCTCTGCAAGTGGCCCTGACACCCTGCCAGTAGTGTCCTACTGCCTGTCCTGCAAGTGGCCCTGACACCCTGCCACTAGTGTCCCACTGCCTGCCCTGCAATTGCCCCTAACTCCACGCCACTAGTGTCACACTGCCTGCCCTGCAAGTGGCCCTGACACCCTGCCATGCGTGTCACACTGCCTGCCCTGCAAGTGGCCCTGACACCCTGCCACTAGTGTCACACTGCCTGCCCTGCAAGTGGCCCTGACACCCTGCCACTAGTGTCACACTGCCTGCTCTGCAAGTGGCCCTGACACCCTGCCACTAGTGTCATACTGCCTGAACTGCAAGTGGCCCTGACACCCTGCCACTAGTGTCACACTACCTGCCCTGCAAGTGGCCCTGACACCCTGCCATGAGTGTCACACAGCCTGCTCTGCAAGTGGCCCTGCCACCCTGCCACTAGTGTCACACTGTCTGCTCTGCAGGTGGCCCTGACACTCTGCCACTAGTGTCCCACTGCCTGCTCTGCAAGTGGCCCTGACACCCTGCCACTAGTGTCACACAACCTTCCCTGCAAGTGGCCCTGACACCCTGCCATGAGTGTCACACTGCCTGCCCTGCAAGTGCGCCTAACTCCACACCACTAGTGTCACATTGCCTGCTCTGCAAGTGGCCCTGACACCCTGCCATTAGTGTCACTCTGCCTGCCCTGCAAGTGGCCCTGACACCCTGCCACTAGTGTCACACTACCTGCCCTGCAAGTGGCCCTGACACCCTGCCATGAGTGTCACACTGTCTGCCCTGTAAGTGCCCCTAACTCCACGCCACTAGTGTCCCACTGCCTGCCCTGCAAGTGGCCCTGACACCCTGCCACTAGTGTCCCACTGCCTGTCCTGTAAGTGGCCCTGACACCCTGCCACTATTGTCCCACTACTTGCCCTGCAAGTGGCCCTGACACCCTGCCATGAGTGTCACACTTCCTGCCCTGCAAGTGCCCCTAACTCCCCGCCACTAGTGTCACACTGCCTGCCTTGAAAGTGGCCCTGACACCCTGCCACTAGTGTCACACTGCCTGCTCTGCAAGTGGCCCTGCAACACTGCCACTAGTGTCACACTGCCTGCTCTGCAAGTGCCCATAACTCCCCGCCACTAGGGTCCTACTGCCTGCCCTGCAAGTGGCCCTAACACCCCGCCACTAGTGTCACACTGCCTGCTCTGCAAGTGGCCCTGAAACCCTGCCACTAGGGTCACACTGCCTGCCCTGCAAGTAGCCCTGACACCCTGCCACTAGTGTCACACTACCTGCCCTGCAAGTGGCCCTGACACCCTGCCATGAGTGTCACACTGCCTGCCCTGCAAGTGCCCCTAACTCCACACCATTAGTGTCACATTGCCTGCCCTGCAAGTGACCCTGACACCCTGCCACTAGTGTCACACTGCCTGCCATGCAAGTGGCCCTGACACCCTGCCATGAGTGTCACACTGCCTGCCCTGCAAGTGCCCCTAACTCCACGCCACTAGTGTCCCACTGCCTGCCCTGCAAGTGGCCCTGACACCCTGCCACTAGTGTGACACTGCCTGCCCTGCAAGTGGCCCTGACACCCTGCCATGAGTGTCCCACTACCTGCTCTGCAAGTGGCCCTGACACCCTGCCATGAGTGTCACACTGCCTAATCTGCAAGTGCCCCTAACTCACCGCCACTAGTGTCACACTGCCTGCCCTGCAAGTGGCCCTGACACCCTGCCACTAGTGTCACACTACCTGCCCTGCAAGTGGCCCTGACACCCTGCCATGAGTGTCACACTGCCTGCCCTGCAAGTGCCTCTAACTCCATGCCACTAGTGTCCCACTGCCTGCCCTGCAAGTGGCCCTGACACCCTGCCACTAGTGTCACACTGCCTGCCCTGAAAGTGGCCCTGACACCCTGCCACTAGTGTCCCACTACCTGCCCTGCAAGTGGCCCTGACACCCTGCCACTAGTGTCACACTGCCTGCCCTGCAAGTGGCCCTAACTCCCCGCCACTAGTGTCCTACTGCCTGTCCTGCAAGTGGCCCTGTCACCCTGCCACTAGTGTCACACTGCCTGCTCTGCAAGCGGCCCTGACACCCTGCCACTAATGTCACACTGCCTGATCTGCAAGTGCCCATATCTCCCCGCCACTAGGGTCCCACTGCCTGCCCTGCAAGTGGCCCTAACTCCACACCACTAGTGTCACACTGCCTGCCCTGCAAGTGGCCCTGACACCCTGCCACTAGTGTCACACTGCCTTCTCTGCAAGTGGCCCTGACACCCTGCCACTAGTGTCACACTGCCTACCCTGCAAGTGGCCCTGACACCCTGCCACTAGTGTCACACTGCCTGCCCTGCAAGTGGCCCTGACACCCTGCCATGAGTGTCACACTGCCTAACCTGCAAGTGCCCCTAACTCCACGCCACTAGTGTCCCACTACCTGCCCTGTTAGTGGCCCTGACACCCTGCCACTAGTGTCACACTGCCTGCCCTGTAAGTGGCCCTGACACCCTGCCACTAGTGTCCCACTGCCTGCTCTGCAAGTGGCCCTGCCACCCTGCCAGTAGTGTCCCACTGCCTGCTCTGCAAGTGGCCCTGACACCCTGCCAGTAGTGTCCTACTGCCTGTCCTGCAAGTGGCCGTGACACCCTGCCACTAGTGTCCCACTGCCTGCCCTGCAATTGCCCCTAACTCCACGCCACTAGTGTCACACTGCCTGCCCTGCAAGTGGCCCTGACACCCTGCCATGCGTGTCACACTGCCTGCCCTGCAAGTGGCCCTGACACCCTGCCACTAGTGTCACACTGCCTGCCCTGCAAGTGGCCCTGACACCCTGCCACTAGTGTCACACTGCCTGCTCTGCAAGTGGCCCTGACACCCTGCCACTAGTGTCATACTGCCTGCTCTGCAAGTGGCCCTGACACCCTGCCACTAGTGTCACACTACCTGCCCTGCAAGTGGCCCTGACACCCTGCCATGAGTGTCACACAGCCTGCTCTGCAAGTGGCCCTGCCACCCTGCCACTAGTGTCACACTGTCTGCTCTGCAGGTGGCCCTGACACTCTGCCACTAGTGTCCCACTGCCTGCTCTGCAAGTGGCCCTGACACCCTGCCACCAGTGTCACACAACCTTCCCTGCAAGTGGCCCTGACACCCTGCCATGAGTGTCACACTGCCTGCCCTGCAAGTGCCCCTAACTCCACACCACTAGTGTCACATTGCCTGCTCTGCAAGTGGCCCTGACACCCTGCCATTAGTGTCACTCTGCCTGCCCTGCAAGTGGCCCTGACACCCTGCCACTAGTGTCACACTACCTGCCCTGCAAGTGGCCCTGACACCCTGCCATGAGTGTCACACTGTCTGCCCTGTAAGTGCCCCTAACTCCACGCCACTAGTGTCCCACTGCCTGCCCTGCAAGTGGCCCTGACACCCTGCCACTAGTGTCACACTGCCTGCCCTGTAAGTGGCCCTGACACCCTGCCACTAGTGTCCCACTACCTGCCCTGCAAGTGGCCCTGACACCCTGCCATGAGTGTCACACTTCCCGCCCTGCAAGTGCCCCTAACTCCCCGCCACTAGTGTCACACTGCCTGCCTTGAAAGTGGCCCTGACACCCTGCCACTAGTGTCACACTGCCTGCCCTGCAAGTGGCCCTGCCTGCTCTGCAAGTGGCCCTGACAACCTGCCACTAGTGTCACACTACCTGCCTTGCAAGTGGCCCTGACACCCTGCCATGAGTGTCACATTGCCTGCCCTGCAAGTGGCCCTGACACCCTGCCACTAGTGTCACACTGCCTGCTCTGCAAGTGCCCCTAATTCCACGCCACTAGTGTCAAACTGCCTGCTCTGCAAGTGGCCCTGACACCCTGCCACTAGTGTCACACTGCCTGCCCTGCAAGTGGCCCTGACACTCTGCCACTAGTGTCCCACTGCCTGCTCTGCAAGTGGCCCTGACAACCTGCCACTAGTGTCACACTACCTGCCTTGCAAGTGGCCTTGACACCCTGCCATGAGTGTCACACTGCCTGCTCTGCAAGTGCCCCTAACTCCATGCCACTAGTGTCACACTGCCTGCCCTGCAAGTGGCCCTGACACCCTGCCATGCGTGTCACACTGCCTGCCCTGCAAGTGGCCCTGACACCCTGCCACTAGTGTCACACTGCCTGCCCTGCAAGTGGCCCTGACACCCTGCCATGAGTGTCACATTGCCTGCCCTGCAAGTGGCCCTGATACCCTGCCACTAGTGTCACACTGCCTGCTCTGCAAGTGCCCCTAATTCCACGCCACTAGTGTCAAACTGCCTGCTCTGCAAGTGGCCCTGACAACCTGCCACTAGTGTCACACTACCTGCCCTGCAAGTGGCCCTGACACCCTGCCATGAGTGTCACACTGCCTGCCCTGCAAGTGCCCCTAACTCCACACCATTAGT
The DNA here is from genome assembly GCF_040938575.1 of Ambystoma mexicanum. Classification (NCBI taxonomy): domain Eukaryota; kingdom Metazoa; phylum Chordata; class Amphibia; order Caudata; family Ambystomatidae; genus Ambystoma; species Ambystoma mexicanum. The sequence continues at coordinate 1,162,282,363 of NC_090941.1, read as the reverse complement.
GTCACATTGCCTGCCCTGCAAGTGACCCTGACACCCTGCCACTAGTGTCACACTGCCTGCCATGCAAGTGGCCCTGACACCCTGCCATGAGTGTCACACTGCCTGCCCTGCAAGTGCCCCTAACTCCACGCCACTAGTGTCCCACTGCCTGCCCTGCAAGTGGCCCTGACACCCTGCCACTAGTGTGACACTGCCTGCCCTGCAAGTGGCCCTGACACCCTGCCATGAGTGTCCCACTACCTGCTCTGCAAGTGGCCCTGACACCCTGCCATGAGTGTCACACTGCCTAACCTGCAAGTGCCCCTAACTCACCGCCACTAGTGTCACACTGCCTGCCCTGCAAGTGGCCCTGACACCCTGCCACTAGTGTCACACTACCTGCCCTGCAAGTGGCCCTGACACCCTGCCATGAGTGTCACACTGCCTGCCCTGCAAGTGCCTCTAACTCCATGCCACTAGTGTCCCACTGCCTGCCCTGCAAGTGGCCCTGACACCCTGCCACTAGTGTCACACTGCCTGCCCTGAAAGTGGCCCTGACACCCTGCCACTAGTGTCCCACTACCTGCCCTGCAAGTGGCCCTGACACCCTGCCACTAGTGTCACACTGCCTGCCCTGCAAGTGGCCCTAACTCCCCGCCACTAGTGTCCTACTGCCTGTCCTGCAAGTGGCCCTGTCACCCTGCCACTAGTGTCACACTGCCTGCTCTGCAAGCGGCCCTGACACCCTGCCACTAATGTCACACTGCCTGATCTGCAAGTGCCCATATCTCCCCGCCACTAGGGTCCCACTGCCTGCCCTGCAAGTGGCCCTAACTCCACACCACTAGTGTCACACTGCCTGCCCTGCAAGTGGCCCTGACACCCTGCCACTAGTGTCACACTGCCTTCTCTGCAAGTGGCCCTGACACCCTGCCACTAGTGTCACACTGCCTACCCTGCAAGTGGCCCTGACACCCTGCCACTAGTGTCACACTGCCTGCCCTGCAAGTGGCCCTGACACCCTGCCATGAGTGTCACACTGCCTAACCTGCAAGTGCCCCTAACTCCACGCCACTAGTGTCCCACTACCTGCCCTGTTAGTGGCCCTGACACCCTGCCACTAGTGTCACACTGCCTGCCCTGCAAGTGGCCCTGACACCCTGCCACTAGTGTCCCACTGCCTGCTCTGCAAGTGGCCCTGCCACCCTGCCAGTAGTGTCCCACTGCCTGCTCTGCAAGTGGCCCTGACACCCTGCCAGTAGTGTCCTACTGCCTGTCCTGCAAGTGGCCCTGACACCCTGCCACTAGTGTCCCACTGCCTGCCCTGCAATTGCCCCTAACTCCACGCCACTAGTGTCACACTGCCTGCCCTGCAAGTGGCCCTGACACCCTGCCATGCGTGTCACACTGCCTGCCCTGCAAGTGGCCCTGACACCCTGCCATGAGTGTCACACTGCCTAACCTGCAAGTGCCCCTAACTCCACGCCACTAGTGTCCCACTACCTGCCCTGTTAGTGGCCCTGACACCCTGCCACTAGTGTCACACTGCCTGCCCTGCAAGTGGCCCTGACACCCTGCCACTAGTGTCCCACTGCCTGCTCTGCAAGTGGCCCTGCCACCCTGCCAGTAGTGTCCCACTGCCTGCTCTGCAAGTGGCCCTGACACCCTGCCAGTAGTGTCCTACTGCCTGTCCTGCAAGTGGCCCTGACACCCTGCCACTAGTGTCCCACTGCCTGCCCTGCAATTGCCCCTAACTCCACGCCACTAGTGTCACACTGCCTGCCCTGCAAGTGGCCCTGACACCCTGCCATGCGTGTCACACTGCCTGCCCTGCAAGTGGCCCTGACACCCTGCCACTAGTGTCACACTGCCTGCCCTGCAAGTGGCCCTGACACCCTGCCACTAGTGTCACACTGCCTGCTCTGCAAGTGGCCCTGACACCCTGCCACTAGTGTCATACTGCCTGAACTGCAAGTGGCCCTGACACCCTGCCACTAGTGTCACACTACCTGCCCTGCAAGTGGCCCTGACACCCTGCCATGAGTGTCACACAGCCTGCTCTGCAAGTGGCCCTGCCACCCTGCCACTAGTGTCACACTGTCTGCTCTGCAGGTGGCCCTGACACTCTGCCACTAGTGTCCCACTGCCTGCTCTGCAAGTGGCCCTGACACCCTGCCACTAGTGTCACACAACCTTCCCTGCAAGTGGCCCTGACACCCTGCCATGAGTGTCACACTGCCTGCCCTGCAAGTGCGCCTAACTCCACACCACTAGTGTCACATTGCCTGCTCTGCAAGTGGCCCTGACACCCTGCCATTAGTGTCACTCTGCCTGCCCTGCAAGTGGCCCTGACACCCTGCCACTAGTGTCACACTACCTGCCCTGCAAGTGGCCCTGACACCCTGCCATGAGTGTCACACTGTCTGCCCTGTAAGTGCCCCTAACTCCACGCCACTAGTGTCCCACTGCCTGCCCTGCAAGTGGCCCTGACACCCTGCCACTAGTGTCCCACTGCCTGTCCTGTAAGTGGCCCTGACACCCTGCCACTATTGTCCCACTACTTGCCCTGCAAGTGGCCCTGACACCCTGCCATGAGTGTCACACTTCCTGCCCTGCAAGTGCCCCTAACTCCCCGCCACTAGTGTCACACTGCCTGCCTTGAAAGTGGCCCTGACACCCTGCCACTAGTGTCACACTGCCTGCTCTGCAAGTGGCCCTGCAACACTGCCACTAGTGTCACACTGCCTGCTCTGCAAGTGCCCATAACTCCCCGCCACTATGGTCCTACTGCCTGCCCTGCAAGTGGCCCTAACACCCCGCCACTAGTGTCACACTGCCTGCTCTGCAAGTGGCCCTGAAACCCTGCCACTAGGGTCACACTGCCTGCCCTGCAAGTAGCCCTGACACCCTGCCACTAGTGTCACACTACCTGCCCTGCAAGTGGCCCTGACACCCTGCCATGAGTGTCACACTGCCTGCCCTGCAAGTGCCCCTAACTCCACACCATTAGTGTCACATTGCCTGCCCTGCAAGTGACCCTGACACCCTGCCACTAGTGTCACACTGCCTGCCATGCAAGTGGCCCTGACACCCTGCCATGAGTGTCACACTGCCTGCCCTGCAAGTGCCCCTAACTCCACGCCACTAGTGTCCCACTGCCTGCCCTGCAAGTGGCCCTGACACCCTGCCACTAGTGTGACACTGCCTGCCCTGCAAGTGGCCCTGACACCCTGCCATGAGTGTCCCACTACCTGCTCTGCAAGTGGCCCTGACACCCTGCCATGAGTGTCACACTGCCTAATCTGCAAGTGCCCCTAACTCACCGCCACTAGTGTCACACTGCCTGCCCTGCAAGTGGCCCTGACACCCTGCCACTAGTGTCACACTACCTGCCCTGCAAGTGGCCCTGACACCCTGCCATGAGTGTCACACTGCCTGCCCTGCAAGTGCCTCTAACTCCATGCCACTAGTGTCCCACTGCCTGCCCTGCAAGTGGCCCTGACACCCTGCCACTAGTGTCACACTGCCTGCCCTGAAAGTGGCCCTGACACCCTGCCACTAGTGTCCCACTACCTGCCCTGCAAGTGGCCCTGACACCCTGCCACTAGTGTCACACTGCCTGCCCTGCAAGTGGCCCTAACTCCCCGCCACTAGTGTCCTACTGCCTGTCCTGCAAGTGGCCCTGTCACCCTGCCACTAGTGTCACACTGCCTGCTCTGCAAGCGGCCCTGACACCCTGCCACTAATGTCACACTGCCTGATCTGCAAGTGCCCATATCTCCCCGCCACTAGGGTCCCACTGCCTGCCCTGCAAGTGGCCCTAACTCCACACCACTAGTGTCACACTGCCTGCCCTGCAAGTGGCCCTGACACCCTGCCACTAGTGTCACACTGCCTTCTCTGCAAGTGGCCCTGACACCCTGCCACTAGTGTCACACTGCCTACCCTGCAAGTGGCCCTGACACCCTGCCACTAGTGTCACACTGCCTGCCCTGCAAGTGGCCCTGACACCCTGCCATGAGTGTCACACTGCCTAACCTGCAAGTGCCCCTAACTCCACGCCACTAGTGTCCCACTACCTGCCCTGTTAGTGGCCCTGACACCCTGCCACTAGTGTCACACTGCCTGCCCTGTAAGTGGCCCTGACACCCTGCCACTAGTGTCCCACTGCCTGCTCTGCAAGTGGCCCTGCCACCCTGCCAGTAGTGTCCCACTGCCTGCTCTGCAAGTGGCCCTGACACCCTGCCAGTAGTGTCCTACTGCCTGTCCTGCAAGTGGCCGTGACACCCTGCCACTAGTGTCCCACTGCCTGCCCTGCAATTGCCCCTAACTCCACGCCACTAGTGTCACACTGCCTGCCCTGCAAGTGGCCCTGACACCCTGCCATGCGTGTCACACTGCCTGCCCTGCAAGTGGCCCTGACACCCTGCCACTAGTGTCACACTGCCTGCCCTGCAAGTGGCCCTGACACCCTGCCACTAGTGTCACACTGCCTGCTCTGCAAGTGGCCCTGACACCCTGCCACTAGTGTCATACTGCCTGCTCTGCAAGTGGCCCTGACACCCTGCCACTAGTGTCACACTACCTGCCCTGCAAGTGGCCCTGACACCCTGCCATGAGTGTCACACAGCCTGCTCTGCAAGTGGCCCTGCCACCCTGCCACTAGTGTCACACTGTCTGCTCTGCAGGTGGCCCTGACACTCTGCCACTAGTGTCCCACTGCCTGCTCTGCAAGTGGCCCTGACACCCTGCCACCAGTGTCACACAACCTTCCCTGCAAGTGGCCCTGACACCCTGCCATGAGTGTCACACTGCCTGCCCTGCAAGTGCCCCTAACTCCACACCACTAGTGTCACATTGCCTGCTCTGCAAGTGGCCCTGACACCCTGCCATTAGTGTCACTCTGCCTGCCCTGCAAGTGGCCCTGACACCCTGCCACTAGTGTCACACTACCTGCCCTGCAAGTGGCCCTGACACCCTGCCATGAGTGTCACACTGTCTGCCCTGTAAGTGCCCCTAACTCCACGCCACTAGTGTCCCACTGCCTGCCCTGCAAGTGGCCCTGACACCCTGCCACTAGTGTCCCACTGCCTGTCCTGTAAGTGGCACTGACACCCTGCCACTAGTGTCCCACTACTTGCCCTGCAAGTGGCCCTGACACCCTGCCATGAGTGTCACACTTCCTGCCCTGCAAGTGCCCCTAACTCCCCGCCACTAGTGTCACACTGCCTGCCTTGAAAGTGGCCCTGACACCCTGCCACTAGTGTCACACTGCCTGCTCTGCAAGTGGCCCTGCCACACTGCCACTAGTGTCACACTGCCTGCTCTGCAAGTGCCCATAACTCCCCGCCACTAGGGTCCTACTGCCTGCCCTGCAAGTGGCCCTAACACCCCGCCACTAGTGTCACACTGCCTGCTCTGCAAGTGGCCCTGAAACCCTGCCACTAGGGTCACACTGCCTGCCCTGCAAGTGGCCCTGACACCCTGCCACTAGTGTCACACTGCCTGCCCTACAAGTGGCCCTGACACCCTGCCATGAGTGTCACACTGACTAACCTGCAAGTACCCCTAACTCCACGCCACTAGTGTCCCACTACCTGCTCTGCAAGTGGCCCTGACACCCTGCCACTAGTGTCACACTGCCTGCCCTGCAAGTGGCCCTGACACCCAGCCACTAGTGTCACACTGCCTGCCCTGCAAGTGGCCCTGCCTGCTCTGCAAGTGGCCCTGACAACCTGCCACTAGTGTCACACTACCTGCCTTGCAAGTGGCCCTGACACCCTGCCATGAGTGTCACACTGCCTGCTCTGCAAGTGCCCCTAACTCCATGCCACTAGTGTCACACTGCCTGCCCTGCAAGTGGCCCTGACACCCTGCCATGCGTGTCACACTGCCTGCCCTGCAAGTGGCCCTGACACCCTGCCACTAGTGTCACACTGCCTGCCCTGCAAGTGGCCCTGATACCCTGCCACTAGTGTCACACTGCCTGCTCTGCAAGTGCCCCTAATTCCACGCCACTAGTGTCAAACTGCCTGCTCTGCAAGTGGCCCTGACACCCTGCCACTAGTGTCACACTGCCTGCCCTGCAAGTGGCCCTGACACCCTGCCACTAGTGTCCCACTGCCTGCTCTGCAAGAGGCCCTGACAACCTGCCACTAGTGTCACACTACCTGCCCTGCAAGTGGCCCTGACACACTGCCTGCAAGTGCCCCTAACTCCACACCACTAGTGTCACATTGCCTGCCCTGCAAGTGGCCCTGACACCCTGCCACTAGTGTCACACTGCCTGCCACACCACTAGTGTCACACTCCACACTGCCTGCCATGCAAGTGGCCCTGACACCCTGCCATGAGTGTTACACTGCCTGCCCTGCAAGTGCCCCTAACTCCACGCCACTAGTGTCCCACTGCCTGCCCTGCAAGTGGCCCTGACACCCTGCCACTAGTGTCACACTGCCTGCCACACCACTAGTGTCACACTCCACACTGCCTGCCATGCAAGTGGGCCTGACACCCTGCCATGAGTGTTACACTGCCTGCCCTGCAAGTGCCCCTAACTCCACGCCACTAGTGTCCCACTGCCTGCCCTGCAAGTGGCCCTGACACCCTGCCACTAGTGTCACACTGCCTGCCCTGCAAGTGGCCCTGACACCCTGCCACTAGTGTCACACTGCCTGCCCTGCAAGTGGCCCTGACACCCTGTCATGAGTGTCACATTGCCTGCCCTGCAAGTGGCCCTGATACCCTGCCACTAGTGTCACACTGCCTGCTCTGCAAGTGCCCCTAATTCCACGCCACTAGTGTCAAACTGCCTGCTCTGCAAGTGGCCCTGACACCCTGCCACTAGTGTCACACTGCCTGCCCTGCAAGTGGCCCTGACACCCTGCCACTAGTGTCCCACTGCCTGCTCTGAAAGTGGCCCTGACAACCTGCCACTAGTGTCACACTACCTGCCCTGCAAGTGGCCCTGACACCCTGCCATGAGTGTCACACTGCCTGCCCTGCAAGTGTTCTAACTCCACACCACTAGTGTCACATTGCCTGCCCTGCAAGTGGCCCTGACACCCTGCCACTAGTGTCACACTGCTTGCCATGCAAGTGGCCCTGACACCCTGCCATGAGTGTCACACTGCCTGCCCTGCAATTGCCCCTAACTCCACGCCACTAGTGTCCCACTGCCTGCCCTGCAAGTGGCCCTGACACCCTGCCACTAGTGCGACACTGCCTGCCCTGCAAGTGGCCCTGACACCCTGCCATGAGTGTCCCACTACCTGCTCTGCAAATGGCCCTGACACCCTGCCATGAGTGTCACACTGCCTAACCTGCAAGTGCCCCTAACTCACCGCCACTAGTGTCACACTGCCTGCCCTGCAAGTGGCCCTGCCACCCTGCCACTAGTGTCACACTGCCTGCCCTGCAAGTGGCCCTGACACCCTGCCACTAGTGTCACACTACCTGCCCTGCAAGTGGCCCTGACACCCTGCCATGAGTGTCACACTGCCTGCCCTGCAAGTGCCTCTAACTCCATGCCACTAGTTTCCCACTGCCTGCCCTGCAAGTGGCCCTGACACCCTGCCTCTAATGTCACACTGCCTGCCCTGCAAGTGGCCCTGACACCCTGCCACTAGTGTCCCACTACCTGCCCTGCAAGTGGCCCTGACACCCTGCCACTAGTGTCACACTGCCTGCCCTGCAAGTGGCCCTAACTCCCCGCCACTAGTGTCACACTGCCTGCCTTGAAAGTGGCCCTGTCACCCTGCCACTAGTGTCACACTGCCTGCTCTGCAAGTGCCCATAACTCCCCGCCACCAGGGTCCCACTGCCTGCCCTGCAAGTGGCCCTAACTCCCCGCCACTAATGTCACACTGCCTGCTCTGCAAGTGGCCCTGAAACCCTGCCACTAGTGTCATACTGCCTGCCCTGCAAGTGGCCCTGACACCCTGCCACTAGTGTCACACTGCCTGCCCTACAAGTGGCCCTGACACCCTGCCATGAGTGTCACACTGCCTAACCTGCAAGTGCCCCTAACTCCACGCCACTAGTGTCCCACTACCTGCTCTGAAAGTGGCCCTGACACCCTGCCACTAGTGTCACACTGCCTGCCCTGCAAGTGGCCCTGACACCCTGCCACTAGTGTCACACTGCCTGCCCTGCAAGTGGCCCTGCCTGCTCTGCAAGTGGCCCTGACAACCTGCCACTAGTGTCACACTACCTGCCTTGCAAGTGGCCCTGATACCCTGCCACTAGTGTCACACTGCCTGCTCTGCAAGTGCCCCTAATTCCACGCCACTAGTGTCAAACTGCCTGCTCTGCAAGTGGCCCTGACACCCTGCCACTAGTGTCACACTGCCTGCCCTGCAAGTGGCCCTGACACTCTGCCACTAGTGTCCCACTGCCTGCTCTGCAAGTGGCCCTGACAACCTGCCACTAGTGTCACACTACCTGCCTTGCAAGTGGCCCTGACACCCTGCCATGAATGTCACACTGCCTGCTCTGCAAGTGCCCCTAACTCCATGCCACTAGTGTCACACTGCCTGCCCTGCAAGTGGCCCTGACACCCTGCCATGCGTGTCACACTGCCTGCCCTGCAAGTGGCCCTGACACCCAGCCACTAGTGTCACACTGCCTGCCCTGCAAGTGGCCCTGACACCCTGCCATGAGTGTCACATTGCCTGCCCTGCAAGTGGCCCTGATACCCTGCCACTAGTGTCACACTGCCTGCTCTGCAAGTGCCCCTAATTCCACGCCACTAATGTCAAACTGCCTGCTCTGCAAGTGGCCCTGACAACCTGCCACTAGTGTCACACTACCTGCCCTGCAAGTGGCCCTGACACCCTGCCATGAGTGTCACACTGCCTGCCCTGCAAGTGCCCCTAACTCCACACCATTAGTGTCACATTGCCTGCCCTGCAAGTGGCCCTGACACCCTGCCACTAGTGTCACACTGCCTGCCATGCAAGTGGCCCTGACACCCTGCCATGAGTGTCACACTGCCTGCCCTGCAAGTGCCCCTAACTCCACGCCACTAGTGTCCCACTGCCTGCCCTGCAAATGGCCCTGACACCCTGCCACTAGTGTGACACTGCCTGCCCTGCAAGTGGCCCTGACACCCTGCCATGAGTGTCCCACTACCTGCTCTGCAAGTGGCCCTGACACCCTGCCATGAGTGTCACACTGCCTAACCTGCAAGTGCCCCTAACTCACCGCCACTAGTGTCACACTGCCTGCCCTGCAAGTGGCCCTGCCACCCTGCCACTAGTGTCACACTGCCTGCCCTGCAAGTGGCCCTGACACCCTGCCACTAGTGTCACACTACCTGCCCTGCAAGTGGCCCTGACACCCTGCCATGAGTGTCACACTGCCTGCCCTGCAAGTGCCTCTAACTCCATGCCACTAGTGTCCCACTGCCTGCCCTGCAAGTGGCCCTAACACCCTGCCACTAGTGTCACACTGCCTGCTCTGCAAGCGGCCCTGACACCCTGCCACTAATGTCACACTGCCTGATCTGCAAGTGCCCATATCTCCCCGCCACTAGGGTCCCACTGCCTGCCCTGCAAGTGGCCCTAACTCCACACCACTAGTGTCACACTGCCTGCCCTGCAAGTGGCCCTGACACCCTGCCACTAGTGTCACACTGCCTTCTCTGCAAGTGGCCCTGACACCCTGCCACTAGTGTCACACTGCCTACCCTGCAAGTGGCCCTGACACCCTGCCACTAGTGTCACACTGCCTAACCTGCAAGTGCCCCTAACTCCACGCCACTAGTGTCCCACTACCTGCCCTGTTAGTGGCCCTGACACCCTGCCACTAGTGTCACACTGCCTGCCCTGCAAGTGGCCCTGACACCCTGCCACTAGTGTCCCACTGCCTGCTCTGCAAGTGGCCCTGCCACCCTGCCAGTAGTGTCCCACTGCCTGCTCTGCAAGTGGCCCTGACACCCTGCCAGTAGTGTCCTACTGCCTGTCCTGCAAGTGGCCCTGACACCCTGCCACTAGTGTCCCACTGCCTGCCCTGCAATTGCCCCAAACTCCACGCCACTAGTGTCACACTGCCTGCCCTGCAAGTGGCCCTGACACCCTGCCATGCGTGTCACACTGCCTGCCCTGCAAGTGGCCCTGACACCCTGCCACTAGTGTCACACTGCCTGCCCTGCAAGTGGCCCTGACACCCTGCCACTAGTGTCACACTGCCTGCTCTGCAAGTGGCCCTGACACCCTGCCACTAGTGTCATACTGCCTGCTCTGCAAGTGGCCCTGACACCCTGCCACTAGTGTCACACTACCTGCCCTGCAAGTGGCCCTGACACCCTGCCATGAGTGTCACACAGCCTGCTCTGCAAGTGGCCCTGCCACCCTGCCACTAGTGTCACACTGTCTGCTCTGCAGGTGGCCCTGACACTCTGCCACTAGTGTCCCACTGCCTGCTCTGCAAGTGGCCCTGACACCCTGCCACTAGTGTCACACAACCTTCCCTGCAAGTGGCCCTGACACCCTGCCATGAGTGTCACACTGCCTGCCCTGCAAGTGCCCCTAACTCCACACCACTAGTGTCACATTGCCTGCTCTGCAAGTGGCCCTGACACCCTGCCATTAGTGTCACTCTGCCTGCCCTGCAAGTGGCCCTGACACCCTGCCACTAGTGTCACACTACCTGCCCTGCAAGTGGCCCTGACACCCTGCCATGAGTGTCACACTGTCTGCCCTGTAAGTGCCCCTAACTCCACGCCACTAGTGTCCCACTGCCTGCCCTGCAAGTGGCCCTGACACCCTGCCACTAGTGTCCCACTGCCTGTCCTGTAAGTGGCCCTGACACCCTGCCACTAGTGTCCCACTACTTGCCCTGCAAGTGGCCCTGACACCCTGCCATGAGTGTCACACTTCCTGCCCTGCAAGTGCCCCTAACTCCCCGCCACTAGTGTCACACTGCCTGCTCTGCAAGTGGCCCTGCCACACTGCCACTAGTGTCACACTGCCTGCTCTGCAAGTGCCCATAACTCCCCGCCACTAGGGTCCTACTGCCTGCCCTGCAAGTGGCCCTAACACCCCGCCACTAGTGTCACACTGCCTGCTCTGCAAGTGGCCCTGAAACCCTGCCACTAGGGTCACACTGCCTGCCCTGCAAGTGGCCCTGACACCCTGCCACTAGTGTCACACTGCCTGCCCTACAAGTGGCCCTGACACCCTGCCATGAGTGTCACACTGACTAACCTGCAAGTACCCCTAACTCCACGCCACTAGTGTCCCACTACCTGCTCTGCAAGTGGCCCTGACACCCTGCCACTAGTGTCACACTGCCTGCCCTGCAAGTGGCCTGACACCCAGCCACTAGTGTCACACTGCCTGCCCTGCAAGTGGCCCTGCCTGCTCTGCAAGTGGCCCTGACAACCTGCCACTAGTGTCACACTACCTGCCTTGCAAGTGGCCCTGACACCCTGCCATGAGTGTCACACTGCCTGCTCTGCAGGTGCCCCTAACTCCATGCCACTAGTGTCACACTGCCTGCCCTGCAAGTGGCCCTGACACCCTGCCATGCGTGTCACACTGCCTGCCCTGCAAGTGGCCCTGACACCCTGCCACTAGTGTCACACTGCCTGCCCTGCAAGTGGCCCTGACACCCTGCCATGAGTGTCACATTGCCTGCCCTGCAAGTGGCCCTGATACCCTGCCACTAGTGTCACACTGCCTGCTCTGCAAGTGCCCCTAATTCCACGCCACTAGTGTCAAACTGCCTGCTCTGCAAGTGGCCCTGACACCCTGCCACTAGTGTCACACTGCCTGCCCTGCAAGTGGCCCTGACACCCTGCCACTAGTGTCCCACTGCCTGCTCTGCAAGAGGCCCTGACAACCTGCCACTAGTGTCACACTACCTGCCCTGCAAGTGGCCCTGACACACTGCCTGCCCTGCAAGTGCCCCTAACTCCACACCACTAGTGTCACATTGCCTGCCCTGCAAGTGGCCCTGACACCCTGCCACTAGTGTCACACTGCCTGCCACACCACTAGTGTCACACTCCACACTGCCTGCCATGCAAGTGGCCCTGACACCCTGCCATGAGTGTCACACTGCCTGCCCTGCAAGTGCCCCTAACTCCACGCCACTAGTGTCCCACTGCCTGCCCTGCAAGTGGCCCTGACACCCTGCCACTAGTGTCACACTGCCTGCCCTGCAAGTGGCCCTGACACCCTGCCACTAGTGTCACACTGCCTGCCCTGCAAGTGGCCCTGACACCCTGTCATGAGTGTCACATTGCCTGCCCTGCAAGTGGCCCTGATACCCTGCCACTAGTGTCACACTGCCTGCTCTGCAAGTGCCCCTAATTCCAGGCCACTAGTGTCAAACCGCCTGCTCTGCAAGTGGCCCTGACACCCTGCCACTAGTGTCACACTGCCTGCCCTGCAAGTGGCCCTGACACCCTGCCACTAGTGTCCCACTGCCTGCTCTGCAAGTGGCCCTGACAACCTGCCACTAGTGTCACACTACCTGCCCTGCAAGTGGCCCTGACACCCTGCCATGAGTGTCACACTGCCTGCCCTGCAAGTGCTTCTAACTCCACACCACTAGTGTCACATTGCCTGCCCTGCAAGTGGCCCTGACACCCTGCCACTAGTGTCACACTGCCTGCCATGCAAGTGGCCCTGACACCCTGCCATGAGTGTCACACTGCCTGCCCTGCAATTGCCCCTAACTCCACGCCACTAGTGTCCCACTGCCTGCCCTGCAAGTGGCCCTGACACCCTGCCACTAGTGCGACACTGCCTGCCCTGCAAGTGGCCCTGACACCCTGCCATGAGTGTCCCACTACCTGCTCTAAAAATGGCCCTGACACCCTGCCATGAGTGTCACACTGCCTAACCTGCAAGTGCCCCTAACTCACCGCCACTAGTGTCACACTGCCTGCCCTGCAAGTGGCCCTGCCACCCTGCCACTAGTGTCACACTGCCTGCCCTGCAAGTGGCCCTGACACCCTGCCACTAGTGTCACACTACCTGCCCTGCAAGTGGCCCTGACACCCTGCCATGAGTGTCACACTGCCTGCCCTGCAAGTGCCTCTAACTCCATGCCACTAGTTTCCCACTGCCTGCCCTGCAAGTGGCCCTGACACCCTGCCTCTAATGTCACACTGCCTGCCCTGCAAGTGGCCCTGACACCCTGCCCCTAGTGTCCCACTACCTGCCCTGCAAGTGGCCCTGACACCCTGCCACTAGTGTCACACTGCCTGCCCTGCAAGTGGCCCTAACTCCCCGCCACTAGTGTCACACTGCCTGCCTTGAAAGTGGCCCTGTCACCCTGCCACTAGTGTCACACTGCCTGCTCTGCAAGTGCCCATAACTCCCCGCCACTAGGGTCCCACTGCCTGCCCTGCAAGTGGCCCTAACTCCCCGCCACTAATGTCACACTGCCTGCTCTGCAAGTGGCCCTGAAACCCTGCCACTAGTGTCACACTGCCTGCCCTGCAAGTGGCCCTGACACCCTGCCACTAGTGTCACACTGCCTGCCCTACAAGTGGCCCTGACACCCTGCCATGAGTGTCACACTGCCTAACCTGCAGGTGCCCCTAACTCCACGCCACTAGTGTCCCACTGCCTGCTCTGCAAGTGGCCCTGACACCCTGCCACTAGTGTCACACTGCCTGCCCTGCAAGTGGCCCTGACACCCTGCCACTAGTGTCACACTGCCTGCCCTGCAAGTGGCCCTGCCTGCTCTGCAAGTGGCCCTGACAACCTGCCACTAGTGTCACACTACCTGCCTTGCAAGTGGCCCTGATACCCTGCCACTAGTGTCACACTGCCTGCTCTGCAAGTGCCCCTAATTCCACGCCACTAGTGTCAAACTGCCTGCTCTGCAAGTGGCCCTGACACCCTGCCACTAGTGTCACACTGCCTGCCCTGCAAGTGGCCCTGACACTCTGCCACTAGTGTCCCACTGCCTGCTCTGCAAGTGGCCCTGACAACCTGCCACTAGTGTCACACTACCTGCCTTGCAAGTGGCCCTGACACCCTGCCATGAATGTCACACTGCCTGCTCTGCAAGTGCCCCTAACTCCATGCCACTAGTGTCACACTGCCTGCCCTGCAAGTGGCCCTGACACCCTGCCATGCGTGTCACACTGCCTGCCCTGCAAGTGGCCCTGACACCCTGCCATGCGTGTCACACTGCCTGCCCTGCAAGTGGCCCTGACACTCAGCCACTAGTGTCACACTGCCTGCCCTGCAAGTGGCCCTGACACCCTGCCACTAGTGTCACACTGCCTGCCCTGCAAGTGGCCCTGACACCCTGCCATGAGTGTCACACTGCCTAACCTGCAAGTGCCCCTAGCTCCACGCCACTAGTGTCCCACTACCTGCCCTGTTAGTGGCCCTGACACCCAGCCACCAGTGTCACACTGCCTGCCCTGCAAGTGGCCCTGACACCCTGCCACTAGTGTCCCACTGCCTGCTCTGCAAGTGGCCCTGCCACCCTGCCAGTAGTGTCCCACTGCCTGCTCTGCAAGTGGCCCTGACACCCTGCCAGTAGTGTCCTACTGCCTGTCCTGCAAGTGGCCCTGACACCCTGCCACTAGTGTCCCACTGCATGCCCTGCAATTGCCCCTAACTCCACGCCACTAGTGTCACACTGCCTGCCCTGCAATTGCCCCTAACTCCACGCCACTAGTGTCACACTGCCTGCCCTGCAAGTGGCCCTGACACCCTGCCATGCGTGTCACACTGCCTGCCCTGCAAGTGGCCCTGACACCCTGCCACTAGTGTCACACTTCCTGCCCTGCAAGTGGCCCTGACACCCTGCCACTAGTGTCACACTGCCTGCTCTGCAAGTGGCCCTGACACCCTGCCACTAGTGTCATACTGCCTGCTCTGCAAGTGGCCCTGACACCCTGCCACTAGTGTCACACTACCTGCCCTGCAAGTGGCCCTGACACCCTGCCATGAGTGTCACACAGCCTGCTCTGCAAGTGGCCCTGCCACCCTGCCACTAGTGTCACACTGTCTGCTCTGCAAGTGGCCCTGACACTCTGCCACTAGTGTCCCACTGCCCGCTCTGCAAGTGGCCCTGACACCCTGCCACTAGTGTCACACTACCTTCCCTGCAAGTGGCCCTGACACCCTGCCATGAGTGTCACACTGCCTGCCCTGCAAGTGCCCCTAACTCCACACCACTAGTGTCACATTGCCTGCTCTGCAAGTGGCCCTGACACCCTGCCATTAGTGTCACTCTGCCTGCCCTGCAAGTGGCCCTGTCACCCTGCCAGTAGTGTCACACTACCTGCCCTGCAAGTGGCCCTGACACTCTGCCATGAGTGTCACACTGTCTGCCCTGTAAGTGCCCCTAACTCCACGCCACTAGTGTCCCACTGCCTGCCCTGCAAGTGGCCCTGACACCCTGCCACTAGTGTCCCACTGCCTGCCCTTTAAGTGGCCCTGACACCCTGCCACTAGTGTCCCACTACTTGCCCTGCAAGTGGCCCTGACACCCTGCCATGAGTGTCACACTTCCTGCCCTGCAAGTGCCCCTAACTCCCCGCCACTAGTGTCACACTGCCTGCCTTGAAAGTGGCCCTGACACCCTGCCACTAGTGTCACACTGCCTGCTCTGCAAGTGGCCCTGCCACACTGCCACTAGTGTCACACTGCCTGCTCTGCAAGTGCCCATAACTCCCCACCACTACGGTCCTACTGCCTGCCCTGCAAGTGGCCCTAACTCCCCGCCACTAGTGTCACACTGCCTGCTCTGCAAGTGGCCCTGACAACCTGCCACTAGTGTCACACTACCTGCCCTGCAAGTGGCCCTGACACCCTGCCATGAGTGTCACACTGCCTGCCCTGCAAGTGCCCCTAACTCCACACCACTAGTGTCACATTGCCTGCCCTGCAAGTGGCCCTGACACCCTGCCACTAGTGTCACACTGCCTGCCATGCAAGTGGCCCTGACACCCTGCCATGAGTGTCACACTGCCTGCCCTGCAATTGCCCCTAACTCCACGCCACTAGTGTCCCACTGCCTGCCCTGCAAGTGGCCCTGACACCCTGCCACTAGTGTGACACTGCCTGCCCTGCAAGTAGCCCTGACACCCTGCCATGAGTGTCCCACTACCTGCTCTGCAAATGGCCCTGACACCCTGCCATGAGTGTCACACTGCCTAACCTGCAAGTGCCCCTAACTCACCGCCACTAGTGTCACACTGCCTGCCCTGCAAGTGGCCCTGCCACCCTGCCACTAGTGTCACACTGCCTGCCCTGCAAGTGGCCCTGACACCCTGCCATGAGTGTCACACTGCCTGCCCTGCAAGTGCCTCTAACTCCATGCCACTAGTGTCCCACTGCCTGCCCTGCAAGTGGCCCTGACACCCTGCCACTAATGTCACACTGCCTGCCCTGCAAGTGGCCCTGACACCCTGCCACTAGTGTCCCACTACCTGCCCTGCAAGTGGCCCTGACACCCTGCCACTAGTGTCACACTGCCTGCCCTGCAAGTGGCCCTAACTCCCCGCCACTAGTGTCACACTGCCTGCCTTGAAAGTGGCCCTGTCACCCTGCCACTAGTGTCACACTGCCTGCTCTGCAAGCGGCCCTGACACCCTGCCACTAATGTCACACTGCCTGCTCTGCAAGTTCCCATATCTCCCCGCCACTAGGGTCCCACTGCCTGCCCTGCAAGTGCCCCTAACTCCACACTACTAGTGTCCCACTACCTGCCCTGCAAGTGGCCCTGACACCCTGCCACTAGTGTCACACTGCCTGCCCTGCAAGTGGCCCTGACACCCTGCCACTAGTGTCCCACTGCCTGCTCTGCAAGTGGCCCTGCCACCCTGCCAGTAGTGTCCCACTGCCTGCTCTGCAAGTGGCCCTGCCACCCTGCCAGTAGTGTCCTACTGCCTGTCCTGCAAGTGGCCCTGACACCCTGCCACTAGTGTCCCACTGCCTGCCCTGCAATTGCCCCTAACTCCACGCCACTAGTTTCACACTGCCTGCCCTGCAATTGCCCCTAACTCCACGCCACTAGTGTCACACTGCCTGCCCTGCAAGTGGCCCTGACACCCTGCCACTAGTGTCACACTGCCTGCTCTGCAAGTGGCCCTGACACCCTGTCACTAGTGTCATACTGCCTGCTCTGCAAGTGGCCCTGACACCCTGCCACTAGTTTCACACTACCTGCCCTGCAAGTGCCCCTAACTCCACGCCACTAGTCCCACTACCTGCTCTGCAAGTGGCCCTGACACCCTGCCACTAGTGTCACACTGCCTGCTCTGCAAGTGGCCCTGCCACCCTGCCACTAGTGTCACACTGTCTGCTCTGCAAGTGGCCCTGACACTCTGCCACTAGTGTCCCACTGCCTGCTCTGCAAGTGGCCCTGACACCCTGCCACTAGTGTCACACTACCTGCCCCGCAAGTGGCCCTGACACCCTGCCATGAGTGTCACACTGCCTAACCTGCAAGTGCCCCTAACTCCACGCCACTAGTGTCACACTGCCTGCCCTGCAAGTGCCCCTAACTCCACACCACTAGTGTCACATTGCCTGCTCTGCAAGTGGCCCTGACACCCTGCCATTAGTGTCACTCTGCCTGCCCTGCAAGTGGCCCTGACACCCTGCCACTAGTGTCACACTACCTGCCCTGCAAGTGGCCCTGACACCCTGCCATGAGTGTCACACTGTCTGCCCTGTAAGTGCCCCTAACTCCACGCCACTAGTGTCCCACTGCCTGCCCTGCAAGTGGCCCTGACACCCTGCCACTAGTGTCCCACTGCCGGCCCTGTAAGTGGCCCTGACACCCTGCCACTAGTGTCCCACTACTTGCCCTGCAAGTGGCCCTGACACCCTGCCATGAGTGTCACACTTCCTGCCCTGCAAGTGCCCCTAACTCCCCGCCACTAGTGTCACACTGCCTGCCTTGAAAGTGGCCCTGATACCCTGCCACTAGTGTCACACTGCCTGCTCTGCAAGTGCCCCTAATTCCACGCCACTAGTGTCAAACTGCCTGCTCTGCAAGTGGCCCTGACACCCTGCCACTAGTGTCACACTGCCTGCCCTGCAAGTGGCCCTGACACTCTGTCACTAGTGTCCCACTGCCTGCTCTGCAAGTGGCCCTGACACCCTGCCATGAATGTCACACTGCCTGCTCTGCAAGTGCCCCTAACTCCATGCCACTAGTGTCACACTGCCTGCCCTGCAAGTGGCCCTGACACCCTGCCATGCGTGTCACACTGCCTGCCCTGCAAGTGGCCCTGACACACTGCCACTAGTGTCACACTGCCTGCCCTGCAAGTGGCCCTGACACCCTGCCATGAGTGTCACATTGCCTGCCCTGCAAGTGGCCCTGATACCCTGCCACTAGTGTCACACTGCCTGCTCTGCAAGTGCCCCTAATTCCACGCCACTAGTGTCAAACTGCCTGCTCTGCAAGTGGCCCTGACAACCTGCCACTAGTGTCACACTACCTGCCCTGCAAGTGGCCCTGACACCCTGCCATGAGTGTCACACTGCCTGCCCTGCAAGTGCCCCTAACTCCACACCATTAGTGTCACATTGCCTGCCCTGCAAGTGGCCCTGACACCCTGCCACTAGTGTCACACTGCCTGCCATGCAAGTGGCCCTGACACCCTGCCATGAGTGTCACACTGCCTGCCCTGCAAGTGCCCCTAACTCCACGCCACTAGTGTCCCACTGCCTGCCCTGCAAATGGCCCTGACACCCTGCCACTAGTGTGACACTGCCTGCCCTGCAAGTGGCCCTGACACCCTGCCATGAGTGTCCCACTACCTGCTCTGCAAGTGGCCCTGACACCCTGCCATGAGTGTCACACTGCCTAACCTGCAAGTGCCCCTAACTCACCGCCACTAGTGTCACACTGCCTGCCCTGCAAGTGGCCCTGCCACCATGCCACTAGTGTCACACTGCCTGCCCTGCAAGTGGCCCTGACACCCTGCCACTAGTGTCACACTACCTGCCCTGCAAGTGGCCCTGACACCCTGCCATGAGTGTCACACTGCCTGCCCTGCAAGTGCCTCTAACTCCATGCCACTAGTGTCCCACTGCCTGCCCTGCAAGTGGCCCTGACACCCTGCCACTAGTGTCACACTGCCTGCCCTGCAAGTGGCCCTGACACCCTGCCATGAGTGTCACACTGCCTGCCCTGTAAGTGCCCCTAACTCCACGCCACTAGTGTCCCACTGCCTGCCCTGCAAGTGGCCCTGACACCCTGCCACTAGTGTCCCACTACTTGCCCTGCAAGTGGCCCTGACACCCTGCCATGAGTGTCACACTTCCTGCCCTGCAAGTGCCCCTAACTCCCCGCCACTAGTGTCACACTGCCTGCCTTGAAAGTGGCCCTGACACCCTGCCACTAGTGTCACACTGCCTGCTCTGCAAGTGGCCCTGCCACACTGCCACTAGTGTCACACTGCCTGCTCTGCAAGTGCCCATATCTCCCCGCCACTAGGGTCCTACTGCCTGCCCTGCAAGTGGCCCTAACTCCCCGCCACTAGTGTCACACTGCCTGCTCTGCAAGTGGCCCTGACAACCTGCCACTAGTGTCACACTACCTGCCCTGCAAGTGGCCCTGACACCCTGTCATGAGTGTCACACTGCCTGCCCTGCAAGTGCCCCTAATTCCACACCACTAGTGTCACATTGCCTGCCCTGCAAGTGGCCCTGACACCCTGCCACTAGTGTCACACTGCCTGCCATGCAAGTGGCCCTGACACCCTGCCATGAGTGTCACACTGCCTGCCCTGCAATTGCCCCTAACTCCACGCCACTAGTGTCCCACTGCCTGCCCTGCAAGTGGCCCTGACACCCTGCCACTAGTGTGACACTGCCTGCCCTGCAAGTAGCCCTGACACCCTGCCATGAGTGTCCCACTACCTGCTCTGCAAATGGCCCTGACACCCTGCCATGAGTGTCACACTGCCTAACCTGCAAGTGCCCCTAACTCACCGCCACTAGTGTCACACTGCCTGCCCTGCAAGTGGCCCTGCCACCCTGCCACTAGTGTCACACTGCCTGCCCTGCAAGTGGCCCTGACACCCTGCCATGAGTGTCACACTGCCTGCCCTGCAAGTGCCTCTAACTCCATGCCACTAGTGTCCCACTGCCTGCCCTGCAAGTGGCCCTGACACCCTGCCACTAATGTCACACTGCCTGCCCTGCAAGTGGCCCTGACACCCTGCCACTAGTGTCCCACTACCTGCCCTGCAAGTGGCCCTGACACCCTGCCACTAGTGTCACACTGCCTGCCCTGCAAGTGGCCCTCACTCCCCGCCACTAGTGTCACACTGCCTGCCTTGAAAGTGGCCCTGTCACCCTGCCACTAGTGTCACACTGCCTGCTCTGCAAGCGGCCCTGACACCCTGCCACTAATGTCACACTGCCTGCTCTGCAAGTGCCCATATCTCCCCGCCACTAGGGTCCCACTGCCTGCCCTGCAAGTGGCCCTAACTCCACACCACTAGTGTCACACTGCCTGCCCTGCAAGTGGCCCTGACACCCTGCCACTAGTGTCACACTGCCTGCCCTGCAAGTGGCCCTGACACCCTGCCACTAGTGTCACACTGCCTGCCCTGCAAGTGGCCCTGACACCCTGCCATGAGTGTCACACTGCCTAACCTGCAAGTGCCCCTAACTCCACACCACTAGTGTCCCACTACCTGCCCTGCAAGTGGCCCTGACACCCTGCCACTAGTGTCACACTGCCTGCCCTGCAAGTGGCCCTGACACCCTGCCACTAGTGTCCCACTGCCTGCTCTGCAAGTGGCCCTGCCACCCTGCCAGTAGTGTCCCACTGCCTGCTCTGCAAGTGGCCCTGACACCCTGCCAGTAGTGTCCTACTGCCTGTCCTGCAAGTGGCCCTGACACCCTGCCACTAGTGTCCCACTGCCTGCCCTGCAATTGCCCCTAACTCCACGCCACTAGTTTCACACTGCCTGCCCTGCAATTGCCCCTAACTCCACGCCACTAGTGTCACACTGCCTGCCCTGCAAGTGGCCCTGACACCCTGCCATGCGTGTCACACTGCCTGCCCTGCAAGTGGCCCTGACACCCTGCCACTAGTTTCACACTGCCTGCCCTGCAAGTGGCCCTGACACCCTGCCACTAGTGTCACACTGCCTGCTCTGCAAGTGGCCCTGACACCCTGCCACTAGTGTCATACTGCCTGCTCTGCAAGTGGCCCTGACACCCTGCCACTAGTTTCACCCTACCTGCCCTGCAAGTGCCCCTAACTCCACGCCACTAGTCCCACTACCTGCTCTGCAAGTGGCCCTGACACCCTGCCACTAGTGTCACACTGCCTGCTCTGCAAGTGGCCCTGCCACTAGTGTCACACTGTCTGCTCTGCAAGTGGCCCTGACACTCTGCCACTAGTGTCCCACTGCCTGCTCTGCAAGTGGCCCTGACACCCTGCCACTAGTGTCACACTACCTGCCCTGCAAGTGGCCCTGACACCCTGCCATGAGTGTCACACTGCCTAACCTGCAAGTGCCCCTAACTCCACGCCACTAGTGTCACACTGCCTGCCCTGCAAGTGCCCCTAACTCCACACCACTAGTGTCACATTGCCTGCTCTGCAAGTGGCCCTGACACCCTGCCATTAGTGTCACTCTGCCTGCCCTGCAAGTGGCCCTGACACCCTGCCACTAGTGTCACACTACCTGCCCTGCAAGTGGCCCTGACACCCTGCCATGAGTGTCACACTGTCTGCCCTGTAAGTGCCCCTAACTCCACGCCACTAGTGTCCCACTGCCTGCCCTGCAAGTGGCCCTGACACCCTGCCACTAGTGTCCCACTGCCTGCCCTGTAAGTGGCCCTGACACCCTGCCACTAGTGTCCCACTACTTGCCCTGCAAGTGGCCCTGACACCCTGCCATGAGTGTCACACTTCCTGCCCTGCAAGTGCCCCTAACTCCCCGCCACTAGTGTCACACTGCCTGCCTTGAAAGTGGCCCTGACACCCTGCCACTGGTGTCACACTGCCTGCTCTGCAAGTGGCCCTGCCACCCTGCCACTAGTGTCACACTGCCTGCTCTGCAAGTGCCCATAACTCCCCGCCACTAGGGTCCTACTGCCTGCCCTGCAAGTGGCCCTAACTCCCGCCACTAGTGTCACACTGCCTGCTCTGCAAGTGGCCCTGAAACCATGCCACTAGTGTCACACTGCCTGCCCTGCAAGTGGCCCTGACACCCTACCACTAGTGTCACACTGCCTGCCCTACAAGTGGCCCTGACACCCTGCCATGAGTGTCACACTGACTAACCTGCAAGTGCCCCTAACTCCACGCCACTAGTGCCCCACTACCTGCTCTGCAAGTGGCCCTGACACCCTGCCACTGGTGTCACACTGCCTGCTCTGCAAGTGGCCCTGCCACCCTGCCACTAGTGTCACACTGCCTGCTCTGCAAGTGCCCATAACTCCCCGCCACTAGGGTCCTACTGCCTGCCCTGCAAGTGGCCCTAACTCCCGCCACTAGTGTCACACTGCCTGCTCTGCAAGTGGCCCTGAAACCATGCCACTAGTGTCACACTGCCTGCCCTGCAAGTGGCCCTGACACCCTACCACTAGTGTCACACTGCCTGCCCTACAAGTGGCCCTGACACCCTGCCATGAGTGTCACACTGACTAACCTGCAAGTGCCCCTAATTCCACGCCACTAGTGTCCCACTACCTGCTCTGCAAGTGGCCCTGACACCCTGCCACTAGTGTCATACTGCCTGCTCTGCAAGTGGCCCTGACACCCTGCCACTAGTTTCACCCTACCTGCCCTGCACGTGCCCCTAACTCCACGCCACTAGTCCCACTACCTGCTCTGCAAGTGGCCCTGACACCCTGCCACTAGTGTCACACTGCCTGCTCTGCAAGTGGCCCTGCCACTAGTGTCACACTGTCTGCTCTGCAAGTGGCCCTGACACTCTGCCACTAGTGTCCCACTGCCTGCTCTGCAAGTGGCCCTGACACCCTGCCACTAGTGTCACACTACCTGCCCTGCAAGTGGCCCTGACACCCTGCCATGAGTGTCACACTGCCTAACCTGCAAGTGCCCCTAACTCCACGCCACTAGTGTCACACTGCCTGCCCTGCAAGTGCCCCTAACTCCACACCACTAGTGTCACATTGCCTGCTCTGCAAGTGGCCCTGACACCCTGCCATTAGTGTCACTCTGCCTGCCCTGCAAGTGGCCCTGACACCCTGCCACTAGTGTCACACTACCTGCCCTGCAAGTGGCCCTGACACCCTGCCATGAGTGTCACACTGTCTGCCCTGTAAGTGCCCCTAACTCCACGCCACTAGTGTCCCACTGCCTGCCCTGCAAGTGGCCCTGACACCCTGCCACTAGTGTCCCACTGCCTGCCCTGTAAGTGGCCCTGACACCCTGCCACTAGTGTCCCACTACTTGCCCTGCAGGTGGCCCTGACACCCTGCCATGAGTGTCACACTTCCTGCCCTGCAAGTGCCCCTAACTCCCCGCCACTAGTGTCACACTGCCTGCCTTGAAAGTGGCCCTGACACCCTGCCACTGGTGTCACACTGCCTGCTCTGCAAGTGGCCCTGCCACCCTGCCACTAGTGTCACACTGCCTGCTCTGCAAGTGCCCATAACTCCCCGCCACTAGGGTCCTACTGCCTGCCCTGCAAGTGGCCCTAACTCCCGCCACTAGTGTCACACTGCCTGCTCTGCAAGTGGCCCTGAAACCATGCCACTAGTGTCACACTGCCTGCCCTGCAAGTGGCCCTGACACCCTACCACTAGTGTCACACTGCCTGCCCTACAAGTGGCCCTGACACCCTGCCATGAGTGTCACACTGACTAACCTGCAAGTGCCCCTAACTCCACGCCACTAGTGTCCCACTACCTGCTCTGCAAGTGGCCCTGACACCCTGCCACTAGTGTCACACTGCCTGCCCTGCAAGTGGCCCTGACACCCTGCCACTAGTGTCACACTGCCTGCCCTGCAAGTGGCCCTGCCTGCTCTGCAAGTGGCCCTGACAACCTGCCACTAGTGTCACACTACCTGCCTTGCAAGTGGCCCTGACACCCTGCCATGAGTGTCACACTGCCTGCTCTGCAAGTGCCCCTAACTCCATGCCACTAGTGTCACACTGCCTGCCCTGCAAGTGGCCCTGACACCCTGCCACTAGTGTCACACTGCCTGCCCTGCAAGTAGCCCTGACACCCTGCCATGAGTGTCACATTGCCTGCCCTGCAAGTGGCCCTGATACCCTGCCACTAGTGTCACACTGCCTGCTCTGCAAGTGCCCCTAATTCCACGCCACTAGTGTCAAACTGCCTGCTCTGCAAGTGGCCCTGACACCCTGCCACTAGTGTCACACTGCCTGCCCTGCAAGTGGCCCTGACACCCTGCCACTAGTGTCCCACTGCCTGCTCTGCAAGTGGCCCTGACAACCTGCCACTAGTGTCACACTGCCGGCCTGCTCTGCAAGTGGCCCTGACACCCTGCCACTAGTGTCATACTGCCTGCCCTGCAAGTGGCCCTGACACCCTGCCATGAGTGTCACACAGCCTGCTCTGCAAGTGGCCCTGCCACCCTGCCACTAGTGTCACACTGTCTGCTCTGCAAGTGGCCCTGACACTCTGCCACTAGTGTCCCACTGCCTGCTCTGCAAGTGGCCCTGACACCCTGCCACTAGTGTCACACTACCTGTCCTGCAAGTGGCCCTGACACCCTGCCATGAGTGTCACACTGCCTGCCCTGCAAGTGCCCCTAACTCCACACCACTAGTGTCACATTGCCTGCTCTGCAAGTGGCCCTGACACCCTGCCATTAGTGTCACTCTGCCTGCCCTGCAAGTGGCCCTGACACCCTGCCACTAGTGTCACACTACCTGCCCTGCAAGTGGCCCTGACACCCTGCCATGAGTGTCACACTGTCTGCCCTGTAAGTGCCCCTAACTCCACGCCACTAGTGTCCCACTGCCTGCCCTGCAAGTGGCCCTGACACCCTGCCACTAGTGTCTCACAGCCTGCCCTGTAAGTGGCCCTGACACCCTGCCACTAGTGTCCCACTACTTGCCCTGCAAGTGGCCCTGACACCCTGCCATGAGTGTCACACTTCCTGCCCTGCAAGTGCCCCTAACTCCCCGCCTTGAAAGTGGCCCTGACACCGTGCCACTAGTGTCACACTGCCTGCTCTGCAAGTGGCCCTGCCACCCTGCCACTAGTGTCACACTGCCTGCTCTGCAAGTGCCCATAACTCCCCGCCACTAGGGTCCTACTGCCTGCCCTGCAAGTGGCCCTAACTCCCCGCCACTAGTGTCACACTGCCTGCTCTGCAAGTGGCCCTGAAACCCTGCCACTAGTGTCACACTGCCTGCCCTGCAAGTGGCCCTGACACCCTGCCACTAGTGTCACACTGCCTGCCCTACAAGTGGCCCTGACACCCTGCCATGAGTGTCACACTGACTAACCTGCAAGTGCCCCTAACTCCACGCCACTAGTGTCCCACTACCTGCTCTGCAAGTGGCCCTGACACCCTGCCACTAGTGTCACACTGCCTGCCCTGCAAGTGGCCCTGACACCCTGCCACTAGTGTCACACTGCCTGCCCTGCAAGTGGCCCTGCCTGCTCTGCAAGTGGCCCTGACAACCTGCCACTAGTGTCACACTACCTGCCTTGCAAGTGGCCCTGACACCCTGCCATGAGTGTCACACTGCCTGCTCGCAAGTGCCCCTAACTCCATGCCACTAGTGTCACACTGCCTGCCCTGCAAGTGGCCCTGACACCCTGCCATGCGTGTCACACTGCCTGCCCTGCAAGTGGCCCTGACACCCTGCCACTAATGTCACACTGACTGCCCTGCAAGTGGCCCTGACACCCTGCCATGAGTGTCACATTGCCTGCCCTGCAAGTGGCCCTGATACCCTGCCAGTAGTGTCACACTGCCTGCTCTGCAAGTGCCCCTAATTCCACGCCACTAGTGTCAAACTGCCTGCTCTGCAAGTGGCCCTGACACCCTGCCACTAGTGTCACACTGCCTGCCCTGCAAGTGGCCCTGACACCCTGCCATGAGTGTCACACTGCCTGCCCTGCAAGTGCCCCTAACTCCACACCACTAGTGTCACATTGCCTGCCCTGCAAGTGGCCCTGACACCCTGCCACTAGTGTCACACTGCCTGCCATGCAAGTGGCCCTGACACCCTGCCATGAGTGTCACACTGCCTGCCCTGCAAGTGCCCCTAACTCCACGCCACTAGTGTCCCACTGCCTGCCCTGCAAGTGGCCCTGACACCCTGCCACTAGTGTCACACTGCCTGCCCTGCAAGTGGCCCTGACACCCTGCCATGAGTGTCCCACTACCTGCTCTGCAAGTGGCCCTGACACCCTGCCATGAGTGTCACACTGCCTGCCCTGCAAGTGCCTCTAACTCCACGCCACTAGTGTTCCACTGCCTGCCCGGCAAGTGGCCCTGACACCCTGCCACTAGTGTCACACTGCCTGCCCTGCAAGTGGCCCTAACTCCCCGCCACTAGTGTCACACTGCCTGCCTTGAAAGTGGCCCTGTCACCCTGCCACTAGTGTCACACTGCCTGCTCTGCAAGCGGCCCTAACTCCCCACCACTAGTGTCACACTGCCTGCCCTGCAAGTGGCCCTGACACCCTGCCACTAGTGTCACACTGCCTTCTCTGAAAGTGGCCCTGACACCCTGCCACTAGTGTCACACTGCCTGCCCTGCAAGTGGCCCTGACACCCTGCCACTAGTGTCACACTGCCTGCCCTGCAAGTGGCCCTGACACCCTGCCATGAGTGTCACACTGCCTAACCTGCAAGTGCCCCTAACTCCACGCCACTAGTGTCCCACTACCTGCTTTGCAACTGGCCCTGACACCCTGCCACTAGTGTCACACTTCCTGACCTGCAACTGGCCCTGACACCCTGCCACTAGTGTCCCACTGCCTGCTCTGCAAGTGGCCCTGCCACCCTGCCAGTAGTGTCCCACTGCCTGCTCTGCAAGTGGCCCTGACACCCTGCCAGTAGTGTCCCACTGCCTGCCCTGCAAGTGGCCCTGACACCGTGCCACTAGTGTGCCGCTGCCTGCCCTGCAAGTGGCCCTGACACCCTGACACTAGTGTCCCACTGCCTGCCCTGCAAGTGGCCCTGACACCCTGCCAGTAGTGTCCCACTGCCTGCCCTGCAAGTGGCCCTGACACCCCGCCAGTAGTGTCACACTGCCTGCCCTGAAAGTGGCCCTGACACCCTGCCACTACTGTCCCACTGCCTGCCCTGCAAGTGGCCCTGACACCCTGCCACTAGTGTCCCACTGCCTGCCCTGCAAGTGGCCCTGACACCCTGCCAGTTGTGTCACACTGCCTGCCCTGCAAGTGGCCCTGACACCCTGCCACTAGTGTCACACTTCCTGCCCTGCAAGTGGCCCTGATACCCTGCCACGAGTGTCCCACTGCCTGCCCGGCAAGTAGCCCTGACACCCTGCCACTAGTGTCACACTGCCTGCCCTGCAAGTGGTAATGACACCCTGCCACTAGTGTCACACTACCTGCCTGCAAGTGGCCCTGACACTCTGCCACTAGTGTCACACTGCCTGCTCTGCAATTGCCCCTAACTCCACGCCACTAGTGTCACACTGCCTGCCCTGCAAGTGGCCCTGCCACCCTGCCATGCGTGTCACACTGCCTGCCCTGCAAGTGGCCCTGACACCCTGCCACTAGTGTCACACTGCCTGCCCTGCAAGTGGCCCTGACACCCTGCCATGAGTGTCACACTGCCTGTCCTGCAAGTGGCCCTGATACCCTGCCACTACTGTCACACTGCCTGCTCTGCAAGTGCCCCTAACTCCACGCCACTAGTGTCACACTGCCTACTCTGCAAATGGTCCTGACACCCTGCCACTAGTGTCACACTGCCTGCCCTGCAAGTGGCCCTGACACCCTGCCACTAGTGTCACACTGCCTGCTCTGCAAGTGGCCCTGACACCCTGCCACTAGTGTCACACTGCCTGCTCTGCAAGTGGCCCTGACACTCTGCCACTAGTGTCACACTACCTGCCCTGCAAGTGGCCCTGACACCCTGTCATGAGTGTCACACTGGCTGCTCTGCAAGTGGCCCTGACACCCTGCCACTAGTGTCACACTGTCTGCTCTGCAAGTGGCCCTGACACCATGCCACTAGTGTCCCACTGCCTGCTCTGCAAGTGGCCCCCTGTCATGGGTTTGGTCCGCCCTGCACCCCAACTAAGATCGGGTGTTGCCCGGCAACCCCCTGAGACACTGGGCCTCTAGGGTGCTGGTGTCCCATAGCACCCACGGGGCCCGCTTGATGCTAATAGCCGGCCCACACAACACTAACCATTGCTGCTGCCTATCCCCAGTTACATGTGACCCTTCCCATGCTGGCACTTAACACTATAGACCCTTTGATACCTGTCTAAATATGCTCCTTCTTGGCCCCTGTGACCTCCCTGAACATTACTGCCCTCTTCTACTAAAGCGCCACCTTTGCCCCTAGAGAACGCTCTAAGCTAAAGTGCCCCCTTTGCTTCTGTGATCATCCAGGGCCACTACTCCTGGTCCTTGCCCCCTGGGACCTCCCCCTGAACACTTATTATCTCCCTAGGCACTATGACCACTCCCTGACTATTACTGCCCCTATGTCCCCTCTGACAGTCCCCTGGCCTCTACTCATTGGAGCCTGTGACCAATCACTGACCAAAACTGCCCCACCTTTGGCCCTGTGTCCACCCCCTGATCACTACTGCCCCACCTTTGGCCCTGTGACCACCCCGAGACTACTACCACACTCCCCCTTGACCCATCAGCCTCTGAGAGCAGCCTGCTGAAGGGCTCTGCTCCAAGCACCACCCTCCAGAACAGAACAATCCCACCATCCTCTGAATTCCTCAGCTCCAACCGCCAACTCCCAGCACTGGCCAATCCCTGCTCTGCAGCACACACAGTCGCCAAGGGTTGCCACTGAACTTCAATCACTGCTCTATCTTTCCAGGTAAGCTCTTCCAGTGCAGGAAAGAACAGGGGCGTGGCTGCCCCGAGCAATGCAATGGAAGTCAAGATGCTGAGGACCCTGGACAGAAATCTCTTACCCCCACCCCTCCCTCCCCCCCTGGCTGGCCACAGCCTCGGACTGGCCGTTAGGGCAATAGGCCCTCGGGCTGAACCAACAACCGAAAATGTTGGTGTGAGCTATTTTCTGGGTCAAAGTGGGCCACTTTTTGGGCCAATTTGATGAGTTACTTCATAAAGCGGCTAATAGTTTTGATCAGGGTTGCTGAATAAATATTCTTTAAAATGCACAATTTGCATCACATTTTATCAACAAAAACACCCCCTTTGGTACTATTCGACCAATGTCACAAAATGAAGGACTAGCCATGTGCAACTGTGGGCCACTTTTTGATTGGTGCTGAGCCAATTTTATGGCCCAGCCCTGCGTTCTGGAACAAGGTCTAAGCACAGTGTATGCTGAGGGGATCTTGCCACCTCCGGCGTGTGCCTGACTCGGCGGCCATCTTGCACACACTGTTACACGTCACACCGTAATACCAGGGGCACGACCGCGTGCACACATGCACTTTATGAGCACAAGTCTGGCTGGCGGTGCCTACCCCATTGCTAGCATTGGGGAATCTGATTGGTCCCTGACATAGCCCATAGCCCCCAGGTTGACTCATGTCAGACGTGGCTGTCTCTGTAATTGGGTGTTGTCTTTGCATTGTGGTACATCCGGGAGGAGTGAGCTCAGTAGCACAGGAATGACCTGTCCTGCTGTTCATGGCATCATGGACAGACTTGGCAATCTACATGGATTCTGTGCACTGCCTCTAACATGCTCTCTTGTATCCAGGAGGGTCTTGGTGCTTCCACTGTGTTCTGCAAGGCAGCGTTTGCCACGTCATTCATGGGCCCTGGACAAGGCTTGTTCATCAGGGTTGGTTGCAGATTTGGGGCCCATTTCAACATGATGTTTCGGGGTCCTCTGTTGCCTACAGCTGGGAAAAACAGTGGGGTGGTTAAATCATAATCAGTGAAAAGAATGCAGTGAGAGGGTTAATAGCTGCAGGCCATCAGAGACAGCCAGCAAGGAGCTGAAACACTGAATGCACACCTAAAAGCTATTCATTGCTCTTTGACAGCAAGGGGTAAAGGAGAAGAAAAAAAACAGATGAAAAAATGCAACTAGATGATAAGAACGTGGTTATACTTCAAGAAGGCTGAGAGAGGTGATGGCACAAAGGTGCCAGTGAGGACAGCCTGTAAAGTGCGCACAGTGAAGCGCGCAACGCGGGGCCTTTCTGAGGCCCAGGTCCCATTTCAACTGAAACATGTGAAATGTCCTGGCGCTGTCCCTGCGTTAGCACGCTTGCAATGGATAATTGGAGGGGACCCTTGTCTGTATTGTGGGTCCTTCCTTTCCTGAAAGGTGTCTTCGCACTTGCTGAGCTGTTTTGGTTGCAGCCCAGACTAGACTGGGGCTAACAGGAGTAGATTTGCATAGCGTGGGCTCCCTGTACCTTGCCAGTCTTGTTGCCGATCTGTTGCATAACCGTATTATTTAATGCAGAGGCTGTTAGCACCTGCCTAGGCGTGCCATGGGTGGAGGAGTTCGGGAAGTGCATGCAATGGTGACACTTACATTTTACAGGAATCACTGGTGTCGAAACACAGGTGCACACTGGCGCTGCTCCAGGGCCGCTCCAGGAAGCAGCGGCACCAGCAGCCCTCCCACTGAGTCCTGGCAGGGGAGCCGATTTATGAATTTCCCAGGAATTTCCCAGGAATTTCCCAGGGGGGAAAATACAGGAAATGACATCACTGGCAGTTATAGGACTGCAAATTTGCATGTAGTCGCCAACTTGGTGCAACGGTCCGGGGGGGGTGTGGGGGGCTGGAGGCACGCGCAGCGCAGAACAGTGGAAACATTGGCTAGCATGTACTGCATATACTAAAGTCAAGTAAGAAGGTTTACAGTAGGCCATCACTGACCCTACTCCACCCCTCTATAATCATCCAGGTTGTAGTAGCCCTCAAAAGGCAGAGCAACACAACTAGGATTGGAGAACGAAATGCCGTCCCATCCTGTGAGTGTGTCAAACGTCAGAGCAAAGACTGTGCGTGTGCCTCCTACCTTGGAGCACAATCTCACTAATTTGGTGCAAATCTCGCAAGTGGGCGCAGACCCCTGGATCACACGCTCACTTCTTCAGTGTGATACTCTGGCCAAGGCTCTTTGGGCGAGCATTCAGGATGGGTCTTACACCTATAAACAGTGTGATATATTGAGTGGGCACCTCACTCCTTGGAGCATAGTATCAACCGTTGCTGGTAATCTCGCTACTGAACGTGCAGTTTCACTCTTGGTCGTCTCAGTGACCCCATGTATATCAATGGAGTCAGTCTCCCATCTGGGAAGACAATTATATTTCTGTTAAAACACTCTGAATTGTCACTCCAGTTTTCTCGATCTATAGATCCATACCATATTCATTCAATGTGTGTGCAGGGGTGATAACCTGTGTCTGAGAGAGCTCATTCTTTCATTCAGTAGAGATAAAGGGGTAACAACCCCCTGTATGTGGGATCAGGCTCATTTTTCCCCATGGCCATTCCAGAAGGAGTGAGCAGGTTTTAAGACCCTGCTGATTCTGCTATCCGACAGGCTCGAGCCTTCTATCCCTTTCCCCATCCTGGCTCCCAACATCCTGAGCGGCAGTTTATGGACAGCAGGCAGCTCCGGACATGCCTGTTGCCAATTGAATGTAGACAGATCTACTATTTAGACACTGGGAGAGAGCCATGAACCCACATTGGTGGTGAAGAAGCACTCAACATACAGAACACAATGCTATAGTGTTGCAGTCCTGCTGAGAAATGACAATTCTGAGCATGTGAGCAGTAGGCTGGATCAGTGCTGCCCCATAAAAGGTGTAGAAGCCTCTGTGAGAAGTGGCAGTACTGTCCCAATGGTGAGAAGTGTAATATTTTCACATTAACTATGCTTAAGAACTTTGGGTTATTGAATAGTGCTGCTACATTCTGAGTAATTCCATCCCTTTAAATATATGAGCTCTTGTATAACCACGACAGTGTTGAGTTATTTTGATGATGACAGACTTGCTCAATAGTTCTGGTTCTATATCATTAAATATACTTCAGATCTTTAGAGTATCAGAAGGATAGCTCTGGGGCAACATGCTCGCCTTGGAAGCAAGACGACACAGAGCAACAAAGGTTCGCTCCCTCGGTCCGCTCAACACAGGTTCGCTCCCTCGGTCTGCGCAACACAGGTTCGCTCCCTCGGTCCGCCCAACACAGGTTCGCTCCCTCAGTCCGCGCAACACAGGTCCGCTCCCTCAGTCTGCGCTTAGAAACCTCTGGGTAGTACACGCATTATAAATAACCAATTCAAATAAAAAAGAAATACATCTGTTGAGAATTGCTGGGGCCTTGTCAATAAGAGTGTAGCAGCTCAACTGAGAAGTGCTGATGTTGTCCCATCAAAAGTATAGCAGCCCCACTAAGATGCACTAGCATTACCTCAACAAAAGCATAGTATTAACGCTGAGAAGATTCAACAATTATAGAAGCCCTGTTACAGCAGTACTATCCCATCAAGAGTATAGCGAGCTAACTGAGGAGTACCAGCATTGCCCCATTTCAAATATGGCAGCTCTACTAGAAAGTGCTGGCTCATACGCCTCCGCTCCCCGCCCATAGCATTCACCCTCGCCACGTGCACACTCAGAGACATGCAAACAGTCTCATTTGCCTTCTCCCTGCCCCTGCTCCCTGCCCACTCCCTCGCTTTGCATCTGTACCTCCATTTCTAAAAATCCTTCTGGGTTGGTTGTTCCTCTAGATCTGTTCACCCCTCTTGCCAACAGGGGTGCACAGATGTAGAAGTATACCCAACCCAAAACGATTTTTAGAAATTGAGGGACAGATGCAAAGCAAGAGCCTCTTGCTTTGCATCTGTCCCACAATTTCTAAACATTGTTTTTCCCCGGCTTTTACCCGGGCCGCCAGAGAGAGACACAGTATGGATGGAGCAAAGGGCCATCCATACTGCGTCTCTTCTCTGCGGCCCGAGGCGGCTCAGCCCCGACTTCATTCTGCTGGGGGGGGGGGCCCAGGCCCCGCAGCCCCCCGTACTCGGCACCCCTGAGTCCTGGAGGCTTTCCTTCCTGGTATCAGTGGCGTATTCGCGCTTCCGGTTCAGTCCTGTGCCCACAGGCTTTCAGCTGGTGGGGACAAAGTTCGGGGGCACTCTCTGCCAGGGGTGCCATTGGGTCTTAGACCAGCCCCACCCACAGGAAGCAGTCAGAGGCTGATAATGGTCCAGCTGGTGACCTCAGGATAAGGGAGACTAGGAATGGCGGCTCATGTTGCACTGATCGTGTCTCTTTAAGAGACTGGTATCGAGTCACGTGGACCGGGTCACGTGACGGGGTGACGTAACCGGGAGGGAGTGTTTAATCACTTTGAAATGTGCAATGAAAAAGAAAGACGTGTGCACTACCTCGGCGTGTCTGTCCTTCATTGTAATAGCCCACTCCGGGCCTAACAACTGGCGACAAGGTGTTTTCCTGGACCACCTCCTCCTCCTCCTCCTTTATCCTCCCGCAGTGATCCCGCTTGTCAGAGCGTCGCAGGCACCATCAGCCCGCGGACGCGCGCGCCTGATCCCAGGCCCACCTCCTCCTACCTCCTACGAGCCGGACCCGGCCCACTCGATGACATCAGCGTGTGTGATCCCACACCCGCTCTCCTCCTCCTCCTCCTCTGCATGGTGACCTGATCCCAGGCCTGCCCTCCTTCCTGGTGCAACACGTGTGCCATTGGCGGCCTGCCACTCCAGAAGCCGTTTTCCTTCTCCTTCAGACACACGTGCAAACCACGTGGGCAGCAGTACGCCTGATCCCAGGCCAAGCCGCGAGCAGCAGCGCGCCTGATCCCAGGCCCATCCACCCACGACAGCGAAGACAACCCCTCCAGTGGTCACATCCGAGGCCCAGCAGACTCCTGGAAAAGGTGGGTGCCACCCCGCACCGACAGCCAGCGCCAGACCACCCCACCTGCCGCAACCGCAAGGGGCCCACGTGTAGACCACCAACATGAGCTCGCCCCAAGATCAACAAGCTCCAGCTCCCCCAATTCTTACAGGGAGCACAGCAACCACAGCATGGTGCATGCTCCCCCCCCCTTTCTCCATGGTGCCACAAGCAGACAAAGGCGCAAGGTGGGTTGAGTGGTTGGAGGATTTTAATACCTTCATAGATGCTGCGGGAGAAGAAAAGTCACCAAGACTACGCAGCATGTTTCTAAATCTTGCAGGAAATACATCAAAGTCCTGCTGAAAACCATTCCAGCAGCTGAACAAGCTGACTTCGCAGCACTAATCGCAGCATTGAACAGAAGGCTGGTAATTGAGCCCATTATAGACTATGAACGGTACATTTTTAATCAGCGCACGCAAAGGATCGACAAAACCGTTGACAAGTTCATCACCCGCCTACAAATTAAAGGAGAAAACTACCAGTTCCATGCCTTCTCACTCGATGAGGCCATACGACTGAGAGTAATCGAAGGATGTGTGTCGCAGACCCTAAAGAAACAACTTCTCAAAAAGCCCATCACCATTGAGGAAGTCAGCCAGATGGCAAGAATCTTAGAAAGGGTCGAAAAACAAGTAACACAGGTAACAGGCACCACCTCCACGAAACAAGACAAGAACGAAACAATAGCAGCAATGCAGTCCAACGCTGCCAAAGCAATGGAGAGAGGCCCCAATCCCAACTACCCAATGACGCCAAGAACCCAACGCCAATGCTACTGCTGTGGGGTGGCTTTCCCCCATGCAGGGACTTGCCCCGCACTGTCCCAGAGATGCGGCAACTGTGGCAGAGAGGGACATTTTCAATTGGTTTGCAGGGAAGGCAGACCATTTCCGATGCAAAGACCACCAGTCGCCCCCAGTTCAAAATACCTAACAGAAATCCGCAAGCACAAGCTTACCAAACACGACCATATCATCAAAGCCCGAGGAGATACGTCAGAGTAGTTGAAGACGTTTACAAACCTGATGAACCCCAGGGAACGGAAGGATACGAGCAAGTATCCCGCATAAGAGACGAATACGATGGGCCCCCAGCGCCTCTCACGCATTACGAAGTAGACCAACATAGTCTTGAATATGAAGGAAATCAATATGGCCACTAACCACACGACGAATACGTCAACCTTATCATGGATGAAGTACAAGCACGTGAAGCACCCAAGATACCAGTGGATATAGGAGGAAAACAATTCTGTTTCCTGGTCGACTCTGGAGCCACCGTCAACATAATGGGCGAAAAAGAATTCCACCAAATCCCCAGCAAGCCAGCCTTGATGCCGTCCGATTCCAAGATATATCAATGGGGCGCTGCCACACCCCTACAAACAATTGGCTTGTTTAGTCGTCGCCTTATCCACGGCAACCAATCCACCACGACAAGCATCCACATAATTCGCAGTCTGACTAAAGGAAGATGCCTCCTCAGTTACAGAACTGCCTCCTGCCATGGACTCATAGACATACATGTGCAAGAAGGTGACACAATTCACTCGACAGAACCAACGCCAGAGACAAGAGAGATTCGAGGAGCACTGAATTACAGTGACAACATTCTTGTGTATGGAAAGTCGAAGGAAGAACATGACGTCGCCCTCCGTGCTACATGCAAGGCCATCCAAGAGGCCGGCCTCACTTTGAATGTGGACAAATGCCGATTTAGTAAGACCAAGTTGAAATTTTTTGGTCACATCTTCTCTGCGGACGGAATGACCCCAGACCCTGACAAGGTTGCAACGATCTTCCACCTACAAGAACAGAGGCAAATAGCAGATGTACGATCATTCCTAGGTATGGCAGGATACTGCACAAGATACATACTGCATTATGCCACAATCACTGAACCGCTCAGAAAGCTCTTCCAGAAGGACATGCTCTTCTCCTGGACAGCAGAATGCCAAGAGGCGTTTGATACCTTCGAAAAAGTCCCTAGCAGAAGCCAGAAAACTGGCCTATTTCGATCCGGATTGGCACACTGAAATAGTGGTCGACACAAGCCCAGTGGGACTGGGTGCCATCCTTGCACAGACCAACGGAGTTGACACCCACCCGAGACACGTAGTGGCCTATGCCAGCAGGGCTCTGGCAGCCCCCGAGTCTGCATACTCCCAAGCGGAAAAAGAGAGCCTAGCGGCAGTCTGGGCGTGTGAACATTTTCACGATTTCATAATAGGAAAGAAGTTCACTGTAATCACGGACCACCAAGCCCTACTGTCACTGTTTGGGAACCCACGAACGAAAATGCCCCCTAGAATTGAAAGATGGGGCATTCGCCTACAGGAATACGATTACCAAATCATACATCGTCCGGGGGGTGAACACAACCCAGCCGACTACCTGTCTAGATATCCAACAGGAAGACCAACACCAAGACAAGGCGACATAGAATAGATAAGCTACGTCACCACAAATGCACTGCCTCCAGCAATATTGCTAGAAACCGTCGCATTAGCGTCAACAGCTGATCCATCCATGGCCCTAGCGATTGACCTCACTGAACACAATAAGTGGAAAGACTACAGGAGGTCATGGGCGACACACCCAGATGCAAATCGCAATGAACTAGAAAGGTGAAGTGGGAGAATGGAACAACAGGCTCCCGCCAATCCCCTCTCGCGCTTGGCCTAGAGGATCACGGCCTAGGCACCCGCCACGAGAAGAGTTTGCCCATCTACCAGACGACCACATACCCTGGTACAGCAACATACGGATGTGCCCACTCACCTGCCCAGCAGCCCGCCCTGCCCATGCCGACACCTGCGACATGGATCAACTCGACTAAACCAACACATCGTTAGAGATGCCATGACGACCTAGCCAACGGTCAGCACACCTGTACAACCATGCACTGGACACTCCTACACCAACCTACACGAAGAATATACTCAGCGCTATGACGTAGGTGACGGACACATCCACGGACGTGCATCTTTATTATTTTTCACATAGGCTTTTAAGATGCAGAAACGCAAGACGCACGATGAACTTATCTAAATGGCTTGCTTACGCTTCTCCTAAACCCTATAACCTAAAGCGCCTGTGCACTCAACGGCTCCATCTATGCACCTGATCCAAGTAGGCCGCAAGCAAGAGCTTCCATGAACATTAAAATGAACAAAAACTCAGTTGCTGACCCTGCAGAATGAGCCCGGCGAAAACAGACAGCCAAGGACGCAATGTTGCAACTTGCCTTCTAAAAGCAGACAACCAAGGGCACAATGTTGCAATCTCGCATGCCGCAAGCCGACGTACAAGTCACACCTGCAAATTAAACCAGGCACACAACGGGAAAAACAATATTAATTGTGCAGAATTCTGCCTCAAACACGGTCCCGCCTCACGTGACCAAGCCGAACCTGACAGGATGCCAAGGCCAGGAGAACGGAGGCGCCTGGATCCCTCGTTACAAGACACAGGCCGATACAATTAAAAGACTCAATGGACATCTGCGACAGTGGGAGTAGTCGGCCTTCCAGCATATGAATAAATCCTCACATTGTCTGCACGTACCCATAGTGAAACATTGTTGCAAATGACAGGTGCACCGCGAGCTGGGAACGGCGATGGTCCCAGACTGGGAGGCTCGCGAGCGCACCAATCAGAACATGGGGCTCTTATCACTGACGCCATTAACATTAACCAATCCTCAGGGGTCTTCTTGTAACAATTCTCATGTATCTAATTGTAGGGGCAACCCAGCTATATCACCTGACTGACTCTTATCCACTAACACCGTTCTCTATACGTATGCTATACTAACCCTACCACTCAAGTAACCAATCCAGAGTGGAGATAGGTTTTTTTGCTAACTTTTCGAGGTGCCGCAAGTAGCGGGTCATACCAAGGTAAAAAGGGCCTGCGAGCCCCACGATTGTGTGTGTGTCAGGACGGACGCGTACGATCCTTGACCCATCCCTGCCGTTTGTATAATAAACAGCAGAACCACCTTGCTTCTTGCGTGTGTCTCATACTCTGTGATTTTTGGGATATACGGGAGGAGTTGGGGCCTCCCTGCCCGGAGGTCCACAGACGGCCCAGCCGACCCCGGCAGAATTTCCCCCGACAAAGGCTTGCAAGAGTTCATACGGAACTTGCCGTCAAGGATAAAGCCATACTGCTCAGAGGGTGCAAGATAGTAATCCCAGTGGCCCTACGATCAGACATAATAAAGACAGCACACGAGGGACACCGAGGAGCGGACAACACCAAATGACAACTCTGCTGCCACGTGTGGTTCCCTTTCCTTGACGCCCGAGTAGACCGATGGGTAAGAAACTGCATGGCATGCCAATGCACGGCCAGAGCTGAAGCGCTGATACCCCTACAGCCAACTCAGATACCGGAACACCCATGGGAAAGAGTAGCAGTGGACTTTTATGGACCCCTACAATCAGGGGAGTACCTACTCCTATTCATTGATGAACATTCAAGGTACCCTATTGTAAAGAAATCGCCATCGACAGCCTTTGCTCATATCGCAGCTGTTTTCGCCGAAGTCGTGAGTGAATGGGGCATACCTGATGTCATCAAGTCAGACAACGGGCCGCAATTCTGCAGCCACGACTTTGCAACCTTCGCCAAGTACTTAGGATTCAGACACCAGAAAATAACACCCAGATGGCCACAAGCCAACGGGATGGCCGAAAGATTCATGTCATCGATCAAAAAGACATTACAAAGAGCCAGACTTGAAAATGTTGACCCCCACCAGGCCTTATTCGGGATGCTTCGAGATTAACGGAACACACCACATGAGGCCACGAATAAGACCCCGGCCGAACTCATGGTAAAAAACCAAGTTCGCACACGAATCATACGACACCCTACCAACAAACCAGAAGTAGATCCAGAAATCCTAGAGAGGGATGCAGGGTGGAAAGAGCGAGCCCGCATTCAGACGGATGAAAGAAGAGGAGCACGTCCAAAAGACATTCAAGTGAGAGATGAGGTGTTAGTACAACAGGCAACAGTCAAGAAGACTGACCCAAGGTTTGCCCCACAGCCACTGCAAGTTACTGCGGTAAAAGGGACCATGGTGACTGCCAAAAATGAAGAACGAGCGATAACCCGGAACTGCTCGCAGTTCAAACTCATGGCAACACAAGGAAATGAGAGACTAGAAACCCCAGATCCCGCACCCATGTTACTGGATCTGCGTGATACATTATCGACGCCTCCAAGATCCTCACCTCACCCAGGAACAAAGAGGACAGAGAGACCAGAAGAGATTCCAGGAGAAGCCACCAGTAGCAGGCCCCAACGAGCCGTGAAGAAACCAGCTTGTCTAGTTGAAGAATGTTGAGAACGTTGTAAGGACATTTTGTCCGAGGGTGATGTTACACTGATCGTGTCTCTTTAAGAGACTGGTATCGAGTCACGTGGACCGAGTCATGTGATGGGGTGACGTAAGCGGGAGGGAGTGCTTAATCACTTTGAAATGTGCAATGAAAAAGAAAGACGTGTGCACTACCTCAGCGTGCCTGTCCTTCATTGTAATAGCCCACTCCGGGCCTAACAGCTCACGCCTCAGCTACACACAATGTTGGGAAATGGCTTCTCCCAAACACCTAGGTCCACACACCCTCCACCCCCACCTAACCTGGGACTGGCTGATCTGCTCCCCACCTTTTGCTCTCTGGCTGCTTCTAGATCCATTGGCCTCCCCCACCCCTGTTGCGAGTCCCTCGCTCCCTTCTTTCTCTGCTCCCCTCACCATGTCCTTCCCGTTGCTTCCTGGAGCTGGGTCAGTGGTTAATAAATACCCTGACGGTGATAATAATCATCACCACTGGCAGGCCAGGCCTGGCATTCCCCAGGAGCACAGTGATAAGGCCCAGAGCATATGGCAAGGCAACCCCGGGCAGTGCCACTCTTCCTGCATCCCTAGGCTGCAGGCAGGGCAGTTTCTAGGCAGTGCTGCATCCAGGGCAAAGCACCAGAAAACGCCATCCCCACCACTCCCCTATACTGCACTCCCTTTCCAGAATGATGACGTCATTGCAATTTAAATACTGTTTTATTGACTTGTACTTAAAACTAATGGTAAGCAACGTGGCATTAATTCATTGCGTCAGTATCCCACACTTATTTTGCCTTTCCTTGTTGCGTCGTAATCTATTTCTCCAACCATTTTTGTCTCTATTGAAAGTGTGACGAGCCAACAGCTCTCTTCACTTGGTGAACACAGCGCTTAGAGGCCGTTCCCAATGCTCCGGCGCAAGAAATGAAAAAGCGTGTGAATTAAAAGGAAAGAGGTAGGACGCGGTGACAAAGGAGGCATTCCCCAGCTATTTTAAATGTGGTTAGTTCAGAAAGTGTGCTTTGAAACGGCTTCTAAGCGCTATCAGGGAGGACCAGAGATGTAGGTGGGCCATGAGGTGATCTGTGGTGTGAGTGCACACGCCTTTAATGGAAACAGCTGGTGTATTGCGCGAGTGCCTGAGCGTAGGATCGTGGTATCAAGAAATGGAACGAGACCTTGGGCAAGTGATGGCAACAGCTGCCCAGTGCTGGGAATTCCCAGGAGTATAGTGTCACTTCTGGCCAATAGTTGCATGTTGGAGAGATCGCTCATGCGCACCATGCTGGTTCCGGGGAGTATGGCAATGCCAGCTGGCAGGTTTGAACCCCTGACTGTGGCAACTATGGGTGAGTTTGAGGAATCCAGTGGCAGCAGTGGGTAATAATAACATTGATTAATACAGTGCTTAGAAGTGGTCCGTCTACATGAAGTCCTAGGATGCACGCACAAAGCCTCCCTACTGAAATGCCTAGTGAATGTGCCAGCTGCTGCTGTCTGATGGCAGAAGTAGGCAATGTGTGCAGGTGCGATGCCAATACCTGTATTAGGCTGTATGCTTATTTATATATTTATGTATTTATTGTTCACTTGTTAGGCGCTTATACAGGAAGCAAATGCTGTTTCAAAGCGCCCACAGGTCAACAGAGAGGGGGACAGGGGATGATAGAAAATATAATTACAACAATAATAAATAATTGAGTTAATTAAATAAACCAAAGAAGATAGTGGGGAGGGGAAGGCAAAGCTACTATTCCTTGTGAGTGTTCAGCTTGTGCAAGTGCAGAGGGGAGAGGGGAGAGGGGCATGGGATAGGTTCTGTGGTGCTCATAGTGAGCAGCAGGTGAAGTGCTATGAAGAAAAGTAAGTACAACCTCCAGTTGTGGATGGTGAGCCATGGCAAGTGCAGAGGATGGACAAGAGCTGGGATGATAATAAGTGGGAGGTCAGGGCCCCGAGGATGCATAAGGGCCCTGCACGTCAGTCAAGCTTCTGTGCAATTAGCAGGGGAGAGATAGAGTGAAGGAAGAGGAGAAGAGGAAGGTATTGAGGCTTTTTTGAAACTTAAGCAGGTCCTTCTCAAGACAAAGGAGAGGGGGAGGCAATTCAAAAGAAGGGAGCCCGCTGAGAAGAGTTAACGACCACCTGTTCTCTGTTTAGCAAACCACTTCACACGCAAGGAGTTGGTGCCAGAGGAACACATGTGTCTAGAGGGGAGGTATTTGGTCAGAAAGAGGGGCAAATAGAGTGGACCCCGGCCCCAGGCAGCCTTGTGGATGATAGAGAAGGATTTGAATTTGATCCGTGCTGCGATCGGGAGCCAGTGGAGACTTTGTAGGGCAGGAGAGATGCAGTCCCTGGGCTTGAGGTCAAACATAAGTCTTGCTGCCCTATTCTAGATTAGCTGGCGGGGACGCAGAGTGGATGAAAGTAGATTAAGGAGGAGGCTGTTGCAATAGTCAGGCCTAGAGAGAACCAGAGCCTGGAAACATTAAGTCTCTGGGGGAAGGTGAGGAAAGGTAGAATTGCTTTCAGAAGGAAGAGCTGAAAGTGGGACTTCTTGACAATGTCCTGAGTATGAGGGGGGAATGAGA
Organism: Ambystoma mexicanum; assembly: GCF_040938575.1. Taxonomy (NCBI): domain Eukaryota; kingdom Metazoa; phylum Chordata; class Amphibia; order Caudata; family Ambystomatidae; genus Ambystoma; species Ambystoma mexicanum. Next base: position 1,162,240,408 of record NC_090941.1, on the reverse strand, counting down.
GAGAGCAGTCGAAGATTACTCAGAGTTTCCTGGCTTCCAAGGAGCGAGCAGGAGAGGAATCCTGGAGGAAGGCCAGAGAGAAGGGACGAGGTAGGGTGCTGGGGTCCCAATAGGGAGGATCTCAGTTTTGCTAGCATCGAGGCAAATACCATTGGCAGAGAGGCAGTCAGGGATGAAGGAGGCTACAAGCGTCTGTAGGAAGTTTGAAGAAGAGTTGTGTGTCACCCACATAGCAGTGGAAGTTAGGGGAGAAGGGGGAAATGAGGCATGCAAGCAGAGTAAGGTAGATGTTGAAAAGCCAATGTTAGAAAATGGAGTCCTGGGGAATCCCACAGGTGGAGGAGGAAGAAGGGGAGGAAAAGGAACCCAGTATGACTTTGGAAGAGCGATCGGTTAGGAAGGAGTTAAGCCAGTCCAGTGCCCACACCGAGATACCAAGGGTGTCCTGGAGCCTTTTTATGAGGATGGAGTGGTTCACTGTGTCAAATGCAGAAGCAAGATCAAGGAGAGTGAGGACAGCAGGGGAGTTGGAGTCATGTTCACATATCCTGGCAAAACCTATCAAACGATAGGGAATCCTGTGATTGGAACAGTAGGCAAATCATGAAGGTATATGGGCACACGACAACACACACCTTTGCCATCCCATAAGCCTTCACACCTTCAATCCTTCCAACTCCTGGCCCCCGTGCTGAAACTTAAAGGACAGCAACCAATGTAATGCAGACAAATATGCCTTTCCCTACTCACTCAAGTGTGTTGCCTCCCAGTAAACAGCATAGTTTGGCAAGGTGAGACCATCATGTAACAGATCAATGCATTCTGGGAGTTAAAGGTTTGTTTTAGTTTCAACTGGATTAACAAACGAATGCCAACCTCTTATATTATGCCTTCCTTTGCTCACTTACTTCAACCTGGCACCCCTAACCCCACAACCGCCTACTTCTGCAGGCATCTTCTGGCCATAAATCCCTTTTAGTCCACCCCAAACCCCCCACACCTCTGTTCTGGCATGCCTGTGCTATGCAGAAATGATCACACTGTTCAAGGCTGTGACGCCATTTAATATGAACGGCAGCTCATGTGAGTGCCTTCCTGCTGAAACTGGAGGTACACTTCCATTAGGCAGATCACACTGGCATGCTCCTTTAAGCACATATATGCACAGGGGTGCAGCCACACATCTGCTGGGGGGCATCCAACTAGTGCATGTCTAATTACACATGTGCACTTGTATAAGTCACATTAACCTTTGTGAACGTGGCACTCACTGCTTGTGAATACTGTTCACATGAGCTAAGGGCATGTGGGATAAGGGGCAACTACACACTGTATGTAAAGCACCTGCTCCAAATAATATTGATGCAACAAGATCCTGATGGGAAAAGAGAAAAGCAGCGCAGAAGAATCACTTGAAATTCAAAAATTCCCTTCCAGCTCAAGCTCTGCTACAGCTCCTGTAACAGATATAGTTCTGCTACGGCACCTGTAACAGGCACTGACAGAAGTGTATGTATGGGGGAAGTTGCATAGAGTAGGCACCGGGTGGGTGTGCATGGGGCTTTAGCGGGTAACACGGTAGGGGGGCTTTTGAGCAAAATGTGAACAGTAGAGAAGTCATTTTCTGGTAGGCCCTTGTGAGGAAGGCATTTCTTGCAGACAGCTCATAATACAAATCTGCAGGCCTGTGTATGCATTTATGAACATTCAGCAGAAAGAGTGGGCAGAAATGGTGCTTGGCTGAAGTTTCTCGGGAGAACGCAGCCCCACTCTAAGAGATACTTTTGAAGCCAATGAGCCAGGCATCTGGGCGCACGAGGGGAATTGGCAGACAAATAGAAATTAAATACAGTTAATTAAACTCCAGCCACAGTTTGATATAGTTTTTTCAGACTGTTCTTGGCAGCAAGGCATGAGCAGGGAGCTGGGGGACCAGAACATTGGGGTAGGGGTTATGAGGCGCGTGACAGGGAGCCAATCCGCAGCGAGAGGTTTCAGTCTATCTAGAGTGCAACATTGTACACTGTCCTCGCTGATTTCCACGTCGAACATCTTTGGTCAGACTTGGTGTAAATGTCTCCCCCCCTTGTCATCTCAAGCCATTTTGTATATTGGCCATTGCCAAACAACGGCAAATAAGTGTTTTATTTCCAATCAGCACAATCACGTAATTGAGGGGCAGTGTGGGAAGGTTTGTGACGTCACAGGGGGTGCTAATGTGATTTTTTGCCAAAGAAATGTTCTGTCCAATCAGGGTCACTTAACATATACATGCATACAGGGAACTGACATGCAGGGAACTGACATAGTCCCACCAATCAGCTCTTGTGACCTGCCTTAAAACTGCAACTAAAATGTTTTATGGAATTTTGCAAATCATGTATAAAATGCTCAGCTGCATTGTTCGGCGTTGACAGCTCATTTCATTCAGTTCAGACCCTCAGGTCTATCTGAACCGTGCTTCACAGCTGAATGGGTCCAATACATTTGCGTTACTTCTTGCTTGGTGTACGCTCCTTTTTTGGATTGTTTTTTTGTTTCTGTGTTTACTTTTATTAAAGGTACTCTGGTACATTGTGGAGGCCCCAGTGAGATCCTCAGTTCCCTCATCGAGCTGAGGGCATTCTTTCCACACAATTGGGAGCACAGGGCAGTGGGCTGAGAGCAGTTCGAAGTGCACTATCGTGGAGGCCCAGCAGATGCCTGGTTCGCCTGGTCCCGAGCACCCCCCACGCTCAAAGGGAGGTGTAGGCCGTAGTCAGGAAGACTCAAGGGTCCCCAGAGCATGTGAGAGTACCCTTGCATCAACACGCATCACCTTGTATGTGCGCACGTTGCAGGGTTTTTTATGGTCTATACTACGCATCCAAACAATGGGGGGAGGACAATCGGCCATAGTAGTCATTGATGCTAGTTCCACTCATGTAATAGGGAGAGGGTGTGTGGCAGATGCCTCTTTAGTAGAGCAGAGGAGTGTGTAGACGGTGGCAGAGTTCCATTAGATGGGAGAGGTGCGTAGTGATTGCAGGTGATTGCATAGTGGATTAGAAATATTGTGGTAGTCGAGGTGGAAGGGCTGGCAGAAGACCGGTGCTGTAAATAGTAGTGCTTAGTGGTTGTTGAAGTAACCTAGTGGCTCAGGGAGGGGCCAGGTAGCAGTATATTAAAAATAGATCAGCGGATAGTTAGAATTGTGTGGGCTTGTGGAGAGGGCCATTAATTGTGTGGGCTTGTGGAGAGGGCCATTAATTGTGTGGGCTTGTGGAGAGGGCCATTCAGTTTGATAAGAATAATTGGGCGGGCCTTTGACGAAGGTCATTGAGTGATTTTGATGAGGATGGAAGGTGTGAATGTGTGAGGGTAGGGGAGTGGTGGGTGAGGATATATGGGTGTGTGCATTGGGTATGTTTTGTTACATTATTTGGGGCTTATATAAGTGAACAAAATCGTTGGCTTTTTTTATACAAATATACATTGGTAGGGAAGCTAAGTTGTATGAGGGTAAGGAAGGAGAACTCTCGACTGTGGTAAGGTAAGTGAGTTGGAGTGAACTAGAGGGCAGAGGATGGTGTTTAGTGGGGCTATGGGCACGCCCCTTGACCACTTATGAAATAGATTGCTCCAGTATTGAGGATCAATTTTAAATTGTCACTCCCATTGGGTGCGGGACAATGCTGTGTAGTGTTTTTGAGAATGGCCAGGGGAAGGAATGTCAGATAGTGACACAATAGAGAACATGTTTTCATATATTGTTGGTGACATTTAAAGGCACCAAATTTAAGAGAAGGCACAATATTTTAGGCCTATGGAAGGTCTATGAAGAGAAAACAGAGGAACCTGCTAAAGAGGTTGGAAAGTTTGCTGACACGGCAGTGCTGCCCACTGCATCGCCCCTGCCCCCCTATGGGCTGTACCCTACCCTGAAGCCTGCAGCAGTGTAAACAAACTCACAGCGGGTGTCCCCAAGTAGGGATAAGGCAGAAATAGGGATGGGAAATCCAGAGGCTATAATCACTACTACAGATAGAACAGCCACCAGTAATAAGGACTTGTCAGACATAGAAAGAATAGAGAAGGCGATCCGGATAAAGGAGGAGGATCAAGGGGCGGTGGGAACACCAGGCAGCTGGACATCCAGGAAAATTATGTTTAAGTTAGATAAAGAGAATCTGGAAGAGGAGGAGAAATCTGTGGAGTCTAGAGTGGACCCCGAGGACACTGACAAGGACAGGCGAACAGGACCTGACAAAGGGGAGATATGGGACAATGACAGAGAGAAGGAGAGGGAAGAGAGGAGGAGACAGAATAGAGAGAGAGAAAGAGAGATGGAGAAAGAAAGGGAGATAGATTGGGGGACCTGTAGAGAGTGGTCCCAGATCCTCGGAAACAGGATAGATTGGATGGCGGTAGCTAGCACTGCAAAGGGCGGGGCTTACCCCACAGCACAAATACAGTTGCCCTGAGGAGGAGCACAGTATACACTATGGCAGAGCATGGCGTGAGGGGTCAGAAATGTGAGGCAGTCCACGCTGTGAAGGTTTCTCAACAAATGACGTTTTATTAGAATATAAGGTTGGATGAAGGTCTCACTATTCCTACCCTGATGAGCATTACCCTGCCTAAAATAAACTAAAGGAAACACTCTAATAAAGGATATATTTGGCTTCATTACGAGTTTGACGGAACCAAGGGTGTTGGTAAGCTCACTGGGACCCTTTTTTCCAGACCAGCAAACTACGAGTTTGCCTGCCAGGCTCACTGCGCCCGACAGGTTTGGAACCCTGCCGGACGCAGCAGCCACGGTGGGCAGATTCTTCACAGAAACAATGCCACCGTTAGAAACTGTGCCGGCACCTCCGTGAAGCCATTTCCATGGAGTCCTATGGGTCTCCGCGGGAATGGGGAACAGCATTTTATCTGTGCCTGGCTTCACGGGCCGCCAGACATGTAATGTCCTGGTGGTATCGAGAAATCGGGTGATGGTAAAATGTTATGAGTCCAGCAGCAACCCCCCGGTAGCACCGGCACGGTTACCGCTGGACTTGTAATGAGGCCCTATGCCTCTCACACTTAAAAATATAACACATAAACAAGGAACTACATGGAAGTTCAAAACAATAATGAGTGAGTTCATGAAGTAACCAAAGTCTCTCTTCAGAACCTGGGCGAGCTCCCCATCCCTAGGTTTTAGATGTGATTCTGCTTCACAGTTCAAGAAAAGAACACAAGGAAATCCTCTATATTCAGATGTAACTTCAACTTGTCAACAGAAACCTCAGAGACATAGATTGTCTTGGGAGGATAGCTCAGGGGCAATGCGCTTGTCTTGGAAGCAAGACGACGCTGAGCAACACAGGTTTGATCCCCGGGTCCGCGCTTAGAAACCTCTGGGTATTAAGCGTGTTATAAACAACCCATTACAATTATAAGATGTTTCTTCTTCTTTGAACAGGTCTTCAGTTCTTCAATAGCAACAATGTTCATATTGGCCAGGATGATTTGCCACTTTAACAACTTAAGGAAATATAGTTTCTCTACAGCAGCCTTGCTTGGCTCTTCCTCCAATATTACTGAAACATACAATGTCTCTGTCGGGAACACCTTGTAGCACGTCTACAGCTTTTACTTGGCCTGCTTCCTTGCCAGGCCTACAATCTCCAATGCTGTGCCATCCAGGTATACTCCCCTGCCCAAACAACTTTCCACAGCAACAAGTGCTTTTTTTTTTTTTAAACATGTTTTTATTTTCATTATCATTTTCAACAACAGGACCATTACAGTATTGGTCACTTCAACAAAAGAAAAAGGAACCCTTGTATTATTTTCATACAACATATATATAAGGAACATAGAGAAGGGAGAAGTGCAAAGCGATGATAAACTTTGGTCCTGTGTTTCTAAATCCCCTCCCACTCCCTCCCCTGCCTCCCCCCTCCCCCCCTCCACTCGACATTATCGCTTTGTACACAACTCTAAACGAAAAATCGTGACCACTTTGGGCATTGCAGCATTGCTAGGGCACTGCAAGTTGCTACTGCAAGAAGAGGGCAAGCCCACACAGGGTTTAAAGTATGCAATCGCCCAGCGGCGTGGGGCATTGCCCTGGTTCCTTTGCTTGGCTGAGATGATAAGCAAGTGTTACTAGTCTGTGGGCTCCCAATATGTCGTGTAGTATTCAAGGAAGGGCAACCAAATCATTTCGATGTTTCTGCGAGATTCATTTATTGCTGCCGTTAGGCTTTCCATTTCATATATAGCGTGGGCCTTTATTAACCATTCTCTTTTCGATGGAAGGATTCTCGATTTCCATTTTACGGTCAGGCACACTCGGGCTGCTAATAGGAGATTGCGTGGTAAGTACATTAGGGATTCGTATGTTTCGTCATCTTCCGACTCTATCCCAAACAAAACTAGTGTGGGCGTTGGGTTTCTGGGGATCCCATCTATGTCTCGAATCCAGCCCAGCACTTCCCGCCAGTACACTTGGACTCTGTCGCAACCCCACCACTGGTGCCAGTAGTCACATTGCTCTCCACAACCCCTCCAGCAGTAGGGAGATGTCCCGGGAAACATTTTGGACAGGCGGAGGGGAGTGTAATGCCACCTCATCAGTAATCGCACATTGTGCATTTTGTATTGCATGGAGACCGATGATGACCACACCGCCCTGTATATTCCCTTCCATACTTCCCCTTGGGTTTCCATAGATAGGTCGGTTTCCCATTTCGCCTCTGAGGGTGGGCGTGGACTGTGACCCCTCGTGACTAGTGCTCTGTACAATTTTGATACCAGGCCTCTCGATGTTTGGGGGGAGCTTAAAATCTGCTCGAATGGCGTCAAGGGACGCTTTAACAAGTTACCCCACCTTGGGTCATGCATGGCACTTCGCAGCTGAAGGAAGGATAAAAGGGAGACACTTGTACCCTGCAAGTCAGCCTGTAATTCTTCCCGGGTTGTGAACACCTCATTTTTCCAGAGCTGTCCAGCTCGACTCAAACCTGCCTCATACCAAGACTGTGACTGCTGGACTGCTCTCAATGAGTTTTGGATTGGTGGAGACCAGATGCAACTTAAAGGAGAGGGCCACGTTGTGATTCCCTGCATGGCTCGGGATGGGCGCCAAAGAGACCATAATACCTTCAGAATGGGGTGTTGTTTAATCCTTTGTGTCATGGCTGATCTCGGGACCCACAACCACTCTCCCAGGGTGACCGGATCAAAGATGTCATTCTCTATTGCCACCCATTGTTTCTCTGGGTTTTCCCACAAGTGATCCGGGAGTATACGGAGTTGTGACGCTCTATAATATTCTCCCAAGTCTGGAAAGCTCATGCCCCCCATCTCTTTGGGTTGGATAAGTGTGGAGTACGGGATCCTTGCTCGTTTGTCTGCCCATAGGAATCTTAATAGTATGCGCTTTACTTCTGTCAGGAAGGAATCGGGGACAATGACTGGGAGGGACTGAAATAAAAAAAGAAAACGTGGGAGTATGTTCATTTTGATGGCAGTAAAACGCGCCGCCCATGACATGGAGAGTTTGCACCATCTGGAGATGTCTTTTTGAATGGCTACCCACAGAGGTGTGTAATTAGCATCAAAAAGGTCTGGCAGGGAGACCGTTATATTAACCCCTAGGTAGCGGACCAGGTCGGTTTGCACCTTAAAGTTCCAATCTGTCTCTAGGCGCAATGCTAAGTCGGCATTGTCTTTCAAGGGGACCGCTATGGTTTTTTGTAGATTGACCCGGAAGCCTGATAGGGGACTGTATCGTGACAACTCTTGGAAAAAGGCAGGAATAGAAGTGGTGGGTTCAGTTAGATACAACAGGATATCGTCGGCAAACATAGCCAGTTTGTATTCCCTACTGCCTCTCGGGATTCCTCTAATGATTGGGTTGGACCTGATGGCTTGGGCAAAGGGTTCAATGACCAGGGCATAAATGAGAGGGGAGAGTGGACAGCCTTGTCTTGTACCTCGAGTAAGGCTGAAGGTTCGTGACGAGATGCCATTAATCGATACTTTGGCCCTGGCAGATCGGTATAGTGCTTTCGCTCCTTGTGTCCATGCTGGTCCCAGCCCCACCCATTCTAAAACAGCTGTCAAAAAGGGCCACTCTACACGATCAAAAGCCTTTTCGGCGTCTACTGATAACAGGAGGGGGTCCTTACCGGCCTCTCGGAGAGTTGCCATGAGGTCTAGGGTTTTTCTAACGTTGTCTGCCCCTTGCCGGCCTCTTACATACCCTACCTGGTCGGTGTGGATTTGTTGCGGGAGAATCTGGGCTAGGCGGGCGGCCAGTATGCTGGAGTAAATCTTTGCGTCTACATTTATGAGCGAGATCGGTCGATATGATGAACACTCTGTGGGATCTTTACCTTCTTTGGGGATAACTATAATGATGGATTCAGTGAAGGAGTCGGGAGCCTTGCCAGATTCTAAGATGGAAGTGAATAGTTTGGCGAGAAAGGGTGCTAGTGTGCTGCCGTTTCTCTTATAAAAGGCTGGCGTGAAACCATCCTGTCCTGGGGCTGAGCCCGCCTTGAGGGCTGAAATCGCTCCCTGCACCTCTGTTGCGGAGATTGGGGCATTTAGCATTTCTAGGTGCTCTTCCGTGATGAGAGGGCGTGACATATTGGTTAAGTATTCTTTGATGTCGGGGGAGGTGCCATCAGTCTCAGCAGTGTATAGGTCTGCGTAAAAATCGGAGAAGCGAGACACTATGTCTTGGGAATTTGTAAGCGGAGAGCCCTGTTCGTTGTTTACTTTATAAACTGCCCTATCTGCCCTTTGTTTGCGGAGTCTGTTCGCTAGCATGGTGTGCGCTTTGTCCCCCTTTTCGTAGAACTTCTGTTTAAGGTATTTAATTTGGATGAGGGCTTTGCCTTTCCATATATCTTTTAATTCCTCTCTCATTTTTCTAATTTTCATTTCTGTTTCAGTATCACTGGTGGGGAGATCCCTAAGGGAGCGTTCTAGTCGGGTAATTTCTTCCTTAAGTTTTTTCTCCCTGAGTAGCCGGAGTCTCTTTTTGGCGGCTCCCTCTGATATAAGAATGCCCCTTATTGTGGCTTTACCCGCTTCCCACACTGTGTTCAGTGACATACCGTTAGTGTCGTTGATGTCAAAAAATTCTGTGATGGCTTCCGAGAGGAAGTCCATGAAAATTGGGTCTCTGCATAGCAGGTCGTTACATCTCCACCGGCGATCCAGGGGTGGGAGTGGGCCCAGGTCCAATTCTAGACAACACAAGTCGTGGTCTGACCAGGCTACAATTTGGATGGATGTGTTTAAGATGTCGCCCTCATTTTCCGCTCCCAGTAATAGGTAATCTATCCTGGAGAAGGAGTGATGTGGTGGTGAATAAAAAGTAAAGGCTTTTTCCCCTGGATGGGTCACCCGCCAGGTGTCTATTAAATGATGTTCCCTAAGCTGAGCTGCGAGTCTGTCGCCCTGGAGCGTGCTTGGGGGGAGGGAATTTGGTCGAGCCGAGTGCCAGTCACATGCACGATCTATAGCTACATTAAAGTCACCCCCGCAAATTAGTGAGCCCTCCCTCCATTCCTCAATGAAATCGAACAGGGGGTCGGTGAAGCTTGCCTGCCCCTGATTGGGGGCGTAAATTGAACACAATGTGATGGTACGTGATCTCAGCTTCCCCTTAAGTGCAATGTATCTCCCTTGCGTGTCTCTGTGTATATGAAGAACTTGCATTCCCAGGGTCCTACGCAGCAATATGCCCACACCCCCCTTCTTCACCGGGCCAGATGCCCAAAAAACTTCCCCTATGTCTTTTCCCAGGATCTTTCTTTCTTCCCCCTTAGTGTATTTTGTTTCCTGTATGAAGAGGACATCTAGTTTGGATTGTGCGAACTGTCTCGCTAGCATTGATCTCTTTTGCGGGGAATTTAAGCCCTTGACATTGAGGGAGCCGAAGACTATGCCCTGTGAGTTAGCCATATTCTAGGGTTAGGATAGTGTTTTTCGCATTGTGGCTTGCTTGACCCCTTTGTGTCATATTAGAGTAAATCGAAAACTGCCTTGTGTTGTGGTACTTTTGAGTTGGTTCTTTGTGCTTCTCGAACTTGCTTTGTCGAGTGGTTGTGTGGTTCCCCCCCGTCTTCTCCGCCCCCTCCCTAGTGTGGAATGCTATGCAGGGCATCCTAGCCCTCCGGGAAGGGAAAAAAGTAAAGAAAAGAAAAAAGAGACGCCCTCTTCCAATGAGGGCCACTGTAGGAGATACCCTCCTCAAGCCCTTATAGTAACTTCGATCTCTGTGCAGGAACAGGGTGCAAAGGGGACCACTATGGTGGACAACAACCTAGAATGTCTCTGAGTCCCAAGCCCCATCCAGGCAATCGAACTTTGAATAGAAAGGAAAAGTAAAAAGGAAACTTCAATGGGGCACCATGGCAACCCTTTCGGCCAGGGCCAAAGCGGCCAAGCAGTGTATAGACACAAGATGCAGTGTTGGCGGATCAAGGAGTGTTCAATCGTTTGAATTTCCATTTCTGCTGCGCACGGCCTCTTCTCGATGGCTTTTCAGTTGGATCTTGACGCGGGCCCTTGGGTTCTCTTCGGCTCACTGCGTCCGAGTCCCCTGCAGGGCCTTGTAGGTGGCGACGAGCTCGTTCCGCTTCTTCAACCGAGGTGAGCCTGTATTCTTCGCTGTCGAACTCGAATGTAAGAGAAAATGGATGGCCCCATCGGTACTTCACGCCTTTCTCTCGGAGCCAGATCGTGAGGGGACGACACCCTCTTCTTTTTGCTAGGGTCATTGCTGAGAGATCCTGATAGATTTTGACTGTTGAGCCACGGAAATCGATCGTGTCCTTTATTCTTGCTTTTTGTAAAATGTCCTGCCTTTGCGTGTAATAATGGCATTTGATTAGGACTGATCTAGGGCCTCTCGCTGAGCCCCCTGCCCTGTGCACCCTGTCAAACTCGAGGGCTGGGGGGGCGGTCTCATCATAGAGGGACAAGATTAGGGATTTCACAGCACTCTCAAGGCTTGATTGTGTTTCTCCTCGCTCTTCCTCCAGGCCAATTATGCGGATGTTGGAGCGTCGCTCCCTATTTTCTAAGTCGTCCACTTTCGATTCCGTGTCCCTTTCCTTCTGCTCGAGGTCTAGGAGTCTAGCCTCGTATTGCATGGTGGCGATATCACCTGATTGTTGGTTGTTTTCAACCGCTTCCAGGCGGTCCTCAACTTTGGCCACTTTCGTTTGTAGGTCTGATATTATTCCGGTTAGGTTATTTCGCATTGATCTAATCTCCCCGAGCAGAAGGCGGATGTCAGACTTTGTCGCACTATCGCCATCATTGCCTGGAATGTCTGAAGTGCTCTGGGCTTCTTCCGCTTCCATGGCTGTGTTATTGCGTCTAAACTTTCTCAGGGTCGCCAGAGTTTGTGGATCCAGCTTTGTTACTTGTGCAGGGTCCTGTGAGCACGGACTGTTGTGCTAAGGTGTGCTTATTTTCACAATCTTGATCCTAAGGCTGGGTCATTAATCGGGTGGGATCTTTCTAAGCGCTGTGGTGGTCTGCCCCAGACTTTGCGGCACGTTGCTAGCGCTTTTTGCGGGCGAATCGGGGGCCCCCGCCGCTCGGTTGTCTCCGCGCCTCACAAGGTGCTTGGAGGGCCCTTGGTGTTCCTCCGATCGGCTGCGAGGCTCTACTAGTGGTGAGGAGCTTGAAAAGAGGTCGGTGCTCGTGAAGATCCGTTGTGTTGGAGCGGTGAGTTAGAGCTGTTGGGGAGAATGCCGTGGCAACGGGAATGGCTGTTCGTGCTCTTGCTGCCTGAGCTCCAGCTAGGCCGAGGAAGCACAGGCCGTATTGCACAGGAGGCCTTGTGTCCGCGGCTGACTGTCGCGCACAGCCCCACAGAAGAGGAGCGGGGAGAGCGTCCTGCGGCTGTGGCCCGGCCCCGCAAGGGCTGCTGGACGGAGGTGCAGCGTGGCCGGGTGCACTCCCGAATGTTGAGCTGCGGCGTAGGTAGCTGGGTACGACCCCGGCGTGCGGCTCGCGCCGTGAGGTGTAACCGCAGGGGCCCGGGAGCCGACTCCGATGGAGGATGGGGGGGGGGGGGGGCAGGCAGCTAAGCTTGAGGGGCTGCTTACCCGAACCGGGCCGATCTCTCCGGTTGTGGCTTGCCCAGCCGATCGCTCCACCCCCTCCGGAGGGCCGGGTACCGCTGACCTCCGCGGTCGGTCCCGCGGTTGCCCCACCTCGTTGAAGAGCCAGAGTGCTCCCGTCCGCTGGGTGCTGAATGTTGCTGGCGGGCTGATTCGGCTCCTCCTAATACTTGTTCTTACGCGTGCGACGCGTTTTTCAGATGGTAGCGGCCATTTTCTCTCCCGTCTCCTCGTTGTCCCAAGTTTGGGCCGTCTGTGTTGCCTGAGGGCCACCGATCGGAGGCAGATTTCTGCCCTTCCCCGCCGCCTTGTCACCTGGGTTTTAGCTGGGTGGGTGCCAGGACGCTGTATTTACTGCATTTGCTGGTTTTGTCAGGCTTTAGTTTCCTCTGTCCTGCTTGAAAAAGTGATTTTTGCAGGCTTGAAGAGGGAGACGGTGGCTCAGGCGACCATCACGTCTGCGCCCCCTAGTGGTCTCCCCAACAAGTGCTTTTTATAGTCAATGTCATCTGAGAAGAGGTCACAACTGCTTCACAGCATTCAACAAATGACAGCTTCAAGACGTTCAACAGCTTTTTAGGGAAAACAAGATTCACATTGATGTTCTTCAATCGTTTTTTTAAGTGATGTTCCTCTCCTACTGGCTATTTGTTCCCACAAGTGCAGCCTTTTTGCCACTCTTGTTTCCCCACTTCACAAATAACCAAAGACTGACAGGGATAGGGCCTATCCCTACCTCTCCCCTGGTTTGGACAAGGTGCGGGCAACCCAACTTGTACCAGATGTTGTATAGAACATGGGCACTTAGTTCCAGAGTTTATATCCCTTGCATTTGCCCTCATCTGCTGTTTACATTATTGGCCAGATTGTGATTGTCTCATTCTCAGCCTTCATTGGCTTGGGCACTGCTTACAGACACCAGCTCTCAATAAAGATGACCCCACAGTTGGGTGGATTTTCCACACACTCACACTTTCAAGATTACAGCCATTTGGCATTTCCATTTTAAGTCTTTGCTGCTTTCCCCTAGTTAGATGTACAGAAATGACTGGGGAACCATTTTCACTCTTACGCGAGTGCTGCCACTGTTCGATAATCAAAATAAACATGTGGATTACTTTCATTCACACACAAGTGTTGCTTTGCACTCATTCTGCTCCTACACAAGTGTCTCTCACTTGCACACCTGCTTCCATGTTGCGAGTGGGGACAGAGCACTCTGGGGTCACTCACCGGTCTAGACATGTGCCTCTGTTCCCCTTGCACTTCACAGGACTTCTGCTGCTCTGGTACTTCACAACAAGGCAAACCTCTTCGGTACTTCTGCCTTCATTCATGCCACTTCCAATTTGAGCGCCTCTCGCTCCAGAGGACCCCTGGTGCATGCTAGCCACAAGAGACGGCCTTAAGGCTTACAGGTGCATGACAGCCACCCGAAACAGCATCCTGCAGGCTTCCTGCTGTGTAACCTCTGCAGAACGGGTCACAAGTGGGAAAGCCTTCCTTCTGCATGCTTCCTGCTGCACTACCACTGCACTTCAGGTTTCTGGGGATACAAACCCTCTCAGGACCGGCAGCTGATATCTGCCCTGCAGTGGTCCTAGCATACTCCCTTCCCTCTAGCTTCTGTCTGGGGTGCCAACTTGAACTACGTGTGCTCTGTTTCTGACTTCCTCTGCTCTTCACCAGTAGAACCAACTTCTTCTCTATGGCCTGCAACTGAGGGGCCTTTTAAGCATCTCAGTCTCCATCAGGTGTGGATCATCTGCACTAATGACCTGACCACTCCTGCAACATTGTGCCTCTTCAGCCCTCTTCCCCATCCCAGTACTTGGGGAATTCTGGGACTTGAAGCCCGTAAGGGAAAATGTAGGTTTTCTTATCTCTGTTGTTCTGCTTGCAATGCCCAATTTGTTCCTTACAACATTCTTTGAAGGAATTGTATAATAATTAGTCATTACCCCTGATTTTACAGAAAAGGGCAATATTTTACGCTTGTGTCATTCCAAACTTTCCTTTCACTGCCTTTTTGGGTGTAAGGGAGGTTCTTAGTTGTATAGGTCTCCCGAACATTAGAAGGGTTTTGATTTCTCTCCAGGTCTAGGAGTCTATGAGGTGGTTCACCCCTATTTATACGGATATCCCATGGGCCAACCGGATGTTTATTATAACAAGCCATTGCAGACTTTGGCATTGCTGAGCCATCCTCCCTAGAGGAAGATGAATACCATGTCTCATCCCACGGATTCCTTTCCTTCTCCTGGGCACTTTCTCCTCCCCGGTGATCCTTCCGCAGAGCACCAGCCCCAATGTCAGGATCAGGAAGCATCTGCCTTTTCCTGGCCATCTGGGAGGAGACTTTAGGTAGGGTTTTAGTGAGGAGTCCGTAGGATTCATCACAATGGACAGAGATCATTTCATGTATAGCTTGCGATCCCTTGCTGCGGGGGCAGGCAAATGGATATTTACTCTTGAGATAGAGGCAGCAGTGGTTATCCTGGCGATCGGCGACATGAAGAGCTTACTTGCAGCCATATTGGATGAACAGGAGGAAAAAATACGCGAGAAGGCAGTTTATGACAGAGTAGAATTGAGAAGTAACATACACAATAGTGCACCCTTTCACAACTGCAGCACACACGTATGGAAAGTATTAAGGACGATTCACCCAGACACATCAGACATGGGTGCCATTTTGATGCACAAAATGGAACCAGATGAGGAGCCCGCAGAATACATACAACTGATAACGGAGATGTGGACATTAGAGATGCAACAATCATGGGACGTGAACATCCCTAGAAAAGGAGGTTGGGATTGAGGTGAAGGGATGGCCAGGAATACAGACCACCATAGTACACTTTTATAAGAGGAAACATCAAAGATAGAAGTTCACATCAGATAATGCTATTAAGGCAGAAGCAAAATTGGTGCAAAAGAAATAGGCAAAATATCCATGGAAGGGGCTGTACTCAGCAACATTATCCAAGAACAGCTTGAAGTTGCCCCAGCCAAACAAAGGGGCTTTCCTGCAAGAGGCGTTCCACAGGGAGAAGTGTATCCACAATGAGGGGGGCACCAGCAGCAGGGAGGGTATCCCCAACAGGGAGTGTATCAGTAACAGGGCTATTACCAGCAAGGGGGGGGGTATTACCCACAGATGGGATATTACAAACAGGGCAGAGGATACTCACAGAGAGGGAGGGGTTTTGGATATGGAGGAGCGGGACCCAGATTTGGAGAACTGTGTTTTACATGTGCATAGAGGGGACTCTTTGCATGGATTTGCCCACACGGACAGCAGCAGCAGTATGGCCAAGGGGGGGTCTCAGGTATAGGTGGTTGTTATTATTTTTATTGTTCAACCTATGTAGCCACAAATGCAACCCAACCAATGCAGCCGCATGTGCAGTCACTGCAAGAACAGATGCAGCCACTTGAAGCACAGATGCCACCACAGCAGGTGCAGGTGCCTTTCACACAGACAATACAACCTGCGGGGTCCACAGTTGCCCGGACACCACAGGTAAACACACAGCAGCAGACGCAAGTATCACCTTACAGGCTCAAGCATAAATATGCATGCGAGAGCACATGGCTAGCCAGAATACAGTGCCACATTAAACAGGAGTGACAGTTCTTGGAGGTGAACCATTTCCATTTCCAGGACAAGGCAAAATGCCTAATATGCCATCCCTCAGAGAAAACATGTGTGCACAATCCTTTCAGTAACTGAAGACCCCAATGAAGAACCCAAGGTAACAGTGAAGATTGGACAAAAAGATTTCTCATTTTCGGTCGACATGGGAACCACCAAATCCTTCATTAAGGAGGGTGTCTTTCCCCTGTCAGACAAAGTAATGAACACACAGGGATTTTCTGGGGCTGTTTTAACAGTTCCTATCACAGAAGATTTACAACTCACAATAAGCACACAACAAATAGTAGTGACCCTCTTGTATTCAAAAGACACTCTCATCACCATATTAGGAAAGGCCATAATGAGCAAATTAAATATGACAATTTCATTCTCAGAGAAGGGCATAGTATGCTCAGCACCTGGTATCTTTCATGAGCTTATTTCAGCCATCCTGCAAGCATTTTGCACACACAGCACTTTACGCGGTTCACCATGCCACCCTGAGGTATTCCTTTATGGGGTACAAGTATTGTTTGGGTGGGTACTCAGAATGAAAGACAAGATATTTCAATTGGCCTCAAAATTCCTGTTTAGGTCAGCATTACACAAAGATATAGTACCAGGAACAACACTCACAATACATTTAGAATCAGCTCTCACAAGGAAGAATATGGTGCCCTGTCCTTTGCATTGACCTGACATTAAGACTAACAGACTTGATGGACAAACAGCTGTTCTCAGAAGACGAAGAGGAGGTGGAGATGGTATTTCAGATATGCACCCTGTTAAGATGGATTTCTGAACTCTGACCTGGAGGGGCAGAGGTTCAGAAGACCAGCCTAGTTTCTTGGAACAGGGTAACCTCTGGACAAGCCAGACCAATCAAGGTAGCGATCGCGGCGGTGAAGACTAGGTCTCAAGAGGGGTGAGGGTAACTGAAAGCCTGCAATGAGCACACAAAGCAAGGACGCTTACAAATTACTCCAAGCAGGTGTTATATTAAAAATATAGACACATTTATTACAAGGCCTTTGTAACATTGACCGTAGCGAGAAATCACAATAAAACTCAAGTAAACCAACACATCACAATCAAATACAATATATATACAATTACCAACGAGTCTAACGAGTAAGACGCGCGAAATGTGAAGACCACCTAGATGGGGAGGAAAACAGGCAGTGCGAATAATAGTTAGACCTAGTCCGCCTTCAGAGGCACCTAACTAGAAGGAAGTCCGAGCCCTACGAAGAGTGGAGCCTTGTGCTCAAAAGTACCTGCACACGCGGGTGCCAACGGGCAAAAGGGGGGTCTCCTCGAGGGGATCAGGCAGTTCAGTTCGGTGAACAAATGAAGATGAACAGAGCTCCGCGACTCAAGCCCAGCCTCCACTGTGGGCAGAAGCAGAGCGCGAGTATGGAACGGCGTGCGGTTTGACACAGCAGGGAAAAGCTATGGGCTACTGCAGGAGGGCGACCAGTTCCTAGCGATGCTACTCACCGGTCCCTGATGCAGGCAGACCCAGGCTTCACCGCGTCAGTTTCGGTGCTGGCAGGTTCAGATACGAGCAGGGGACATCTCTGCGTCGTGTAGATTCTGCAGCTCAATGTACACAGCTCACTTCATACCTGGGAATGCCAAGTGTACGAATCGTGTGAGAGTGGCAAGGACTCGTAATACAACACAACCTGACGGTGGTTACAGAGCAAGACTCCTGGGTAGGCTGGTCAGTCTGCTGGATGGCCCAGAGACACTTCCAAAGGCTTACATGCAGGAGATGGTGAAGATGCCGAGAATAGTTGTTCCCACTATTCCAAGGGGTTGAAGTACCAGTACAGGCCTTCTCGTTCGATCAGAGGTAGAAAGGGTTTCACAAAGCGACAGCAGTGCAGAGGAGCAGTCCTTCAGTGGGTCACCAACGATTCCTCGGTTCAGCATTGTGGTTGCAGGATACTTGGCTCCTGTATTCCTTCGTTCGTGAGAACTCACGAGATCGACCTGGTAGTGGTGTTTTCAGCCTCCTCTTATCCACGGTTCCCTTCGCGCCAAAACGGAGGGGACCCAATAGGAGATCTGCTCACAAAACACTCACACCATACGTGGACCTATCACAGACCACAGTGGTCCCAGGCATTCACGACACACTAGACTCTCTGGCACCCAGGATGTGTATTGGGACCAGACATCCCAGCCCACATCCTGGAGGCACACACAAGGCCTGTAGAAGCCTGTGAAAGCATCTGTGTTTCGTGGGAAAGTACATGCCCAAATAAGGAAGACCCCGGGTCGGCTCGACCTGGGGAAGTTGAAGGGGGCCAGACGGTCAGTGGGCAGGACAAAGAGCCTCGTGGTCTGGCCATTTTGGGAGCCAGGCCACCATTTTGGGCTAGGCGCGAGTAACACACTTAAATGCCAAAAGGAGCTCAAAAACACAAAGAAACGATCGCTGCCACCAGTCCCGTCCGTGATTCACTTGCACCGTTCATTAACAATCCAAAGAGAGTATCTAGGGCCTGTAGAAGACTAGAGACCCAAGAGAGCAGTAACTTAGCTTACAGTGCCCTCTTGTGCCATGTTGCGCGAAAGCTGCAACATGATAAAGAAACTACGGAAAACAATGTTTCCCAGTACTGACTGTCTTAAGGGCATGTCAGTTTCCCCGTAAGAATGGAGCGAAAGCCCAGAGGAGTGCGGCAGAAGGCTGCACTTCTCTGGCAAAGTCTAGATCACGGTGAAAACAACAGCAAAAAGTTTAGGGGTTGCCACATGGAAGGAAAATTACCCACAATTAAGAAATCTTTCCTAACACTTGCCCCTCCCAGACTATGGACAGGGGGAACTAATCCACCCCTGGATGAGTCTCTTGTTCAGGTAGGTTAAACATTCTGGACAACCCATCAGCATTGTTATGTTGGACACCTGGCCTATGCTCAATAGTGAAGTCGAAGCCTTGTAGACTTATGGACCACCTAAGCAACTTTGGATTCTCTCCCTTCATGTTTATTAGCCACTTTAACGGCTTATGGTCAGTTTGCACAGTGAAGTGGGTCCCATAGAGGTAGGGCCTCAGCTTCCTTAGGGCCCACACAACAGAGAAACATTCTTTCTCTACCGTGGACCATCTGAGCTCTCTGTCCTTAAGCTGGCGACTAATAAAACCGATAGGGTGTTCCTTACCCTTCTCATCTACTTGTGATAGTACAGCTCCTATCCCAGTGTCAGAGCCATCCGTCTGCACGATAAAAGGTCTTTGATAATCAGGGGCCCTGAGCACAGGGGCCTGGCACAAGGAGTCTTTTAAGCCATTGAAGGCCTTCTCACACTCGTCGGTCCAAGTTACCTTCTTGGGTTTCTTCGGAGTTGTGAGGGCAGTCAGAGGAGCAGCTATGGTGCCATAGTCTGCCATGAAGTTGCAGTAGTACCCCGTGAGTCCTAAGAAGGCTCTCACTTGGGTCTGTGTAGTGGGGGTAGGCCAGTCTTGTACTGCTTGTACTTTACTGGGAAGAGGCTGTATCCTCCCTCCACCTACTTCTTGTCCAAGGTAAACCACTGAGCCTTGTCCAAACTGGCATTTGCTAGCCTTTATGGTCAAGTGTGCTTTTTGAAGGGCCTGGAGCACAATCCTGAGGTGTTTCACATGGTCTTCCCAGGTGGCACTGAAAACTGCTATATCATCCAGATATGCAAGACAGAATGCGTCCAACCCATTCAACACATGATTCACAAGCCTCTGGAAGGTGGCAGGTGCATTCTTCAATCCGAACGGCATTACCCTGAATTGGTAAAGGCCGTCTAGAGTAGAAAACGTTGTCTTCTCCTTGGCATGTTCTGCTAAAGCTATTTGCCAATAGCCAGCAGCGAGGTCAAACGTGCTGAGGTACTTGGAGGCACCCAAAGTATCCACCAGCTCATCTGTTCGAGGCAAGGGGTGTGCATCTGTCTTGGTGACAGCATTCAGAGCCCTGTAATCCACGCAGAACCTCAATTTAGAAGTGCCGGCCTTTGGAACCAAAACCACAGAGCTGGACCAAGGACTACTAGAGGGTTCAATCACCTCAAGGTCTAACATCTTGTGGACCTCGGTCTTAATGTAAGGCCGTACTTTGTCTGACATCCTGTATCCCCGACTTTTGGCAGGTACACTGTCTCCTGTGTCTATGTTATGTTTGCACCAAGGTGTCAAACCAGGCGACTGTGAAAACAGGGGGGAAAACTGCCAAAGCTAACCTTTCACCTCAGTCTGCTGATTAGAAGTCAGGTGAGGAGCCACTCGGACACCCTCAAAGGAGCTATCTGAAGGACCGCTTTGGAACAGGTCGGGGAGAGGTTCAGACTCCTCTTCCTCAACATCTGAAGCCAGTAGCAGTGCTGCGATTTCGACTCTTGGGACGAAAGCCTTGAGCCTATTTACGTGGAACACTTTTGGAGCCTGTCCAGGCCTTCCAAGGTCCACTAAATAGTTGACCTCACCCAGGGGCTCCACCACTGTGTAAGGGCCTGACCATTTGTCCTGTAAAGCTCGAGGCCTTATGGGATTCATGATCAGGACTTGCTGACCAGGTGTAAAGTTGATGAGGGAAACTTTCTGGTTGTACCAATGTTTCACCAGCGCTTGTCCTGCCTTCGATTTATCACTAGCCAAGCCCATCAGAAGTACCATCCGTTTTCTGAGCCCCAGCACAGAATCTACTACGTTAGTAGTAACAGGGTGAGTGGGCATCTCCCATCCCTCTTTGACTATGGCTAAGGGTCCCCGTACAGGATGACCAAACAGAAGTTCGAAGGGGCTGAAGCCAACACCCTCCTGTGGTACCTCTCGGTAGGCAAACAGTAAGCATGGTAAAAGAAGATCCCCTTTTCTTCTATGAGGTTCTTCCAGAGCCCCAATCATGCTTTTTAAAGTTCTGTTGAAACGTTCCACCAGACCATTGGTCTTGGGGTGGTATGCAGAAGAGAACTTGTAGGTGACCACACATTCTTTCCACATGCCCTGCATATACTTTGACATAAAGTTGCTGCCTCTGTCAGACACAACTTCTTGAGGGAAGCCAACCCTAGTAAAGATGCCAAGTAACGCTTTTGCAACTGACTTGGCAGTTACAGTTTTCAATGGGATGGCCTCAGGATATCTGGTAGCATAGTCGACTAGCACCAAGATAAACCTATTGCCTGGGGATGTCTGTGGGTCAAGGGGACCAACGATGTCGATCCCTACCCTTTCGAATGGTATTCCCACAACTGGGAGTGGTACCAATGGAGCTTGGATTGTTGAGCCACTCTTACCAGATAACTGGCAGGAGGCACAACTCCTGCAGTGACTTTCTACTTGCACCCCCATCTTGGGCCAGTAGAAATGCATGGATAACCTTTGCTTGTTCCTCTTAATACCAAGGTGACCAGCAAGGGGCACTTCATGCGCCAGCTGCAGGAGGAAGGGTCTTACAGCAAGGGGAACCACCAACCTCCTATGATCTCCTTCTGTAGACTCTGTGGGCTCACTATACAGGAGTCCACCTTCCCAATAAATCTGATGCGTCCTAGGAGGTTCACCCTCAAGCTGGGAGCAGGCCTGTCTCCTTAGGCCTTCCAGAGATGGGCACTCACGTTAGCCTTTACTGAATTCTTCCCTCTCAGGACCACCTTCTACTAACAAGTCTTTTAGTTAAGGATGGTCGTTTGGGTCAAATACTTCAGGCATCGCCACCTCCTCGCCAGGTCCGGGCGATTGACCAACTTCCTCCACCGCAGTGGTAGGCGAGTTCGGGGGAATGTTCTCTTTCCCTCGTCTTGACTTGCTTACTCCTTTCGCCTTGGGTTTCCCCTTCGGCTGGGGCGGCGTATTGGTCTTGGCCAATGCAGCCCGTGTTTGAGACCGTGTGCAGGGTCTGTCGGCAGTGTCTCCTACGAGCCCTAAAGTTCTGAGATCATTTCCTAACAAGACCTTTCCTGGGACGTTTCTCTGAATGCTCACTGGAAACCTGACTGCTGTTCAATTTAAAGTAAGATTTACAGGTATTAGTGGAAACATGCGAGTTGGGCCATCAGCCAACTTAGTGGGCATCAGAGTAGCTCTGGCAACTTCCTCTGAGTCTACCAAGGTAGAATCCACTACAGTTCGACTGCACCCACTATCCCTAAGAGCTGGAGTATCTACTCCATTGATCAGCACACTGTCTTTAAAGTAGTGCTTGGTATTATCTGGAATCCTAGCATAGGCCTCTACGACTTTAGGCTCCCAGGAACCCAAGGAAACTAAAACTACCTCAGCTTCTATCCCGCTGGGGAAGGAGTCTGAGGAGAAGGATGCTCCTGTAATCTCTTCTTCCTCGTAGGAGGAGAAGGCCAGATTAGCGGAGTGGACCCCCAAAGGTTTAACTTTACACCGGGGATCCCCCTTCACGTGGTCAGTTGCTCCACAAGCAAAACAAGATCCATTGGGTCTGTTTACATAGGGAGGCTTATTGTAACCAGAGTTCTGTTTCGGAGGCTGACCTACACTACCCTGTGAGTTCTCTTGTGTCTTACCCTTATTTTTCTTTTTGTGGCCCTTTTGAGAATAAGATTTATCAGATTCTCCACCCTCCTTATCTTTGGACTTTTTCCCTTCCTCCTGCTTACCAGGATGAGTTTTGTCCTTATGGGACACTCGATGTGACACCCATAAATCTGCGGCAATGACTAGCTTCTTAGGCTCTATCTCCTTCGAATCGGCCAAATGCTGCTTAAGCTCCGGGGAAGAAGATGCAAAAATATGTTCCAGCATGACAAGACTTATCATGCCTTCAAAGGTAGAAACCTTATAACCTTCGACCCAGCCAGTCAAGTTTTTTAAGGATTTGGTTACATAAGATACCCAAGTACCACCTTCTTTTTTCTTATACTCTCGGAATCGTTTTAAATATTGGGCAGGAGTCTTTCCACACTTTAAAATGAGAGTTTGCTTTAACATTGCGAAATCCGCTCGCTCAGCCTTCGACATTTCCATAATGGCACTACAGCCAGAATGGGGCAGTCTGCTGAGTAACCAGGCAATCTTATCAGCATTGTCAACTTGTTGAATTTCACATGCATACAAAAACGTATTCAGCCAGTCCATAATGTCATTCTTTTCCTCATACACACTGAGCAGATCTTTCGGAAATCGTAGATGAGAGGAGGCCCCAGACCCATATCCAGGACCCTTGGATCCATTTGCAACCTGAAGCTTGGCCAGTTCCAACTGGTGATCCCTGTCTTTCTGTTTTTCGGCCTGTTCGATTTTTAGTTCGGTCATGTTGAAATCAAGCTCCTTCTGCCTAAACAGCAGTTCTTGCTTCTTGAATTCAAGCATGGCCTCCCCATCAACACTGGCAGAGGAAACATTAGACATCTCATCCTCCCTGTCCTCGTGGTCGCGGTGGACCATTGCAGCGGCAGAACCGTCGGTTCTACCAGTGAGAGCAGCCCCACCTCCTTCCGCACTGTCCTCAGAAGTTATAGCGTCAAGCTGCGCTTCTTGCCATGCCACCATTCTTTGGATCATATCCAATTTGGTGCCTTGAGAGGAGACACCTCTCTCCACACACATCTTTTTCAATGTTTTGGATTTAGAAGCATTTAAAGTTAACAAGGTATTTGTTTCCATACTGTTAGATAGGACTATGGCCTTTAAAAGTTATACTACGACAATTCACTACGTGTCCTGGTAGGAATAACTTGAAATGCCTTCGCTCGTGTGCAACACTGGATACCTTCAGTCGTATCCCACCGCTGTACGCCAATTTGTTAAGATGGATTTCTGAACGCTGTCCTGGAGGGGCAGAGGGTGAGAAGGCCAGCCTAGTTTCTTCGAACAGAGTAACCTCTGGACAAGCCAGACCAATCAAGTTAGCGATCGTGGCGGTCAAGACTAGGTCTCAAGAGGGGTGAGGTTGACTGAAAGCCCGCAATGAGCACACAAAGCAAGAACACTTACAAATGACTCCAAGCAGGTGTTATATTAAAAATATAGACACATTTATTACAAGGCCTTTGTAACATAGACCGTAGCGAGAAATCACAATAAAACTCAAGTAAACCAACACATCACAATAAAATACAATATATATACAATTACCAACGAGTCTAACGAGTTAGACGCACAAAATGTGCAGACCACCTAGATGGGGAGGAAAACAGGCAGTGCGAATAATAGTTAGACCCAGTCCGCCTTCAGATGCACCTAACTAGAAGGAAGTCCGAGCCCTACGAAGAGTGGAGCCTTGTGCTCAAAAGTACCTGCACACGCAGGTGCCAATGGGCAAAAGGGGGGTCTCCTCGAGGGGATCAGGCAGTTCAGTTCGGTGAACAAATGAAGATGAACAGAGCTCCGCGACTCAAGCGCAGCCTCCACTGTGGGCAGAAGCAGAGCGCGAGTATGGAAAGGCGTGCTGTTTGACACAGCAGGGAAATGCTATGGGCTACTGCAGGAGGGCGACCCGTTCCTAGCGATGCTACTCACCGGTCCCCTATGCAGGCAGACCCAGGCTTCTCCGCGTCAGTTTCGGTGCTGGCAGGTTCAGATACGAGCAGGGGACGTCTCGGCGTCGTGTAGATTCCGCAGCAGCAGAAGTTAGAGTTGAGGATGTCTCAAACGCAGTGAACCCGCACAGTTTGTTACCACAGCAGGGCAACGGAGCGGCGTGTGTATTTCAGCCCAATGTACACTGCTCACTTCAGACCTGGGAATGCCAAGTGTACGAATCGTGTGAGAGTGGCAAGGACTCGTACTACAACACAACCTGACGGAGGTTACAGAGCAAGACTCCTGGGTAGGCTGGTCAGTCTGCTGGATGGCCCAGAGACACTTCCGAAGGCTTACGTGCAGGAGATGGTGAAGATGCCGAGAATAGTTGTTCCCACTATTCCAAGGGTTGAAGTACCAGTACAGGCCTTCTCGTTCGATCAGAGGTAGAAAGGGTTTCACAAAGCGACAACAGTGCAGATGAGCAGTCCTTCAGCGGGTCACCAGCGATTCCTCAGTTCAGCCTCGTGGTTGCAGGGTACTTGGCTCCTGTATTCCTTTGTTCGTGAGAACTCAGGAGATCGACCTGGTAGTGGTGTTTCCAGCCTCCTCTTATCCACGGTTCCCTTTGTGCCAAAATGGAGAGGACCCAATAGGAGATCTGCTCACAAAACACTCACACCATACGTGGACCTATCACGGACCACGGTGGTCCCAGGCTTTCACGACACACTAGACTCTCTGGCACCCAGGATGTGTATTGGGATCAGACATCCCAGCCCACATCCTGGAGGAACACACAAGGCCTGTAGAAGCCCACGAAAGCATCTGTGTTTCGTGGGAAAGTACATGCCCAAATAAGGAAGGCCCCGGGGTCGGCTCGACCCGGGGAAGGTGAAGGGGGCAAGACGGTCAGCGGGCAGGACAAAGAGCCTCGTGGTCTGGCCATTTTGGGAGCCAGGCCACCATTTTGGGCTAAGCGCGAGAAACGCGCTTAAACGCCAAAAGGAGCTCAAAAACACAAAGAAACGATTGCTGCCACCAGTCCCGTCCGTGATTCACTTGCACTGTTCATTAACAATCCAAAGAGAGTACCTAGGGCCTGTAGAAGACTAGAGACCAAAGAGAGCAGTAACTTAGCTTACAGTGCCCTCTTGTGGCATGTTGCGCGAAAGCTGCAACATGATAAAGAAACTACGGAAAACAACGTTTCCCGGTACTGACTGTCTTAAGGGTATGTCAGTTTCCCCGTAAGAATGGAGCGAAAGCCCAGAGGAGTGCGGCAGAAGGCTGCACTTCTCTGACAAAGTCTAGATCATGGTGAAAACAACAGCAAAAAGTTTAGGGGTTGCCACATGGAAGGAAAGTTACCCACAATTAAGAAATCTTTCCTAACACATCCCATGTCAGATAAACATAGAGGAGAGACAGGTCCACCACAGGATGCAGATAGAGAGCACAGCACCAACTCACTTGTGGGAAGAGTTTAAAACAGTGCCAGAGGGACTATGAAGTAGTGTTGTTGAAGAGAGATGGGACGGTCCGCATAAAAGTGAAAGAAGGGGCATTTCTGCCATGGGTTAAACCATACCCAATATCATGTGAGGCAGGCAAGGTTATATATGACACACTCCTCGCACTATGGTGGCAGGGCATAATAAAGATGTCAGAATCCTGATGTAATATGGCCATTTATCCCATAAAGAAATCAAAAGGTGGGGTATGGAGATTCATTCAAGATCTCCGCCCCTTGAACAACATAGTGGAAGCAGAGTTTCAACTCGTACCAAATCCAGCCACAATATTATGTAACATACCTAAAGAAGCGACATGCTTCACATTCATTGATTTGAAGAATGCTTCCTTTTCCATCCCATTGCATCCAGATTCACAGTATCTAACTGTGTTCACCTATCTCAGGACGAGGCACGAACATACTCGTTTACCATAAGGGTATTATTTATTTATTTATTTATTAATTATATGCTTATAACATAAAAAGTTTTGCATATCAATCATGTAAAATCCAAAATCTATCATACATAATATACATTTTTGTATTAAAATACATAAATTCCATTTGATAGCTCAGTTAAAATATCTAAAATAGTCACATAAAATTTCATCATATAAAATATCAAATTCGTGTCATGGCCATCGAGTAATCTTTGCCATATATCTAAATTGTTACATTTATACATTTTATTATATTTCATGAGATGAGAATTACATATAAAAGTCAAACGTTCACATTCACATAATATGTGATAAGCAGTTTCTGGTGTGTTTAACCCGCAAAGTCTACAATATCTGAGTTCTTAGGGATATCAGTCTTTGCTCCAAGAATAATTAATACATTACATATATTCAATTTGAACTTCAGATACCACCTGATGGTATTACAATCAGGATATGCATTTTGATAAGAGGGTTTCATTTCTCTTAGTGTTAAATCATCGAGGAAGAATCTACTATTTGATTTGGTCGCCAGATTGATTATTCTTTGATCGTAATCAAGTTCATCTATCATTATTTTCATTTTTCTTTTTACTTGACCAATACTCAGAAGTAACCAGCTGAACGTATCTTTCTCTGTCCATTTGAGGTAATCCACTCTCCATCTATATAATGTTGGAAACACAGCATTATTCTCACCACATATGCATTGGTCCATTAGTTTTACTGCAAATGTATCATTATTGAGTCTAGTCAATTTGACATATAGCATAACAATCATTAATTGGATCCGGCTATAGACACTATTCATATTGCATTCTAATAATGTGGACTCATATGGCAGATTTTTGGGCATCCTCAATAAAAATGTTAACATATTTGCTTCAAATTTCTCAATTTCATTTTTAAAATAACATCCCCATATTTCAGGCACCATACACCAAACATGCTACTATTTTTGCAGAATACTGTTTCATCACAGTACTTATGGAGATATTCCCTTGACATCCAATAAATGTGCTTAACGCCATCGTAGCAATCATGCATTTCCTCTTGGTGTCATTCCAATGCTTTTTCCATTTAAGTTTATTATCAATGATGATACCCACATATTTGTATTCATTTACAACTTCAATCTGTCTATTGTCTATCAGCCATATTGGGTTTTTATTTCTATTCATCATCTTATGCTCAAACATCACGATTTTAGCTTTATCAATGTTAATGATTCCATCATTGGCTTCTGCAAAGCTTTCAAGTTCATTCAGTTTTGCTTGGAGTCCTTTTGGAGTATAGTCTAATAGAAGGAGATCGTCAGTGTAGCCAAGCCATCCCAGCCTCGCTACGCCCAATTTAATATCATTAATATTGGTTTGGCCTGTTTTTCTTAGAAAGTCTGCTAAATATAAATTAAACAGTGTCGCTGCTAGAGTGCAACCTTGTTTGACACCGCGTATCGTAGGCATATCTTCAGACAGTTTTCCTTTTAAATCTAGACACACTCTGACAGATGTGTCCTGATATAATGGTTGTATCATGTACCACAAAGCATGTGGAATTCCCCATTTTTTTAGTTTGTGCCATAATTTCATACGTGAAACCATATCAAAAGCCACAGAAAAATCTATATAGGCAACATATATAGGCAAATTACGAATCTTCCTGGAGTATTCCACTGCACTAACAAAAATAGTTATATTGTGAGATGTGGATGACTTTGCTCTAAATGCAGACTGATTGTCAGGAAGTATCGCACGGCTGGAAATCCATTGATTGAGCTCAGTTAACAATATATTTGCAAAAATGTTTGCAGGGATATCAAGCATCGCTAACATTCTGTAGTTTCCCGGATCTTTACGTGGACCTTTTTTATATATTGGTAGTATAATACTCTTTTTCCATGAATCAGGGACTTTTCCAAATTTACCAATCCATTGAAATGGAATATACAGCACCTTAGCCCAACATTCAGGCGATTGCCTCAAAAGGGCATTGCATGTACTATCTGGTCCCGCAGCTCTCGACTTTGGAAGTGACTTTATTAGTATTATCAAGGAAGCAACGGTGTATGTTCCATTCCAGATCATACAAGGGTATTATGAGTCACCTAGTGTGTTCAATAGGGTGATCCAGATGGACCTAAGTAACTTGCAACTGCACAGCACCTTCATCTAATATGTGGATGCCCTTCTGGTGTGCAGCACAATGGAGGGCCAGTGCAGGAAAGCTTCAGTTACACTTCTGACATTGCTAGCAGGGAAGGGGTACAAGGTAGGCAAGGAGAAATTGCAGTCCTGCCAAAAAGAAGTAGTGCACCTAGGACAGATAATATTAGTAAGCAGCAGGAGAACCACTCCAGAGAGAGCAGAAGCAATACACAGCACCCCCCAGCAATGCATGGTCAAACAGATACAGCAGTCCTTTGGCCTGTGCAATTATTGCAGGGCTTTGGTCTTCGATTGTTCCTCATGCATACAAATCCTTTGCTTTAGGGACTAAAAGAAGCACAGAAGGTAAAAGGCCCATAAATTCTACATCTGAAATGAATGAGCTTTGCGCTGAACAGAAGGAAGCATTAGCTCATGCACCAGTTTTAGCAACCCCAAAATATAAAGAAGAATTCTTTCTGTTTTCACATTCTGATGGCACAGTGATGACGGCTGTCCTCACTCAAATGAAGCCACAAGGACACAAGCCACTGGTCTACTACAGTGCTCTACTAGACCCAGTAATGCAAGGCCACTTCCCATGCAAACAGGCACTCGCCGCTGCAGCATTTGCCATCGAGAAATCAGCAACAATAACGGTGGTCTGTGCAGTTTGTTTGTTTGTTGGTTTGTTTGTTTGTTTGTTTATTTATTTCTATTGCACGCCGAACTCAGGGGTATCTGGATGCATTAGAGCAAGTTACACTTATTTGTTACAGAGTAGGCATGTGTCAGTTACAAGTTACAAATTACAGTGAAGTAAATTGAAGGCAGATACAAAGCCAGGAGCAAGAAAATACATAGGACATGTAAACAGTTACACATTTCATACATTGAGAATGGAACTTGAGCATTATGCAGTGGATGTGGTGAGAGGAGGATGTGGAGTGTCGTGGAATGGTCTTGAAGGAGTTAGGCTTGCAATGTCACCATTGGTTCTTCATAGATAGCCAGGTGAAGGAATTTCTCCTGAAGTTAGAGAAGGACTGGGTCAATTTAAGGGCGGGAGGGAGTGTGTTGCATAACTGGGCTGCCATGACAGGGAAAAGTACTCCACCCTAATTTTTTTAATCTGTATCTTGGCACTAACAGGCATGAGGTATTGGCCAATCTGGTGAACTGTGTAGAGGATCTCATGGTGGATTTCTCAGTTAGGTGGGGTAGGACAGCATGATTCACAGATTTGAATGTGAGAGCCATGCTTTTCACCTGGATCTTGTCCCTGATACATAGCCATTTATGCTGTCTTCTTATTTCAGAGATGTGTTCTCTCCTTAAGATGCTCAGAGCTGTCCTAAGTGCATTGTTTTGCATGATTTGAAGTTTGTTAAGCACAATCTTACTGGCACCTAAGTAGAGCCCATTACAATAATCCAGTTTAGGCAAGATAAAGGCTCTAGCTAGGGTGAGACAGCTTTCCGTGGAGGACAACGGTTTGCAGGCCCTTATCAGTTTGCCAGTATAGGCTGTGGCCGAGGCTGTAGCGTTAACTTGCTTATGTAGGTTTAAGATGGAGTCAAGGTAGAAACCTAGAGTTTTTACCTCTTTAGCCATGGAGATGTTATTCCCATCTATATTGAATGAGGCATAGTCGCAGTTGAATTTATTCAAGTTGACTGAAGAACCTAGGAGCAGTAGCTCTGTTTTATCGTCAATCAGGCAGAGGCCACAGGTGGCCATCCATGCCTGAATGATCAGATAGATTTTGTTCACTAATCATAAACCACGATCATAATTACCCATCATGCTCTATGAGGATCATTCACTTTTTGCGATACTTGAAAAATCAAAGTCCATGTTAACAACTCAGAGAACATCAGGGTATGAATTAATTTTGTCCAATTCACTAATTGAGGCGGTCAGGTGTCGGGTTGTCAACCACGCGACATTCATAGCACAGCTGGAAGAGGCAGGGGACTATGTGCATGACTGTGCCTGATATATGGACAGGATAGGGCGTGACCCCAAAGTACATGAGGAGCCTATAGAAGGAGGAGAGATGCTCTTCGTTGATGGGTCATACATGATAGATTCAACCACAGGCTGTCGACATACGGGTGTGGCAGTCGTTTGTTCTCATGGAGGAGAATTTCAGTTGTGGGCTCAGATGAGGCTGCCAATACATTATTTAGCACAGGCAGCTCTGATCATGACCGTGGATATGTCAGAGGGGCATGCCGTCAACATGTTTTCATGATTCAGCGTACGTCACATCAACAGAGCATTTGAGATTGGCCCGATGGGAAAGGAGGTGGTACTGGAGGAGCGATGGCTCCCCTGTAAAACATTTAGAGTTATTGTCCCATCAAATCGATGTACTGCCCCTCCCAGCAGAACGGGCAATGGTAAAATGTGCCGCTCATAACAACGGCACAGATGTAATTTCACATGACTAAGATAGGGCCAACTCTGCAGCAAAAGAAGCGAGAGGTGTCTTTGCAGCAATGCCATCAAGGGCGTTTGTTCCTTTCTAAAAGACATCAACAGTTTTTTGTGAAGTGGCAAATACACACAACACTGTTGAAGCCTTTTAAAAAGGAATACGTGCCCTTGATGGCATTGCTGCAAAAGCTGAACCTCACACTTGTAGACAAATTCAATGCATTGCCTATTGTCCAAGTGATAAAGTTACAGGCGGTGCACTCCAACAAGAACAGGAGTTATGGAAAAAGAGGGGCTGCTCACTGTCACCCATGGACCTGGTGTGGTGACAGAACAATACAGGGAAACTGGTGATTGCCCAGAGGCCCAACCAGTGCTGGATCAGTTTCAATACCCAGCACATGTGTCAAAAGAGCATATAACTGCAGAGATTAACAATCAATGGTTTGCACCTAACCTGCAAGAATTGGTAACTGTGTTTGTAAATAACTGTGTAACATGCCTGAAATGTACAGCAGTGCACACACTTAAAACTGTTAAGGCAACATTATCACACCAGCAGGGGCCCTTCCGTCTTTGGCATATTGACTAAGTCGATATGTAGGCTCGATGTAGCTCTTATAGGTACATTATAGTTGTGGCATGTCTTTTCTCATGTTGGCTTGAGGCTGTCCCGTGTGCTCATAACGATGCAAAATCTGCCGCCAAATATTGTGTCCATGAAGTATTCTCAAAGTGGGGGGTATTTGATGTGTTGAGGTCCGACAACGAACAACACTAAGCCGACAATCGTTTTAATGAAGTAATCTCCTTACTTGGCATCAAGCACAAACTGCGTGCCATCCGTTATAGATTATGATATATAAAAAAGCAAAAAAAGAAAGAGCCACAATGCATATAGCCAACAGGCAAGATATATTTCCTCAATAAATTGCGAGATTGGATCCCATAGCTCAGTGCCATGATACATTCAATTCATGCCATTACCCAACATTTAGCGATCCCAGAGATCCAGGCAATTAGTAGTCTCAACGTTTCGATTGCCATATGCCAGCCAAGCCCTTCTGCGTAAATAACTGAAAGGTTTCATGCCATAATTAAGTGCTTATAATAACATTTTCTCAACACAAAATCTGCACAAAGGAATTGATATGCATATACCAGTATGCTGGCCAGTGACGTCCCAAGAAGTCACTAGATCACAGTTTGCTTTCAGGAAGCTCCAGAGATACTTGTGGTTAGGAAGTGAGAGGATTTTTTCAGAGCCTACATTTTGATGACTTGTATTAGCTGGGGTATTGCCCAACATTGGAGCCCACTTATTGGCCGAGTACAATAACTGCTCCATTACTCTATCTTTCATGTACGGAGCAAAGGCCACATATCCATTCCCAGTCCATGAGAGATGAGACCGGGCATCCAAACATTTTTGATGGAAGTTGAGATGACAAGGAACTGGAGCAGAGCTGATCCTGCATAAACTAGCTTTAGAGAGAATGTACTGTACCGGAGCACTAGTAGGAAGCCGAAATAAGGCTTTAGGAGATTTACTTTCAAGTAGATCCAACTTTCGACCAATTTTGTGGGGCAACATTTCTGCCCCAGAGGATAATATTGGAACACACGTGGCTTTGAAATCTTTCAGGATTGAGAGGATAGAAAAGCCGTCATGTTTATATGAAAAGTCTCTGAGGGCACCAACGTGCTTCTCGACCACAGGCTTAATAGAATTACATTGCACTGTCCAAATGTATATGCCAAAATACTGCTGTTGATTTTTAGGCCGTTACACTGGCAAACTCACTGAGTAAAATGTGTTCCTGAAAGCCCTGAGGTCATCGGCGTACCCTAGCCAGTTAATAGTCTGGGAAGAAGGTAGCGGCAGAAGACGAAAAATCTGTGGTGAGCTCCAATAGATTCAAATTGAAAGCCCTGCTTTGCAGCAATACAAGCAGGGATCCAGTTAGCTGCTTTGCTTTGTCTATTGAGCCAAAGCCGAACTGTAGTGTTTTTATGCAGAGCCATAGTCTTTCATTGTAGCCCCACAGGAACGTTGCACCCAATTTGTTTACACAACAGAAGCCCTCTGTAGACTGTGTCAAACGCAGAGCTAAAGTCTGTGAAGGACACATTTACAGACTGCTTCCGGGTAAGCACTCACTAGGGCAAGTATGTTATCCAATGTGTCCGACGACTTCCTGAACTCTGTCTGGATTACAGGGATGAAGCCATTGGTGTTTATCCAAGTGTTTAATTCCTCTAGCAAGACTCATGCCAAGATTTTAGAGGAGACGTCATGGATAGCTAGGATCCTGTAATTCACTGGCATGCGACCCTTTTTTGTGGACATGGACTGTAATGCTATCCGTCCAGAAGCTGGCAAAGTATTGGACTTAGCAATAAGCAGGAAACGTCTACACAGAATGTTAGCCCACCAACAGGGTCTCTTTTTTTAATATGAGATTAGAGAGTTTCTCGGGACCACCAGCACAAGAGGACTCAGTGCTCACTATGATTCTAAGCAGGTCAGGTATTTTCAGGGTCCGCGGGTACATGCTGAGGTTGGGGCAGCACTCATTGCATGGGCACTGCCTATGCTGGTAACAGGAGCCTGATCCAAGAGATAAGAGAAGCTCCAATAAGAAAAGAAGTGGCATAGGGAGATTGATTAAGAAGATGCCAAGAATTCCTCAAATGACTTCTGTGAGAGCACAGTGCGAGAATTGGCCAATGTCCTCTATCCGCAGAGTAGCTGCATTGTCTAAGCCACAGTAGTTTTTCTTAAGTTTACAACCTCAATATAGTCTTTGCAAATCAAAGAACGATTCGAGAGTTGGCACAGATCACATCTCAGGAGTTTTTTCACCCGAGCAATGTCTCAATCAAAAGGTCTACGATGAACGGGTTTCTGGCTGTTATTCCTAAGGGTGAAGTACCCTGTGTCTTACTACTAATGAGGGCCACAGTTCCCCTGTTAGGTGTTCTAAGTCCATCAAATAGTTAGTGGCCACAGGAGCGCTGCAAGAAGCCGATGAAATAGTGCAGGTCATAACCGGGGGTCTGCCGCAAGTTCACCAATCAGATCAGTGACTTTATTAATATTCTCCAGATGCCAACTGGGCCTATTCGAGCCCTGATGTATTTCTAGGTCAGCTACGGCTTCACTGCTATCAACAGGGTTGGAGTATCTTAAGGACAGAAGGCGAGGAAAGTGCTCACTTTCAACTCTAGCAAGACCCCCTATATAACTCGCATAGTGATACATAACATCATTTAAAAAGAAATAGTCAAGGCTCGTATCCCTGCTTAAGTATAACATTAATCATTAGTTATTTATAATGCGCTTAACTAAGCACAGACCCGGGGATCGAACCTGTGTTGACCACGTCGTCTTGCTTCCAAGGCGCTTTGTGGTGAGTTTAGGGATGGCAGGGGAACATCATGACCCGGTATGCTTGCATTGAAATCCCCTGCTATAAGGGACAGCGTCGCCATAATGTTCGAGCAAAGTCGCCATGGTTCTTAATATATCACCATGAGCTTTGCCAGTGGGCGGATCTTATCAATTATGAATGAGGCAGGGAGTAGGGCAGCCATCAGGAGTAGCCAGCTGGATCAAAACTACAACGGAATTCCCGGTAAAAAATAGTGTATCTTGGTGATAGAGAGACCGTTATCAACACTGACGATAAGGCCACCTCGGTGATCTGCATTTATTTTTATTTTTTTATTTATATATATACAGTTCAAAGTACATTTACATATTAACAATAGGACAATACAAACAAAATATGAAAAAAATAATGAGGAAAAAAAAGAAAAAAAATATATTGTTAAAACAACACATTCATATATGTATCCATTACATTTCCATATGCACTAAGACCATACAGATTTGTTTCCATCATTAATTCATTTTCAAGTCATATTTCAAATCAATGGCGGATTAAAAACCTATGGTAATAAGTGGGTGTGTGTTGAACCGTGCCAGCAGTCTCAAAGGTCAACAGGGCTCGGGTCAATGTAATTTCCCTGTTGCAGACACTCCTTTCCACACCTGATATAGTGCTATTTGAAGTTGCTTGCTGTCCGTGGTCAGGCAATAAGGCCAAAAGGGGTCACTCTTTATACTGTCCAAGATAAGGCCACCCCGGGGTCTTCCTTCAAGTCCCCTCATAGCTGTCATTGACATAGTTTGGCGACCATCAACTACCAGAGCATCCGGATTCCAGGTGCCTTGTGGTATCTCCACCGAGAGCTGAGAATGAAGTCAAATAGGCCGCCAGGCTCTGAGTAGAGCGTAAACCCACCAGTGTTCCAGGACAGAAGAGAGAAGAAACATCTGGGGCCTATGCACACTGCCAGGTTGTCGCATGGAAGGTAGCCGCTGGCAACAATTCAGTGAGCCATCAGAACTATTTTCCTGATGAGAAGTGGAGTTCACATGTCTAATTCCAGAGGAGTCGACGTCAATGGTGGGAGGTTCAAGTGAACAGTAAGATGCAGATTTGATGTGTCTAGGGGGCTAAACCCCCATTTTGTGTTGTTAAGACCCGGGTCACCGGCAAGGAAACTGATACCTTATTTTTCTTTTGGAGCTCTCTATCCCGACTCGGGGGAGGGGCTAATCCCCCATTTTGTGTTGTTAACACCCGGGTCACCGGCAAGGAAACTGATACCTTATTTTTCTTTTGGCGCTCTCTATCCCGACTCGGGGGAGGGGCTAATCCCCCATTTTGTGTGGTTAACACCCGGGCCACCGGCAAGGAAACTGATACCTTATTTTTCTTTTGGCGCTCTCTATCCCGACTCGGGGGAGGGGCTAATCCCCCATTTTGTGTTGTTAACACCCGGGTCACCGGCAAGGAAACTGATACCTTATTTTTCTTTTGGCGCTCTCTATCCCGACTCGGGGGAGGGGCTAATCCCCCATTTTGTGTTGTTAACACCCGGGTCACCGGCAAGGAAACTGATACCTTATTTTTCTTTTGGCGCTCTCTATCCTGACTCGGGGGAGGGGCTAATCCCCCATTTTGTGTGGTTATCACCCGGGCCACCGGCAAGGAAACTTTTTTTGGCGCTCTCTATCCCGACTCGGGGGAGGGGCTAATCCCCCATTTTGTGTTGTTAACACCCGGGTCACTGGCAAGGAAACTGATACCTTATTTTTCTTTTGGCGCTCTCTATCCCGACTCAGGGGAGGGGCTAATCCCCCATTTTGTGTTGTTAATAACCGGGTCACCGGCAAGGAAACTGATACCTTATTTTTCTTTTGGCGCTCTCTATCCCGACTCGGGGGAGGGGCTAATCCCCCATTTTGTGTGGTTAACACCCGGGCCACCGGCAAGGAAACTGATACCTTATTTTTCTTTTGGCGCTCTCTATCCCAACTCGTGGGAGGGGCTAATCCCCCATTTTGTGCTGATAACACCCGGGTCACCGGCAAGGAAACTGATACCTTATTTTCCTTTTGGAGCTTGCTATCCTGTAGAGGCCTTTAAGGGGATTCTGATTATTGTGTAATAATACTCAGGTTTCCCCAGCTGAGCATTGTCCTTCATGATGAGATCTAAAATGGTGTTGTTATAAAAATAAACCATACCACAAGCTTAGTAAGAATCATTACCCTGGTGTCAACAATCTCAATGTCATCACCAATTAGGGAGCGCAATTGTATAATCTAATGAAAGAACTGCATTATAGTAGAGCTGAGTTTATGGCCCTTGGAAAGTGCATTTGTGGTTGGATAGGATTAAACCAGAATAATTTTGAGGACAAACCCAAGAAGATGGCAAGTTGCTGTTTAATTAGCAAATATGTAAAACAGGGAGTGTACAACGAACATCAGAGATTTCCACAAAAAAATACTATTATATACTTCTTTATGCATCAGAATGACATCACGGTACGTGGCAATAGTGAAAAACCTATCAAGAGTTGGGATTGGTTAAGGGACACAACTACATATACAATCAGGGGCTAGGTTTGTTATTGGCTGTCCAATATCAGGTGCACAGCGTATGCGTGCCTCTTCATACGTGTAATTTTGAGACAAATCAGAGTGTTTCATTGGTTTCTTAAGCTATAAGGTCCTTTGTTATATGGAATAATACAATTGGTTTGGCACACTTGTGCCAAGCCTGGAACATTCGGTTCAATTAGCAGCACATAAGCCAGCATCCAGGTGTAAGTAGATAGGACATGAGGGTTTGCCATTATTCATTATTTTGGTGATTTTGTTCTTAAGATCTAGGAGGGCGATTTCTGTGCCATGGCCCTTGCGAAAGCCTGATTGTCTTCTGCCTAGAATGGTGTTGGCTTCCAAGTATTGTTGGATTTGGTTGTGGGCGGCTTTGTCAAGGATTTTTAGAAGAAAGGGGACGGTGGTGATGGGGCGGTAGTTGTTGGAGAAAGCTGGGTCAAGGGTGGGTTTTTTATGAGTGGGCGAACCCATGCTTCTTTAGGCTTTGTGGAACCGTTCCAGAGGAAAGTGACACATTGATGAATGCTGTGATGATGGGGATCAGGGAGTCTTTGACGATAGTCGGGGGACAATATCCTCTTTGCATGTGGAAGGTTTAATGTGTTTAAGGAGGTCTGTAACTTCTGACTCAGTGACGTCTCTGAAGACGAAGAGCGGTGTTTGAGTGTGCTGAGTGTTAGGGGTGGGTGGGGGTGGGCTATCCTGTTTGGGCAGAGCTTTGCGCTGTGTTAGTATTTTTTCTTGGAGCAACTTAACTTTGTTAATTAATGCAGTCTTGGTGATTTTGTCGGGGTTTGTGGTAGGAGTGATGAGGTCTTTGAATATTGAGAATATTTCTTTTGATTTGGAGTTTGCTTGGGTAATTCGCTGGTTGAATGATTCTGATTTAGCTAGGAATGTGGCTTTTTTGTAAGAGGATGAGATATCTTTGAATTCCTTGAGAGTGGATTGATTAAGCGAGGACTGCCAGTTGGCTAAAGCTCTGTGTTTATTGGTGCGCAGCAAGGATAGTTCTTCTGTGAACCATGAGTTAGAGTGCGTAGATTTATATCTTTTTTGTCTTCTAGAGGAGCGATGGACTCAATGGCCTGGGTAAGGGCATGGGTATAGGTTTTAGCCAGTGAAGTCGGGTCGTTGGCAAATGGAGGTTTAAGTTCAGGGATGTCAAGGAGCGGTGCTTGGTTAATTTTAGTTTGTTTTTTAGAACTTCTGACTTTGGCAGGTGGACATATGAGAGTTGCTTGCGAGTAGGAGTGGTAGGAATAGAGAAAATAATACAATGGTGGTCTGTCCATGGAGAGCAGAGATATTGGTAATGGTTTTGGAGCAATTGTGCTCCACAATACAGTCAATGGATCGGCCTTTGCAATGAGTAGGGGTGTTGATTTTATGGTCAAATCCTATGTTGGAAAGTTCTTTGGCTAGTGAGCCGGCTGCTTTATCCTTTGGGTCATGCAGGCCTAGGTTGAAATCTCTGAGCAGAATGGTTTTAGTGGAGTTTTTTAGGTTATTCCCTATGGTCTGGAGGAGGTGCTCTTGGAAGTCTGGTGGTGAGCCTGGTGGCCTGTTGGTGATTACGATATTGATGGTACAGTGGGGGAGAGTGTCAGTTTTGCGACGAGGGGATCAGCGTTGTTATCTCATTGTTTGTTGCAGAGTCTAAAGATCATGGTGTCTTTGAAGATGAGGGCTATGCCTCCACCTTTGGATGTCTTTCTGTCCTGTCTTTGAATAGTATATCCTTGAGGGAGCTATAGAGGGGCCAGATGCTTCATGGAGCCAAGTTTCAGTGATAGCTAGTATGTCAAGATTATTGGAGATGTTAAGGTCGTTGAAGTCAAGAGCTTGTGCTGAGAGGGAGAGTGCGTTGATGAGGGCGCATTTAAGTTGGGTATAGGACGATTAGGGTAGTTGGTGGTAGTGTAAGCTAGTGTTAGGGCCGGGTGAGGTGCTGGCTAGGTAATTAGGTGGATGGTCCAATTTGGAGCTGGGTGTGGGGTATAGGAGTTGAGAATGGGTGTTGGAGACGTGTTGGCTGTCATGTCATGTGGTGTGTGCGCAGGCCGTGTGGAGGTGTGGGAGTCTGAGGTTTCTGAGGTTGGTAGGGGTTGGGGTGCTGCGGTGAATGATGTGCAGCTTGGCGCGTGTCCTGAGCCTGAGAAGCCTCTGAGGGATGACAGTGAGGCCTTCAAGTTTGCTGGAGTGTAAGCTAAATTGGGTGGTCTGTTGGGGGGTAGAGGTGGTTTGGCTGCAGAGTGGTGAGGGTGAGAGTTCTAAGTGAGTGAGGGACATATTCCTAATGGTCCATAGGCCTAGTGCGAGGATAGTGATAGCGAGGAGGGAATGGCGGGGTGTAAGGCGCTGTGACGGGTGCACTCGCATTCGGATTTTGCAAGGATGCGTTTGTGCACTAGGGCGGTGGTGCTGAGTCAGATGCTGATGTAAATCCACCTATGTGGTTTCAGATCCGTGAGCCTTGCAAATAGGCTCGTCCAACACTTTATATTAATACGATCTGTTAGGCTAGTCTTTGTGTTCTTTCTTGCACCCAAACGTGAGAGGATTCAGCATCGGCATACACGTTCTCCTTCAGCGTAGAGGGCTGACCTCGACTTCTCAGTTCTTGACTTCAGGTCAGACATCCTCCCAAGGCAGCGTCAATGACCTGATATTCTACTGCGACACAGTCTTTCATTCTTTCTCCACAGGTCTTTGGCTTATTATTTCATGTTACCAATGTCCAGTGTCTGCACGAGGGCGGCTCCACCTGCATTCTATCCACTACTTGTAGCTAGTATATACGATGACTTGATCTATCTTGCGTTTCAGCATCTGTACATTCATTATACTTCTGATTTCTGCAGCACTTTGTACCATGTAATCTTCTTTTACACTTTTAAGGTTAACTTGATTCTTTACTTTGTCATTTCCCCTCTAGGATCCATACATTCTGTTCATTTAGTGTTTCAGGACGTCAAGCACTCTTTCTTCAGTCCATTTCCTTAGCTCTTTCTCATATTCCTTCAGGGAGCTCTTCCTGCAGGCTATCATCACCTTGAGGGTACATTCAATGTTGTCGTCCTAATGGATATCGTCTTCTATATGCTCGCTGTATTATTGGTACAATAGCTGGGGTTAGACAGGGCATGGTCTCATTGCTCCAATACAGGAGAGGTGGGTAGTAGGGTCTCCTGTGAATATGTAGGTCTGCTCCTCTACAGACGGTTTAGATAGACATCTTGTCTACAGCATTAGAGGCTTTGAGTTTTGAGAACAACATGATGCAGGTCCGGGTCGCTATAAGTATGGTCATCTTCTTTCTAGACATTAGCTTGTTGCTGTCCCGCGTAGTTCAGCATAGGTGTGACCCTTTGGGAATCCAAGGTCAGGACCTCCAAGAGAGTGCCGTCAATCCCATTGCACAAGGTCTCCCAATTGCTTTCATTGAACAATTGCTCCAGGTCAGACAAGATGATTGAATCCTCCAATTGAGTCCTCTGGAGCATGCCGCAGAATGCAGAGAAGCACAAGTAAAGACTGATCAAGCAGGATCATCAAATGTTTCACCAAATACTGTCTTATGTCTTTATTATGGAACCCACCTTAAAATGGGAGTAGCGGCTAAATGTGGCCACCACCATGCACGCGTTGCGTGGCAGTGGGGCAGGGAAGTTCTATGGGAAAAGTTGAATTCACATGAGGAAAGACAGGTAAGAGCTTCCACAGCCATGCCCTTCAGACGGTGACTAAACACACCCAACCTTCTCCTTCCAGGAACCTGCGTGCAGCACAAAGTATCCATGAAAGACTGGGAGGACCACTCCCGCTCTCCAAACAGGTCATTATTTTAATATGTCCTCTTCCCAGGGCTGGTAAACAACACTCTTTGGAACAGGTTTTCAAACAACACATTTGTCTGCTGAATTGTAACAGTTCCACCTCTGATACCCGTAAACATCTTTAATGTTTTATTGACACCCTCTGCTTTGTCCATTTGCAATAGGCAAAGTCTGACCATACATGTTTCTATAGCACAATACACCTTAACTGAAGTTTCTAGGCGCTCCCGGGGTTATGACAAAGATTAGCATCTCGTTAAGGATGTTCCCAAAGTGCGCGATGGAGTCTGTTTCTGGGTATCCAACTGGAATGGGCATTGCACATTATTCCCATGTGGCTCAGATAGAATCTGCCTTCTTTTGGTGCAGGGTGCAAAAGAAAATCCCTCTCAGTAATGAGAGTGCAGAGCGTGCCAGGGCCTGTGGCGATGACTGGGGAGTAATCAGGCCCTGCTCATATGGGATTGCGCCATTATACAATGCTTCTGTGAATCAGGCCCTCTTCATATGGGATTGCGCCATTATACAACACTTCTGTGAATCAGGCCCTCTTCATGTGGGTTTGCACCATTATACAACGCTTCTGTGAATCAGGCCCTCTTCATATGGGATTGCGCCATTATACAACACTCCTGTGAATCAGGCCCTCTTCATATGGGATTGCGCCATTATACAACGCTTCTGTGAATCAGGCCCTCTTCATATGGGATTGCAGCATTATACAACACTTTTGTGAAACAGGCCCTGCTCATATGGGATTGCGCCATTATACAACGCTTCTGTGAATCAGGCCCTCTTCATATGGGATTGCGCCATTATACAACGCTTCTGTGAATCAGGCCCTCTTCATATGGGATTGCAGCATTATACAACACTTTTGTGAAACAGGCCCTGGTCATATGGGATTGTGCCATTATACAATGCTTCTGTGAATCAGGCCCTCTTCATATGGGATTGCAGCATTATACAACACTTTTGTGAAACAGGCCCTGGTCATATGGGATTGCGCCATTATACAACGCTTCTGTGAATCAGGCCCTCTTCATATGGGATTGCACAATTATACAACGCTTCTGTGAATCAGGCCCTGCTCATATGGGATTTACTGGTTCTAAGTGGCCGCCCCCCTCCAGTGATCACCCTCCCCTAGTGGGAGGTCGGCAGGGTAGTAACACCCTGCTAGCCCAACCCATACATAGGTCCAAGTGGAATTAGGGCATTGGCCAGGGATCAGGCACAATACCACCCCAGCCCACCACCAAATGCATGTGTTATTATTACTAGTGCCTCTCCGGTGCTTTCATCTAGTTTGTGTCGCTAAGGAAAATTGCAGTCATGATTAACGCGGGTGCCCAATGTACCTTACACGATTACTAAACAAGATGGCCGCCACAGGAAACAAGAAGGAAAACAGTCCCTTTACTCTTTTCATTGTCAAGAATGGGAACGAGGAGGAAGGCATATGCGTTTAAGGTGAAGACGCTACTACGGGCAAAAGGGCACAGGCGGGTGAGACTGGGGGTGGGAGTCGAGAGCGGGGAAGTGCAGGGCTGGGAGAAGTGGCTAAATAGGGGACAATGGAGAACACGGTCAACAGGTGCTGGGGGCCGGGAGACAATGCAGGCATTTACTTCCGCATTCAGCCCATGTTGCAGCCTTCTAATTGGCCAGCGCCTCTCCTCTGGGTGTGAATCCAGCATAACCTCCAGGTCTATATCCTCAGAGTTGGAAGGACTCTTCTATCAGTGGTGGGGCTGTTACGCCAGCTGGATGGATATGCCTTTCTTCTGCCTTTTTTCCAACGTGTATGGTTTATGTTTTGCTGGCATTCAATTGGATCCCACTGTCATTCTTTCAGCCCTGTATAGAATGTACTCGACAGAGTCAGAAGAAGAACACGCCCGTCACACTTTGGGTGTCCTCTCCATCGTACTGGTTAGATCTGGGCAGTGCTTTAAGTACGGTGGGCGTTGTCTGGGTTGGAGCACACAATAGAGGTGGCCCAGCCGCTGTCTTCACAGGGCCAGGCGGAAACATCTTCTAGATCCTCTGTCATCTTCCACAATTCCAACACTTCCTTCCTATTCTTCAGTTTCTTCTCCTTATATTTTGCCGCTAGAAAAATGCACATGTGGCCTAAACATCTTTGCTGTTTGTCACCTGTTCTGGCCATAGCTTGAACATACCTCCCTCGTCTCGGCAACCCACTCCCGATGATATTTCATGATCATGTCCTTATGCAATGGGAGGGCTGCATGCATATACTCCAGTGTGTGGCCGGCTCAATCGTTATATAAGACCTTTCTAGTACTTCAGGTTCCGATCTAG
Source organism: Ambystoma mexicanum (assembly GCF_040938575.1). Classification (NCBI taxonomy): domain Eukaryota; kingdom Metazoa; phylum Chordata; class Amphibia; order Caudata; family Ambystomatidae; genus Ambystoma; species Ambystoma mexicanum. The sequence goes on along the minus strand of NC_090941.1, from coordinate 1,162,197,460 downwards.
CGCTACATTGGCATCCTGTTACCCCGCCCACTTCCCGTTCCAATACCCCACCCGTTCACACCTCGCACCTGTCCCGTTTCAATATGTCCCATGCTCTCTCGCACACACCACTCACACCGTCACTACAAACTGCTCCGTAAAATCCTGCACAATAAACCAGGGCCCCTCCTTGCTCCACACCACTATAATAACAATATAAATGCAAAAAAAAAGTTTTGTTCCATCGCCCACTTTATATTGGGGTGAGGAGATCCCAGGCCCAATATATACAGAGCCTCTACCCTTATTTCACTTTTCCTCTCAGTGGCCCAGCGCTGTCTTCATCCCCCAATCAGAGAGGATCCTGTTACTCCTTTAATCCTCTTTACTCCATATAATAATAATAAAAAACTAAAAAACTCAGAAACAGAATGCCACGTGATCTTCTTACTCGACACCCACTCCTCTGTTACTGCATAAACACTCTCCTACACATCCACCAACAGTCACGCTCCTCCACACCCATGTTGTTTTCTCCGGCAAAAGGTGCACTTAAATCTACATCCTCTCCCAAATTCCTCTGTCATGAGGTTCGATCATCGGCCTGCACAGTCCAGGAGTGGGGCCACGCTCCAAAGAACAGACAAGAATTCTGGCAACACTGCTCCTGTAAACCTCTCCAGTTTGTGCACAGGGGAATGGTTGCTGCAGGTGGCTGGGGCCCTTCCAGATGTGCGGCCAGGAATACTACAGCTCTGCCGAGAGTCTGGGATCACGTCAGGGTCACCAGATTTGTAGGGCGCACCACCAGAAAACCAGACATGATAAAAACAATCATCTGAGGAAAAAAGCGTGGCGCACCTTTTGCAAGGATAATAAGGTTTATTTTGTATACAAAAAGGAACATGTGACAGAGGGTGCTGTAGAACTCAAATGCTACGGAGAACCCTGGTTGGTTCAAAGCAAACAGGACATTTGAAAGCACATTGTCATCACTCGTGATGCACACAGTATACGGTATTCATTCCCCACCCTCATTGGCTATCCCTTATATACCGACTACAAGTCTCCGATAGTACCTCGACTGATTGGCTGCATCTAATCTATTCTGGCCCCTCAACATGTGGTCTGTTGCTCTGCCCTTTGGGTTCTGTTTGCATAATGGGTGGGCATCTGAGAATGTTACTGTCCCCATGGGCCAAATCATGTGATGTGCACCTGGTAGTTCACCTGTGCTCAGTGGACACCTTCTAGGTCAAATTGGTCCTCTAGAACAAAGAAGCGCTTCTCATAATCCCAGGCGTGCAGATGCCCCTGCCATGGCTCCCCGGTGCAGAACTGTATTTGTTGGCATCACCCTTTGCACCTCATAATACAAATCACAGGACATCTTGCTCTGTGATCTCCCCTTGGCTGCTGCACCTCCATGGAGCTTCACCAGATACTTTCCAGGACCACACTAATCAGCCAAATTGTGAGGGATTTAGATGTTCTGTTTGTGGGCATCTGTCAGTTCAAATAGGATGACCATTTTCCTGGGGGGCTCTAGTGCCCTAAACTGGGTTGGGTTGTTTTGGCAGCTCAGAACCTCTGCCCCGGCTCCTGCGGGTTTGTCATTTGGGACGGGTGCAGCCCTACAGGCGCTCAGCCATTCACATTCCTTTCTGGTTTTCGAAGGCCTGAAACACAATACAATTATGGTTTTTCCATCAGGACTAAAGACCCCCTTGGTCAGCTCCCTTGCTGGAGAATGGGAAGGCAAAGTGATTCGGGACTCATTACCATAGAGTGCTGCTTCTTCGACCGCGGCCTGTGGTAGACTTGGCCTCTCTTTAATATGGTTCAGTGTTCCTTTGGCGGGGACTCGGCCTGCTGTTACGTTGAAGTGGAAGAATGAAACCAGAAACTCCCGCCAATCCCCTCTCGCGCTTGGCCTTGAGGGTCACGGCCTAGACACCCGCCACGAGAAGAGTTTGCCTATCTACCAGACGACCAAATACCCTGGTACAAGAACATACGGATGTGTTCACCCATCTGCACGGCAGCCCGCCCTGCCCATGCCGATACCTGCGGCATGGATCAACTCGACTAAAACCAACACATCGTTAGAGATGCCATGACGACCTAGTCAACGATCAGCGCACCTGAACAAACATGCACACTGGACACTCCCACACCAATCCACACGAAGAACATACTCAGTGCTATGACATAGGTGACGAACACACCCATGGACGTGCATCTTTATTATTTTTACATAGGCTTTTTCAAAACGCAGAAACGCAAGACGCACAATGAACTCATCTAAAGAGCTTGCTTAGGCTTCTTCTAAAAACAGGTGCCATAATGAGAAATATAACGAAGACACGATACTGGGGATAAGGCAATATGATACCATAACCTAAAGCGCCTGTGCACCAAATGGTTCCACCTATGCACCAGGCCCAAGTAGGCCGCAAGCAAGAGCTTCCATGAACGTTAAAAAGAACAAGAGTCAAGTTGCTGATCCTGCAGAATGAGCCCGACGAAAGCAGACTGCCAAGGGCGCAATGTTGCAGACTCACATTCCGAAAAGCAGACAATCAAGGACACGATGTTGCAACCTTGCTCGCCGCGAGCCGATATCAAAGGCACACCTGCAAATTAAACCAGGCACACAGTGGAAAAACAATATTAATTGTGCAGAATTCTGCCTCAAACACGGTCCCACCTCATGTGACCAAGCCGAACCTGACAGGATGCCAAGGCAAGGAGGGAGGAGACGCCTGAAGCCCTGTTACAAGACACAGGCTGATACAATTCAATGGACATCTGCAACAGTAGGAGTAGTCGGCCTACCAGCATGTGAATGAAGCCTCACATTGTCTACACATAACCTTAGTGAAACATTGTTGCTATTGACAGGTGCACCGCGAGCTGGGAACAGCAATGGTCCCAGACTGGGAGGCTCGCGAGCGGACCAATCAGAACATGGGGCTCCTATCACTGACGCCATTAACATTGACCAATCCTCAGGGGTCTTCATGTAACAATTTTCATGTATCAAATTGAAGGGACAACCCAAGTATATCACCTGACTAACCCTTGACCACTAATACCGTTCTCTATACGTATGCTATACTAACCCTACCACTCGAGCAACCAATTAAGAGTGGCGATAGGTTTTTTGATAACTTTCTAAGGTGACGCAAGTAGCGCGTCATACTAAGGTAAAAAGGGCCTGCGAGCCCCACGATTGTGTGTGTGTCAGGACGGACGCGTACGCTCCTTGACCCATCCCTGCCGTTTGTATAATAAACAGCAGAACCACCTTGCTTCTTGCGTGTGTCTCATACTCTGTTGGTTTTGGGATATACAGGAGGAGTTGGGGCCTCCCTGCCCGGAGGTCCGCGGACGGCTCGGCCGACCCCGGCAGAATTTCCCCCCGACAAGTTGGAGGCACTGCTGAGATCTGTTTAAGATCTGCTTTTATTTTATTTTTCCAAGTACCCCTGTTGCGAGGAGGCCCGGCGGCGCGGCCCCCTCTGTCGCTGCCCCCTTCTGAGGACTACAGGACCATCGCGGAACTGCGAGACGACCGGACAGCGCAATCCGGATATTGGCCTTCGGGAGCCGGTTGAGAAGTATCCCGCCCGCGGTTGGCGAGTGTCCAGACGTGGTCCAGACGAGGGGAGGTGGCGAGCCGCTTGGAGGGGTGCACGCAGTCGAGCGGCCCCGCATCAAGAGAACTTGGTGAGCATGCCACACACAACAAGCAACGTGAAATTGTGAGGGAGGGGGGAGGAATTAAATAAGGGAGGTGGGAGGTGTTGCACAGGTGCGCGGCGACGGTTTGACAATTTAGTGTTGGCAATGAAATGAATGGTAGCTGAACGAGTGCGAGAGCAGTCGGCTACGTAACGCGTAACGCGAGAGAGGGGGGCGGAGCACGAAAACATCACGTGCGGCCGCTCGTAGACACTGATTGGCCTAGGTCGCGACTACGTGTAAGGGTGTGTGTGTGTGGTTTCCTACGATTTGGTATTTATCGACCAATGAGTAGATGAGGATCCCTATTGTTCGAGCAAGAAACTCGATAGGTAGATGACGTTTCCCTGTAGGCGGTAGCTAGTTGGTTGCCTAATACGGAAGATATTTGGCTGGTTAAGCCCTCCTGTCGAGGGGCGTATCACACGCGAGGCGACGCAGCGTGCGCAGTCCGATTATATATATATTGTTGATTACCTTGTTCCAGGCGTGACAGGAAGACAGCTGTGGGGTTAACGGGGGTAGATTGCAAGTGTATTAAGAACTTACTAGTAATTTGAAGAAATCGGTGACGTCACCAGTAGGGCTCTCATAGGATATCTCGAGCACAAGTATCTTTCGTTTGAGCGCGGTGGGACAGAGAGTTGTGGTAAGGGAGTGGAAACGGAGATAAACGGTAATGAGTTGATCGAGGGAAGGCGAAACAAGGGACGTGGCTGCGCACAGAGAACGCCGGCCACTGCAAGTGCAGAAGAGGGAGGAGGAGCAACTGAAATAGGACGACTGTACAAGAACGTCACAAGGGGTACGCAGCCGCAGGGGGCTACGTGCGCCTCGGCCGCAGGGGGCCGTAGGGGTGTTCTGTAAAGGAAGAAAAGAAAGGAGAGAATATACAAATGTAAATACTATATTTTAATAATTTTCTTAGCGGACTATCGTAAGTCCCCAAATTCACGGGGCCTGGTAAAGGTATAAGGCTGCATACTGTAAGTGTTAGCAAGATAATAGCTACCAAATAGGGGGAGGATAACAAGTGGAACGCTACTATGTCAGACGGGGCAGGATCGGGAGGGTGGGGGAACACCCTCACTACCCCACTACAACACATATGTAAAACACTATCACCCCATAGGGAGAAACTGATCAAGTATAGTATAGAATGGACACAGGGGACGGACAACAAAATGACAATCTCATGGCCGCCTAATGGTAGCTTCGATCCATATACCCAACAGGCACTATTAAATCATTTGCATAGCACATACAAGGGGAAGAAGTTGGCACACCACGTGGAGGCGTTTAACTTATGGAGGATGTTCCAAGGGTCCCGACCAGGACCAAATGGAATGTTCACTATGGGGGAAACACCGGAAGAGAAAGAGATTAAGAAGGAAGGAGAGAATGGGGAAAAGGAGCGTGAAGACCCAAAGAACACAGGGAACGGACAAGAGGGAGGAGAAAAGAGTAGCAACTTAAAAGAAAATGAAATAAAAAAGGAACAGAGCGACAATATACCCCTAGCAAAGGTAGTGAAAACAGAGGGAGGGGGACTCTACCCTTTAAGAGAACTAGGGGAAATAGAAAGAGGACAATTAAGGGCGGCTGAGGGGTACTCGAACCCAGCATACAGCCCGACACCATATGCAGCCCATAGGAAGATGACAGCAGAGAAGGGGAGGACTGGAGAAGAGCAAACTGTGGCAATAGGACAGGATGAGTGGGTAGCTGCGCAGATACTATTGAAATTACGAGGCTCATTAACAGGAGAAGAGAAGGAGGTAGTATGGAAAATGGACGAGGATAATACCAGGGAGAGTGAAGTGACCGGGGAAGAGCCGTTAAGAAAAAAGGAAGGGGTTTTGGAAGAAAGACTAGCGGAGTTAAGGGATGAGCAGAATGAACTGATCAAACGGCTCGAGAGGGAGGAAAGAGAGAGAGCAAGTGAAAGGAAAGAAGGTAAGAACGAGTTGGAAAGAATAAGGGAGCGAACTGAGGAACAAAGGAGAGAAGCCGACAGGGTAAAAGCAGCGGCAGAAAGGGTATCAAGAGCAGTACTAAGAGAGAGGAAAAAGGAAGAAGAAGAGAAGGAAAAGGAAATGGCAATGTGGAAGAAGAGGTTACTATCAGAAACGACTAGGAAATATGAAGAAGGGAGAACGATAGAGAGTATATTAGAACGGGAGAGGGCGAGATGGGAAAGGAAGAAAGAGGATGAAAGGATATTGGAAAAGATGAGTAGTGAAGTAATGGAGGAATTAAAGAGGAAAAGGGAGGAAATTCGTAGAGAGATGGAGGAGAGAAATGAAGGGGGAAGTGTAACGCTCACCTGAATCCCTCGGAGGCGCGGGTCTTGACTGGGTGGTGAAACCGTCTTCAGCGTTAGGCGTAGGATTCGTTTGGCTCCCGGATTAGGCCCCTTCTTCACTGAAAATTTGACCCGAAGGGTGAGGTGTCTGCAAGTAGAAAATCTAGGTATTAGTGGCTGGAAGGTTGGGAGAAGTTCCAAGCCCCTCTCTCCCTCTCTCCCCGTGGTACTGGGTTGTAGTCGCGCTCACCTTAAATAGGTGAATGCCGGGCTCTCCATCCTGCGTCTTGTGCAGGGGCGCTCGGTCCAGTTACTTCACTGGATTCGAGTTCAGCCTCTTGATTGCAGAGGGTGATTTGAGAGCGATGCCGCCGTTTGCTGCACGAGCGTGACTTGTAAGTATTAAAGTTCTTTTTAGATTGCTCTCTTATAATGTCTATGTCTTTTTCCTTTTCAGTTGCTGCCGATGCCAAAGAAGATGCCCTCCCGGTTCGTGGCAATGAATAAAGCAAGAAGATGGAGAATAGGATGGCACGTAAGAAGAAAGGCTGCTCTAGGGCTGTAGAATGCACCTTAATGTCTCTTTTTGTCTTTACAGGTGATGGAATGCGGCGCGAGCAGAGTTGAGGCGAGCGTAATGCAGGTAAGTCGTTTTGCAACTAAGCGTTAGTAACCAATGTTCTTTGTCTTTGCAGGCCCGATGCCGGACGAGAAATGCAGAAAAAACGCCTTGGATGCTGCCGATGGATCGGGTAAGTTGAAGCGCCAACCTTGCTTTTGCCTAACCTGTGCCTTTTGTTTTTGCAGGAGTTGCTGAAGACTGCAGATTGGTTCCAGCAGGTAATTTTCTTATTCACAGGATCCGGAGCTGAAGATTCCCTGGAGCTGACACGGTGAGCGTCCTGCTGCAGATGCAGAATAACGCGAAGCACGTTGCACCAATCGGGTGTGGTTTAAATAGCCCACAGGAGTGCTTAGGTGTCTCCTTCCTCAGCCTCGCCCAGGAAAAAAGAGTTCCTGCTTCCAGAAGGATTCCAGCATCAGTGATCCAGGGAGTGGTGCCTGCCCCACCCAGAAGAAAAAGTAGTCCCTGCCAGAAGAGAATGAAACATCATTCTGCTGGTAAGTAAGCAGCATGGTCTGCTGCAGGTAGGTCCACCCAAGCACTTTCACACTTGTTATGAGCCCGGCGCTTCCTGTGCCGGGACTGGTCCATTTTATGAGCCTGGCACCACCGGTGCCAGGACAGGGTCCAAAAGGTCCCCATTGGGACTGGCTGGCGCGATGGTATATGTTATGAGCCTGCTTCCAAGGGTGTTGGGTTGGTCCTGACTCCTTGGAAGCAGTGGTCATGACAGCACCCCCCCTCAAGGCCCCTCCCAAATTCGTCTTCCCCGGGGGTTTCGGTTTATCAGGAAAAGTTCGTTGAAACTTCTTAACCAGACGGGGTGCATGAACATGTTCCGACGGTTTCCAAGATCTTTCCTGAGGGCCATAACCTTTCCAGTCAATCAGATAGTAGTTTTGATTTGGAAATCTTGGAGTCTAGGATGTCTTGTATTTCGAATTCCAGTTCTCCGTCCACAAGAATAGGGTCTGGAGATTTCGTCAAACGGGTTCCAGGTTGCATGGGCTTCAGTAGAGAAACGTGGAAAACTGGATGTATTTTCATATGGGCAGGTAGACCCAATTTAACTGCTACTGGATTTATTATGGCAGTGATTGGGTAAGGTCCCAGGTATCGTGGATTGAAAGTACGCGGTCCTTTGAGAGGTAAATGTTTGGTTGATAGCCAGACTTGATCTCCCACAAGATATTGAGGGGCCTCCTTTCGACGTAGGTCTGCACACTTCTTGTATTGTTCCTTGGCTCGCTTAAGGTGAGACGTGGCCTCTTTAAAGGCTTGAGTGATTGTAGAATGCAGATGATCTACAGCTGGGGTCCCAAGAGTCTGAGGTGGATCAAGATTTGAGGTGCGGGGGTGGATTCCATATAAAAGAAAAAAAGGAGTCTTTCCGGTTCCAGCATGGACTGAATTATTATAAGCGTACTCCGCAATCCAGAGAATGTCTTTCCAAGTACTCTCCGATTGTTGTAACATGCAGCGCAAATATTGTTCCAGGGTTTGGTTGGTCCTCTCGGTCTGCCCGTCGGTCTGGGGATGATGGCTGGTTGAAAGTCTTACATCAATTTGGGCTAGGCGACAACAACTCCGCCAGAAGTGGGAAATAAATTGACTTCCTCTGTCTGAGATTAAAACTGAAGGAAAGCCGTGCAACCGAACGATGTTTTCGAGGAACTCTCGGGCCAGAATTGAAGCTGTGGGTTACCCTTTTAATGGGATAAAATGAGCCATTTTCGAGAATAGGTCTACAATTACTAAAATTGTATTAAATCCGGAGCATGGTGGTAAATCCGTGAAGAAGTCCATGGAGAGAGTATGCCACGGGTGTGGAGGAATGTCTAGGGGTTGTAAGAGGCCTGCTGGTTTCTCCTTCTGGCTTTTGCTTTGGGCGCACACACCACAGGAATTTATGAAATCCTTAATGTCCTTTCTCCAAGACGGCCACCAAAAATGCCTTTTTATCTTTTCTGACGTTTTGGCAATACCTGGATGTCCTTCCATTAAGGAGTCATGGTAACATGAGATCACCTGTTTTTGTAAATCGGTACCAGGTAGATATAACCTTCCTCGAAAGTATAGTAAATTCTTATCCGTAGTGAAGTCTTTTCCCTTGAGTTGCCAGTCTTGCACCTCTGCTGGAGTCAGAAGTTTTTTAACTGTAACTTCAATGTCTTCAATGGATTGTGCATTAACCAAACCCAGGATTCTCTGTTCCGGAATTATGGGCACGGGTTCAGGATTGGTCGTGAGTTCATCTACTCCAATTCGGGAGAGGGCATCAGCTTTACCATTCTTGTTGCCAGGTCGGTAAGTTATCACAAAGTCGAATTCGGCGAAAAATAGTGCCCAGCGAAGTTGTCTAGAGGATTGAGCTTTGGCTGATTTAAGGTACTGTAAATTATGATGATCCGTAATGACGGTGACTGTGTGTCGGGCTCCCAGGAGATAATGCCGCCAGGCTTTAAAGGCGGACTTAATAGCCAAAAGTTCCTTATCTGTAATGGTATAGTTGATTTCGGGAGCCGAAAATTTGCGGGACCAAAATGCCGCTGGGTGTAACTGGTTTGTCTCTGGGTCTCTTTGCGAAAGCACTGCTCCCAATGCGAGACTGGAAGCATCGGTCTCAACGATATAGGGGAGTTCCGGACGAGGATGTTTTAAAACCGGAGCCGAGGTGAATTTTGTTTTTAGTTCTTGAAAAGCTTGTTCAGCCTCTGTCGACCACTCGAAACGTTTATTTTTTCTAAGGAGGGATGTAATGGGTTGGACTACTCGAGAGAAATCTGGAATGAACCTACGATAAAAGTTGGCGAAGCCTAACATGCTTTGAACACCTTTCACAGACGTTGGTGAGGGCCGCTTAATGATAGCGTCCACTTTCCTTGAGTCCATGTGGACTCCATTAGGTGACAAAATAAATCCTAAAAATTCGACCTCAGTGACATGAAAAACGCATTTCTCCAGCTTTGCAAAAAGTCTGTGTTTACGGAGCCTCTCCAGTACTGCTGTGACATGTTTTCGATGTTCCGCCTCAGAGGACGAGTAGACCAGAATGTCATCTATATAGACAACTACACACACGTCAATGAGCTCTCTGAGGACGTCATTCATAAAATACTGAAAGGCAGCCGGTGCGTTGCATAATCCAAAGGGCATTACTTGGTACTCGAACAGTCCATATTTAGTACGAAAGGCCGTCTTCCATTCATCGCCCTCTTTTATTCGCACCAAATGGTAAGCTCCTCTGAGGTCCAGCTTTGTGTAGATACAGGCACTTTTAACTTGGTCAAGAAGTTCAGGGATCAATGGTAACGGATACCTGTTCTTAATCGTAATCTGGTTTAGGGCACGATAATCTATACATGTTCTTAGGTCTCCCTCTTTTTTTGGAACGAAGAACAGAGCTGAGGAGGCTGGGGACTTCGAAGGACGGATAAATCCATTAGCCAGGTACTGGTCCAAATACTGCCTCAGGTGAAGATTTTCAGGTTCTGCGAGGGCATAAATTCGACTGCACGGAGGAGTGGATCCCGGAATCAAGTCTATCTGGCAGTCGTAGGATCTGTGAGGAGGCAGAGAATTAGCTTGATCTTTCTGAAAGACATCTTGAAATTCCCGGTATTCTGGAGGCAGTTGAGGATTCTCAAAAGTAGTTGCTGCCAGCTTAGTAAGGGGCTGAGGATAACAGGTAGGAGCGCATTCAGGAAACCGGATTGTCTTTGCTCGCCAATCAATTTGAGGATTGTGCTTCTCCAACCAAGGGATTCCCAGGATAACTTGAAACTGTGGAGCCTTGATCACGTCAAACACGATCTTCTCTTGATGTCCATCTTGGCTTATCAATGTCACTTCCATGGTGGTGTGAGTTACTGGTCCGGAAGCTATTTCCGTACCATCCACGGTGGTGATGACGTCTTTCACCGTCTTAGGACAAAGAGATAGATTCATCCTGGCGGCCAATTCACAGTCCACGTAATTGCCGATTGCGCCACTATCAATGTATGCTTTAAGGGCATGCATACAATTAGGTTGTTCTGGACTCACGAGGACCATGGGCATGATGAAATGCGAGGTCAAAGAACTGGTTTTAACGCTCGGCAAGCGGACCTCTACACTTGTCGGGCGAGGTCGTTTTCCGACTCAGAACCTTCGGCACCTTTATCAGAAGCTCCTACTATCTTCTTCCTTGGTTTCACTGGGCAATCTCGAAGAAAGTGTCCAGAGTTTCCGCAATAAAGGCACAATTGCAATTGCCTTCTTCTTTCCCTTTCCTTTTGGGTTAGAGGTCCTTTCACAACCCCAATCTGCATGGGTTCCACGGTATCATTTCCTTTAGCTGAACTCTGTGGTCTAAAAAAAACTCGAGTTTCAAATCTGGAACGATCGGCCTTACGATTCTGTATTCTATGATCCAATTGAACCCCCAGGTCGATGTATTCGGAACAGTCTTGTGGAGGATTCACCACCTGAGCCAGAACGTCTTTAAGTTCTCCACGCAGGCCTCTGTAGAAAAGGGTGATTCTCTTGTCCTCAGGCCATCCGGTTTCAACCACTAATCTGTTGAACGATGCAATGTAGGCCAGAAGATCTTGATTGCCCTGTCGTAGTGAAAGAAGTTCATTGTCCAGGGCCTGTCCCTGCGAGTGTCTTGCAAACAATTTTTCCATACTAGCTTGGAAATCCTGGAAGTTATGAAGAACAGGGTCATCTCGAGTCACTAAAGGAATAGACCAATCTGCGGCGCTGCCACTAAGATATGAGAGCACGAAGGCCACCTTAGCCTGGTCCGTTGGGAAAGCGGGGGGTCTGCATAAAAAATGCAAGCGACACTGATTGATGAACACAGCAAATCTTTTCGGATCACCTGAAAAGCGCTCGGGCGGAGCCAAAGGTACATTTCCTGGTCGGTTAATGTGCACCGGATTGTTAGAAGTCGTTGAAGCATGACCCCCACTAGGAGTAGGCAGAGGAGTTTGTCCCGCTTGGGCTTGCAGCAATTGTCTAGCCAAGTTGTCTGTTCGTTCCTTAGAGACCACTAACTCCCTCCTTAAGGCATTCGTTTCCTGGCGTGCTGCGTGTACTTCTGCCCTCAACTCCCCAAGTAACTGGGCCAATTGGTCTGTGTCTGAAGTTTCCATTGCGCCTGGGCGGGAAATATGTGGTAAGTCTTCGCGTTCTGTAACGCTCACCTGATTCCCTCGGAGGCGCGGGTCTTGACTGGGCGGTGAAACCGTCTTCAGCGTTAGGCGTAGGATTCGTTTGGCTCCCGGATTAGGCCCCTTCTTCCCCCAAAATTTGACCCGAAGGGTGAGATGTCTGCAAGTAGAAAATCTAGGTTTTAGTGGCTGGAAGGTTGGGAGAAGTTCCAAGCCCCTCTCTCCCTCTCTCCCCTTGGTACTGGGTTGTAGTCGCGCTCACCTTAAATAGGTGAATGCCGGGCTCTCCATCCTGCGTCTTGTGCAGGGGCGCTGGGTCCAGTTACTTCACTGGATTCGAGTTCAGCCTCTTGATTGCAGAGGGTGATTTGAGAGCGATGCCGCCGTTTGCTGCACGAGCGTGACTTGTAAGTATTAAAGTTCTTTTTAGATTGCTCTCTTATAATGTCTATGTCTTTTTCCTTTTCAGTTGCTGCCGATGCCAAAGAAGATGCCCTCCCGGTTCGTGGCAATGAATAAAGCAAGAAGATGGAGAATAGGATGGCACGTAAGAAGAAAGGCTGCTCTAGGGCTGTGCAGTGTGCACCTTAATGTCTCTTTTTGTCTTTACAGGTGATGGAATGCGGCGCGAGCAGAGTTGAGGCGAGCGTAATGCAGGTAAGTCGTTTTGCAACTAAGCGTTAGTAACCAATGTTCTTTGTCTTTGCAGGCCCGATGCCGGACGAGAAATGCAGAAAAAACGCCTTGGATGCTGCCGATGGATCGGGTAAGTTAAAGCGCCAACCTTGCTTTTGCCTAACCTGTGCCTTTTGTTTTTACAGGAGTTGCTGAAGACTGCAGATTGGTTCCAGCAGGTAATTTTCTTATTCACAGGATCCGGAGCTGAAGATTCCCTGGAGCTGACACGGTGAGCGTCCTGCTGCAGATGCAGAATAACGCGAAGCACGTTGCACCAATCGGGTGTGGTTTAAATAGCCCACAGGAGTGCTTAGGTGTCTCCTTCCTCAGCCTCGCCCAGGAAAAAAGAGTTCCTGCTTCCAGAAGGATTCCAGCATCAATGATCCAGGGAGTGGTGCCTGCCCCACCCAGAAGAAAAAGTAGTCCCTGCCAGAAGAGAATGAAACATCATTCTGCTGGTAAGTAAGCAGCATGGTCTGCTGCAGGTAGGTCCACCCAAGCACTTTCACACTTGTTATGAGCCCGGCGCTTCCTGTGCCGGGACTGGTCCATTTTATGAGCCTGGCACCACCGGTGCCAGGACAGGGTCCAAAAGGTCCCCATTGGGACTGGCTGGCGCCGATGGTATATGTTATGAGCCTGCTTCCAAGGGTGTTGGGTTGGTCCTGACTCCTTGGAAGCAGTGGTCATGACAGGAAGAGAAGATAGGAGAGGGGAGAGTGAGGAAAGGAGGTATGTATATAGAGACACAGAAGTAGCAACGACATCAGCGCAAAGGGGAGCGGTTGGTAAAGAAGAAAAGGGAGATCCGGATCTAATAGACTTAAGAACAGTCACGATCAAGGGGCAAAAAACAGAGTGGGGACTGCCATTTATACATGACTTTTGTAGTGAGGAAGAAGAAGGAACGGAAAGGGATGGAAGAAATAGTGAGAGGGAAAGTTTAGATAAACCATACGCCACCCGGACCAATGCAGATTCCCCATGGATATGTAGGAGAAAGGATGAACTGGAGAGAAGTGAGGAGGAAGAGCAAGGAATAAAAGAAAGGCAGACACATGGAGCCACAACGTCATCATCACACCCTACATGCTCAACCACCTCACGCTCATTACGTACAACCAAGCTAGCGCCCTTCACAAACGACGTGACACCCTATGCAGGTAGGCTTAGAGACCTCCCCAGACGTAGGCAGGAAGGACGAGTACACACGCTCACATTAAATACGGGAAATGATGGAAGAAGGGGAAAGGATGGAGGAGAAAGAGTTACGAGCAGGGAAAACACGGATGAAATTGAAGACGTAGGAGAGAAGGAAGAAGAGGAGGGGTGTACGGACTCAATTTTGTGGAACCCACGGGGTTACACGGGACATAACTTAATGCCACTTCTGGAGAGGGGAGGGGTTAGACCACAATATGTCCCTTGGAAGCATGTGGACAAAGAAAATATAAAGTGCAGGCTCCCATCATTAAGCGGAGGTGCGGGTAAATGGATATATGAAATGGAGAAGCATACCGCAGGACAGAAACTGGCAGTAGGGGATGTGACGGGCCTTCTAATATCTATATTAGGGGATGCAGCGGATGACATTTGAAAGAGAGCGGGATTCACTGGTGTGACGATAACGAACACATCGCACGATGGGGCACCATTCGCAAACTGCAGACATGCATTATGGCAGGCACTGAGGGTACAGTACCCAGACACATCAGACATAGGAGCAATTACCTCACACAAGATGCGTGAGAACGAAGATCCTGTTGATTATATCCTGGAAATTCAAGAGAAGTGGCGCATGGAAACTAGAGAACAATGGGACAAAACACCAGCAATATTCTATCATATATTAGTACAAGGGCTCCCAGAAGGAGTTCAGAAACAACTGAAGAAAGTAGTGGGAATGGAAGCAAAAGCATGGCCAGAAATACAGCTGACAATAGTGCATCATTGTAGGACATGGCAAGGAAAAATGAAACAAAAGGAGGAGGACAGGAAAACGGAAGAGGCCAAACTAGTACAGAAAAAGCTTACTAAATACACAATGGAAGGGGCACTAATAACTACACCTGCAACAATGACCCAAAGCCCCACACAAGTAGTGGCTGCACAAGATCCCTCCCAAATACCACCATCACAGACTGTAATACAACAGGTGCCGCCACTCTAACCATACACGACCAACATGGGAGGTGGATACTCAATGCCAGGAGCTGGGTATTATAACTACAACAGGGGAAGAGGAGGAATAATGAGAGGGAGAGGATACAGATATAACACTCAACAGCAAGTGGGAGGACTTAGAAATTCCTACCCCACCGGACAACCAGTCTACCAGGACAACACAGGAACATTTCCATGGCAGAATAGGGAACCACCGGTGTGTTGGATTTGTGGATTAGTAGGGCACATGTCACGAATGTGTAGAGTGAGACCAGGAACACCATCATGGAGCGAACAAGGACAACTAGGGCCCACACAGGACATACAGCAACAGCAGACGTTGCAACAAGGAAATGAACAGCAACAACTAGTAACACAACAACAGCCACAGACATACTCACTGCCACAACAACAGGTAGCAACAACACAACAACCCCAAGCACAACAAACACAACTGGGTAGGGTAACGGTCCTGGGACACAACCCTTACACAGGAAATGGTCAATCTTTGTACCCTCAATAGGACAGCCCACAGACGGCCTTGGTGTGTCCCATCCTGTCAGTAACACCTAATAGTGCGGAGGAGCCACGCATAGAGGTAACGATAGGTGACAAAAAATTGTCATTCCTTGTTGACACCGGGGCGACCCGGTCTTGCATAAGGGAAGGTAAATTTAAGATGTCAGGCGAAGCCATGAACACCCAAGGATTCTCTGGGGCTAGGGGGTTGGTTCCTTTACTGATAACATCCCCTTATCAATAGGGGATCATGACATGTCAGTTCCACTTTTATACTCTAGGGCCTCACCAGTAAATATATTGGGAAGAGACATCATGAACAGGTTGAATATGACGATCTCCTTTACGGAGGACGGCATAATTTGCTCTACCCCAGGAATTAACATGCTCACAGAGTGACAGCTTATGCAAGCATACTGCGGACAGACAGCGATTAGGGCTGAGCCAGTAGATGGTGAACTATTCCAGTATGGGACAGACATGGCATTTGCATGGATGCCTGGGATAGAAGGAAAGATTTGGAGGAGGCCGACAGCTTATTTGTTCAGGCCAGAGACACCAGCCAATGAACCAGAAGGAAAGGTGATTTCAGTGGACATAGAGAGCATTATAGCGACTGCTGATTATATCGCAGTACATGCCCAAGACAGAGAAGGAAGAGCATGGAGGGCAGTGATAGCGTTAGCAGAGGGATGTAGACTCACCCAGGTGTCAGATGAGGAGCTCTTCTCAGAAGAAAAGGAGGAAGGTGGAATGGTGTTTATGATGAGTGTAGAAATATGGCTAAGAGTAACGTACAAACAAGTGGCACAAAAAAATGCAATGGCACTTGAGGCACCCACATCCACCCCAGTTCCCTTCTTTAAGGAGGATATGGCAAAAGTACCAACATCGTTGTGGACTACTAGTCCCTATGACGTGGGGTGCATAAAAAGTATAGGGGGAGTAAGAATAAAATTGAAAAAAGGTACAATACTCCCCAGAGTGAAACAGAACCCACTATCAAAAGAGGCAGATGAGGGCATATATGAAACAATAACGGCCCTTATAAATAATGGCATATTGGTCCCCTCAGAATCACCATGTAATACGGCTGTATACCCGGTGCGCAAAGCTAGAGGGGGGTCTTGGCGCTTTATACAGGACCTCAGGCCCTTGAACAACATAGTGGAGGCAGAATACCCCATAGCCGCAAAACTGGCCACAATATTGTGTGGCATTCCAGCAGAGGCATCACGATTTACAGTGATCGACCTTAAAAATGCTTTTTTCTCAATACCATTACACCCAGACTCACAAGACCTGACAAGCTTTACTTACAGAAACACTAAGTGGAAACACACCAGACTGCCACAAGGGTACTGTGAATCACCCTCAATCTTTAACAGAGTAATACAGATGGATTTGGGTAACATTGAAGAGGAAAGCACAGTGTTGCAGTATGTCGACGACATAATAATTTGCAGCACAAACGAAAGAAGATGCAGGGAGGACTCATTAAAGATGCTGACAATATTGGCTGAAAAAGGCTACAAGGTAGACATGGAAAAGTTACAGTACTGTCAGGAACAGGTACTTTACATTGGTCAGCTCATATCCCAACATGGAAGAAAGATTGCACCACAAAGAGCACAGGCCATCTCCAAAACACCATTGCCACAAACAGTGAGGGAACTGCAGCAGTTCCTAGGTATGTGCAACTACTGTAGAGCATTGGTATTTGATTACCGCTCATACATAGGACCTCTGCTTGAGGGGTTAAAAGAGGCTAACAAAGGGGAGAAAAAGTTGGGGTGGACAATGGAAATGAAAGAGGCTTTCAATGAACTGAAAGATGCGATATCAACTGCTCCAGTACTGGCCACCCCAGACTATGAGCGACAATTCTTTATATTTTCACATTGCGACTCAGCAGTAATGAAAGCAGTGCTGGCTCAAAAAACAAGCATGGGCTACAAACCAGTAGCGTTTTACAGCGGCCACCTAGATCCTGTGATGTTAGGTCATTTCCCCTGCGAACAAGGTCTCGCCGCAGCTGCTTCTGCGGTAGAGAAAGCATCAGCAATCACCATAGGGTGCCCAACCACACTATTTGTGGAACATGCGCTATTTGCAATATTGAATAAACCTAAGTCCACCCTAACCACGCAGAGGGCATCAGGTTATGAGATCATCTTATCTAGAGCTGAACTATCAATTGTTAGATGTAGCACGGTCAACCCTGCAAGGTTTTTAGCTGAGGTAATTGAGGAAGGAGATTATGCACACGATTGTACGCAAACCACGGAAATGTACTCATGTACTAGAAAGGTTGAAGAGAACGCACTAGAGGGAGGTGAACTCCTGTTCATTGATGGGTCATCAACAATTGACCAGAGGGATGGGATAAGGAGGACCGGGGCAGCAGTGGTAAAAATGATGGAGGTACCGGTGTGTGTGGCGATGAAATGTGTACAACTACCACAGCATTACTCTGCCCAAGCAGCAGAGTTGGTTGCATTGATCTTGGCGTTGAAGGAAAGCTTTGACAAACGAGTGACCATATACTCTGACAGCGCATATGTTACGTCCACTGTCCACTCAGGGCTGTCAAAATGGAGGAGAAGAGGATTTAGGAGGGCTGATGGCACTCCAGTGCAACATGCTCTCCTATTAGCGGAACTAATTGAAGTAATAAATGACCCCCAAGAATTAGCTTTGGTCAAATGTACCGCACATACTAATGGAGAAGATCATGTTTCAAGAGGGAATGCAGCAGCAGACGCACACACGAAGTATGCTGCATATTTTGGCGAGATATGGAACCCCCCAGAGTCAGAAAGAGGGAGAGGGAGGGGAATAGCGAGGGAGATGTTGATAAGAGAAGGGTACACCCATCTCCCAGCTACACAGATAATGGAGCTACAAGCGGCTGCACCCATGGCAGAAAAGGAAACCTGGGTAAAAAGAGGATGCACAATGTCACCAACTGACGCACTATGGCGCCAAGGTAACACTGGAAAGATTGTAATGCCACTGGCACTATTGACCACTGCCCTGAGCCAACTACACCACCCAGCCCACACAGGCAAGGAAGTAATAGTATCACGTATTAGGGAAGACTGGTTCTGCCCCGAGTTAAATTCCCATGTGTCAACTTTTATCAGCAACTGTCTCACATGCCAACAGTTTACGGCCGGTCACACTCTGAAGGTGATAAAAGGTACTATACCCCGGCCAGAGGGACCTTTCCTGCATCTCCATATTGACTATGTCGATATGATCAACGTATGCCAAGGAAATAGGTATATGATTGTAGTGGTATGCCCATTCTCGAGGTGGATTGAAGCAGGACCCTGTTCACACCCAGGTGCATTCAGAGCAGCTAAATTCCTAGTGAAGGAGGTCTTCCCCAGGAGGGGAGTGTGCGAGGTACTGCGGTCAGATAATGGCCCACATTTCGCAAACGAAATGTTCCAGCACATCACATCCTTACTGAACATTAAGCATAAATTTGCATGTGCATACCACCCGCAGGCCAACGGTATATGCGAACGCCTGAATGGCCTACTAAAGGAAGCAATTGCAAAAATACAGCAAACAACACAGAAGAGTTGGTTGTATTGCCACCCACTAGCCCTATTTGAACTAAGAAATAGACCAGGGTCCGACCACCACCTCACCCCTCATGAGGTGGTTACCGGACGCCAAATGCGCCTCCCTCTAACGCCAACATCAAGAGCCTTCACGGACCACGAAAGTACTGCTACTGTTTTTGGTGATGAAATGTACCAATATGTGTCTTCTTTGATTACTAGTGTAGTGTTTGTGTCTCAACAGCTCGAGCGCACACGGGGCGGGTCTAACAGCGATCAACAAGAAGACGCGGATAAAGAATTGGAAAAGGAAAGACTGTGCAAAGTTCCTAAAGGTGACCACGTACTACTCCGCAATTTCAATAGAAAGTGGAACAGCCCACGCTTCACTGGCCCCCATATGGTAGAAGAGGTATCAACGAGAGCAGTAAAGCTACAGGACAAACGTGCCTGGAATCACCTACACGACGTAAAGATCTACAAACTCCAGACCCACCCCAGCACCACCGACAGGTCCATTGGGAGGACAACAACAGCATCATCAACGGAGGAAGAGACTTCTACCACAGACAATGGCCTAAGTGTCCCCATACCCTGTCACTCCCCAGATTCCCCAGAGACAATCACCGAAGAAGAAAGGGGTGATCCCCATACTGCCCACCCCATGGTCACACGTTCAAAGAGTAAAGAGACTTCCGCCAGTTGAGCCCCAAACCCTCTGCCCATTGACCCCCGACCCCCACTGCAGTAATAACTGAACTGAAGGACATTGTCTTGCACACGTACACATGTAAACACGTGAATGCTCTCTTTTCTTTTCTCTCGCACATGCAGGAACTGCGTATTATTGTACTGCTAAGAAAATAGATAACTAACAAATGAACTGCCCAGGAGTAGATGGTACCCTCAGACGATAATTACCCAGAAGAATTGTCACACCAATTTGTATATGAAATAAAAAGGCCAACGTACCTGAAAAGAAGGAGGGTACGTGTTTACTAGACAGCATTCCTCTTGGCCATAGAACATTCAATGCCCCATCTCCAACCATACTTGCCTGCCCTAAGAGATTGATCGCTTAGATCGGCGTGGGAACAGCTATTTGCCTGGGCACTGAATGACTATTTGATAGGGAGAGCTTAAAACAACAACTAACACTAATAACACGCATATTGAGAATTTTCAGGCGGGCAACTTTAACGTCGCAAGAATATGCTGCCGGACTGCAGCAAGGTAAGAGAAAAATGCCGGTGAAATTAGCATTTGTAATAAAACTGATAGGGATTTTGGTGATCACCGGATTTTTGGCTGCCTCTGTATGGCAGAACAGCTATGCTATCAATATTATTGCTGTACCCAAACCTAATACACCCCCACCCCCAGCTGCAACAGGTGTTACGTCAGGTGATACTAGTAAAATTGCACACAAGCAAAGTAGAGTTAAACGCAGCACATACTCAGATAATAAAGGTATTGACAATTACATACAAGATTCAGCACGCATCTCAAACAACATATGATACCAACACATGACCCGCATCGGTAAGCAGACAACAAAAGACAGCTGCTACGTTTGTTCATTAATCCCATACGCCATGAGCGCGTCTCGAACATTCGTTGCTACGGAAATAGATGAAAAGGTAGCACGATGTATAATATACCTGGCACTGTTCCAAACGAAAGGAAGATTTCAAGGGACAGTTGTGCAACTGGTGTGGAAAACACGAGACACATATCCATATGAAAACAACTTCCTCAAGACTTATTTGAGTTACCACAAGAGCAGTTTACATGCTGAAGCATTCAGATACATAACAAGTGGTCCTGAAAAAGGAGACACAAAGAAAGTAACACTACAGTATCTACCATGTGATTGGTACGCAACTGAAGTTCCTGGTAGACAAGGATGTTGGGAAAGACCACTGGTAACAATAACAGGGAAGGTGTACATGAACAACAAATGGGACATAGGAGTGATTGGCAGCAACATGGTAACAAGAGAAAATATTTCAACTATTGATAAACACAACCATAGATGTTGGACGACTTGGATCAAGTATGTACCCATGCTCACGTGGATAGAGCAGGATGAAGACCCAGTAACAATACTGCCGCTGACTGCGCCTAAGGTATGCTACCAACATAAAGGAGAGGTGGACGTAGGATACAACACCAACTGTGCAAGCGTGATGGAGTTACCTGAGGGGGGAGCAGGAACAGCAGTGATAATGGACCATTACTGGGACTGTGGAGAAAAGGCATACCACACACTGCCCCCTCTGTGGAATGGTGTATGCACGATGGTGCACGTCAATGTACCATCACTAGTGGTACCCCAGAAACATGTGAATGTGGCGAACTTCCCCAATATGGATGAAGGGAACAAGAGGAAGAAGAGATCCGTACAACCTCAGAAGGGGCCAGAGAACAGGAACAATGGCAATAATACTGCCCTGAATAGAAGGAAAAGACAAGGAGAACCTCTGACAGGAAATTACCTATGGGGAAGGTCGGAAACGGCACTCACTTCAATTCCGCCAGAACACAGACTATTCAGCAGAGCAGCAATGTTCTTCTCCTCAATAATACATCCGGGACTGCAGGCTTACGCAAACGCAAAATGGCTCCAGATAACTAGATGGGAACTAATGATGACTATCAATTCTACAGTGAATGGATTTAACGCAATAAAAGAGGAACTGCGAGCTGTAAGGATGGTAGCACTTCAGAACAGATATGTACTGGACCTCCTCACAGCCATGGAAGGAGGAGTTTGTGCAAAGATAGGACAATCATGCTGCACATTCATCCCTGCCAACGATGCTGACAATGGTACACTGACAGAAGCAGTTTCACAATTGGCCCAGATGCACTCCAAAATGATGGATGAAAGTAAAGGTGTGAAAAAGGACAAGAGCTGGTTTTCAATATTATGGTCATGGATGCCATCTTGGCTGTCAGATGAACTGAAGATTATAGTTGGATGTACTATTCTGGCTGGATCATAATAAGATTTTGAAAGGCCCGGAAGGCACGCACCACAGACGAGTTGATCGAAATGGTTGGTATGCACCCCTTGATGCCAGCAGATGACGGCCAACACACAGGCACAATAATAAAGGAGAGAGAGAAGTTGCGCAACCAGATTATCACCAACCACCTGGACCCACCATCTGTGAAGCTCGAGAACCCAAGAAACCCAAGAAGCTACATAGGGAAATGGGTATACTGCACTCCCGGAGGAACCTGTGCATATATGTATTGGTCATTTGAAGACCATGTTAACCACTATGGACATTTGGGAGGAATAACTAAAATATGGAGAGTGAGAGGAGATAAAGAAAAGGATATGTTTGTGGTCGCCAAGTCGACCAGAGGGGGGACTGAAGTGGGAGAACGGAACCAGAAACTCCCGCCAATCCCCTCTCGCGCTTGGCCTAGAGGGTCACGGCCTAGACACCCGCCACAAGAAGAGTTTGCCTATCTATCAGACGACCAAATACCCTGGTACAAGAACATACGGATGTGCCCACCCATCTGCACGGCAGCCCGCCCTGCCCATGCCGATACCTGCGGCATGGATCAACTCGACTAAAACCAACACATCGTTAGAGATGCCATGACGACCTAGTCAACAATCAGCGCACCTGAACAAACATGCACACTGGACACTCCCACACCAATCCACACGAAGAACATACTCAGTGCTATGACATAGGTGACGAACACACCCACGGACGTGCATCTTTATTATTTTTACATAGGCTTTTTCAAAACGCAGAAACGCAAGACGCACAATGAACTCATCTAAAGAGCTTGCTTACGCTTCTTCTAAAACCAGGTGCCATAATGAGAAATATAACGAAGACACAATACTGGGGATAAGGCAATATGATACCATAACCTAAAGCGCCAGTGCACCAAATGGTTCCACCTATACACCAGGCCCAAGTAGGCCGCAAGCAAGAGCTTCCATGAACGTTAAAAAGAACAAGAGTCAAGTTGCTGATCCTGCAGAATGAGCCCAACGAAAGCAGACTGCCAAGGTCTCAATGTTGCAGACTCACATTCCGAAAAGCAGACAATCAAGGACACGATGTTGCAACCTCGCTCGCCGCGAGCCGATATCAAAGGCACACCTGCAAATTAAACCAGGCACACAGTGGAAAAACAATATTAATTGTGCAGAATTCTGCCTCAAACACGGTCCCACCTCACGTGACCAAGCCGAACCTGACAGGATGCCAAGGCAAGGAGGGAGGAGACGCCTGAAGCCCTGTTACAAGACACAGGCTGATACAATTCAATGGACATCTGCAACAGTAGGAGTAGTCGGCCTACCAGCATGTGAATGAAGCCTCACATTGTCTACACATAACCTTAGTGAAACATTGTTGCTAATGACAGGTGGACCGCGAGCTGGGAATAGCGATGGTCCCAGACTGGGAGGCTCGCGAGCGGACCAATCAGAACATGGGGCTCCTATCACTGATGCCATTAACATTGACCAATCCTCAGGGGTCTTCATGTAACAATTTTCATGTATCAAATTGAAGGGACAACCCAAGTATATCACCTGACTATCCCTTGACCACTAATACCGTTCTCTATACGTATGCTATACTAACCCTACCACTCGAGCAACCAATTAAGAGTGGCGATAGGTTTTTTGCTAACTTTCTAAGGTGACGCAAGTAGCGCGTCATACTAAGGTAAAAAGGGCCTGCGAGCCCCACGATTGTGTGTGTGTCAGGACGGACGCGTACGCTCCTTGACCCATCCCTGCCGTTTGTATAATAAACAGCAGAACCACCTTGCTTCTTGCGTGTGTCTCATACTCTGTTGGTTTTGGGATATACGGGAGGAGTTGGGGCCTCCCTGCCCGGAGGTCCGCGGACAGCTCGGCCGACCCCGGCAGAATTTCCCCCGACAACGTTATTCTTTATTGTCGCTTCATAACTATGTTCTACTAACCCACACACACAGACACTATATCTGGGCTTACTTAAGGTTCAACCATTTATTACACACACACCCCACACATTACCAATACCTCACCTGTTTCACCCCCCTGCAGGCACACACATCCATTTCTGCATGCATTTAATATATTTTCTCCAACCTAAATCACTTTGGGGGACATAGGAGCTGGACATGCATCCTGTACAGGAGCAGCTGCATGCCTTTGCAGTAAACCCCGCCCTCCTACTGCCCATATGTTGGAAGCCCGAGATTGTGCTGTGTTTGACACCAGCAGTTGTGCCAATACCACAAAGTATGTTCGAAACAATATACCCATTAAGACAACCTTATCGCATGTATCCCCGAAAGGACCACAATTTCAGGGAAAGGTCCCTGAAGGAATATGAGAAGAGAGCAAAGAAAGAAGCCTGTGACGTCATAAGAGATTATGAAAGATGTCTCAGGATACTGACTGAAGAAGATGTACGGATAAAACAGAAACTAATGATGGAGTGAAGAATCAAGTGAACTCTTAAATACGAAAAAGAAGATTACACTGTGCTACAGAGAATCAACCGTTCAATAATTATACAGACGCTGAAACGCAAGTAGACTAAGTCATCATAGAAGCTGGCTATATGTAGTGAATAGAATGCAGGCAAAGCCGCCATTGTATAGAAGCTGGACATCAGTATCACCTATTTAGTAAGCCAGTACCTATGAAGAGGGAAGAGAAAAACTATGTTGCAGCAAGAATAAGTTCAATTGTGGAGCTGCATGGCGAGGCTGTCTGGCCTGAAGTCAAGACTGAAGCAGCCAAGGTCAGGTATCTATTCTGGAAAGGAGTGAATGTGCAAGGGATGAATCATCTCTTGTTAAGGTGCAAAGAAAGAACACTGAGAGTGCCAACTTTAATTCATTTAAGATATTTAAATGCTGCAGAATGGACCAAATCGTGGTCTCCTGTCATGTGAGCCAAGGATGAAAATAGAGTCAAACTCGGAGTCATAGAACAACGATAGTGAGTGCCCGCACTCCCATGTATTCTCAGAGACAAGGATACTTTGCAAGGCCAAGTTCAAAGACAATCTTCATGGTAGAAGGCATGGTTGATGAGAGATGTTGGGCTAATTGGGTGGGGAGGTAGAGTCAGGATCACATCCTTGCACCTTGGTCTGGGTTTACATGCTGCTAAGTGAACCTAATGTT
This sequence comes from Ambystoma mexicanum, assembly GCF_040938575.1. Classification (NCBI taxonomy): domain Eukaryota; kingdom Metazoa; phylum Chordata; class Amphibia; order Caudata; family Ambystomatidae; genus Ambystoma; species Ambystoma mexicanum. The sequence continues at coordinate 1,162,172,542 of NC_090941.1, read as the reverse complement.
CCAGACATGGCACAGGCATGCCACTTAATTGTAGAGGCTCATATAACAAAGGACCTTATAGTTTGAGAAGCCAGTAAGAAACCATATACCTAATATGTTTGAAGATGACATGTTTTAGAGGTAGGCATATGTAGTCCACCTGACAGTGGGTAGCCAATTACAATCCTTGTTCCTACAGATGGTATACCTAGATGTTCCCCTTAAGCCTATCCCAATCCCAAGTAGTTTTTTTTACTGTGTAGTATGACATCACCTCTGATGTATTTTTAGTATACAGTCTATGGCCCTCATTCCGAGTATGGAGGTAGTCATGGCTCCAGTTTGGTGAAAGGGGGACTTAACGGACCAGTCCGACCTTGGAGGGACCGGTATGTCCCCATTCACCAAACCATTCCCCATTCCCATTTGAGCCCCTATAGAGCCCCTATAGGGCTCAAATGGGAATGGGGAAGTAGCTAAAAATGGTACCGCAAATTGTGGTACCGTTATTAGCTCTAAAGTCCCTTAACTGGTCCGTCCTTAACACCTGGTCAGACCAGGCGTTAAGGAAGGGACCTGCTAAGGGAACTCAGAATAGGGCGCAAAGGGATTACCGGCACCGGTGCCGGTAATCCCTTTGTGCCCAACTCGGAATGAGGCCCTATGTTGTGTAAAAAGATTGCTGAGAGAAATTGAGCGGACGTCCGTTGTTGTTCATTGTAACTCCGTGTTTTAGATCATTGCTAATAAAACAGTACTTTGCCATCCTTCTGAGTTGGTTCAGTTATTTGGACTCAGAGTTATTCTTTATGAACCCACCCACTACATGCACGTTCCTAAAGGGCCCTAAACTCAATCCCAACAAAGGTCTTCTCTATCCCATATTTAGCCACACTAGAGCTGTACTGATTTGGTTCTTGCTAACTTAGAATGTAGTCGCACCAAACACTGCACTGGTTTGATCTCTGCTGCTTTTGGATTTGGCCTCACCAAAACGGTACTGGTTTAAACCATGTCACTTGGAATCTAACCACACTAGAACTGTAGTGATCTAGCACAGCACTTAGTAATCCAGGCCTATATGATACGCTCTGCATGACTAAATATAATTATGTCGCTGTCTTTTCTTCCCCGGAAGGAATACTATGGTGTCCCTCTGGGACGTTCAGTCCACACAGCCACATCCTTCTGTGACACACTGTTTGACTACACCAACGCTAAACACACACCACCCTCAACCTGAGTGCCACCCTCAATAGAAAACAGCGGAGTCTCATGCAAAACTCAGTCCAGCCGTTCACATAGTCTGACTCCCTTGACTCCTTTGACTATTCTGACCCTTCGGACAATTTGCCACATCACCCGTCCTCTCACCTGATAATTATGAGTTGCTGTTGGGGACAGACCTAGCCACACCCTACTTACCTTAGTTCTGGCTACATATACACACATGCATTTTAGAACTAATTTCATCACTTCTCAACCTCTAACTACGGTCTTCCCAAGGGCGTTCATCCTCACAGTGCTTCGAGGCCATACCAATGGCAGCAGGTGCTATACAAATGCCACATAACATAAAATAACATAACTAGTACTGAGACTGAGAGAGTGTGAACAGGATTAGTGCTGAGGGACAAAATGACTAAAACTGAGAGACTGTAAATAAGACTAGGGCCGGGACTTGTACTAAGACTGAGAGTCTGGTTAAGATTAGGGCTGAGAGACAATGACTAAAACTGAGAGACTGTAAATAAGACTAGGGCCGGGACTTGTACTAAGACTGAGAGTCTGGCTAAGATTAGGGCTGAGAGACAATGACTAAAACTGAAAGACTGTAAATAAGACTAGGGCCGGGACTTGTACTAAGACTGAGAGTCTGGTTAAGATTAGGGCTGAGAGACAATGGGCCTCATTACACGGTAGGCGGTAGGGACATACCGTTACCGGTAAGGGATTACCGGTATCGGTAAATCCCCTCCCCAATCACGACCCGGACATACCGCTATTAGCGGCACCGCAAAGTACGGTGGCACTATTAGCGGCAAGACCGTGAGCGCGCGTCCCCTCAGACCGGAAATAGCGGCATAGCGCTAATATCATGGCATCACGAGCCATGCGTACATGGCAATACCGGCATGTAGTAGACCCAAAGAACCCTTACCGGCAAGGCGCTAATACCGGCATCGCGACCCACACGTTAAAAGAGCACAGCAGAGTTCCCACCTGCCACAGGTGGACAAAATCAGCACAGGTGGAGGCAATGGAGACTGGCAGCACAAAAGAGCACACCACACCCCTCCCCACACCCATTCCCACACCAAGATGGATGCAATACTAGCAGCATTACATGGGCTAGAGGACATGATTGCTGTGCAGCAGCTACAACAACAGGCAGCACAGAGGAGACACAGGAGGAGGAGGAGGGCAAGACAGGCGCAGCAAGCACCACCAGTGCACCTAGTGATACCACAGAGGCAGCCACCAATTCCCAGGATCAGAGCCAGTCCAGTCAACCTAACCCCTGAGCAGATACACACCCTGTACCGTCTGGACTGGGATACCATCACCACCATAGTAGACATGATATACAACGACATTGTGAGTCTCATTGACATCCGTACTACCATCCCCCCTCTACTGAAGGTAGTAACAGTGCTCCACTTCTTGGCCACAGGCACCTACCAGCATACGGTAGGTCAGATGCATGGCATATCACAACCAGTATTCTCACGCACACTGAACCAGGTGCTCGATGCCCTCCTGCAGCACACAAGTCAACACATATACATGCCACGGACTGCCCAGGAGATCTCCAACACCAAAGTTGGCTTCCATTCACTGGCAGGCATCCCAAGTTGCATCGGGGCCATCGACTGTACCCATGTAGAACTGGTGGTCCCACATGCCAATGAGGTAGTGTACCGTAACAGAAAGCAATACCACTCCATCAACGTCCAAGTGGTATGTGACTCCAATAAGATCATCACACATTGCTGTGCCCGATATCCCGGTTCAACCCATGATGCAATGGTCCTGCGGAACTCGACAATACCACGATACATGGAGCGACATGCTGGACAACGTTCGTGGCTACTTGGTGAGTAGCAGGCCGACCACATGTCAGTGTGATGTGGATTGTGAGTGGGGGGGGGAGATGCATACTCCAACTGGCCGTGAATGGGGGGGGGGAGATGCATACTCCAACTGGGCGTGAACTTGTGTCATGAGAAGAATGGACATGCATATTTGCATCACTGTACAGTGAGGCAGCCCACAATGGACCAGAGACAAAACCACATGCCGGAAGTGAGTGCCACGGCAAACATATCAATCCATTACGCCAAACAGGCCATTCCAAACAACATGCACACCGCACAACACACCATTCCCCCATTACACAAATCAGCAACATGCATATCAAAATCACAACTGAAATGTACGCTGAACAACATCAGAAATGGTCCGCGCACATGAGTGCTTACAAATGGATCCCCTGTAGCCATTGTGGTGAGGCACACCCGTACCCCACCACAGAATTGCCATCAAACAGCATGGGGACATCAACTAAGGAATGGCAGTGTACTAGCAGTGTGGCACTAACGTTGCCAGGGCCAGGAAACACAAATCACTTAAACTCTGGCGGGACATGGCAATCCCTGCTGTATGCATGCATGGTGCATGTCCACTTGCAAGGACCACCTCACCTTCCCACATTGCAGTTACCCTGATTGCCATGCGTGCTTGGATCAGTGGATGTCATTGAATATGCAATGTTTGGTTGTGTGATATGTGCACGCTCCACATCATGTTGACACTTACACATACCCATTGTTGCACCCATGCAGGTGATGCAGGTTATCCCCTGAAGAGGTGGCTCCTTACCCCTGTGCGGAACCCACAGAACAGGCACGAAGAGGACTACAATCATGCACACACCCGTACCCGCGTGGTGATCGAGCAGACATTCGGCCTATTGAAGGAACGCTTCCGGTGCCTCAGCAGGTCGGGCGGGGCACTCCAGTACGGGCATGAGAAGGTGGCCAAGATCACCATGGCATGTGTCATGCTTCATAATATGTGCATCAGACGGAATGTGCCAATGCCCCCTGACATAGAACTGCGACCACCGTCTGAGGATGATGACGGGGATGAGGATGGAGGAGAGGGGGCTGCAGGTCATGCAGGTGGCGATGCCCATGAGGGACGTGCTGTGCGGCAGCACCTGATAGACCATTGTTTCTGATGCACATGGATTAGGAGGGTGCAATTGGTGTTCAGCTCAGGGCACGGGGTGTATGGAGGACATAATCACAGTGCACCCTTCAACAATAAAACACACATACGCAATTATCAATGTCCAGTCATGTGATTATCCATGCCATTACGTCTGTATTGAGCATTATGACATTCAAACGTGCATGTACCCTCCACCCCAACAACCCTCACCCCCCTGCCCCCACAACTCCCCCAAACACCCTCACCCCCCTCCCCCCACAACTCCCCCAAACACCCTCACCCCCCTCCCCCCACAACTCCCCCAAACACCCTCACCCCCTCCCCCCACAACTCCCCCAAACACCCTCACCCCCCTCCCCCCACAACTCCACCGTACACCCTCACCCCCCTCCCCCCACAACTCCACCGAACATGGTGTGCACATCAGTGCAGCATTAGTTCCCAAGTGTCAACAGGGACAGGCTGGCCCTACTTCCCTCCTCCACTACCACCATTGGGGGGTTGTGAGTCTGACCGCCGCAAGGACCGGCTGGACCTGCGCAGGATGGTTGTCTGGTCGGAGCTAGTAGACGAGGGCGTGGCTGGTTGATCTGCTCCCTGTGAGTGACGCATGCTCTCCATCGCCTCAGCAATGCGCGTTAGGACCTGCCTCACAGCGGCCATCTCCTCACATAGGCGCGTCGTGTTGCTGTCCATGGCAGCTTTCATGTCCCTTGACAACACCCGGATCTCCTCCCTGGTCGAGGCAGCCTCGCTCACTTGCCGGGCAACCAGGGCATTGAGCTCCTCCTGGCGCTGGCGTATCAGGCTCATGGTGTCGTCTGCGGCCCTGCCCCTGTTACTCCTCGGCGCAGCTTGCTGCATGTGGCCGACATCAGGTGAGCTCGCCACGGGACTGAATGTCCCATCCATTGCATCTCCGGCATGCACCTCATGGATGTTGCCATTGGATGTGTTGCATGGGCTGTGGAGTGGGGACAGCTGGGGGCTGGGTGTACGCTGCCCTTCCGGTGTCGGACATGGGTCGTCCACATCACTCATAGGTGCCGTGGCTGCTGCTTCCCCAACGGAGCTATTGGCTGCGGACGGCGTGCCTTCTGGCACTGGCTCCTGAGTGGTGGGGGTGGGTGGTGGGGGTGCTGCCGCAGTGTCGGATGGCATTTCGACCCTTGGTGTGGTCGTTGCGTGGGTGGCTTTTGAACGCTGGGCCACTCCAGATATCCCAGTGCCCCTCGATGTACTGGGCCTGGTGCCTGCATCCTTTCCCTTGGCCTGCTTTTTGGGTGGTGGGGCCTGCGTTGCAGCGTCCAGCTCCTCACTGTCAGATTGTGACCCTGTGGGGGAGCAAGACAGGGATAACATCAGTGATGGGTCAACGTGCATCATGCATATGTTGTTGTTGCTGCAGTTCTTTGGATTTGGACATCTACTTTGGGCCTGCAGGTTGTTGGCCAGATGGGTGGGTCATCCGGACATGTGTCAGGGTGACACGTGTGTGAGGTGCTGCATGCATGTGGTTGTGTGGGGATGTGCAGGGCATATATGCAGGGTTGTGTACATGTGTGTGTGATGACCCCATCCATTAGCTGATTCCCAATTCACATTTAGGGGAGGGACTCATGCTTGGCATTGCTGTGTCTTGCGTGGTCACTCACCTCCGTCTGACGTTGTTGCCACACCACACTCCATTCGGCCCACTCCCTCGATGGATTCTATGCCAATGGTGCTGGCACATGTCTCCTCCCACTCCTGCATCTTCATCGGGGATCCACCTCCGCCTCCTGTGCCCATGGCCAGATTCCTGTTGGCCGATAAAATGCTGTGTACACGGAGGCGCAGATCATCCCACCGCTTGCGCACGTCCTTTACGGTGCGGGGGGTGGAGCCCACCGCACTGACTTTCTGCGCCACCTCAGCCCAGATTTCCTTTTTTCTCAGGAGTGCCGGGCGCCGCATGTCGCTAGCGAACACTACGTCTGCATTTGCAGCCAGGGTGTCTGCCAGCATTTTCAATTCCTCGTTTGAGAAGCGTTCTTTGCGCTGGCGCGCATCGGCTTTCTTTAGGGCCTTGGGCATTGTTTGTTCTTCTGGGATGTGGTTTTGCCAGTCGTGGTGTTGCTGCAGGTCCTGAGTGCAGGGGATGGCAATGGATTGTGTTTTTAAAGATGGCCGCCGGGCTCTTTCCCGTTCCGGTGCGATGACGCTATTTCCGGTTCCGGTGTTTTACGGTGACCGCTAATAGCAGTGACCGCTAATAGCAGTGACCGCTAACAGCGGTGGCCGCTAATAGCGTGCAGCATGAGGGCGGAGGTGCTATCAGCACTTTGGTCGGAGCCGGTAAGGTGCTTTTCCGCCATGGCGGTGGGGTCATTTACCGTCATGGCCCTATGCGCGTGTCCGCTAACTCGTAATGTAACGCTATTAGCGGTCTCCTACGATGGCGGACACGCTAATGGCGCCATGACGGTAAATCACATTTTTTAGCGCCTACCGTGTAATGAGGCCCAATGACTAAAACTGAAAGACTGTAAATAAGACTAGGGCCGGGGCTTGTAATAAGACTGAGAGTCTGGCTAAGAGTAGGGCTGAGAGATTGTGACTAACACTCAAACTAAGAGACTGACTGGGACAAGGACTTGGTAGCACTAGCACTAGGAGACTATGACTAGGCCTAGGGTTGAGATACTCTACCTAAGACCAGGGCTAAGACTCAGAGTGTGACCCAGACTAAGGTGAGAGATTGTGACGAGGACGGAGGGACTTTAAATATAACAAGGGCTAGGACTTGTACTAGGACAGAGACAACGACTAGGACTAGGCCTGAGAGACTGTGGGTTGTTCTAGGACTGGGAGACTGTGCCTAGGAATTGGGGTGTAAGACTTTGGCTATGACTAGGGCTAAGACTGAGATTGTGACTAGGGCTGAGAGACTGTGACTATGACTAGGGCTGACAGACTGTGACTAATAGTCAAACTAAGAGACTGCCTGAGAAAAGGACTGAGTGAGTGTTGGTAGCACTAGGACTGGGAGACCGTGACTTGGACTAGGGTTGAGAGACACTGGCTAAGGCTTGGGCTAAGACACAAAATATGACTTGGACTAGGGGTGAGAGATTGTGAATAGGACAGAGGGACTGTAAATAGAACAAGTGATAGGATTCATGCTAGGACTGATACTGCAAATAGGGCTAGGACTCAAGGACCTGGACTAGGACTGAGAGACAGCCACTAGGACTAGGCCCAGGACTTGTACTAGGACTGAGACTGTGAGTAGGATTTGGCTGAAACACTGTGACTAAGATCCAAACTAAGAGATTGACTGGGACAAGGACACAGAGAGACTGCAGGTAGTACTAGGACTGGGAGACTGTGACTAGGGCTAGAGTTGAGATACTGTGGCTATGACTAGGGAGAATACTTAGACTGTGGGCATCATCATGAGTTGGGCGGTATTCCGGCGGTAATACTGCCCAACTTTAATTGCATTTGCACCACCACATTAGCGCCGGTTCAAGGGTTGGGCGTTAACGGTAAATCCCCATTTCCCATTGGGTGCATTGGACCCAATTGGGCATTTTCATTGCAAATACCACATGCTAATACAGCCAGCTGTAATTGCGCTGAAAATGGGGTGCTAAATGGGATTTTCGCCTCCAGAAAAAAGCTGGAGGCGACACTGCCCATTTAGCGCCCAACTTGTGATCAGGCCAGCACTGAAATGCAGCGGTATTATCATTACTACCGCATTTTTAGGGCTACCGCCAACTCGTGAAGGAATAAGGCTGAGAGACTTTGACTAGGACTAAGGCTGATATATCGTGATTAGGAAAGAGGGACTGTAACTAAGACTAGGGCTAGGACTTGCACTCAGACTGAGACTCTGACTAGAACTAGGGCTGAATGACTGTGAATAGGACTAGGGATGAGAGAGTGTGATTAGGATAGAGGGACTGTAACTAATACTAGGGCTAGAACTTGCACTCAGACTGAGACTCGGACTAGAAATAGGGCTGAATGACTGTGAATAGGACTATTGATCAGAGATTGTGATTAGGATAGAGGGACTGAAACTAACACTAGGGCTAGGACTTGCACTCAGACTGAGACTCTGACTAGAACTAGGGCTGAATGACTGTGAATAGGACTAGGGATCAGAGATTATGATTAGGATAGAGGGACTGTAACTAAGACTAGGACTAGGACTTGCACTCAGACTGAGACTGTGACTAGAACTAGGGCGAAATGACTGTGAATAGGACTGGGGATGAGAGAGTGTGATTAGGATAGAGGGACTGTAACTAAGACTAGGGCTAGGACTTGCACTCAGACTGAGACTCTGACTAGAAATAGGGCTGAATGACTGTGAATAGGACTAGGGATGAGAGAGTGTGATTAGGATAGAGGGACTGTAACTAAGACTAGGGCTAGGACTTGCACTCAGACTGAGACTCGGACTAGAAATAGGGCTGAATGACTGTGAATAGGACTAGGGATCAGAGATTGTGATTAGGATAGAGGGACTGAAACTAACACTAGGGCTAGGACTTGCACTCAGACTGAGACTCTTACTAGAACTAGGGCTGAATGACTGTGAATAGGACTAGGGATCAGAGATTATGATTAGGATAGAGGGACTGTAACTAAGACTAGGGCTAGGACTTGCACTCAGACTGAGACTGTGACTAGAACTAGGGCGGAATGACTGTGAATAGGACTAGGGATGAGAGAGTGTGATTAGGATAGAGGGACTGTAACTAAGACTAGCGCTAGGACTTGCACTCAGACTGAGACTCGGACTAGAAATAGGGCTGAATGACTGTGAATAGGAATAGGGATCAGAGATTGTGATTAGGATAGAGGGACTGTAACTAAGACTAGGGCTAGGACTTGCACTCAGACTGAGACTGTGACTAGAACTAGGGCGGAATGACTGTGAATAGGACTAGGGATGAGAGAGTGTGATTAGGATAGAGGGACTGTAACTAAGACTAGGGCTAGGACTTGCACTCAGACTGAGACTCTGACTAGCAATAGGGCTGAATGACTGTGAATAGGACTAGGGATCAGAGATTGTGATTAGGATAGAGGGACTGTAACTAAGACTAGTGCTAGGACTTGCACTCAGACTGAGACTCTGACTAGAAATAGGGCTGAATGACTGTGAATAGGACTAGGGATCAGAGATTGTGATTAGGATAGAGGGACTGTAACTAAGACTAGGGCTAGGACTTGCACTCAGACTGAGACTCTGACTAGAAATAGGGCTGAATGACTGTGAATAGGACTAGAGATCAGAGATTGTGATTAGGATAGAGGGACTGTAACTAACACTAGGGCTAGGACTTGCACTCAGACTGAGACTCTGACTAGAACTAGGGCTGAATGACTGTGAATATGACTAGGGATCAGAGATTATGATTAGGATAGAGGGACTGTAACTAAGACTAGGGCTAGGACTTGCACTCAGACTGAGACTGTGACTAGAATTAGGGCAGAATGACTGTGAATAGGACTAGGGATGAGAGAGTGTGATTAGGATAGAGGGACTGTAACTAAGACTAGGGCTAGGACTTGCACTCAGACTGAGACTCTGACTAGAAATAGGGCTGAATGACTGTGAATAGGACTAGGGATCAGAGATTGTGATTAGGATAGAGGGACTTAAACTAACACTAGGGCTAGGACTTGCACTCAGACTGAGACTCTGACTAGAAATAGGGCTGAATGACTGTGAATAGGACTAGGGATCAGAGATTATGATTAGGAAAGAGGGACTGTAACTAAGACTAGGGCTAGGACTTGCACTCAGACTGAGACTCTGACTAGAAATAGGGCTGAATGACTGTGAATAGGACTAGGGATCAGAGATTGTGATTAGGATAGAGGGACTGTAACTAACACTAGGGCTAGGACTTGCACTCAGACTGAGACTCTGACTAGAACTAGGGCTGAATGACTGTGAATAGGACTAGGGATCAGAGATTATGATTAGGATAGAGGGACTGTAACTAAGACTAGGGCTAGGACTTGCACTCAGACTGAGACTGTGACTAGAACTAGGGCGGAATGACTGTGAATAGGACTAGGGATGAGAGAGTGTGATTAGGATAGAGGGACTGTAACTAAGACTAGGGCTAGGACTTGCACTCAGACTGAGACTCTGACTAGAAATAGGGCTGAATGACTGTGAATAGGACTAGGGATCAGAGATTGTGATTAGGATAGAGGGACTGAAACTAACACTAGGGCTAGGACTTGCACTCAGACTGAGACTCTGACTAGAAATAGGGCTGAATGACTGTGAATAGGTCTAGGGATCAGAGATTGTGATTAGGATAGAGGGACTTTAACTAAGACTAGGGCTAGGACTTGCACTCAGATTGAGACTGTAACTAGAAATAGGGCTGAATGACTGTGAATAGGACTAGGGATAAGAGATTGTGATTAGGATAGAGGGACTGTAACTCAGACTAGGGCTAGGGCTTGCACTCAGACTGAGACTGTGACTAGAACTAGGGCTGAATGACTGTGAATAGGACTAGGGATCGGAGATTGTGATTAGGATAGAGGGACTGTAACTAAGACTAGGGCTAGGACTTGCACTCAGACTGAGACTGTGACTAGACCTAGGGCTGAATGACTGTGAATAGGACTAGGGATCAGAGATTGTGATTAGGATAGAGGGACTGTAACTAAGACTAGGGCTAGGACCTGCACTCAGACTGAGACTGTGATTACAAATAGGGCTGATTGACTGTCAATAGGACTAGGGATGAGAGATTGCGATTAGGATAGAGGGACTGTAACTAAGACTAGGGCTAGGACTTGCACTCAGACTGAGACTCGGACTAGAAATAGGGCTGAATGACTGTGAATAGGACTAGGGATCAGAGATTGTGATTAGGATAGAGGGACTGAAACTAACACTAGGGCTAGGACTTGCACTCAGACTGAGACTCTGACTAGAACTAGGGCTGAATGACTGTGAATAGGACTAGGGATCAGAGATTATGATTAGGATAGAGGGACTGTAACTAAGACTAGTTCTAGGACTTGCACTCAGACTGAGACTGTGACTAGAACTAGGGTGGAATGACTGTGAATAGGACTAGGGATGAGAGAGTGTGATTAGGATAGAGGGACTGTAACTAAGACTAGGGCTAGGACTTGCACTCAGACTGAGACTCGGACTAGAAATAGGGCTGAATGACTGTGAATAGGACTAGGGATCAGAGATTGTGATTAGGATAGAGGGACTGTAACTAAGACTATGGCTAGGACTTGCACTCAGACTGAGACTGTGACTAGAACTAGGGCGGAATGACTGTGAATAGGACTAGGGATGAGAGAGTGTGATTAGGATAGAGGGACTGTAACTAAGACTAGGGCTAGGACTTGCACTCAGACTGAGACTCTGACTAGAAATAGGGCTGAATGACTGTGAATAGGACTAGGGATCAGAGATTGTGATTAGGATAGAGGGACTGTAACTAAGACTAGGGCTAGGACTTGCACTCAGACTGAGACTCTGACTAGAAATAGGGCTGAATGACTGTGAATAGGACTAGGGATCAGAGATTATGATTAGGATAGAGGGACTGTAACTCAGACTAGGGCTAGGGCTTGCACTCAGACTGAGACTGTGACTAGAACTAGGGCTGAATGACTGTGAATAGGACTAGGGATCGGAGATTGTGATTAGGATAGAGGGACTGTAACTAAGACTAGGGCTAGGACTTGCACTCAGACTGAGACTGTGACTAGACCTAGGGCTGAATGACTGTGACTAGGACTAGGGATCAGAGATTGTGATTAGGATAGAGGGACTGTAACTAAGACTAGGGCTAGGACCTGCACTCAGACTGAGACTGTGATTACAAATAGGGCTGATTGACTGTCAATAGGACTAGGGATGAGAGATTGCGATTAGGATAGAGGGACTGTAACTAAGACTAGGGCTAGGACTTGCACTCAGACTGAGACTCGGACTAGAAATAGGGCTGAATGACTGTGAATAGGACTAGGGATCAGAGATTGTGATTAGGATAGAGGGACTGAAACTAACACTAGGGCTAGGACTTGCACTCAGACTGAGACTCTGACTAGAACTAGGGCTGAATGACTGTGAATAGGACTAGGGATCAGAGATTATGATTAGGATAGAGGGACTGTAACTAAGACTAGGGCTAGGACTTGCACTCAGACTGAGACTGTGACTAGAACTAGGGTGGAATGACTGTGAATAGGACTAGGGATGAGAGAGTGTGATTAGGATAGAGGGACTGTAACTAAGACTAGGGCTAGGACTTGCACTCAGACTGAGACTCGGACTAGAAATAGGGCTGAATGACTGTGAATAGGACTAGGGATCAGAGATTGTGATTAGGATAGAGGGACTGTAACTAAGACTATGGCTAGGACTTGCACTCAGACTGAGACTGTGACTAGAACTAGGGCGGAATGACTGTGAATAGGACTAGGGATGAGAGAGTGTGATTAGGATAGAGGGACTGTAACTAAGACTAGGGCTAGGACTTGCACTCAGACTGAGACTCTGACTAGAAATAGGGCTGAATGACTGTGAATAGGACTAGGGATCAGAGATTGTGATTAGGATAGAGGGACTGTAACTAAGACTAGGGCTAGGACTTGCACTCAGACTGAGACTCTGACTAGAAATAGGGCTGAATGACTGTGAATAGGACTAGAGATCAGAGATTGTGATTAGGATAGAGGGACTGTAACTAACACTAGGGCTAGGACTTGCACTCAGACTGAGACTCTGACTAGAACTAGGGCTGAATGACTGTGAATATGACTAGGGATCAGAGATTATGATTAGGATAGAGGGACTGTAACTAAGACTAGGGCTAGGACTTGCACTCAGACTGAGACTGTGACTAGAACTAGGGCGGAATGACTGTGAATAGGACTAGGGATGAGAGAGTGTGATTAGGATAGAGGGACTGTAACTAAGACTAGGGCTAGGACTTGCACTCAGACTGAGACTCTGACTAGAAATAGGGCTGAATGACTGTGAATAGGACTAGGGATCAGAGATTGTGATTAGGATAGAGGGACTGAAACTAACACTAGGGCTAGGACTTGCACTCAGACTGAGACTCTGACTAGAAATAGGGCTGAATGACTGTGAATAGGACTAGGGATCAGAGATTATGATTAGGAAAGAGGGACTGTAACTAAGACTAGGGCTAGGACTTGCACTCAGACTGAGACTCTGACTAGAAATAGGGCTGAATGACTGTGAATAGGACTAGGGATCAGAGATTGTGATTAGGATAGAGGGACTGTAACTAACACTAGGGCTAGGACTTGCACTCAGACTGAGACTCTGACTAGAACTAGGGCTGAATGACTGTGAATAGGACTAGGGATCAGAGATTATGATTAGGATAGAGGGACTGTAACTAAGACTAGGGCTAGGACTTGCACTCAGACTGAGACTGTGACTAGAACTAGGGCGGAATTACTGTGAATAGGACTAGGGATGAGAGAGTGTGATTAGGATAGAGGGACTGTAACTAAGACTAGGGCTAGGACTTGCACTCAGACTGAGACTGACTAGAAATAGGGCTGAATGACTGTGAATAGGACTCGGGATCAGAGATTGTGATTAGGATAGAGGGACTGAAACTAACACTAGGGCTAGGACTTGCACTCAGACTGAGACTCTGACTAGAAATAGGGCTGAATGACTGTGAATAGGTCTAGGGATCAGAGATTGTGATTAGGATAGAGGGACTTTAACTAAGACTAGGGCTAGGACTTGCACTCAGATTGAGACTGTAACTAGAAATAGGGCTGAATGACTGTGAATAGGACTAGGGATAAGAGATTGTGATTAGGATAGAGGGACTGTAACTCAGAATAGGGCTAGGGCTTGCACTCAGACTGAGACTGTGACTAGAACTAGGGCTGAATGACTGTGAATAGGACTAGGGATCGGAGATTGTGATTAGGATAGAGGGACTGTAACTAAGACTAGGGCTAGGACTTGCACTCAGACTGAGACTGTGACTAGAACTAGGGCTGAATGACTGTGAATAGGACTAGGGATCAGAGATTGTGATTAGGATAAAGGCACTGTAACTAAGACTAGGGCTAGGACCTGCACTCAGACTGAGACTGTGATTACAAATAGGGCTGATTGACTGTCAATAGGACTAGTGATGAGATATTGCGATTAGGATAGAGGGACTGTAACTAAGACTAGGGCTAGGACTTGCACTCAGACTGAGACTGTGACTAGAACTAGGGCTGAATGACTGTGAATAGGACTAAGGATGAGAGATTGTGATGACAACTGAGAGACTGTAAATAGGACAAGGGTTAGGACTTTTACCAGGACTGAGACTGTGACTAGGATTTGTGCTGAGAGACTGTGACTAAATGTCTGACTGAATGGGACAACGAGTGAGAGAATGTGGCTAAGAATACGACTCGGTCTAAGACTGTGACTAGGACTAGGGCTGAGAGATCATGACTAGCACTGAGAGACTGTAAATATGACTAGGGGTGATACTTGTAATAGGACTGAGACTGGGATTAGGATAATGCTGGGAGACTGAGATTAAGAACCAAACTAAGAGACTGACCTGCATGGACGGAGAGTCTGTGGCTAGGACTAGGACTCCAAATCTCTGATGAGTACTAAGAGTCTGTTGGAATGTGACTAGGACTGAGGGAATGTCCCTGGTACCAAGGTTGAGAGACTGTGCCTAGGATCTAGAGACTGTGACTAAGATTTAGAGACCATGACTAAGACAAGGGCTGAGTGACTGTGACTAGGACTCTGGCTTGGAATTGTACTATAACTGAGACTGCGACTGGGACTAGGTCTGAGAGAATGTGATGAGGACTGAGACACTGTAGCTAGAACTACACTGGAGAGACTATAATTAGGACTTGGTCTAAGAGACATTGACTAGGACTGTATCTGCGACATTAACACTGACTGAAAACATGTGTCTAGGGCTAGGTCTGAAAAACTGTTACTAGGATTAAGATTGTGACAAGGACTAGGATAGAGAGACATTGACTAGGTTTGCAAGACAGTGGCTACAACTGAGAGACTATAACTGGGACTAGGAAGGGGAGCGTGTGGCTAAGAATAGGATTAAGACTTGTACTAACACTGAGTCTGTGACTAGATCTAGGGCTTATAGGCTTTGACTTGGACCAAGAGACTGTGATGTGTACTATGGCTGAGAGACTGTGGCTAACATTAGATTAGGGATTAACTAGGACTGAAACTATTACTAGGCTTGCATGTCTGTGACTAAGACTGAGAGACTATGACTTTGACTAGGTTTAAGAGAGTGTGACTAGAACTGAGATACTGTAACTAGGGCTGAAAGCCTGTGACTGTTAATAGGGCTGAGTGACTTTGACTAGGACTAATACTGAGAGACTGACTGTTCCTAACTCTGGGGGGGGAGACTGTGATTATGACTGGGGATAACAGACATTGGGCCTCATTACAGGTCGGGCGGTCCGTAATTAACAGTGGCGGTAATCCCGCCGTCACTGTTAATTCCGGACCGCCCGATCTCGAGTCCTGCAGGCGGACGTGGAAACACCAGCACCATCACGAGATGGTGCCGGTGTTCCTACTTCCCCATTCCCATTGAGTCCTATGGTTCTCAATGGGAATGGGGATTTACCAAATTCCGCCTCCGGAATTCCCGGGAACCAGGGCTGTAATGCCCTGGTAATTCCGGGAATCACGGAGGCGGAATGGTAATAAGAGTCGGGCGGTAACCAGGTGGTTTTACCGCTGCAGTTACTGCCAGACTCGTAATGAGGCCCTTTGACTAATACTAAGTATGAGATGCTGTGACTAGGACTGGGAAACTGTGACTAGAGCTGGGGCTGAGAGACTGTGACCAGAATTAAGGCTGATTGATTGTGAAAAGGAATAGGACTTGGAGACCGTGTTGAGAACTAAGAGACTGTAACTAGGCCAAGGACAGAGAAACTGTGGCTAAAATGAGGGCTAGGACTAGGACTATGACTAAGGCTAGGGTCTGAAAAACTGTTACTAAGATCACTTTTATCACGACACTAATAGTTCAGCGGTATTAGCACCTGTTAATGGAATGTGAGGGAACATGGGCAGCGAGACTAGTGGCTTTTGCAAGCTTCGGGCTGGTAACGGCACACTTTCTGCCAGACATGTTCTGAGACAGATTGGTCTGAGGCCATAATCAGATAGAGTTCTGATAACGGAGTTAAGAATCAAGGGGGTCTAATCCAAGGAGGGAAGAAACTAAAGATCTTTGGAAGATTGTCTGTAAAACCCCTAATAATGCTAATCAAAGATGGGAAGATGCTGTAACCTGTGATTGGAGAGAAGAGAGGGCTGTAAGGTGTTAGGGAGAATTCTCATTCAATGGCTAATTTCCCTGACCTAGTGAGTCCCTCAGCAGCTTTGCTGGATTTCTGGAGTTTACTTTTTTCCACTTGGTAAGAGTGTGATCTTTTCCCCCACTATTACCTGTGTTTTGCCATGTGTATCTCATCTGTTTTTGTGATTGTGGACTCTGGAGCACACCACTTCACTAGCCCCACTCTTTTGTATGTTACACAGCACCTTCAGTGCAGTGACACAGGGTTGTCTTTGAGACTTCCCACCAAATCCATTTCTGGGGCTGACTACTGTCCCCAGAAAAGGGTAAAGTTGCCATTAACTTTACATAGTCAAAATAACCACAGATCCAGCTCACCCCATCTTACATGGAGTATTGGAAAGGGTTAATCCCTAGCCATTTTTTATCTGTCCCTCCTGGAACATTGTTTTGCTCTTTTAACATTTAGACTTGGCTGGTGGCAGTGGTATCTACCCTAACTTTTATTCCACGATTATACTATATAAACGTGGTATTTTTTTAGGCTATTATATTAGCCTCCAACATAAACCTGCTTGACCAAATACTCTTTCTTTTGGCTCCGGTCAGGTTTATTTGCCATTTATTGCTGTTAAAGTCCTTCTTGTGTTTTCCTTTGTTCACCGTCTTTTGGTGGGCTTCTGCCAAGAAGCCCTCCTCTGGGCGCATGGGTGTCGAGGTGGGCTGAATGTGAGGGAAGGGTGTAGTCACCCCCTGAACAGGGTATCCTAGGAAACCCAAGTCGCACTTTGCCATGATTGGCTGAGGTGGTTGTCCGTGCTGGACAACCCCCCTGCTGCGTGAGTGACAGCCAGGCTGTGTAAATGGGGGATTTTCGCATAAAAGGCAGGACTCTTGGTCTGGAAGTCAGAGTTGCCACTGGAACTCCAAGGAACTGAAGAGAAGCAGAGAAGATGGCTGCTGCAACTACCCCGTCCCAGAGAAGCTCTGCCGCAGTCCTGAGCTATCTACCCTTCGACGACCAGAGAAGATCCAGTCCGGAGTCTTCTTCCCTTGAGCCTGGTGGGATCAACCAGCTCATCTTCCACAGCCAGAGGATCCTCTCCGTGGTCGAAGTCACTGCCCACTGCTGTAGTGGTCCGGATAGCCATCTGAAAAGCCTCTCCTGTTTTTAAAGGAGCGCACCTTTTATTCACTGTTGCTGCTGCTGAATTCATCCCTGAGTGGTGCAGACCCCTCATCTCCACGACCGAAGCACCAGGAACTGTGGGTCTGCAGGAAACTACCAGGAACAACTGCCGTGGCAGCAGCTTCTTCCTTCCTGGTTGTTCTGCTTCGAGGAACTAGGGTGAATCCCTTTTCTCCTCCTCCAAGGCTTGCCCTTGTCTTCCTTCCCTCTTATAACTTTTGCGTCCTCTGTTGACAATTGCCAAGTACACCTGTCCACTTGCCACTGGCCCCTGCCTATTGACTTTTGTATTTCTGTCAGCGAGTGTTCTCTGATTCTGTCTGCCTTGACAAAAGTATTGCCTATGATTTTTGCACTCATCTCTCTCTGGTTGTCCCAGGTGCGAAGTGTGTGTTTGCCCCGGTAACATTTCTTACCGCGGATACGCGTTTCTTTAATACGACCGAGCTGTCAAAAAAAGTGGTTGCATATGTATTCCCAGTAACGTCTTTTGTTTCACAACACCAGTCCGCCAAAACATAAGGTACTTACCTTGAGTTATTCTGTACCAAGAGAATTGTTTGTTTGTAGTGTATTTTATGTGTGGTTTTGAATTTATAGAATTGTTGTGTTTTACAGATGGTTTAAAAATAAATGTACTTATATTTTTTACCTAAAACCTTGAGTCAGTGTTTGCTTGAGTCACAGTAATTGTGGTCCCTTTGTGTAATCTCTTCTACTGCTCATATACTCTTGAGATAAGCCTGGCTGCTCCGCTACTGCTACCACTTTAACATAGTAGTACAGGCTTCTACCAAAGGTGAACTTGTATTACCACTTATAGTCTTAATTGTGTGTAGTGGTCCCTAAGGGCACTGCACAGGATTCTGCCTAACACTGGTGGCAGTGGTGGGATTTGGAAGTAGAGTGATTACACTTAGAGTGCTGTTATTGCTTGGGTTCAACTAACCACAAGGCTAAACACCACTAATTCTGTTAACTAAAGAAATCATGTCAAATATGGAAAACTATAGTGAAGAGGGTCTCTTAAACTATACTGCTGAGGTTCTGAGAACCATGCGTAGAGAAAGGAATCTCTCTGGTAAAGGAAAAAAATCTGAACTGGTTGCAGATCTAATGGGAAAACAACGTCTGGCGAGTGGGTCAGAAGGGCCTACACCCCCCCCCCCCCCTTGACCCCCCCAGCAAATGTGGATAATGATGTTTCTGATTCTGAGAATGTTGAGTTAGAAGAAGTAGATGAGTCCTTGTTAGGAAACCCTACAACTCCCTTACCTGCTCAGAATGCACAACCTCTGTCCACAGGGACCCCCACAGGTCCTACACTTACTCCTGAGTTTATTGCACTTGAGAAAATGAGACTTGAATTGGAAGTGAAACGTATTGATGCACAAACTGCCATGAAACATCAAGAGTAAAGGCTCAGAGAAATGGAGCTGAACCATGAACTAGAAATGAAGAAATTGTCTTTAGAAAATGCTTCTCTCCCAGAGTCTTCTAGGTCTTCCAGCCCTAAGAGACCCCGTATGCCAAAAGAAATGATTGGTATGTATGAGACTAAACTTGATGTTTTGGATTGGTTAGCAACGTTTGAGTACAATCATGGGATTCAAGGTATCTCAGGGAATCAGTTGATTCCCTGGCTTTTCTCTAGGCTCCCCCCTTTTGCAAGTGATGCTGTAATGGAGTTGGGGAGGAGGATAAACAGGATTATGAGTGTGTGAAGCTAGCATTAATAGCTAGATTTGGGAGGACCCCTTCCCATTATCTTAAGAGGTTTAGAACCCTCAAAAAGCATGATGGTACCCATTGGGCTACCTGGGTGTGTGAATGTTTGAAAAACTTAGATGGTTGGGTTAAGGGTTACAAAGTGAACACTTATGAAAGTTTGAGGAATGTTGTAATGTTGGAGTCTATTTTTGATGTCTGCTCCCCTGATCTTAGACAGTACTTGGCTGATTCAAAGGAGATAGATCCTAAGAAGTTAGCGAAGGCTGCTGACTTGTGGGTTGCCAACAGGGCTACTTACAAGGATTCTGGGCAACTCAGAAAAAGGAAGAGAGAAAGCTGTCAAAGAAAGACAACAAAGAGAATTACAATAATTCCAATCCAAAAGAGGGCCACAAACATAACCAGGGTAAGCCACAAGGGAAACCGAATGAGGCTAGTGTACCATCTGGGCCCAAACCAGATGGAGGTCAGAACAAACCCCCATTCCAGAAAGCATTTGGAAAATGCTTTGCTTGTGGGTCAACTGACCATGTGAAAGGGGATCCCAGATGTAAGGGTAAACCTTCAGGGGTCCACCTATAGGGAACCTATAGCCAGTGGGAACTTTCAGTTACTAGCTGATGACCCCATGAGAGTCTCAGCTAGTGTTTCTTTAGCTTCCTTGGGTCTTTGGGAACAACAGAACTTAGATGTCTATAACTCAATCCCAGATAATACTAAAGAGTATTACAAAGATAGTGTTCTTGTGAATGGTCAGGAAACCCCTGCCATCAGAGACACTGGAGCCATCATAACTGTGGTTGATGAATGTTTCTTCAAGGTGGAGGATGTTGCTAAGGCACCCAAACACTTAACCAAGTTAGCTGGAGGCCCTGTGCAAATGGTTCCCCAGTTACCAGCTCTCATCCAGTGTAATGACATGATTGTCAGGATACCTGTAAGTGTGCAAAATAACATATCTGGAAGGGTCCTGCTGGGTAATGACCTTAAAACTCTCGAAGTTGTGTCTAGTACCCCCAGGCCCACCAGCAGAAGGAAGCAGGAACTCACAAGGTCTGCAAGGGAGAGAACCTTGAGAGGCTCTCCTGGGAAAATGATAGAGAAAACTATCACCCCAAGTCCACAGGACTTACTTACTGCCATTGCAGGGCAGGAAAAGACAAAGGAGAAACCCTAGTCTACCAGCAAGAAACCAGCAAGCACTTCTGTGCCCAGAAGGACATCTCCAAGACTGTCCAAAGTCACATCTGTGACTCCTCCACCAACTGAGGCTGAGTGTGAGGTTCAACCCTGTATGGTTCAACTAGATACTGAGGAATCAGATCTAGAAGAAGATATTACCCTGGTTGGAGATCTTGACCCTGTTGAGCATCCTGAACTGCAGTCTTTACTGGCAGAATGTGGACCCAACAGGGCAGACTTCAGCAGAGGACAAAGAGAGGTGTCCTACTCTTGAAGGTCTTTGCCTACAGGCAGCTTCTCAGCTCGATGGGAAAGAGCATGGAAAGTATAGGTTACACTGGGAAGATGGCCTCTTCTACAGTGAACTGATTGAGTCAACCCCTGGAGACTGCAAAAGACTTGTAGTACCTCTAGTGAACCGACTCCAGTTCCTGCAGTTAGCCCACGAGATACCTTTGGCTGGTCACTTAAGTTTTAAGAAGACCAAGGAAAGGCTCTCTCTTTACTTCTACTGGCCTAAGATGGGTTCAGAAGTAGACACATTCTGCAGGAGCTGCCACACTTGCCAAACCTCTGGCAAGAGTGGAGCCAAGAATGTGGCGCCCTTGGTGCCTCTCCCAGTGGTGGGAGATCCTTTTGAGAGGGTAGAGATTGACATTGTTGGTCCCCTTGATCCTCCCACATCTTCAGGCAACAGGTTTATCCTGGTTGTAGTGGACCATGCCACTAGGTATCCTGAAGCAATACCTATGAGAACTGTTACAGCTCCGGCTGTGGCTAAGGCCCTACTTGGTATTTTTACCAGAGTAGGTTTTCCTAAGAAGGTGATATCTCACAGGGCATCACATTTTATGTCCCACTACATGCAAGCCATGTGGAAATCCTGTGGAGTCACCTACAAGTTCTGAACTTCCTACCATCCCCAAACCAATGGATTGGAAGAGAGGTTTACCAGGACTATGAAGAGCATGATAGGTGCTTTAGAAGAACCCCTTAAAAGAAAGTGGGACCTTCTACTGCCATGCCTTCTCTTTGCATATAGAGAAGTCCCTCAGGAGGGAGTAGGTTACAGTCCCTTTGAACTTCTCTATGGCCATCCAGTCAGAGGTCAATTGGCCCTGATTAAGGAGGGGTTGGAGAGTGCTCCTCCCCCCAAGCCAGTCAGAGTGACTGACTATGTGATAGGTCTCTGGAGGAGAATGTCACACATGATGGCAGAGGCAAGTGATAACTTGAAGGCTGGTCAGGATCTGGTCAAGCATTGGCATGACCAGAAGGCTAACATGGTTGAGTTTACTCAAGACCAGCTTGTTCTTGTTATGGTCCCCACAAGGCAGAGGGCCTTGCAGGACAAATGGATAGGGCCCTTCAAAGTTGTGGGTAAACTTGGAGAGGTTAACTATCTGGTGGATTTAGGCAATCCTAAGGAGGCCCCTAGAGTCTTTCACACCAACCGTTTGAAGGCTTATGTCTCTAGACCTGACATAGGAGCTTTGCTTTTAGCTTCAGCTCAGGAGGAGGAGTAGAGTGAACCTCTGCCTGACCCCCTCAGAGGCTTACCTTTAGATGAGCAAGTGGAAGGAGTTAATCTCTCTTCCAGTCTCACATCTGACTAGCAGGATGAGTGCAAATTACTGTTGAATCAGTTTGCCTCCCTGTTCTAACTTTCACCAGGCTTAAACCCTTGGGGCCAGCATGATATACTCACTGGTGACTTTTTGCCTGTCAAAAGCAGGGGGTACAGAATGTCAGACAATGTAAGAACCCATATAAGGAATGAGGTCAACAAGATGCTTGATCTTGGGATTATAGAGCCCTCTACTAGCCCATGGTCTAGCCAAGTTGTGCTTGTACCAAAGGCAGGATCCAAGGAGTTAAGATTCTGCATGGACTATAGAGCTCTAAATGCAGTCACTAAGACTGATGCCCACCCTTTGCCCAGGACAGATGAGCTGGTGGACAAACACGGTGCAGCCAAGTATCTCAGCACATTTGACCCAACGTCAGGCTATTGGCAAATAGCCCTGACAGACCATGCCAAGGAGAAAACTGCATTCTACAGCCCAGCTAGCCTCTACCAATTCAAGGTAATGCCTTTTGGACTAAAGAATGCACGTGCTACATTTCAGAGGATGGTCAATCAATTTCCGAATGGGATGGAGGACTTCTGCATGGCATACTTGGATAACATTGCAGTGTTCATCCCTACATGGAAAAAACATATTGAACACCTAGGATATGTATTGCAGACTCTGGAACATGCCCATCTGACCATAAAGGCAAGCAAATGTCAAATTGGTCAGAGTACAGTGGTCTACCTTGGACATGAGGTAGGAGGAGGTGAAATAAGGCCATTGCCTAGCAAAGAACAAGCTGTACAAAACTGGGCCACCCCTACTACTCAAACCCAAGTGAGAGCCTTCTTAGGTCTCACTGGGTATTACAGGAACTTCATAGAGAACTATGGGACCATAGCTTCTCCCTTGAATGTCATCTCCTCTCCCAAATTTCCTAAAAAGGTCAAGTGGAATGAGGAGTGCAATCAAACCTTTGAAGGTCTGAAGTCAAGCTCCAGTCCTAAGAGCTCCTGACTACCACCAACCCTTCATTGTACACACTGATGCTTCTAATGTAGGTATAGGTGCAGTCCTTAGTCCACTGGATGAGAAAGGTAGAAAACATCCCATTTGTTTCATCAGCAGGAAGTTAAAGGATCCTGAGACAAGGTGGGCAACAATAGAACGTGAATGTTTTGCTATTGTGTGGTCACTGAGGAGGTTTAGACCATACCTGTATGGATCTACCTTACTCATTCAGACTGACCACCAACCCTTGAGATGGCTGATGCAAATGAAAGGGGAAAACCCCAAACTACTCAGATGGTCAATCTACCTACAAGGCTTTGATTTTTCCATTGAGCACAGAGCAGGAAGTCACCACCAAAATGCTGATGGTCTCTCTAGGATGTTTATAACCGACTAGAGGTATGAGAACCATCCAGGAGTGGATTAAATCCCTTAATCTGGGGGGGCAGTGTTAGGGAGAATTCTCATTCAATGGCTAATTTCCCTTACCTAGTGAGTCCCTCAGCAGCTTTGCTGGATTTCTGGAGTTTACTTTTTACCACTTGGTAAGAGTGTGAGCTTTTCCCCCACTCTTAACTGTGTTTTGCCATGTGTATCTCATCTGTTTTTGTGATTGTGGACTCTGGAGCACACCACTTCAGTAGCCCCCTTCTTTTGCGTGTTACACAGCACCTTCAGTGCAGTGACACAGGGTTGTCTTTGAGACTTCCCACCGACTCCATTTCAGGGGCTGACTACAGTCCCCCAGAAAAGGGTAAAGTAGCCATTAACTTTACATTGTCAAAATAACCACAGATCCAGTACACCCCATCTTACGTAGAGTATTGGAAAGGGTTAATCCTTAGCCCTTTTTATCTGTCCCTCCTCGAGCACTGTTTTGCTCTTTTAACATTTATACTTGGCTGGTGACAGTGGTATCTACCCTAACTTTTCTACCGCGATTATACTATATAAACGTGGTATTGTTTTAGGCTATTATATTAGCCTCAAACATAAACCCGCCTGACCAAATACTCTTTCTTTTGGCTCCGGTCGGGTTTATTCGCCATTTCTTTCTGTTAACGTACTTGTTGTGTTTTACTTTGCACGGCAAACCAGGTTTGCCTTCTTTGTTGACCGTCTTTTGGCGGGTTTCTACGAAGAATCCCTCCTCTGGGTGCCTGTGTGTTTAGGTGGACTGAATGTGAGGGAGGGGTGTAGTCACCCCCTATCCAAAGAAACCCAAGTCGCATTTTGCCATGATTGGCTGAGGTGGTTGTCCGGGCTGGACAACCCCCCTGATGCGTGAGTGACACCCAGGCTGTGTGAATGGGGGATTTTCGCATAAAAGGCAGGACTCTTCGGCTGGAAGTCAGAGTCGCCACTGGAACTACAAGGAACCGAAGAGAAGTGGAGAAGACGGCTGCTACAACTACCCCGTCCCGGTGAAGCCCTGCTGCAGTCCTGATCTATCTACCCTTCGACGACCAGAGAAGATCCAGTCTGGGGTCTTCTTCCCTTGAGCCTGGTGGGGTCAACCAGCTCATCTTCCACAGCCAGAGGATCCTCTTCGTGGTCAAAATCGCTGCACACTGCTGTAGTGGTCCGGATAGCCATCTGAAGAGCATCTCCTGTTTCTAAAGGAGCGCAGCTTTTATTCACCGTCGCTGCTGCTGGCTTCATCCCTGTTTGGTGCATACCCCTCCAGACGTCCTCCTTCTTATCTCCACGACCGAAGCACCAGGAACCGTGGGTCTGCAGGAAACTACCAGGAACAACTGCCGTGGTACCAGCTTCTTCCTTGAATAAGGTACTGTGTTCTGCTTCGAGGAACTAGGCTTGCCCTTGCCCTTGTCTTCCTTCCCTCATATAACTTGCTTCCTCTGTTGACAATAGCCAAGTACTCCTGGCGACGTTGAATCTTGAACGGTCTGACTGTGTGATCCTCGACAACAGGAACCCGGTTCCACTTGACACTGGCCCCGGCCTATTGACTTTTGTATTTCTGTCAGCGAGTGTTCTCTGATTCTGTCTGCCTTGACAAAAAAGTATCGCCTATGATTTTTGCCCCAACTCTCTCTGGGTAGCCCAGGTGCTAAGTGTGTTTTTGCCCCGGTAACATTTCTTACCGCGGATATGCGTTTCTTTAATATGACCGAGCTGTCAAAAAAAAAAACAAGTGTATTCCCAGTAACGTCTTTTGTTTCACAACACCGGTCCGCCAAAACATAAGGTACTTATCTTGAGTTATTCTGTGCCAAGAGAATTAGTTGTTTGTCGTGTATTTTCGTGTAGTTTTGAATTTATGGAAGTGTTGTGCTTTACAGATGGTTTAACAATAAATGTACTTATATTTTTTACCTAAAACCTTGGGTCAGTGTTTGCTTGAGTCACAGTAATTGTGGTCCCTTTGTGTAATCCCTGCAACTGCTCACATACTCTTGAGATAAGCCTGGCTGCTCCGCTACTGCTACCACTTTAACATAGTAGTACAGGCTTGTACCAAAGGTGAACTTGTATTACCACCTGTAGTCATACAGGCCGATTCATGGAAATACAGTCAAAAGTATCGCACGCGGCTGGCGCAGAGTGTTCCCGTGCGAATGTCTGCGGCAGCCGCGTGCGATAAAATCCATTTCAGCGCACATCGTATTCATGGATTAATCCTCCAAAACAAGCTGTGGCGCAGAGTATCGCAGCGACCCTGCAGCAGCGCCAGTTACGCCCCCAAGAACGCCCTTGCGCAAGGAAAAGCCATCAAGATCGCAAAACCATCGCAAAGGGCTGCACCAACCCTGTACCAGTGCGAGAAGCAACACACGCGACCTGGGGGAGCCTGTGCGTGTAATTCAGGGGTGCGCGAGAAGTTCCACACGCGATTGGCCTGGGTGCGTGTATTACAGGGGAGCGCGAGTAATTCTACACGCGAATGGGCTGGGTGCGTGTATTACAGGGGAGCGCGAGAAGTTCTACACGCGATTAGCCTTGGCGTGTGTATTTCAGGGGTGCGTGAGAAGTTACACACGCGTTAGGCCTGGGCGCGTGCATTTCAGGGGCTCGCGGGTGCTCCCACACGCGATCGGGCCTGGGGGGAGCGTGTGCGTGTAATTCAGGGGTGCGCGAGAAGTTCCACACGCGATTGGCCTGGGCGCGTGTATTCCAGGGGCTCGTGGGTGCTTCCACACGCGATCGGGCCTGGGGGGAGCGTGTGCATGTATTCCAGGGGTGCGCGAGAAGTTCCACACGCGATTGTCCTGGGCGCGTGTATTTCAGGGGTGCGCGAGAAGATTCACACGTGATCAGGCCTGGGGGAGCGTGTGCGTGTATTTCAGGGGCTCGCGGGTGCTTCCACACGCGATCGGGCCTGGGGGGTGCGTGTGCGTGTATTCCAGGGGTGCGCGAGAAGTTCCACACGCGATTAGCCTGGGCGCGTGTATTTCAGGGGTGCGCGAGAAGTTACACACGCGTTAGGCCTGGGCGCGTGCATTACAGGGGCTCGCGGGTGCTTCCACAAGCGATCGGGCCTGGGGGGAGCGTGTGCGTGTATTCCAGGGGTGCGCTAGAAGTTCCACACGCGATTAGCCTGGGCGTGTGTATTTCAGGGGTGCGCGAGAAGTTACACACGCGTTAGGCCTGGGCGCGTGCATTACAAGGGCTCGCGGGTGCTTCCACACGCGATCGGGCCTGGGGGGAGCGTGTGCGTGTATTCCAGGGGCTCGCGGGTGCTTCCACACGCGATCGGGCCTGGGTGGAGCGTGTGCGTGTATTCCAGGGGCTCGAGGGTGCTTCCACACGCGATCGGGCCTGGGGGGAGCGTGTGCGTGTATTCCAGGGGTGCGCGAGAAGTTCCACACGCGATTGTCCTGGGCGCGTGTATTTCAGGGGTGCGCGAGAAGATTCACACGCGATCGGGCCTGGGGGAGCGTGTGCATGTATTTCAGGGGCTCGCGGGTGCTTCCACACGCGATCGGGCCTGGGGGGAGCGTGTGCGTGTATTCCAGGGGTGCGCGAGAAGTTCCACACGCGATTAGCCTGGGCGCGTGTATCTCAGGGGTGCGCGGGAAGTCCTACACGCTCGCCTACAACACGTATTCATGGAATCGAACGTGGCCAATCCGGAAGCACGTACGCCAGCAGGAAGCAGGCGTACGTTGACCCGCACAGCATAAAAGTGCGCGCAAACAACAAACAAGCTCAGACGCCAGGATGAATATACCGTTCCTAGCAGCAGTGGCCGTGGGATATCGCAGGAGGAGGAGGATAGTCCGGGCCAGAATTTTCACACCCAGAACCAGCCTTTTTGGGATGCCTGATGACCAGGTGTATGGGAGGTACAGGTTTCCACCTCACATCATACTCAACCTGGTCAGTGAGTGGGAGGATGACCTCACATCACCCACCCTTTGCTCCCAAGCCCTCAGCCCCCTGGAGAAGGTCCTCAATGTACTGCACTTCTTGGCCACTGGATCATTTCAGCGGACAAGTGCCATAGTGGGGGGGTGTCACAGGCCACCCAGTCACGTTGCCTACACCAGGTCTTGGCCATCATCACTGCACGCCCATCAGTCCGCAGGCACATATACCTGCCCAGAACACCTGCAGAAAGGCAGGCTGCCGCACAGGAATACTACAGGGTGGCACAATTCCCCAAAGTGCTAGGCGCCATTGATTGCACCCATGTGGCTCTACGTCCCCCCAGGGCAATTGAGCACATCTACAGAAACCGCAAGCACTGGCATTCCATCAACGTCCAGGTAGTATGTGATGCCAAGGGAATCATCACCTCAGTATATGCAAACTATCCAGGCTCAACCCACGACAGCTTCATCTACAGAATGTCCACCCTAAACCGGGACATAGAGGCTTGGCGGCATGGCGATACATGGCTGCTCGGTGAGTATGAATGCCACTGCGCGTGCATGCATGTCAGATACTGAGTAATGTCACAACCCCACTAATGATACCCATCACCACCTCCCCAGGGGACAGTGCCTACCCTCTCAGCACCCACATGATGACGCCAATTCGGAACCCCACCACGCCACCCCAGGTAAGATACAACACAGCCCACATTGCAACCCGGGGCATAGTGGAGCGCACATTCGGAGTGCTCAAGTCACGCTTTCGCTCCCTTGACCGTTCTGGCGGGCAGCTGTTATACGCTCCCCCAGTAGTGTGCAGGATCATAGTGGCAGCATGTGTCCTGCACAACGTTGCAACACGCCGGGGCCTGGCCGTGGACATGGTGGTGCCCCCACATCCCCAACCACATGCACGCCCGCTGCGCATGGGAGGGGAAAGGGCACGGGGGAGGCAGCCCGCACGCAGCTGGTGGCTGATTACTTCACATAAAATCACACCGCTGTGGAGTGGGCACAGCCCTGGCACATACCAGCTGACAATCAATGATGACTCATTCTGACAAAGATGATGCCTCAATGGAGAGTCACCTGTCACAACCATACCAGCCTGAGACTGTACAACTGGAAGTGTACCATTGTGTGCCACCCTACCTACACAAACACCACCAATGCTGTGTCATCAAAAGACACACTTCAATGATGCCAATATCACTACCACCATCAAAGATAGTACATGACAACAGTGCCATGTCACCCAACACCTCCCCCCCAGGCCCCCATCCATGTCCCCCTGCACCCCCGCCCCCCAGCAGTGAGGGGCACCTGCCAACAGGCCCACACTCATCTCCACCATGGCATGTCATGCAATGTGAGAGCAAACAAATTCATACCCCAAACATTACACAAGTGCCACAGAGTACAGTGTCCCAAATGGAAATTGCCCACACACAGTATGCCCACATACATGTACAAATAACAACAAACATGACCAAATACTAAAGGATACGTTGACCTACAACCTGATGATGCCAGCACATCGACCACCTCTTACTGTACAGTGTTGGTGCCAGCCACATCTGCGAGTGCACTGCTAACAACATGAACTCCATCTCCAAAGTAGACGGGCTTGTGAAGACATGAGGACTGATCCTGCAAATTAGGAGGGAGACATGGAAGCACAAGCACACATCAATACACCATGCAGTGTACAATACTACTACAATTTGCACTAGGAATGTATACACAGTATTGACTACAGACTGGCCACATAGCTCATGGGAGTCCAACGTCACTGTGTAATTCACTGTCACTTGGGCACAACCTTTGCAAGCCCATGGAAACGGGAAGCAGGAGGGGTGTGTGTCTCACAAACCCAAGCATCTAACCCAAACTCAGGACAAGCCTGCATGTGCCCAACGGAACACAGTGGAAGCCCACGGGAGCCACACAAGGCAACACACTGCACCTCAAAAATCAAAAAGCAAAAATCAAAAATGGCCATGTGGGGGTCAGGGGGGGTGGGGGAGGCCACCCAGGAGGTCCGAGGACAGGATGCTCACCAACAGCCACCTGGGTGAATGTTGCGAAAATAAAACACCTCCATGGGCTCATGGCCTGCACGGCTACTAATTTGTGGGAGAATCACTGCTGGATTCGCTCTCCTCGACCTCTGCTGCTGTCACAGGAGGTGGTGGTGCAATGGGAGGCAGCCCACGCAAAGCCCTGGTGTGGTCCTCCATTGCAGCAAGCATGCGGGTGTTGAAGGCCTCGTTCTGGAGGGATATGGTGCAGAGATCCCCATGCAACACCCGACGTGTTGCCCGGATCTCCGCACGAGTTGCCTGCATCTCTGCCGAGAGCGTACGGGTGACGCGCACCAGCAGCTGTTCTGTCCTGGTGAGAGTGGAAGCCTCAAGGTCCAGTAGAGACTGCCTGAGGTGCTGGACCTCCCCCCTCAGGGCTTCCCTCTGTCCCTGGGCATCTAGAGAAATTGATTCCCTCAGATTGTCCAGGGCCGCCTGTCTGTCCCTGTTGGACGCCAACATGTCCTCCCTTACTGATTGGCAAATGGAGGCTGTTGCCTGCTCAAGTAGCTCCCTCTGCCTTTCTGGGGGGACAATGGAAGTGGCCACCCTGTCCATGGCTTGAGCAATCATTTCTGATGATGCTGCCTGTTGGTTGGCTGTTAGGAAAGATTTCGTAATTGTAGGTAATTTTCCTTCCATGTGGCAACCCCTAAACTTTTTGCTGTTGTTTTTCACCTTGTTCTTGACTTTGCCAGAGAAGTGCAGCCTTCTGCCGCACTCCTCTGGGCTTTCGCTCCTTTCTTACGGGGAAACTGACATGCCCTTAAGACAGTCAGTACCGGGGAACGCTGTTTCCCGTAGTTTCTTTTATCATGTTGCGGCTTTCGTGCAACATGACACAAGAGGGCACTGTAAGCTAAGTTACCGCTCTCTTGGGTCTCTAGCCTTCTACAGGCCCTAGATACTCGTTTAGGATTGTATTTGATCGGTGCAAGTCATTCAGGGACTGGAATGGTGGCAGCGATCGTTTTGTGTATTTTGAGCTCCTTTTGGCGTTCTGAGCGCGTTTTTCGCGCTGAACCCAAAATGGTGGCCTGGCTCCCAAAATGGCCAGACCACGAGGCTCCTTTGTCCTGTCCACTGACCGTCTTGCTACCTTCACCTTCCCCAGGTCGAGCGACCTGGGCTCTTCCTTATTTGGGCATGTACTTTCCCGCGAAACACAGATGCGTTCGCAGGCTTCTACATGTCTTTTGTGTGCCTCCAGGGTGTGGGCTGGGATGTCTGGTCCCAATACACATCCTGGGTGCCAGAGAGTCTAGGGTGGTGTGAATGCCTGGGACCACCGTGGTCCGTGATTGGTCCACGAATGGTGTGTGTGTTAATGAGCGGATCTCCCATTGGCTCCCCTCCGTTTTGGCGCGAAGGGAACCGTGGATAAGAGGGGGCTGGAAACACCACTACCATGTCGATCTCCTGAGTTCTCACGAATGAAGGAATACAGGTGTCATGATCTCTGCTTCCAAAAGGTCAGGGTTTTCCCAACTCCCTTGGAAGCAGATCCATAACCCAGGTTCCGACTGCCAACCAGTCCCAATTGGGACCTTTTGGACCCAGTCCTGGCGCCAGTGGCACCAGGCTCATAAATATGCCCAGTCCCAGCGCTGGAAGCGCCGGGCTCATAATGCTTGGGTGGACTTACCTGCAGCAGACCATGCTGCTTACTTGCCTGCCAGTTGAGCCTCTGATCCTCTTCTGTTTGGAACTACTTTTCCTGTTGGGTGGGGCAGGAGCCACTCCCTAGGTTCAGAACACTGGAACTCTTCTGGAAAGCAGGAACTCTTTTCTTACCTAGGCGTGGCTGTGGAAGGAGACACCTAAGCACTACAGGAGGCTATTTAAACCACACCCGATGGATGAATCTTGCTTTGCGTTATTCTGCATCCTCTGCGGCAGAACGCTCATCGTGTCTTCTGCATCTGATCCTGGGCCTAAGGGAAAAGGCTTACCATCCTGAATCCAGTCTTCAGCAACACCTATAAAGACAAGAAAGAACAGGTTAGCATTACGGTCTTCAGTGACAGCGCTTCACTTACCTGGTCCATCGGCTGTCACCAACGCCTCGCGCTGCATTCCGGCATCTGAAAGACAAAGGCTTACCTACTCTTTGTGCGCTCCGGAGGTCTTCGCACTGCATTCCGGCATCTGAAAGACAAAAGCTTACCAACTCTTCGCACGCTCCGGAGGCCTTCGGCGCTGCATCCCGCATCTGAAAGACAAAACAAGGTGCGTTTAAAGACATTGGGGAACTTTAATACTCACGTGCCATTACTCCTTTCCACATCTAACCCAGTGGGTATTCCGGCACCCTGCAGCCGCTCCGAACTTGTACCTGCAAAATAAAAAGACAGTTTGAGCGCATCGTGAAGCAGGCAACAAGCGCTTACTTACGTGCTTCCAGGCGCTTCTATTCATCACACGGGCTCCATCTTCAACTCACTTCAGCCCATCATCCGCCATCGCCGGAACCCTGCAAAACAAGAGACATCATTACTAAAGACTTTTAAAGACATTAGAATTACTCGAAACTTACCGTTCATGCAGTAAACGACGGACAGCAGTCCTCTGAAGTCAAGAGGCCTGCTCCCCTTATCCATTGAAGAAACTGGTTACAGCACCCTGCCCCGAGGCAGATGGAGAGCACGGCGTTCACTTACCTAAGGTGAGAGCGTTAACCTTTGGGGTTCTACAGGAGAAGAGAAAGGGAAGAAGAGAGAGACATTCTATAACCCAGTTCATTAATCCCATACTTTCTATCTGCAGACATCTTACCCTTCGAGTCAGACATACAGTGCACAGAGGTCCAGCCCAAAGAGCCAGCCGTGTGTTACACATCACCTTTGAAGATACGGTATACGCCTAGTCAAGACCGGCGCCTCTACGGGAATCAGGTGAGCGTTACAGAACGCAAAGCCTACCGCAAAACTCCCGTCCAGGCGCTATGGAAACCTCGGATACCGACCAGCTAGCCCAGTTACTTGGGGAACTAAGGGCAGAAGTGCATGCAGCCCGTCAGGAAACGAACGCTTTAAGAAGGGAACTGATTATTTCCAAGGAGCGAACAGATGATCTCGCTAGACAATTGCTACAGTCACAAGCCGGACAGACCCCGTTACCCGCATCTGGGGGAAATCTTCCTTCTACATCCTCTATGAATCCAGTGCAGATCAACCTACCTGGGAATGTACCTCTGGCTCCGCCCGAACGATTTTCTGGTGACCCAAAGAGGTTTGCAGTATTTATCAATCAGTGCCGGTTGCATTTCTTATGCCGGCCAGCAGCCTTTCCAACTGATCAAGCTAAAGTAGCTTTTCGTGCTTTCGTACCTTAGTGGCAATGCGGCAGACTGGTCGATCCCTCTAGTAAATCAAGATGATCCGGTCCTCCATGATTTTCAAGCTTTTCAGCTCAGTATGGAAAAACTGTTCGCAAGACATTCAAAGGGGCAGGCCTTGGACAATGAGCTTCTTTCGCTGCGACAAGGTAATCAAGACCTTTTGGCTTATATTGCGTCTTTCAACAGACTGATAGTGGAAACTCAATGGCCTGAGGACAAAAGGATTACGCTGTTTTATAGAGGTCTACGTGGAGAGCTCAAAGATGTGTTAGCCCAAGTAGTGAATCCCCCACAAGATTGTTCGGACTATATAGACTTAGTCGTTCAAATAGATCACAGACTGCAGAACAGGAAGGCCGATCGTTCCAAGTTTGATGCTCGAGTATTTTCCAAACCGCCAACTCCTTCCAAAGGAGTAGACTCTGGGGAACCCATGCAAATAGGGGGCCTGAAAGGTCCTCTAACATAAAAGGAGCGGGAAAGGAGAAAACAGTTGCAATTATGCCTCTATTGCGGAAACTCAGGGCACTTTCTTCGATACTGTCCGGTGAAACCTGCCAAGAAGGCAGTAGGAGCTGCAGTTACCAAAATTACAAACTCTGAGCAGGGAAACTACCTCGCCCGACAAGAATAGAGGTCCTCTTGCTGAGCGTGAAAACCAGTTCCGTGACCTCGCATTTCGTGATACCTATGGTCCTCATTAGCCCTGATAATCCGGATCGATTACATGCAATTGAAGCTTACGTCGATAGCGGTGCCATCGGCAATTATGTGGATCATGAAATGGTTTTGAGGATGAATCTAACTCTTTGTCCCAAGGCTGTAAAGGACGTCATTACTACGGTGGATGGAACGGAGATAGCCTCCGGACCAGTAACGCATACCACTCAAGAAGTGACGCTAGTAAGTCAAGATGGACACCATGAGAAGATCGTGTTCGATGTGATCAAGGCTCCTCAGTTTCAGATTATTCTAGGAATACCTTAGTTAGAGAAACACAATCCTCTGATCGATTGGCGAGCAAGAACGGTCCAGTTTCCAGAATGTGTCTCTACTTGTCACCCTCCACCTGGTGTTGCACTGGCAGCAATTTCTTCAGAGACTCCCCAGTTACCTCCCGAATACCTAGAATACCAAGATGTTTTCCGGAAGGATCAGGCTAACTCTCTACCTCCTCATAGGTCTTATGACTGCCAGATAGACCTGATACCTGGATCTACTCCTCCTTGTAGTAGAATTTATGCCCTCACCGAGCCTGAGAACCTTCACCTTCAACAATACCTGGATCAATACCTGGCAAATGGGTTTATTCGTCCTTCCAAGTCCCCTGCTTCTTCAGCTTTGTTCTTCGTTCCAAAAAAGGAAGGAGACCTTAGAACTTGTATAGATTATCGCTCCCTGAACCAGATCACCGTCAAGAATAGATATCCGTTACCTTTGATCCCTGAACTCCTGGACCAAGTCAGAAAAGCATGCATATATACAAAGCTGGATCTTAGAGGAGCCTACCACTTGGTACGAGTAAAAGAGGGCGATGAATGGAAGACGGCCTTCCGCATCAAATATGGGCTATTTGAATATCAGGTCATGCCCTTCGGACTTTGCAATGCCCCGGCCGCCTTTCAATATTTTATGAACGATGTCCTCAGAGAGCTCATAGATGTGTGTGTTATTGTTTACATTGACAACATCCTCGTTTATTCTTCATTGGAATCTGAACATCGGAAACACGTGAAAATGGTCCTCGAAAGATTGCGTCAACACAAACTTTTCGCTAAGTTGGAAAAATGTGTTTTCAACGTGACTGAAGTTGAATTCTTGGGATTCATATTATCACCTAGCGGAGTGCGTATGGATTCAAAGAAGGTCGATGCAGTTCGCAAATGGCCATCACCATCCTCCGTAAAAGGTGTGCAAAGCATTTTAGGCTTCGCTAACTTTTACCGCAGGTTTATCCCCGAATTTTCTCGAATAGTCCAGCCCATCACTGCCTTGTTAAAGAAAAACAAACGTTTTGAATGGTCTACCGAGGCGGAACAAGCTTTCCAGGATTTGAAGACTAAATTTATCTCTGCACCAATCTTAAAACACCCTCGCCCCGAACTCCCCTACATCGTGGAAACTGATGCTTCAAGCCTTGCCATGGGGGCAGTTCTATCACAAAAGGACCCGGTAACCAATCAGTTGCATCCCGTGGCATTTTGGTCCCGCAAATTCTCGCCTCCTGAAATCAATTACACGATTACTGACAAGGAACTTCTGGCTATCAAGTCTGCCTTTAAGGCTGGCGGCATTATCTGCTGGGGGCCGACACACCGTTACTGTGATTACGGATCACCGAAACCTGCAATATTTGAAAACCGCAAAAGCCCAATCCTCTAGACAACTCCGTTGGGCATTATTCTTTGCCGAGTTTGACTTCATAATTACCTATCGACCTGGTACAAAAAACGGTAAAGCTGATGCCCTTTCTCGGATGGGAGTGGAAGAACACTTGATCAACCCTAAACCTGTACCAATCATTCCCGAACAAAGAATTCTGGGTGTAATCGCCACACAATCCATAGAGGAAGTTAAGGATAAAGCCAGGCAACTTGTAACTCCAGCAGACATACAGAATTGGCATCTGCAGGGTAAGGACTTTGCAGTAAAGGACAACTTATTGTATTTCCAAGAACGATTATACCTGCCCAGCACAGATTTACAGAAAAAAGTAATCTCTTGTTATCACGATTCTTTAATGGAAGGACATCCCGGTATGGCCAAGACCTCAGAAAAGATCAAGCGCTACTTCTGGTGGCCGTCTTGGAAAAAAGATATCAGAGACTTTATAATGTCCTGTGGAGTATGCGCCCAAAACAAGAGTCAAAAGGAAAGACCAGCAGGCCTCTTACACCCTATTGACATCCCACCTCGCCCTTGGCATACGCTTTCTATGGACTTCATCACCGATCTACCTCCATGCTCCGGATACAATACGATTCTAGTAATCGTGGACTTATTCTCCAAGATGGCGCATTTCATTCCGCTCAAAGGCTTGCCAACAGCAGCAACTCTGGCCCGAGAATTTCTCGAAAACATCGTCCGACTGCACGGTTTTCCTTCGGTTCTAATTTCGGATCGAGGTAGTCAATTTATTTCTCATTTTTGGCGAAGTTGCTGTCGGTCGGCTCAAATTGATGTGAGACTATCGACCAGTCACCACCCTCAGACCGACGGACAAACCGAGAGGACCAATCAAACTCTGGAACAGTATTTACGCTGCATGCTGCAACACACTGAAAAAACTTGGAAAGACATCCTTTGGATAGCCGAATATGCCTACAATAACTCTGTCCATTCGGGAACTGGGAAAACCCCGTTTTTTCTTTTATATGGCAGTCACCCTCGAACCTCGGAGTTGGATCCCCTCCAAGATCTTGAAACACCAGCAGTAGACTACCTGCATTCTACAATCACCCAAGCCTTTAAGGAAGCTGTTTCTCACCTTCAAAGGGCTAAAGAACAATACAAGAAAGGAGCAGATCAACATCGGAAGGAAGCCCCTCAATATCAAGTAGGGGATCAAGTCTGGTTATCCACCAAATATCTACCTCTAAAAGGGCCACGCACATTCAACCCAAGATACCTTGGTCCCTATTCCATCACTACCATTGTAAACCCAGTAGCGGTCAAGTTGGACTTGCCCCCGCACATGAAGATACATCCGGTCTTCCACGTCTCTCTATTAAAACCCGTGCAACCTCAAACCCGACTAACTAAATCTCCAAAACCCATCCTAGTTGATGGAGAACTCGAGTTTGAAGTCAAAAGCATTCTGGACTCCAAGATCTCCAAATCTAAACTATTTTACCTAATTGACTGGAAAGGCTACGGCCCCCAAGAGAGATCCTGGGAACCTGCTGAATATGTCCACGCTCCTCGCCTAATCAAAAGATTTCACCGAACATTTCCTGACAAGCCAAAACCCCCGGAGAAGCCGGGTTTGGGAGGGGCCTTGAGGGGGGGTACTGTCATGATCTCTGCTTCCAAAAGGTCAGGGTTTTCCCAACTCCCTTGGAAGCAGATCCATAACCCAGGTTCCGAGTGCCAACCAGTCCCAATTGGGACCTTTTGGACCCAGTCCTGGCGCCAGTGGCACCAGGCTCATAAATATGCCCAGTCCCAGCGCTGGAAGCGCCGGGCTCGTAATGCTTGGGTGGACTTACCTGCAGCAGACCATGCTGCTTACTTGCCTGCCAGTTGAGCCTCTGATCCTCTTCTGTTTGGAACTACTTTTCCTGTTGGGTGGGGCAGGAGCCACTCCCTAGGTTCAGAACACTGGAACTCTTCTGGAAAGCAGGAACTCTTTTCTTACCTAGGCGTGGCTGTGGAAGGAGATACCTAAGCACTACAGGAGGCTATTTAAACCACACCCGATGGATGAATCTTGCTTTGCATTATTCTGCATCCTCTGCAGCAGAACGCTCATCGTGTCTTCTGCATCTGATCCTGGGCCTAAGGGAAAAGGCTTACCATCCTGAATCCAGTCTTCAGCAACACCTATAAAGACAAGAAAGAACAGGTTAGCATTACGGTCTTCAGTGACAGCGCTTCACTTACCTGGTCCATCGGCTGTCACCAACGCCTCGCGCTGCATTCCGGCATCTGAAAGACAAAAGCTTACCAACTCTTCGCACGCTCCGGAGGCCTTCGGCGCTGCATCCCGCATCTGAAAGACAAAACAAGGTGCGTTTAAAGACATTGGGGAACTTTAATACTCACGTGCCATTACTCCTTTCCACATCTAACCCAGTGGGTATTCCGGCACCCTGCAGCCGCTCCGAACTTGTACCTGCAAAATAAAAAGACAGTTTGAGCGCATCGTGAAGCAGGCAACAAGCGCTTACTTACGTGCTTCCAGGCGCTTCTATTCATCACACGGGCTCCATCTTCAACTCACTTCAGCCCGTCATCCGCCATCGCCGGAACCCTGCAAAACAAGAGACATCATTACTAAAGACTTTTAAAGACATTAGAATTACTCGAAACTTACCGTTCGTGCAGTAAACGACGGACAGCAGTCCTCTGAAGTCAAGAAGCCTGCTCCCCAGATCCAGTGAAGAAACTGGTTACAGCACCCTGCCCCGAGGCAGATGGAGAGCACGGCGTTCACTTACCTAAGGTGAGAGCGTTAACCTTTGGGGTTCTATAGGAGAAGAGAAAGGGAAGAAGAGAGAGACATTCTATAACCCAGTTCATTAATCCCATACTTTCTATCTGCGGACATCTTACCCTTCGAGTCAGACATACAGTGCACAGAGGTCCAGCCCAAAGAGCCAGCCGTGTGTTACACATCACCTTTGAAGATACGGTATACGCCTAGTCAAGACCGGCGCCTCTACGGGAATCAGGTGAGCGTTACAACAGGAGCCAAGTATCCTGCAACCAAGAGGCTGGACCGAGGAATCGCTGGTGACCCGCTGAAGGACTCCTCCTTTGCACTGCTGTCGTCCTGTGAAACCCTTTCCTCCTTTGATCGAACCAGAAGGCCTGTACTGGTGCTTCGACCTTTGGAATAGCAGGACCAGCTATTCTCGGCGACTTCATCATCTCCTGCCAGTAAGCCTTCGGATGCGTCTCTGGGCCATCCAGTTGACTGACCAGCTTACACGGGAGTCCTGCTCTGTCACCACCGCCAGGTTGTGTAGTATTTAGAGTCCTTGTCACTCTCACACGCTTCGTACACTTGGCGTTCCCAAGTCTGAAGTGAGTAGGGAACATTCGGCTCAGATACACATGGCCGCTCCGTTGCCCTGCTGTGGTGAAAAAACTGTGCAGGTTTCTTCGATTGGGACGTCTTTTTTCTCTACACGACGACGAGGCATTCCCGGCTCTTCTGAACCTGCCAGCTGCTGAAACTAACGTGGAGAAGCCTGGGTCTGCTTGCATCGGGGACCGGTGAGTAGTATAGCTAGGATCTGGTCGCCCTCCTGCAGTAGCCCATTGCTTTTCCCCGTTGTGTAAGAACAGCACCATTTTGTCCGTACTCGCGCTCTGCTTCTGCTCACTGTGGAGGCTGCGCTTGAGTCGCGGAACCTGTTCTTCTTCTGTTGTGCACTAGCCCGAACTGCCTGACTTCCTCCGAAGAGCTTCTCCTTTTGCCCGTTGGCACCAGCGTGTGCAGGTACTTTGAGCACAAGGCTCCACTCTTCGCAGGGCTCGGACTTCCATCTAGTTAGGTGCCTCTGAAGGCGAACTGAGTCTAAAGCATTATCGCACTGCCTGTTTTCCTTCCCTTTCAGGTGGACTACACATTTCGTGCATATAACGCTTGCGACTGTCGTATTTGTATATATATTGTGTTGATATGGTATGTGTTGGCTTAGTATTGTGATATTGTGATTTTCTCGCTACGGTCATTATTTTAAAGGCCTTAAAAACAATGTGTATATATTTTTGATATAACAACTGTTTGGAGTAGTTTGTAAGCGCTCTTGCTTTGTGTGCTCATTGCGGGCTTTCAGTCACCCTCACCCCTCTTGAGACCTAGTCTTGACCGCCGCGATCGCTACCTTGATTGGTCTGGCTCGTCCAGAGGTTACCCTGTTCCAAGTAATTAGGTTGGCCTTCTGAACTTCTGCGCCACCAGGACAGAGTTCAGAAATCCGTCTTAACAAATTGGTGTACAGCGGTGGGATACGACTGAAGGTATCCAGTGTTGCGCTCGAACTAAGGCATTTCAGGTTATTCCAACCAGTACACGTAGTGAATTGTTGTAGTATAACTTTAAAAAGGCCATAGTCCTATCAAACAGTATGGAAACAAGTACCTTGTTAACTTTAAATGCTTCTAAATCAGAAACACTAAAAAAGATGTGTGCGGAGAGAGGTGTTTCCTCTCAAGGCACTAAATTGGAAATGATCCAGAGAATCGTGGCGTGGCAAGAAGCGCAGCTTGACGCTATAACTTCTGAGGACAGTGCGGAAGGTGGTGGGGCTGCTCTCACTGGTAGAACCGACGGTTCTGCCGCTGCACTGTTCCACCGCGACCACGAGGACAGGGAGGACGAGCTGTCTAATGTTTCCTCTGCCAGTGCTGATGGGGAGACTATGCTTGAATTCAAGAAGCAAGAGCTGCGGTTTAGGCAGCAGGAGCTTGAATTCAGCATAGCCAAACTAAAAATCGAACAGGCAGAAAAACAAAAAGACAGGGATCACCAGTTGGAACTGGCCAAGCTTCAGGTTGCAAATGGGTCCAAGGGTCCTGGACATGGGTCTGGGGCCTCCTCTCATCCACGGTTTCCGAAAGATCTGCTCAGTGTGTATGAAGAAAGGAATGACATTATGGACTGGCTGAATGCGTTTGAGTATGCATGCGAAGTTCAACAAGTTGAAAATGCTGATAAGATTGCCTGGTTACTCAGTAGACTGCCCCATTCTGGCTGTAGTGCCATCATGGAAATGTCGAAGGCTGAGCGAGCTGATTTCGCAATGTTAAAGCAAACTCTCATTTTAAAGTTTGGGAAGACTCCGGCCCAATATTTGAAGCGTTTCAGAGAGTATAAGAAAAAGGAAGGTGGTACTTGGGTATCTTATGTCACTGAATCCTTGAAGAACTTAACTGGCTGGGTCGAAGGTTATAAGGTTTCTACCTTCGAAGGCATGATAAATCTTGTCATGCTGGAACACATTTTTGCTTCTTCTTCCCTGGAGCTTAAGCAGCATTTGGCCGATTCGAAGGAGATAGATCCTAAGAAGCTGGCCATTGCAGCAGACTTATGGGTGTCACATCGAATGTCCCATAAGGACAAAACTCATCCTGGTAAGCAGGAGGAAGGGAAAAAGTCCAAAGATATGGAGGGTGGGGAATCTGCTAAATCTTCTTCCCATAAGGGCCACAAAAAGAAAAACAAGGGTAAGACACAAGAGAACTCACAGGGTAGTGGAGGTCAGCCTCCGAAACAGAACTCTGGTTACAATAAGCCTCCCTATGTAAACAGACCCAATGGATCTTGTTTTGCTTGTGGAGCAACTGACCATGTGAAGGGGGATCCCCGGTGTAAGGTTAGACCTTTGGGGGTCCACTCCGCTAATCTGGCCTTCTCCTCCTACAAGGAAGAAGAGATTACAGGAGCATCCTTCTCCTCAGACTCATTTCCCAGCGGAATAGAGGCTGAGGTAGTTTTAGTGTCCCTGGGTTCCTGGGAGCCTAAAGTCGCAGAGGCTTATGCTAGGATTCCGGATAATACCAAGCACTACTTTAAAGACAGTGTGCTGATCAATGGAGTAGATACTCCAGCTCTTAGGGATAGTGGGTGCAGTCGAACTGTAGTGGATTCTACCTTGGTAGACTCAGAGGAAGTTGCCAGAGCTACTCTGATGCCCACTAAGTTGGCTGACGGCCCCCTCCGTATGTTTCCAGTAATACCTGTAAATCTTACTTTAAATGGTACAGCAGTCAGGATTCCAGTGAGCATTCAGAGAAACGTCCCGGGAAAGGTCTTGTTAGGTAATGATCTCAGAGCTTTAGGGCTCGTAGGAGACACTGCCGAAAGACCCTACACACGGTCTCAAGCACGGGCGGCATTGGCCAAGTCCAATACGCCGCCCCAGCCAAAGGGGAAACCCAAGGCGAAAGGAGTCAACAAGTCAAGACGAGGGAAAGAGAATATTCCCCCGAGCTCGCCTACCACTGCGGTGGAGGAAGTTGGTCAATCGCCCGGGCCTGACGAGGAGGTGGCGATGCCTGAAGTATTCGACCCCAACGATCATCCTGAACTAAAAGACTTGTTAGTTGAAGGAGGTCCTTATAGGGACGAATTCAGTAAAGGCCAACGTGAGTGCCCATCTCTGGATGCCTAAGGAGACAGGCCTGCTCCCAGCTTGAGGGTGAACCTCCTGGGACGCATAGGATTTATTGGGAAGGTGGACTCCTGTATAGTGAGCCCACAGAGTCTACAGAAGGAGACCATAGGAGGTTGGTGGTTCCCCTTGCTGTTAGGCCCTTCCTCCTGCAGTTGGCGCATGAAGTTCCCCTTGCTGGTCACCTTGGTATGAAGAGGACCAAGCAAAGGTTATCCATGCACTTCTACTGGCCCAAGATGGGGGTGCAAGTAGAAAGTCACTGCAGGAGTTGTGCCTCCTGCCAGTTGTCTGGTAAGGTTGGCGCGACAATCCAAGCTCCGTTGGTACCGCTCCCAGTTGTGGGGGTACCATTTGAAAGGGTAGGGATCGACATCGTTGGTCCCCTTGACCCGCAAACATCCTCGGGCAATAGGTTTATCCTGGTGCTGGTCGACCATGTAACCAGGTATCCTGAGGCCATCCCATTGAAGACTGTAACTGCCAAGTCAGTTGCAAAAGCTTTACTCGGCATATTTACTAGGGTTGGCTTCCCTAAAGAAGTTGTGTCAGATCGTGGCAGCAACTTTATGTCGAAGTATATGCAGGCTATGTGGAAAGAATGTGGGGTCACCTACAAGTTCTCTTCTGCATACCACCCCCAGGCCAATGGTCTGGTGGAACGTTTCAACAGAACGTTAAAGAGCATGATTGGGGCTCTGGAGGAGCTCCAGAGAAGAAAATGGGATCTTCTTTTACCATGCTTACTGTTTGCCTACCGAGAGGTACCACAGGAGGGTGTTGGCTTCAGCCCCTTCGAACTTCTGTTCGGTCATCCCGTACGGGGACCCTTAGCCATCGTCAAAGAGGGATGGGAGATGCCCACTCCCCCTGTTACTACCAACGTAGTTGATTATGTGCTAGTGCTCAGAAAACGGATGGTACTTCTGATGGGCTTGGCTAGTGATAAATTGAATGCAGGGCAAGCGCTGGTGAAACATTGGTACGACCAGAAAGCTTCCCTCATCAACTTTACACCTGGTCAGCAAGTCCTGATCATGAATCCCATAAGGCCTCGAGCTTTACAGGACAAATGGTCAGGCCCTTACACAGTGGTGGAGCCCCTGGGTGAGGTTAACTATTTAGTGGACCTTGGAAGGCCTGGACAGGCTCCAAAAGTGTTTCACGTGAATAGGCTGAAGGCTTTCGTCCCAAGAGTCGAAATCGCAGCACTGCTACTGGCTTCAGACGTTGAGGAAGAGGAGTCTGAACCTCTCCCCGACCTGTTCCAAAGCGGTCCTTCAGATAGCTCCATTGAGGGTGTCCGAGTGGCCCCTCACCTGACTTCTGATCAGCAGGCGGAGGTGAAAAGTTTGCTTAGGCAGTTTTCCCCCCTGTTTTCACAGTCCCCTGGTTTGACACCTGTGTGCAAACATAACATTGACACAGGAGACAGTGTACCTACCAAAAGTAGGGGATACAGGATGTCAGACAAAGTACGGTCTTATATTAAGACCGAGGTCAACAAGATGTTAGACCTTGGGGTGATTGAACCCTCTAGTAGTCCTTGGTCCAGCCCTGTGGTTTTGGTTCCAAAGGCAGGCACTTCTGAATTGAGGTTCTGCGTGGATTACAGGGCTCTGAATGCTGTCACCAAGACAGATGCACACCCCTTGCCTCGAACAGATGAGCTGGTGGATAC
The DNA here is from genome assembly GCF_040938575.1 of Ambystoma mexicanum. Classification (NCBI taxonomy): domain Eukaryota; kingdom Metazoa; phylum Chordata; class Amphibia; order Caudata; family Ambystomatidae; genus Ambystoma; species Ambystoma mexicanum. The sequence goes on along the minus strand of NC_090941.1, from coordinate 1,162,128,984 downwards.
TTTGGGTGCCTCCAAGTACCTCAGCACGTTTGACCTCACTGCTGGCTATTGGCAAATAGCTTTAGCAGAACATGCCAAGGAGAAGACAGCATTTTCTACTCCAGACGGCCTTTACCAATTCCGGGTAATGCCGTTCGGGTTGAAGAATGCACCTGCCACTTTCCAGAGGCTTGTGAATCATGTGTTGAATGGGTTGGACGAATTCTGTCTTGCATATCTGGACGATATCGCAGTTTTCAGTGCCACCTGGGAAGACCACGTGAAACACCTCGGGATTGTGCTCCAGGCTCTTCAGAAAGCCCACTTGACCATAAAGGCTAGTAAATGCCAGATTGGACAAGGCTCAGTGGTTTACCTTGGACATGAAGTAGGTGGAGGGAGGATACAGCCTCTACCCAGTAAAGTACAAGCAGTACAAAACTGGCCTACCCCCACTACGCAAACCCAAGTGAGAGCCTTCTTAGGACTCACGGGGTATTACCGCAATTTTGTGGCAGACTATGGCACCATAGCTGCCCCTCTGACTGCCCTCACAACTCCGAAGAAACCCAAGAAGGTAACTTGGACCGACGAGTGTGAGAAGGCCTTCAATGGCTTAAAAGACTCCTTGTGCCAGGCCCCTGTCCTCAGGGCCCCTGATTATCAAAGACCTTTTATCGTGCAGACGGACGCCTCTGACACTGGGATAGGAGCTGTACTATCACAAGTAGATGAGAAGGGTAAGGAACACCCTATCGGTTTTATTAGTCGCCAGCTTAAGGACAGAGAGCTCAGATGGTCCACGGTAGAGAAAGAATGTTTCTCTGTTGTGTGGGCCCTAAGGAAGCTGAGGCCCTACCTCTATGGGACCCACTTCACTGTGCAAACTGACCATAAGCCGTTAAAGTGGCTAATGAACATGAAGGGGGAGAATCCAAAGTTGCTTAGGTGGTCCATAAGTCTACAAGGCTTCGACTTCACTATTGAGCATAGGCCAGGTGTCCAACATAGCAATGCTGATGGGTTGTCCAGAATGTTTAACCGACCTGAACAAGAGACTCATCCAGGGGTGGATTAGTTCCCCCTGTCCATAGTCTGGGAGGGGCGAGTGTTAGGAAAGATTTCGTAATTGTAGGTAATTTTCCTTCCATGTGGCAACCCCTAAACTTTTTGCTGTTGTTTTTCACCTTGTTCTTGACTTTGCCAGAGAATTGCAGCCTTCTGCCGCACTCCTCTGGGCTTTCGCTCCTTTCTTACGGGGAAACTGACATGCCCTTAAGACAGTCAGTACCGGGGAACGCTGTTTCCCGTAGTTTCTTTTATCATGTTGCGGCTTTCGTGCAACATGACACAAGAGGGCACTGTAAGCTAAATTACCACTCTCTTGGGTCTCTAGCCTTCTACAGGCCCTAGATACTCGTTTAGGATTGTATTTGATCGGTGCAAGTCATTCAGGGACTGGAATGGTGGCAGCGATCGTTTTGTGTATTTTGAGCTCCTTTTGGCGTTCTGAGCACGTTTTTCGCGCTGAACCCAAAATGGTGGCCTGGCTCCCAAAATGGCCAGACCACGAGGCTCCTTTGTCCTGTCCACTGACCGTCTTGCTCCCTTCACCTTCCCCAGGTCGAGCGACCCGGGCCCTTCCTTATTTGGGCATGTACTTTCCCGCGAAACACAGATGCGTTCGCGGGCTTCTACATGTCTTTTGTGTGCCTCCAGGGTGTGGGCTGGGATGTCTGGTCCCAATACACATCCTGGGTGCCAGAGAGTCTAGGGTGGTGTGAATGCCTGGGACCACCGTGGTCCGTGATTGGTCCACGAATGGTGTGTGTGTTGATGAGCGGTTCTCCCATTGGCTCCCCTCTGTTTTGGCGCGAAGGGAACCGTGGATAAGAGGGGGCTGGAAACACCACTACCATGTCGATCTCCTGAGTTCTCACGAACGAAGGAATACAGGAGCCAAGTATCCTGCAACCAAGAGGCTGGACCGAGGAATCGCTGGTGACCCGCTGAAGGACTCCTCCTTTGCACTGCTGTCGTCCTGTGAAACCCTTTCCTCCTTTGATCGAACCAGAAGGCCTGTACTGGTGCTTCGACCTTTGGAATAGCAGGACCAGCTATTCTCGGCGACTTCATCATCTCCTGCCAGTAAGCCTTCGGAAGCGTCTCTGGGCCATCCAGTTGACTGACCAGCTTACACGGGAGTCCTGCTCTGTCACCGCCGCCAGGTTGTGTAGTATTTGGAGTCCTTGTCACTCTCACACGCTTCGTACACTTGGCGTTCCCAAGTCTGAAGTGAGTAGTGTACATTTGGCTCAGATACACACGGCCGCTCCGTTGCCCTGCTGTAGTGACAAAACTGTGCAGGTTTCTTCGATTGGGACGTCTTTTTTCTCTACACGACGACAAGGCATTCCCGGCTCTTCTGAACCTGCCAGCTGCTGAAACTAACGTGGAGAAGCCTGGGTCTGCTTGCATCGGGGACCGGTGAGTAGTATAGCTAGGATCTGGTCGCCCTCCTGCAGTAGCCCATTGCTTTTCCCCGCTGTGTAAAAACAGCACCCTTTTGTCCGTACTCGCGCTCTGCTTCTGCTCACTGTGGAGGCTGCGCTTGAGTCGCGGAACCTGTTCTTCTTCTGTTGTGCACTAACCCGAACTGCCTGACTTCCTCCGAAGAGCTTCTCCTTTTGCCCGTTGGCACCAGCGTGTGCAGGTACTTTGAGCACAAGGCTCCACTCTTCGCAGGGCTCGGACTTCCATCTAGTTAGGTGCCTCTGTAGGCGAACTGAGTCTAAAGCATTTTTTTCCTTCCCTTTCAGGTGGACTACACATTTCGTGCATATAACGCTTGCGACTGTCGTATTTGTATATATATTGTGTTGATATGGTATGTGTTGGCTTAGTATTGTGATATTGTGATTTTCTCGCTACGGTCATTATTTTAAAGGCCTTAAAATAAATGTGTATATATTTTTGATATAACAACTGTTTGGAGTAGTTTGTAAGCGCTCTTGCTTTGTGTGCTCATTGCGGGCTTTCAGTCACCCTCACCCCTCTTGAGACCTAGTCTTGACCACCGCGATCGCTACCTTGATTGGTCTGGCTCGTCCAGAGGTTACCCTGTTCCAAGTAATTAGGTTGGCCTTCTGAACTTCTGCGCCACCAGGACAGAGTTCAGAAATCCGTCTTAACATTGGCCATACCATATATGGATTGCTCCCATACGGTATTGCCAGGTGGCGGACGGCCACCGCGTTGGCGGGCACCACACCTGTCTGGGGCAAGGCGAACTGCGCCTCGCTGTGTCGGCACTGCCTGAGGCTGCAGGACTGCATTTCCCCTCTGATCTGCTGGCCCAGGAACAGGATCAGATGTTGCGGAGTGTGGCCCTGCATCCGTAACCACCACAGGCGCACCTACCAACACTGACATCCCCATTGTGGGCTCTACCCCTGGTGCAGGTGGGTCACACAGAACAGTATCCCTTCCATGAACACATACCTGCGAATCCACATGGGTCTCATCCGAATCAACACTTGAAAAGAGTTCTGGGGAGGTGCACCCATATACAGCCCTGGACAGAATGCCCTGCAGCAAGAGTGGGTTCTCACCCACCAACACACCACGTCCCCCACTCGTGCTCGGACGTGTCAGAGATCCCTCCTGGGTGAGCACCATCTCCTCACCCTCAACAGCATCAAGTGCGTCATCCTCTGAAAAAACATGAAAGACAGAAAATGGAAACAGGCATTAGCACCATGGCACACAAATAGGCCAGACAAGCTACAGGAAATGTACTTGATAGACACATGTCCCACATGACTATGTCCCTCACATGCATGCACTGTCACTGATTTGGAAGGGGAGGTAAATGTCAGACACTGATGACACCAAGATGTAAGGGCAACACATCAGATGCATGCTGGCTAGCAGTGCCATCCCACAGTTGGCATGTACCATAGGCATGTCATATTTGTGAGAATAGGGCAGAGTGATGTGCAATAGAACTGGGGGTATTCCTACAATCAGCCAGAACGTGCACAGCGAAATACGGAACAATGTTGTTGCATGTTGCCACTTCAAGGTCAACTGGCGCAATATAGTGGCAAATGCCTGCTGTGGCCAGAAGGGACACTGCAATACCCAAATCCCGGGGGGCAAAATGCATTGGATGAAGCACATGGGTGACCCAAACCACTCAGGCACACACACCCTGACCTGGCACCCACCCTGGACCCCTCCCACATGCAACGTACACATGGATCACACACACATGCATGTGCACTCACCGGACAATGCCTCGTAATCTGGAAGTTCTCCCACACCTTGGATCTGCTCCTCTGTGACGTAGGTCCCAGCGACATTCTCATGTGGAGTGAGCTCAATGTCCTCTACTGGAGACCCACCTCCAGTCACCAGAGTTGTGGCATGACTTGAGGCCAGCTTACTTTTTGCCCTGCGCTTCAGGTCATTCCATCGCTTGAAGCACTCGGTAGCTGTGCGCCTCATAAACCCACGGGAACTTATGCTGTCCGCGACGGCCTGCCAGTGTGCCTGACGGCGAGCAGGTGTGATCCTAGACCCTGGAGTGCTCAACATTTCGGCGTCATGATCGGACACATACTGCACAAGTTGATTCAGTTCAGCATCATTGAAGCTAGGCTTCCTCGGCGTGCCGGACTGTGTAGCCGTGTCTGGGGCATCAGCCTGTAGTGCACGTGCACTCTTCCTCTTCCTCTTGTATGGTGGTGGGGACTGTGAGTGGCATATGCCGCTCTGGCCACTCGGGGCAGGAGCACCGGTGGACTGTGTCGTAGTGTGCAATGGCACACTGACCATCTGACTTCCTGCAGGCATTAGCTCGAGTGTGATAGTGGCAGGGGGAACCTCAGACTGACGGACTGGGACCAACACTGTCCTGGCTGGGAGACTCAGAGCTGGGGTGGACGGAGCTGCAGCTGCCCCTGCAGCCTTCCCACCCCGCCTACTTGGGGCAGCAGATGACATGGCTGCCCCTGATACACGTGGCCTGGTGACACTGACTGGCACGGCCACCCGTGGCCTAGACTTGTGGACCTGGAAATGAGTCTCGGAGTCAGCCTGTGCCAGGTCAGGTGCCACAATGGACGGGTCCAACAAGGTCTGAGCATCGATGGTGTCAGCCACGTTTTCCTCAACCATGGGGGGGGGCATGGGTCTCCCTGACTGGTCCTCCACACGTGGGGTGCTAGGGGTAGCCTGCAAATCCCGGCCACGTCCCCTACCGCGCCCACTACGCCCACCTCTTGAGGGTCGGCCACCTTTGCCACCCTTACCTCTTGCTCGCCTCCCAGACATGGCACTGATGTAGCTGTGCGTATGGGAGTAGCAGGGAAGTATTGTCCTGGGCAATTGGGGGTCAAAGGGGTAGGGTACTAGATGGTATTCGTACCCTAGTGCACTTGCAAGGCTGAATGGAACCCCTGGGGAAAGATGATGGGTCACGCAATGCACAGGCACTCCAATAACAGAAAATGACGTGCAAGCGACCCCTCGTAGACCACGTGCGTGTAAACAAAAACACGCACTACGCTGTGGCACCCAGAAACACAATAATGAACGTATGCGTGTCACACGCAGCCTACAATGATCTCTGAAGGGGTACGCGACACACGGGGCAAGCACTGTTGGAAAATAGGTGCGCAACTCACCGTCTGCCTGGAAAAAGTGCGTGAAGTACACGCACGTGCGCGCGCACGCGTTGGCAACACTTCTGGCAAAAGAAGAATTGTACGCTGTCTGAGGAGACAGGACTACAGGAGAAGTGAACGCTGTCTGAGGGAACAGGTCCAGAGAAAAAGAGAAAAAAATAAAATCTGACAGAGGTAACAGGGAATACGAACTCGAAACGCTGTGAAGTAATTCGCGTGTGAACCGACAAGAAGTACAGATTTCACCCACTCGCTCTCCACGATAAGCACGTACAAGGAAATGACGTCCTACACGTACCTTTTAAACCGGACCACACGTCCAACGTCACTTCCGCGTATACGTGCTAAGGACCTATTACAAGTGCTGATACTAGGACGTGCAGTTCACGTCACAGACGCGCCTGCGCTGTAAGGGCCTTTGGTCCAATGGATTTGCGTACCCAACCAATACGCGTGTGGTACTTCTCGCGCACCACTGGAATACACGCACACAGCCAAAACGCGTGTGAGACTTCGCGCGCACCCCTGGAATACACGCACCCAGCCAAAACGCGTGTGAAACTTCTCGCGCACCCCTGAAATACACGCGCCCAGGACAATCGCGTGTGAAAACACCCGCGAGCCCCTGAAATACACGCACACGCTCCCCCAGGCCCGATCGCGTGTGAATCTTCTCGCACACCCCTGAAATACACGCGCCCTGGACAATCGCATGTGAAAACACCCGCGAGCCCCTGAAATACACGCACACGCTCCCCCAGGCCCGATCGCGTGTGAATCTTCTTGCGCACCCCTGCAATACACGCGCCCAGGACAATCGCGTGTGAAAACACCCGCGAGCCCCTGAAAAACACGCACACGCTCCCCCAGGCCCGATCGCGTGTGAATCTTCTCGCGCACCACTGAAATACACGCGCCCAGGACAATTGTGTGTTTAAACACCCGCGAGCCCCTGAAATACACGCACACGCTCCCCCAGGCCCGATCGCGTGTGAATCTTCTCGCGCACCCCTGAAATACACGCGCCCAGGACAATCGCGTGTGAAAACACCCGCGAGCCCCTGGAATACACGCACACGCTCCCCCAGGCCCGATCGCGTGTGAATCTTCTCGCACACCCCTGAAATACACGCGCCCAGGACAATCGCGTGTGAAAACACCCGCGAGCCCCTGAAATACACGCGCCCAGGCCAATCGCGTGTGGGACTTCACGCGCACCCCTGAAATACACGCACACGCTCCCCCAGGCCCGATCGCGTGTGTGCCTTCTCGCGCGTGTAGGACTTTGGCTGTCAGATACCGAAGCTTCCTCCCCCAACTCCTCACCTGTTTCTTCCGGAATGGGTTCTGTAAGAGTAGCCTCTGATCTCTTCTGATCCCTCTTCCTTGTGGGAGTCTTGTCCTTTGGTGCTCGGGCCTTTTTATCGTACAGATAGGGTCTGTCCCCTCCGGAGGCCACCTTGGCAGAGATAATCCCTGACCGCGGGGATCCCCAGGGGGCCAGTCCTAGATTCAGGGAAAAAGCACTAAGGCAGAAAAAACCCTGTTCCCAATTGGGTTCTGCTGGGTGGCAATTAGAACTCCTCTCTTCCAATTATGAAAGTTCCATTTGCAGCAGGCAAGGAAGTCCGATAGACTTGAGAACAAACTCCTCCGCTGATGAATGCTCAGTGTATCCAGGAGAAGTGGAATAATAGAACAGGAGATATAAGAAGCTACTAGAACCAGTGGTTAAGACTAAACAGAATGACAGAGAAAAGTATTAGAAAGGATAAGTAGGTAAAGAATGAAAGAACCCATACAAAGCAGACCGCGAAGACGAACCATTAGGAAGAAGGAAGAAGTATAGAAAGAAACCCACTCACCAGTTTAGAAATGCTCCTTAAGGTCCCAGTGAGCAAGGCTAGCTCGCAAAAACAGAGTGACGGCACCGGTAGCAATATACCCCCGGTACCTACAAGAATTGAAAAGACCAAAAGTGCTCAAAGAATAAAGGCAAGAGTAAGTAAGCACGGCACGGCCCAAAGCAAGCCGATACCGCGTATAGTGCAGTAGAATTTGGGCTGAGGAATACAGAAGGGAATCACACAGAAGGCGAAAATAGGAAGCCGGAACGGATGAATTTCACGAGAGAATCTCCACACGAACCGAGCGCTGGTAAACAGATACAACGCGTCGGTTTGTGGGAGGAGTCAGCCTATAAAGGGTCGGCGGCCATCTTGGGTGAGATCGGCGGCCATCTTGGGTGAGATCGGCGGCCATCTTGGGTGAGGACTGGAGAGTGATCGATCGGCGGCCATCTTGGGTGAGGACTGGAGCGTGATCAAAGCTTCCAGCGCTTCCACAGCCTCCAATTCCTGACAGTATACCCCCTCTTTCTCGGGGCGCCCCCGGGTTTGCCCGGATGGAGTTGATGGAACTTCTGCACCAGACGCGGGGCGTGTAAATGACCCACAGGTTCCCACGTCCTCTCTGCTACTGGATAGTTCTTCCAATGGACCAGATAGTACAACCGCCCTTTGCGGTACTTAGAATCCACCAGATGAGACACCTCGTATTCTTCAGGTGTTGGTTTCACTCGGGCTCGTGTACGGATTACAGGTCTCTTGAAAGGATCCTCCTTATGTTCTTTGAGAAGGGAGACATGAAAGACAGGATGTATCCTTCTGAGGTATTCTGGCATCCTGAGTTTATAAGCAACTGGATTGATTTGTTGTATGATGGAAAATGGCCCAAGGAAACGAGAGGAGAACTTCCCCCTATGAACCCACTTGGGTAGGAATCTGGTGGATAACCAGACTAATTGTCCCACCTTCCAGCTGGGATGGGCTCTCCGACCTTTGTCGGCCCATCTCTTTTGTGAAAGTTGACTTGCTTGGTGTGCCTCCTTAGCGAGTTTGTGAGCTTCTTGCAAGTCCTGTAGAATCGTATCCAGAGTTGGAATCTTGGTTGAAGGCGGACTGAGCCCGGGCAGGTGTTGAGGATGGTAGCCATAGGTACAATAGAAAGGACTCATCTGGATCGAGGTGTGAAGTGAGTTGTTGTAGGCGAATTCCGCTTGCGGGAGAAAGCGATACCATTCTTCCTGCTGGGGACTACAAAAACACCTGAGATACTGCTCTAGATTGGCATTGAGTCTCTCAGTTTGGCCGTTGCTTTGAGGATGGTATCCTGAGGAAAGAGCCTTATGAATCCCGAGAACCTGGCAGAGGGAAGACCAAAATTTTGAGGTAAATTGTGGTCCTCTGTCCGAAACTATGGTCTTAGGTAGACCATGTAGACGGACTATGTCTTGGAGAAATGTTGCAGCCATCTCTGAGGCCGAAGGCACTTGCTTGAAGGCGGAGAAATGTGCCAGCTTGCTAAAGGAATCAACCGTCACCATGATCGTGGTCATTCCGTATGAAGGAGGCAGATCCACAATAAAGTCAGTGGATAAGTGTTCCCATGGGCGATCCGGTAAGGAGTGTTGGTGTAATAACCCCAGAGGTTTTCCTGTTTGATGTTTGTTGGAAGCACATATTGAACAGGTAGAGACATACTGACCTACATCCCTTCGTAGGGTAGGCCACCAGAATCCTCTCCGGACCAAATCAAAAGTCTTCCTAATACCAGAATGCCCTGTCAGGGGGGTGTCATGACACCAAGAAAGTATCTGTTCTTGCAGCTTCTTTGTGGGGATATAGAGGGCTCCTTCATGATAAAACAACCCGTCCTTTTCCTGTTTAGTAGATAGCGGAAATTCCGCACACGTCTGATAATGAGGGATTAGATCTTGAAGAAACGAAACCGTAGAAGCCAACACAGTGAGATGTGGTAAAACCAGTTCATGTCCTATATAGGATCCGGATGGATCTCCTAGGCTTCTAGATAAGGCGTCTGCCTTCTTGTTTTCTGTGCCTGGTATGTAAGTCATCATGAAGTCGTATTGTAGGAAAAAATACGCCCATCTGGCATGTCTGGCGTTGGAACATTCCAATTGTTGTAAGACCCGTAGGTTGCGGTGGTCAGTTCGAATAGTGAAAGGATGTGTGGCTCCTTGCAGGAGGTGTCTCCATTCTTGGCAGGCCAGCTTTATTGCCAAAAGTTCCTTTTCGATAACCGAGTAGTTTCGCTCACTACTAGTTAAAGTCTTGGAATAGTATGCGATCGGATGTTCATAGCTGTCTTCTGCCTCTTGAAGTAATACTGCCCCTACTGCCCCCGTAGAAGCATCAGTTTCCAGAATAAAGGGCTTAGTCTGATCTGGTTGAACCAAGATGGGTGCTGTAGAAAAGCAATCCTTTAAAAAGTCGAATGCTTTTCGAGGTTCGCCGTCAAAAGCAAATCTAACACCCTTCTTCAACAAGGAGGTCAGAGGGAGTACTTTTTTGGAATAATTGGGAATGAACCTCCTATAAAAATTTGCCAAGCCTAGAAACCCTTGCAGTTCCTTGATGTTGGTAGGATCTTTCCAGTTTCTTATGGCCTTTACCTTATTAGCATCCATTTCAACGCCTTCCTTGGACAATACGAAACCCAAGTAGGACACCCTCTTGGATTCAAATGAACACTTCTCTGGTTTTACTAGCAGATAGTGAGACTGCAAACGTTGTAAAACTAGTCGGACCAATGATCTGTGCTCAGACAAGGACTTGGAGTAGATCAGGATGTCGTCCAGGTACACCACTACCGACACAAACAGCATGTCAGCGAAAACCTTGTCCATGTACCTTTGGAAGACGGCTGGTGCGTTTACTAGGCCAAAGGGCATCACACAATATTCATAGAGCCCGAATGGGGTGCGAAAAGCCGTCTTCCACTCGTCTCCTTGTCTGATTCGCAAGAGGTGATAGGCGCCTCTCAGGTCAAGCTTCGTGAAGTACTCAGCCCCTTGTACAGCCTCCAAGACGTCCCGAATCAAGGGCATGGGATATCTATCCCGGACAGTGACCTTGTTGAGACCCCTGTAGTCTATACAAGGACGAAGTTCTGTCGAGTCCTTTTTTGGAATGAAGAAAAGGGAGGCCCCACATGAAGATTTGGATTCTTGAATGAGTCCGTTCTGCAAATTTGCATCTAGATACTCTCTTAACGCCTTCCTTTCCGGTAGTGACAAAGGGTACATTCTTCCGAACGGTACTACTGCTTCCGGTATTAGATCGATACAGCAATCCTCTGTTCTATGGGGTGGTAGTTGTCTAGGAATTATGTCCATGAATACCTCTGAAAAGTCCTGGTAATGTAAGGGTACTGAGGCCACTGTGACTGGCTTCTGGATACTTCTCCTGCGGTCTATGGTGTGGGGAGCGTTACACAAGGTCATACAGTGTTTTTCACAGAACTTAGAATTGAAAGAAACTCGGTTTGCAGTCCAATCTATGTGAGGGTTGTGTCTTCTTAACCAAGGAATCCCTAATACCAATGGAAAATGAGCAGCTCGGATCTGATCAAACACCAGGAACTCTTCATGTTGACCTAACCTCACCCTTAATGGAACAGTTTCCAATGTGATGGGTCCGGAAGACAAGGGTCTACCATCAACCCCTTCTACCGGAATCGGGGTGATCTTGGTTTTGGCGGGTACCAAGTGCTCTGTAGCCCACTTGGAGTCGATGAAGTTTCCCGCTGCTCCACAATCCAACATGGCGAACACCTCTGTGGGAGCTTCTTCTGTTAACCATAGGTCCACTCTGAACACCATTAAACTGTTATCTTCCGGGGTATTCACTGCTCTTGTGTAGCTGCAAGGGTGCTTGTTACCTCCCCCGAGACTTCCCTTGCTAAAGATCGGGGGCGGAAGTTTCCCTGTCGACGAGGAGGGACTTCAGTGCATTCTCTCAACAAATGTGTCGAAGAGCCACAGTACATGCATAGACCTGCCTCTCTCCTCCTTCTTCTTTCTTCTGGCGTCAGAGGACCACGGGCAGCTCCAATCTGCATAGGCTCATCTATAGCAGGGTTGGCCCTAGGTGGAGGAGTAGGGTTAGGTTGTGAGAAGCTTCGGTTTCTTCTTCTCTCAGATCTTCTTTCTTGCAGACGAGATTCAATCTGAAGGGACAATGTCACTAGCTCCTGAAAAGATGCAGGACGGGCTGCTCTGGCTAGTTCATCTTTGATCTCGTCCTGGAGACCTCTTCTGTAGATGGTTTGCTGGGCGGAATCAGGCCAATCTGCCTTGGCTGCTAGCCTCTGGAAGCGAGTTAAATAGGTTTGGACGTCTGTATTTCCTTGTTTGATGTCTAGGATTGCTTCCAAGGATGAATAGAATATTTCTGGCCTATCAAACCTTTCACTGAAAAGTTCCGTAAAACGGTCATAATCACTCAGAAGGGGATCGTTTCGGGTGACAATGGGTGTAGCCCATGAAAGAGCATTTCCGGTAAGATTGGCTATAATGAACCCAACCTTTGATCTGGCTGTCTCAAAGGCGTGAGGTCGGAAGGCGAAATACACCCTGCAAGCGTCAAGGAATTCCTTCAGATCTCCTGGATGTCCGTTGTATTTGCCAAAGGAAAAGGGCATCGTAGGCAGGTCCCCGCGATCATCCCGATGTAGCACCACTTGCTGTCGGAGGGCTACGTTCTCTGTTCGCAGGGCCTGCACCTCCATAGTAAGGTTCTGCAGAGCAGCCACCAACTCCTGATACTGCTCGAGCGACGCCATGAAGGATCTTGGGCGTTGTATTCTGTCAGATACCGAAGCTTCCTCCCCCAACTCCTCACCTGTTTCTTCCGGAATGGGTTCTGTAAGAGTAGCCTCTGATCTCTTCTGATCCCTCTTCCTTGTGGGAGTCTTGTCCTTTGGTGCTCGGGCCTTTTTATCGTACAGATAGGGTCTGTCCCCTCCGGAGGCCACCTTGGCAGAGATAATCCCTGACCGCGGGGATCCCCAGGGGGCCAGTCCTAGATTCAGGGAAAAAGCACTAAGGCAGAAAAAACCCTGTTCCCAATTGGGTTCTGCTGGGTGGCAATTAGAACTCCTCTCTTCCAATTATGAAAGTTCCATTTGCAGCAGGCAAGGAAGTCCGATAGACTTGAGAACAAACTCCTCCGCTGATGAATGCTCAGTGTATCCAGGAGAAGTGGAATAATAGAACAGGAGATATAAGAAGCTACTAGAACCAGTGGTTAAGACTAAACAGAATGACAGAGAAAAGTATTAGAAAGGATAAGTAGGTAAAGAATGAAAGAACCCATACAAAGCAGACCGCGAAGACGAACCATTAGGAAGAAGGAAGAAGTATAGAAAGAAACCCACTCACCAGTTTAGAAATGCTCCTTAAGGTCCCAGTGAGCAAGGCTAGCTCGCAAAAACAGAGTGACGGCACCGGTAGCAATATACCCCCGGTACCTACAAGAATTGAAAAGACCAAAAGTGCTCAAAGAATAAAGGCAAGAGTAAGTAAGCACGGCACGGCCCAAAGCAAGCCGATACCGCGTATAGTGCAGTAGAATTTGGGCTGAGGAATACAGAAGGGAATCACACAGAAGGCGAAAATAGGAAGCCGGAACGGATGAATTTCACGAGAGAATCTCCACACGAACCGAGCGCTGGTAAACAGATACAACGCGTCGGTTTGTGGGAGGAGTCAGCCTATAAAGGGTCGGCGGCCATCTTGGGTGAGATCGGCGGCCATCTTGGGTGAGATCGGCGGCCATCTTGGGTGAGGACTGGAGAGTGATCGATCGGCGGCCATCTTGGGTGAGGACTGGAGCGTGATCAAAGCTTCCAGCGCTTCCACAGCCTCCAATTCCTGACAGTGGCGCACATTTTTTTCCTGCGCAGGGACGCTACCGCCTGCTTTCGTGTGGCGGACATCTATGGGCCTGTGCGCGTCTTTGGCCGTGCGCTGTTTTTCCCTATTCGATTCCATGAATACGTGTTGTAGGCGAGCGTGTGGGCGTTCTGCGCACTTGCCTCCTGTACTTCCCCCGTGACGCCCACATTTTCACGAGTTGTTCCCCATTCTGCGGGTGACGCCCCGTGTTACGCCTACTTTTGTTCTGTGCGCCGCGCTATGTGCGAATTCGCTGTGGCCTTATCGCACAGCGTTCGATGACCTATGCGCCAGCGTGCGCCAGCGTGCGCCGCGCACTTTCTCAGCGCACATCCCACATTTCGCGCGTGCCCGTGCTTCCATGAATGGATGTGCGCTGTTTTCTGTGCGATTTTCTGCGATTTTTTCTGTGCCACTGCGAATCGCACGTTTTCGCACGCGTGCGCCGGTTTTTCCGCGCACATTATTTCCATGAATCGGCCTGTTAATTGTGTGTAGTGGTCCCTAAGGGTACTGTACAGGATTCTTCCTAACATAAGGTTGTCCCTTTTCGATTCTGTGGAGTTGCTCCTGTTCTGCATGGACGCAATGGGAATGGGGACTTAGCACCCCCCTGCAACTCGTTCTCCAGCGCTAATTGCAATGGACCGAGTTGCGATCATGCAATTGTATTTGGGGGCATTTTGCGGTAATTGCGCAGGGATGCCACCAATGCAGATAGCGTTACTGCAACTCGGAACGGCACTGTTAGTGTAAAAAATCGAGCTGCGGTAAGGCTCTTACTCCAATCTTTTATTAGAGTCCAAAGGATAGGTATGGCACTATTAGCACTGGTACAATTAGTGTTGCACTAATAGCGCCAAAAATGGGCAGAAAGGGGAGGCAAACCTCCCACTTTCGGGCCAAACTCGGGATTAGGTGGAGCAGTAATGCAGCAGTAATAGTGTTACCGCTGCATTTTTACTGCTCCACCCAACCCCTGATGAGGGCCTTAGAGACTGGGGAAGTAATTACAACCTTGGAGGTACCCATGCCGCTATTTGCTGTTTTGTTTTGTACTCGTAATGAGGCGGTAGGGGGTTAACAGGGCCGGCAGCTTAACCGGCCCCGTTAACCCCCTACTGCCAGGGTTGTAGTGACCCCCTGTGACTGTGACTATAACTAAGAGACAGTAACAAGGACTGACAGACTGTGACTAGGATTGAGAGACTGTGACTATGACTGAGAGACAGTTACTAGGACTAGTCCAGAGAAACCATGTCTGTTACTTTGTGAGTGAGTGGCAGGAAGAAATAACTTGACTGCTTCCTGTGCCTGATTTGCACCCGTTTAATGAAACAGCTCCTCATTAGCTAATACGACAAAAAAAAAGATAAACAGAAATCTGTGATACTGCCATGCATGCATGCCACAAGCGGTGCCCATAGCTATTCAAAATGTTCTGCTTCTCATCACCCCTTCTCTTATCTCTCGTCTCTGCAAGCAAGTTGCTGCTGAAGCACTGTGATATGTACAAAAACCACAAAGGAGTTTCATACATTTCTTGCAAGTTGTCTCAAAGTACATGCAAGACCTAACATCTGGGGACTACAGGTTAAAAAAAAAAAACATTAGACCCTAACAATCCATCTAACTAAAGACCCATTTTGACAGTTCCATTTCTGTTAAAACTACTGGACCGAGCAGCCTATCTGCAGATACATCAGTACCTTGAATCCAACAGTTTGCTAGGCCTTAGACAATCAGGATTCAGACCCAGACATGGGACAGAAACAGCGCTAACCAACCTTAAGTCTCAAATCCAGACATTGAAAGACAAGGGAAAACTGGCCTTACTTCTCTTACTAGACTTATCAGCGGCATTTGATCTGGTGAACCATACAATCTTATGTAAACACCTCTCATCTGCTGCACACTTCTCTGACCAAGCGAATGCTTGGATTGAGTGTTTCCTCAACAACAGATCCATGAGGGTCTCTGCACCCTCAGCCTCTGCCACACCTACTCCAGTTACATGCAGGGTTCCTCAAGGGGCTTGCGTGTCTCCTACTCTCTACAATGTTTGTTTGTTTCACCATGTGTTCACCAAACCTCCTTTTGATGAGCTGGAATATCTGGGTGTCACTTACACCAACTATGCGGATGACACCCAGATAGTCATCCCCTTCACTGGTGACTATATTGCAGAGAGTAAGATGCTTAATGACATTTACCTCATTATACAAGCCCGGATGGCGAAGCTTGGGCTCTGTCTTAAGGACGATAAGACAGAGCTGTTCCTGATGGGGCTTGCCTGCCAACTTGAACAAATTAGATGTTCTATACACCTCATTCAATATTGACGGTAATATAATTAAAGTCGCTAATGTTGTGAAAACATTAGGAATCTACATTGATTCCGTACTAACCTCAACAAGACGAAGCACGCCATGGCTTCCTCCTCCGCCCACACTTGCAAGCTCATCACGGCCTGCCGACCCTACCTGACTACAGCCAACTGCATCACAATAGCAAGAGCCCTTGTCCTCTCTAAGCTCGACTATTGTAATGCACTCTATCTTGGCACCTCACAAAAGAAACCCAACAAAATGCAAGTTATGCAAAACAACGCTATTAGAGCGGCCCTGAACATCCCAAGGAAACAACATATCACTGAAACCAGACACACAATAAAATGGCTTGATATTAATCAAATAATGGCACTCAAAACCTTGTCCCTCACCCATAAGTGCTTATCTAACCAGGCTCCCATTTAATTGTCCAATACTATCTCCCGTCACACTACAACACGGCCTACCAGAACAGTCCAGACGCACTGCGTCAACATCCCACGCTTGAAGCAACAACGAGCGGGGGGGGTTAGCTTCCCTGTCCTCGCGGCTAAGAAATGGAATGTTCTCCCCCTACCTCCAATTCCGGAAAAAGGTCAAAGTATGCCTCCATGTGCAAGACTTCAATTCGGTCGTATAACCATTACTAGATATGCACAAATCTATATAAATACTTGTCTGATGTACATACTCTGTATCATTCTATTGATGTTTCTTGTATATTTGTAACTCTTATGTAACATACTGCTGTATTCCATGTTTTGTATCTTCTGTAACTTGTAACCATAGCGCTCAGATGCCTTTGGGCTTGGTGCGCTTTACAAATAAATAAACTAAACTAAACTAACCTAACCTTAGGTATTAGATATATTTTCATAATAATCTTCTCTATTATCGCAGTTATAATAGCAACAGCTGTCTATTCCTGCTCGATAAATAAGAATAGAGGCTGGGTTGTCTTTTTGCCCTTGTCCCCAGTACATTGTATAAATATTCTCATGAACTCTCATTTTAGTGCATTTTTCGATATCTGGGATCAATATCCAGTAGTCAGCCAGCATTTACCCACACAGAAGGCCTCATTCCGAGATTGGAGGTAGTCATGGCGCTATTTGCCAATAACGGTACCGGCACCGGTCTCGTTCAATGGGGATTTACCGTTGTAGTCTGACCTTTGCGGGACTGGTAAGTGTCCATTGAAAAAACCATTCCCCATTCCCATTTGAGTCCTCATAGGGCTCAATGGGAATGGGGAAGTAGCTAATAACGGTACCGCAATTTGCGGTACCGTTATTGGCTCTAACGTCCCTTAACGGGTCCCGTCCATAACGCTTGGTCAGACCAGGCGTCAAAGGAGGGACCCGCTAAGGGAACTCGTAGTAGGGCAGTAAGGAATTACCGGTACCGGTCTCCTTACCGGTACCCGGTATCCCTTACTGCCCTACTCGTAATGAGACCCAGAGGCGGTTTCGAGACAGAACAGCCCCTGTATGGCAGCCATTGGCAGAGGCAGCTTTTGGTGTCGGCAGGGGGGGGTGGGGCAGATAATAGGGCACCGGCGGGAGGCTGGGAGGGTTTTACTGGGCACCAAATAGGGGGGTGTTGGCTTGCCTTTCTGACTACGCCACTGATGCTAGCTCAAACGACTCCTGGGCCTTTTGCCCATGAACTCCTCGCTCTTGCTCTGCCGCCCTGACCATTTGCATCCCTATCATGCTGGTACTCCAGGATTAATCACAATGCGTTTTGACCGTAACCACCTAATAATGCCATGTGTATGGGAAGTTCTATGAATTTAGGACCCTTAGCTATATTTGGTGGGAGTTGTAGTCCAAAACATCTGGAGAGCCGATGGCTGCAGACCCCTGGTTTAGGCGGTTCCATCCTGAACGCAATTCCTCAGCCCAGAGGCCAGCCAATAACTTTAGTCGTCATATGGACTGCGTGTCCTCTTCAAGCATTACATGGAAGGGGACAGGGAAGTTTTATGGGAAAAGTTCCATTGCCATTAGTCAAGACCAGCAAGAGCTTCCACAGCCATGCCCTTCAGACGGTGACTAAACACACCCAACCTTCTCCTTCCAGGAAACTACGTGCAGCAGAAAGTATCCATGAAGCACTGGGAGGACCACTCCCGCTCTCCAGACATGTCATTAATTAAATGTGTTCGCTTTTCTTGGCTGGTATACAACACTGATAACAGGTTTAACAACAGTATTTATTTAATGCAACTTCTGCCTTTGGATATTTGGTCTTGACTGACTATACACGTTTTTCCAGCGCACTGCAGCTTAGTTGAAATTTCTTTTTTTAAAATATTTTTTATTAACATCAGTAGGCATACAAGACTTGTACAATGAATATATGAACACACAACTAGTATATAATTAATACAGATGAGCAATACACCCAAAACATGTTTTAACATTATGAGAGCTTTATATGACGTCACATATATGATATATCCTAATGCATAAAATGCAATTGAAAATAAATAGATATATAAATGACATAATATAGATTTTACACAGACAAAGACACACAGGACAAACATAAACACAGGATAAGGGGATGATGCTATCCAGGAACTAGGAAGACGATAGGTTATAGTTTCTTCCTATCAATTAACAGAAGCATTTTTTGAGTATCCCACAAATGACTGCCATTTTGACACATGATTTAATAATAAAAGTGGAGACGTAGCATTGCATTTTTCCATTCTATGGATGTTACATACCGAGTTCCACCATATTTTACAATGTAGACGCTTGACATTTTTCCAGTTAGATGTCATTGTTTGGATAGCTTTTACAATTAGGAGGTCAAGCAGGTAACAATTAGTGTTAAGCATCATAGGTTGTACAATGGTGCTCCCAAGGAAGATGAAGGAAAAGCACTTGTTGTATGTGAAAAATACCTTTAAGAGTTTTCCAAACCATTTCCCAAAGTTTGAAAGAACCTTGAGCGCATAAACAACTCCAACAATTGTCATTTTGAGAGTCCACTTTTGAAGAGAATAAGGGGGTAATTCATAAAATTAAGCGCACAAGTGGCGCACATGGCCGGCGCACAGTGTGTGCGTGCAAATCTCTGCGCCAGCCACGTACGCTAAAATCCATTTCCGCGCACAGCGTATTCATGGATTTTAGCTACCAAAACCAGCCGTGGCGCACAGTGGTGCAGCGACCCTACAGCAGCGCCAGTTATGCCCCCAAGAACGCCCCTCGTGCAGGGAAAAGCCATCAAAATCCCCAATCCAGCGCAAAGGGCTGCGCTAACCCTGTACCAGCACGGCAAGCGGGGAACGTGTATTACTAGGGTGCGTGGGAAGTTTCACACGCGAAAGGGCCTGTGCGAGTGGAGTACGTGTATTACTGGGGTTCGCGGGAAGTTTCACACGCGAAAGGGCCTGTGCGAGTGGGATACGTGTATTACTAGGGTGCGCGGGAAGTTTCACACGCGAAAGGGCCTGTGCGAGTGGGGTACGTGTATTACTGGGGTTCGCAGGAAGTTTCACATGCGAAAGGGCCTGTGCGAGTGGGGTACGTGTATTACTGGGGTGCGCGGGAAGTTTCACACATGATTGGCCCTGTGTGAGTGGGGTACGTGTAATACTTGGGTGCGCGGGAAGCTTCACACGCGAAAGGGCCTGTGCGAGTGGGGTACGTGTATTACTGGGGTGCGCGGGAAGTTTCACACACGAAAGGGCCTGTGCGAGTAGGGTATGTGTATTACTGGGGTTCGCGGTAAGTTTCACACACGAAAGGGCCTGTGCGAGTGGGGTACGTGTATTACTGGGGTTCGCGGGAAGTTTCACACGCGATTGGCCCTGTGCGAGTGGGGTACGTGTATTATGGGGTTCGCGGGAAGTTTCACACGGGAAAGGGCCTGTGCGAGTGGGGTACGTGTATTACTGGGGTGCGCGGGAAGTTTCACACGCGATTGGCCCTGTGCGAGTGGGGTACGTGTATTACAGGGGTGCGTGGGAAGTTTCACATGCGATTGGCCCTGTGCGAGTGGGGTACGTGTATTATTGGGGTGAGCGGGGAGTCCTACACGTGAATTGGCAGTGTGGGTCCTCCTAGGTGTTCCCTCTACACCCTCCACGGCCCTGCAGGCAGCCCACACCACAGGGGACTACCCTGCACCCATGGTCATGTCCCGCAGGCAGCCCATCCACCATGGGCATGCCCCCCAGCCAAGCCACATGTCAGCTTGCACTACTGATCACCAACTCATGTCCCACAGCACCCCCACCCCCCAGCATTGCGGGGCACCTGCCAGCAGGCCCCCACTCATGTCCCACTCATGTCCCCCTGCACCCCCACCCCCAGAGTCAGGGGCAGTTGCCAGCAGGCCCCCAGTCATGTCCCACTCATGTCCCCCTGCACCCCCACCCCCCAGAAGTGCGGGTCACCTGCCAGCAGGCCCCCACTCATGTCCCCCTGCACCTCCACCCCCCAGCAGTGCGGGGCACCTGCCAGCAGGCCCCCACTCATGTCCCACTCATGTCCCCCTCCACCCCACCCCCCAGCAGTGCGGGGCACCTGCCAGCAGGCCCCCACTCATGTCCCACTCATGTCCACCTGCACCCCCACCCCCCAGCAGTTCAGGGCACCTGCCAGCAGGCCCCCACTCATGTCCCCCTGCACTCCCACCCCCCAGCAGTGCAGGGCACCTGCCAGCAGGCCCCCACTCATGTCCCACTCATGTCCCGCTGCCCCCACGTCATGACGATCCTCAATCATGGCCCTTATGGCCAGCCTCCGCAGCCCAAAGACCCAACCAAGTATTGCATCCACCCACATAGAAAAGGTAATTACATGATACAACCCCAAAGGCAAGTATGTTACTGAACACGTCTGTCACACACACAATGGGTGCAAGTGAAAGTGAAAACTCATATCATGACATGCATGAAACCAATGTAATAATACCACACATCGAAGTATGAAGAAAAAAATGTATTAAACACAACATGAATGTAATCAAAAGAAAACACACAACAATGGGAATAATTAAAGAAAGGCTGCATGTCCGTAATAGAATAAAAAACAAGAAATCATAATCCAAAGAAATCCAAAAGAAATGGTGTCCAAAGTCACAGTCCAACAAAGCAAATCCAAGGGAAAAAAGAAAGTGAAAACCATTGCTCCATGGTGAAAAAAAAAATGAGAATAATCCAATGGTGAACTATGTACAGATGAACAATCCAGGGTCCATGAGCCCAACTGATGAAATGAAACCTACCAAAAATACTACCTAATAAAAAACTATATACAAAAATGTGGTGAATTGTCCAAGCGCAACCAAAAAAAGGAAAGGAAACCTAACACTAACTATCTAACTATATACAATGGCGGCGGGCAAGTACAGCGGCTCACTCTGTGGTGTCCCGGGCCAGGGCATCATCGAACTCAATGTCGATGTCCCGGAGGCAGGCCGCTGCCCTGGCCCCGAGGTCTCGTAGGGAGGCACTCATGGCCTGTTCCAACTCCCTGCGAGTCGCCTCGAGGCACTCTGCCCGCCTCAACGCCCGACGCATGGAGAATTCCGCCCTGACCATGGTGAGCCACGCCTCATCCGACCGCCGCCGCTCCGCATCTATACGCTGGCCCAACGGCAGCCACATGGAAGACACATCCATTCCAGGGTCCTCCTGCGCTCTGGCTGATGCCTGCCCCCCTGATGTCGATGGCCCTGAGCCATCATTGCTCCCACCTAGAGCCTGCTCCTGCTGCTGCTGTCCATGTGCCCTGTCCGATGGTGCCTGTACATCCTCCATCTGCTGGTCTCCAGTTGTTGGGGTATCCACCCCTGCTGGACCGCCGACTCCCGACTGTGGCAGGGATGGAATCTCCACCAAGCTGGCTGTGTTGGTCAGGCCAGGTCCACACGGGGCCCTGGTGGAATCTGGGCCGGAAGACGGCAGGGAGAAGGACTGGCGCATAGTCTCCACAGAGGAGGAGAATGCCGCCAGAGTGCGCGACACATGTAGGAACCCACCGACCATGGCCCCTCCCAACTGTGCCACGTTGCCACGCAGCTCTTCGTGATGGCGTACGTGGTCTCCCCAGGAAGCATGCACGTTATCACAAATGTCACTTGTGCGCAACGCGACACCCAAAGGATGGATCCCATACAGTCGCGGGACCCCTCGCCCGCAGGTAGTGGAGGGGCAGGTGATATGGCACTCTCCCCTACCTGCGGACGGGCCTGGGACAGGGCCTCCCTGTTGGTGCATGGTGGTGCATGTTAGGGAGAATTCTCTGTTTAGGCTGAATTTCCTAACCTAGTGAGTCCCCCAGCAGCTTTGCTGGATTTCTGGAGTTTGTTTTTTCATCCTGCCAAGAGTGAGACTCTTTTCCTCCCACTCTTGGACATGATTGTGGTTAATTTCTTTGAATATCAATGTGTTCTATGGGCTATGGGGTCTTTTACTCCATAGGGCCTCATATGTTTTGCTATGTGTGTTACACACCGCATCCTCCGTGCCGTAACACTGGGGTGTCCTAGAGGATCCCCACCATAGACTCCATACCCTGGGACTGACTACTGTCTCCCAGGGCATGTAAAATCCCCATTGGCTTTACTAGACCTAAATTTACTAACAGAACGAGTACAAACCATCCTATTGTGGACGTACTGGTAGGGGTAATTCGATTACCCCTGGGTCTGTTGTTCGAGGGGGCACTGTCCCGTCCCTTCGTCGAGTTTTGGCTGGTGGCAGTGGATACTACTTTTTATATTCGACCACAAATATATTCCTATGGGATTTGTCCCATTGTTCGAGGCTAATACTTTTTCCCATTAGTCTCTAACATACCGCCGGTTTATTTGTCTTAAATAAATCCACCGGTTGGTATTTTCTGCCAGAACTCGGTTTTTAAAATGGCGTATGTGTTCGCCTCTGTAACTCCGAACCAAAGGTTGAGCCCTTTGTTCCACTTTTGGCGGGCTTCTGCACAGAAGCCCTCCAGAGTGGTGCCATTCTGTCTGGGTACCACAAGGGGTGTGGGAGGGGGATTAGGCACCTTGGACTGAGTTGCCTTGCCAACTCAAGTCGCACTCTGGTGTGATTGGCCCGAGTGGTGAGCCGCCCCGTTCACCACTTAGCATGTTTGATTGACAGCTAGGCTGAATGAATGGGGGTTTTTGCATAAAAGCAGGGCTTTTGGGACTGGATCTTCAGAAGTCGCCACAGGACCTAAGAATCCGACGAGGGTAAAGCTGAGCTGACCTGCAACAATGACACCTCCGGTGGAGCCCTGCTGAACCGACTCACCATTTCCCAGCGACAGAGGAGATCTCCCTGCTGGAGAGTCTTCTTCCCCTGACTGGTGGGAACAACCAGTCCCTTGCTTTTTCTTCGCTTCCAGGACGTCTAGTGGTCGAATTGCCCGTGCTGAGCACCCTGGCAACCGGATAGCCACTAACCACTGTACCGCGACCAAAAGGTGGTGCCTTGTGATTGAGCACTCCGCGGCTGGTCTCTTCCCTGGTGGTGCAACGATCTTCAACTTTCCTCGATGACGAGATCGTCTCATCTTCTGGCAAATGCCCCGACTTGCATCCACCACCAGGAACAACTGCCCCTGTCGGAGCTGCCTCTTCACTCTCAAGGTACTGTGTCCGCCTGGCTTCCCTTGAAACGGTTAGCGTGAGGTGTCTTAAATCCTTACCTTTCCATTGGGTCGCCTCCAGATCTTCTTAAACTTTTGTTCTAAACTGGTCCAACCTTTCTATGACATTTTGCTACAAAGACTTGAAGTGCATTTCCACTGTGGTACTTTTGGGAAATACAGCCTTGCCTCTCTCCGAGTGGGCCTGGCCTCTGAACTTTGTGATTTACAGTAGACCCTGCCTTGCTTGCCTTGCATTTGTTTTGTAAAAGTGTTGGTACTGAGTTGGTTTCATACCCTGCCTTTTTCTATCCCTTTCTAACGAATACTAGAGTGCCATCTAGGTTAAAGCATTCACCTCTGTCTGCAAATAAGTGGTGACGTTGAACCTAGACTTGTCGAAATATTGTTATGGGAGTGATATATACTTATAGTAACTGTGATTGAAGTTGCTTGCCATATTAGTGCCAGTGTGTTTTCCATAGATGTGTTTTTAAATAAATAATTATATATCTTTACACCCAAGCTATGATCAGTGTCTGCTTGTTCTACTGTGTAAATTGCCCTATCCTGTATACTCCAAATACGGCCTAACTCGTCTTGAGAGAAGTCTGACTGCTCAGCCACAGCTACCAAGTAAATCTGGGTGGTGCAGACTGCTACCAATTGGGTTTACTGCTAACTCCTGTAGACTTAAACTTTTTGCAGTGGTCCCAGAGGCAACTGCACAGGTTTCTGCCTAACACTGGTGTACAGCGGTGGGATTCATATCGAGTATACAGTTTAGAGTGCTTTTCAACACTTTAGGATAACTAACCACAAAGCTTAGCACTAAAAAGTAACTTTCTAAAAACATGTCTGCTATGGAAGTTTACAGTCAAGAGTCCTTGTCAGGTGAAAATACTGAGAGTTTGAGAGCTCGCTGTAGACAAGAGAATCTTTCTGTAAAAGGCAAGAAAATAGAACTAATAGCAAGATTGCTGGAAAACCAAAGTCTGGGTACTGGTTCAGAGGAACCAACTTCTCCAGCAAATGTAGATAACAGTAATGGTGTTGATCTAAATCAAAGTTCTGATGATAGTGATAAAGAGGCTGAAGAGGAAGGAGAGGCTAATGAAACTGTCTCCCCTGCTCCTCTGTCTGCCTTAAAAGCTGTACCTACTGGGCCTATAGCAGGTCCCACACTGAGTCCTCAAGTCCTTGAACAAGAAAAAATGAAAATAGACTTGGAATTCAGAAGGATTACTGCTCAAACTGAACAGAAACACCAAGAAATGCAACAAATTCTTAGGCTCAGAGAAATGGAGTTCAAGCATGAGTTAGAAATGAAAAAGTTGTCTGTCGAAACTGCTTCTGTCTCTGGCTCCTCTAGAAGTTCCAGTCCCGAAAGACCCCGGATGCCTAAGGAATTAATTGGTATGTATGAACCAAAGTTGGATGTGTTGGATTGGCTGAGTTTGTTTGAGTACAATCATGGGCTCCAGAACATCATAGGTAATGAGCTACTTACCTGGTTGTTCTCTAGGCTCCCCCTGTTGCAACTGATGTGGTAATGGAGTTGGGGGAGGAGGATAGGAAAGAGTATGAAAGTGTGAAACTAGCTTTGATAGCTAGATTTGGGAAGACCCCTTCCCAGTATCTTAAGAGGTTTAGATCCCGCAAAAAGCATGATGGTACCACTTGGGCTACCTGGGTGAGTGAAGGGTTGAAAAACTTAGAGGGATGGATTAAGGGTTACAAGGTGAACACTTATGAGGGTATGAAGAATCTTTTTATGTTGGAGTCTATTTATGATGCCTGTTCTCCTGAGCTCAGACAGCACATGGCTGATTCGAAGGAATTGGATTCCAGGAAGCTAGCTAAGGCTGCTGACTTGTGGGTTGCCAACAGGGCTACTCATAAGGATTCTGGGGCAACTCAGAAAAAGGATGAGGGAAAACAGCCTAAAAAAGACTCAAAAGAGAATTTTAATAACTCGAATTCCAAAGAGGGCCCCAAACAAAACCATAAGGGTAAGCCACAAGGAAAACCACAGCAGAATAGTGTACCTTCTGGTGCCAAACCAGAGGGAGTCCAGAACAAGCCACCATTCCAGAAAGCATTTGGAAAATGCTTTGTTTGTGGCTCTACTGACCATGTGAAAGGAGATCCCAGATGCAAGGGCAAACCTTCAGGGGTCCAGCTTGTCTCCTTAGCCTTCGCTCCAGAGGAGGAAGTCCAAATGGCAAGTGGAAACTTTCTACTGCTGGCTGATGAACCCATTGGAGTCTCAGCCAGTGTTTCTTTAGTGTCTCTGGGTTTGTGGGAACAACAGAATTTAGATGTCTATAATTCTATCCCAGATAATACTAAATAGTATTATAAGGACAGTGTCCAGGTGAATGGCCAGGAGACTCCTGCCATTAGGGACACTGGAGCCAGCATAACTGTGGTGGATAAATCTTTTTTTCAGGCTGAGGATGTTGCTAAGGCACCCAAACGCCTCACGAAGTTAGCTGGAGGGCCTGTGCAGATGCTTCCCCAATTACCAGTTCTCATCCAGTGTAATGACATGACTGTGAAGATACCTGTCAGCATACAAAGTGAGGTACGAGTTCTGTTGGGTAACGATTTAAAAACTCTCTGAGTTGTGTCTCATACCCCCAGACCTCCTAGTAAACGGTTACAGGAGCTAACCAGACCTGCAAGGGAGAGAACCATGCGAGTTACTCTCCAGGAGATGATGAAGAAAAAAATCACTCCTGCTCCACTGGAATTGTCAGCTGCTGTCTCCAAGAAATCAGAAGCGAAAGGGAAACCTAAGACTTCTATACCGAAACCAGCAGCCAGCATTTCAGTGCAGCCCACAAGGACTTCCCTGCGGTTGTCCAAAGTTACACCCGTAACTCCCCCTCCATCTGAGGCTGAGAGGGAGGTACAACCCTGTGTGGTAGAATTAGACTCTGAAGAAGAGCTAATGGAAGGCCAGGAACTCATTGGAGATCTGGATCCTGTTGACCATCCTGAGCTGCAGTCTTTACTGGCAGAAGGTGGACCCAGCAGGGCAGACTTCAGTAAGGGACAGAGAGAATGTCCAACTCTGGAAGGTCTTCGCCACAGGCAGAAGCTCAGGCTGAAGGGCAAGAGCCTGGGAAATACACGTTGCACTGGGAAGATGGCCTCTTCTACAGTGAACCGACCGAGTCTGCACCTGGAGACTACAAACAACTTGTATTACTCCAAGAGAACAGACCACAGTTCTTGCAGTTAGCCCACAAGATTCCTTTGGCTGGTCACTTGAGTTTCAAGAAGACTAAGGAAAGGCTCTCTCTCTACTTTTATTGGCCAAAGATGGGGGCCGAAGTAGAAAAACACTGCAGGAGCTGCCACACCTGCCAGACCTCTGGTAAGGTTGGCTCCAAGAATGTGGCACCTTTAGTGCCTCTCCCAGTTTTGGGAGTCCCATTTGAGAGAATAGGGATTGACATTGTTGGTCCCCTTGATCCTCCAACCTCCTCAGGCAACAGGTTTATACTTGTTGTAGTAGACCATGCTACTAGGTATCCTGAGGCAATTCCTATGAGGACTGTTACAGCTCCGGCTGTGGCTAAGGCCCTCCTTGGTATTTTTACTGGGGTCGGGTTTCCTAAGGAAGTAATCTCTGACAGGGGGTCAAACTGCATGTCCCACTACATGAAAGCCATGTGGAAAACCCGTGGAGTTACTTACAAGTTCTCAACAGTCTACCACCCCCAAACCAATGGGTTGGTAGAACGGTTCATCCGAACCATGAAGAGCATGATAGGTGCTTTAGAAGAACCCCTTAAGCGTAAGTGGGACCTTCTATTGCCATGCCTTCTCTTTGCTTATAGAGAAGTCCCTCAGGAGGGAGTAGGTTACTCTCCCTTCGAGCTTCTCTATGGTCATCCCGTCAGAGGTCCATTGGCCCTGATTAAGGAGGGGTTGGAGAGTGCTCCTTCCCCCAAGCCAGTCAGAGTGACTGACTACGTGATAGGTCTCCGGAGGAGAATGTCGCACATGATGACGGAATCAAGCGATAACTTGAAAGCTGGACAAGCATTGGTCAAGCACTGGCACGATCAAAAGGCTAACATGGTTGAGTTCGCTCAAGACCAGCTCGTTCTCGTTATGATCCCAACAAGGCAGAGGGCCTTGCAAGACAAATGGATGGGACCCTTCAGAGTTGTGGGTAAACTCGGAGAGGTCAACTATCTGGTGGACTTGGGCAATCCCCAGGAGGCTCCGACAATCTTCCACACCTACCGACTCAAAGCGTATGTCTCGAGACCTGATGTAGGAGCGTTGCTTCTAGCATCATCAGAGGAAGAAGAAGAGAGTGAAGCTCTTCCGGATCTCCTCAGAGGCTTACCTTTAAACGAAAAAATTGAAGGAGTAAATCTCTCTTCAAATCTGACACCCGAGCAACAAAAAGAGTGCAAATCTATGTTGAATCAGTTTGCTTCTCTGTTCTCGTTCTCACCAGGCTTGACCCCTTGGGGCCAGCATGACATACTCACTGGTGACTGTCTGCCAGTCAAAAGCAGAGGATACCAAATGTCAGAAAACGTACAAACCCACATCAAAGGTGAGGTCAGCAAGATGCTTGATCTCGTGGTAATAGAGCCCTCTACTAGTCCATGGTCTAGCCCAGTTGTGTTAGTACCAAAGGCCGGATCTAAAGAACTTAGATTCTGTGTGGATTATAGAGCTCTTAATGCAGTCACCAAGACTGATAGCCACCCTTTGCCAAGAACAGATGAGTTGGTGGATAAACTTGGCGCCGCCCAGTTCCTCAGCACATTTAACTTGACGTCAGGCTATTGGCAAATAGCCCTGACAGACCATGCCAAGGAGAAAACTGCATTTTCTACCCCCGTTGGCTTATACCAGTTTAAAGTAATGCCTTTCGGATTGAAGAATGCACCTGCTACATTTCAACGGATGGTAAACCAGGTTCTGAATGGGATGGAGGACTTCTGCATGGCAAACTTGGATGACATTGCAGTGTTCAGCAATTCCTGGGAAGAACATGTAACCCACCTGAGAGATGTTTTGCAGGCTCTTGGACGAGCCAATCTGACCATAAAGGCGAGTAAATGCCAAATTGGACAGAGTAAGGTCGTCTATCTTGGACATGAGGTAGGAGGTGGAGAAATAAGGCCTTTGCTCAGTAAGATTGAAGCTGTGCAAAATTGGACAACACCTACTACTCAGACCCAAGAGAGAGCCTTCCTAGGCCTCACTGGGTATTACAGGAATTTCATTGAGAACTATGGGACCATAGCTTCTCCACTGAATGTCATCTCCTCTCCCAAATTTCCTAAAAAGGTTAGACGGAACGAGGAGTGCAATCAGGCTTTTCAAAACCTGAAAAAGGCTCTTTGCCAAGCCCCAGTACTCAGAGCTCCTGATTACCACCAAACTTTCATTGTGCAGACAGATGCTTCAAATGTAGGAATAGGTGCCGTACTCAGTCAACTGGATGGGAAAGGTAGGGAGCACCCCGTTTGCTTCATCAGCCGCAAGCTGAAGGTACCTGAAACAAGGTGGGCAACAATCGAAAGAGAATGCTTTGCTATCGTGTGGCCTCTGAAGAAGTTTAGGCCATACTTGTATGGTTCTACTTTTGTCATTCAGACTGACCACCAACCCTTGAGATGGTTAATGAAAAGGAAAGGGGAAAACCCAAAACTACTGAGATGGTCGATCTGCCTGCAAGGGTTTGATTTCACCATTGAGCACAGGTCAGGGTGTCACCACCAAAATGCTGATGGTATCTCTAGGATGTATGTCATCGACTAGAGGTATGAGATTCATCCAGGAGTGGATTAAATCCTCCTGTCCCTTAGTCTGGGGGGGCGAGTGTTAGGGAGAATTCTCTGTTTAGGCTGAATTTCCTAACCTAGTGAGTCCCCCAGCAGCTTTGCTGGCTTTCTGGAGTTTGTTTTTTTCCATCCTGCCAAGAGTGAGACTCTTTTTCTCCCACTCTTGGACATGAATGTGGTTAATTCCTTTGAATGTCAATGGCCCTCATTACGACCCTGGCGGAAAGTGACTGACCGGACCGCCACAGCGTAAATAGCGTTTCCGCCATTGCACGATGGAGCAAAGTGCGGCCCATTCCGACCCATCGGGCACGAGCACCACGGCATGGCGGAAGTGCAAAGTCCGCGATGGCGGAAATGACCCCAAAACGGCCCACACCGCCGCCGTACGGCGCCCTAGGTGCAATACCGCCACCCATCTTAGCGGACACCGCAGTGAGCGCCAACCGGAAAGTACGGTGACCGGAAATATACGGAAACGGAAGTAAAAACATGGGCCCGGAACGGGAAACAACACGCCGTACACCTATAAAACCACAAAATCCACACAACCACTAAAAACACTACCCTGAGACACATCCCAACCCGTCATCCACCCTAGCGAAACCAAGAAAAATGGGAAAAGCAGCGAAGAAAGCGTGCGACCGCAAGCGGCAGGTCCACTTCTCCCGTGAGGAACTCACCGTGCTTACAGAGACCCTCCAGGAGAATGCCGCCGCCGTCTTCTCCACGCAAATGACCAGGACGGCACTTGCGAACAAGAAGGCCATATGGGCCCTGGTGGCACAGCGGGTAAGTGCGGTGGGGACCGCACCCCGCAACCCACAGCAATGCAGAAAGCGATGGGACGACCTGCGGTTCTGTGCGCTTCCATGTTGCCTTTTCGTACGTGAATGTGGCTCTGTGTACCATGAAGGAACAGGGCGTCACACAAGAAGTAGCTGGTCATTTCTTGCGGATGCAGCCCACAATGGTGAAATGTGTTTTGGAGTTCATGGCCTAATGGCTGTATGGGCTTGGTGAATTTGTTGTGCATTAACTTTCTATTCTGATGTGGGCCGTGTAGCGTTCTTCTTTGCAAGTGATGTGGCATATTCCTATTTGGGGAGCGATGTATTGTGAGGAGATCTGCATTGGGTTCCAGCTTCGGAGTATAGTTGCGTGGTACTGTGCTGGGCGCGTTTGCCTACGCAGCCCAGTGAGGTCAGGGATGAGGGCTGCCAATATGACTGTTTGAATGATGTCATGCTCAGGGGCGGGGGATTAGGTTTTGTGTAACAGATGCCGGTCAGCCAGGTGGACTGGTGGAATTATGTGATTTTCGGAATATTGCTGGTCACAGGTGCCTGTGTTTGCGTGCGTTTCTTGGTGGGGGACTGTGGTCATGTCCATTGGAATGGCTTCTGTATTCGTGCCATCTGTGCCCTGCGGCTCCCATTGGCCCCTCTTGAGATTCTTTTGTTCGTTGGCATGCATGGGTGACTTGTACATTTCACTGGTTGCATTGTGACTTCATTGCACCTACGGGGAGTTGTACTATGTGGGCAGGGAGCGGTGTACAGGCACTCAGTGGGGCCGTTTACGGTTGATTCGCGATGCCGTACTTCTCACCATGGCGGAATGGTACTTTCCGCCGTGCTTGATGGCGTTAGGTACATGTCCGCTAGGGTCGGAATTCGCGTACCCTTGCGCCATGGTGGTATTTACGGTTTGGCATGGCGCGCGCGCGCGTACTTGGTGCAGTTAGCGTTGGCGTTCACTACGGTGTCGCTAATGGCATCGTACTTTGCGGTGACGGGTCATAGTCGCACCGAGCGCTATTCGATGGCGGTATTGCATTTCCGCCATCGTTTTTCGATTTCCGCCAGGGTCGTAATGAGGGCCAATGTGTTCTATGGGCTATGGGGTCTTTTACTCCATAGGGTCTCATATGTTTTTCTATGTGTGTTACACCACACCCTCCGTGCCGTAACACTGGGGCGTCCTAGAGGATCCCCACCATAGACTCCGTACCCTGGGACTGACTACTGTCTCCCAGGGCATGTAAAGTCACCATTGGCTTTACTAGACCTAAATTTACTAACAGAACTAGTACAAACCTTCCTATTGTGGACGTACTAGTAGGGGTAATTCGATTACCCCTGGGGCTGTTATTCGAGGGGGCACTGTCCCGTCCCCCCTCGTCGAGTTTTGGCTGGTGGCAGTGGAAACTACTTGTTATATTCGACCCCGAATATATTCCTATGGGATTCTTCCCATTGTTGGAGGTTAATACTTTTTCTCGTTAATCTCTAACATACCACCGGTTTATTTATCTTAAATAAATCTATCGGTTGGTATTTTCTGCCAGAACTCGTGTTTTTAAAATGGCATCTGTGTTCGTCTCTGTGACTCCTAAACCAAAGGTTGAGCCCTTTGTTCCACTTTTGGCGGGCTTCTGCACAGAGGCCCTCCAAAGTGGTGCCATTCTGTCTGGGTACCACAGGGGGTGTGGGAGGGGGTTTAGGCACCCTGGACTGAGTTGCCTTGCCAACTGAGCCACCCCGCTCACCACTTAGCGTGTTTTGATTGACAGCTAGGCTGAATGAATGTGGGTTTTCTGCATAAAAGCAGGGCTTTTGGGACTGGATCTTCATAAGTCGCCACAGGACCTAAGAATCCAACGAGGGTAAAGATGAGCCCTCTGGTGGAGCCCTGCTAACCCGACTCACCACTTCCCAACGACAGAGGAGATCTCCTGGCTGGAGAGTCTTCTTCCCCTGACTGGTGTGAACAACCAGTCCCCTTTGCTTTTTCTTCGCTTCCAGGGCGTAGTGGTCGAATTGCCTGTGCTGAGCACCCCGGCAACCGGATAGCCACTAGCCCGTACCGCAACCAAAAGGTGGTGCCTTGTGACGAGCACTCCGCGGCCGGTCTCTTCCCTGGTGGTGCAACGATCTTCAACTTTCCTTCGACAACGAGATCATCTCTTCTCTTGGCAAAGCCCGACGTGCATCCAACACCAGGAACAACTGCCCCCGCCGGAGCTGCCTCTCCACATACAAGGTACGTGTCCGCCTGGTTTCCCTTGTGTCGGTTAGCGTGAGGTGTCTTAATCCTCGCCTCTCCATTGGGTCGCCTCCAAGCCTTCTTAACTTTCTGTTCTGAACTGGTCCAATCTTTCTGTGACAATTTGCGCCAAAGACTCGAAGTGCATTTCCACTGTGATACTTTTTGGGACACATCGCCTTGCCTCTCTCCGACTGGGCCTGGCCTCTGAACTTTGCGATCTACAGTAGACCCTGCCTTACTTACCTTGCATTTGTTCGTAAAAGTGTTGGTATCGAGTTCATTTCATACCCTGCCTTTTCTCTCCCGTCCTAACGAATACTAGAGTGCCATCTAGGTTAAAGCATTCACCTCTGTCTGCAAATAAGTAGTGCCGTTGAACCTAGACTTGTCGAACTATTGTTAGGGGGATTGATTTACTCATAGTAATTGTAATTGAAGTTGTTTGCCGTATTAGTGCCAGAGTGTTTTCTATAGATGTGTTGTTATAAATAAATACCTGTATATCTTTACACTCAAGCTCTGTTCCGTGTTTGCTTGTTCTACTGTGTATATTGCCCTATTTTGTATACTCCACATACTGCCTAACTTTTCTTGAGAGAAGTCTGACTGCTCAGCCACAGCTACCAGGTGAATCTGTGTGGTACAGACAGCTACCACGTGGGTTTACTGCCAAACACCTGTAGGCCTAAATCTTTTGCAGTGGTCCCAGAGGGAACTGCACAGGTTTCCGCTTAACAGATGGTCATGCTGTTAGAGAGTCAGCCAGGGAACACTCTAGTTTCCAAGCAATTAGGCAATTAAATGGATGAACAATTGTTGGAATGGATAAACATATCTTATAGAGCCAAGAGGCTGTAAACATTGGGTTGGGCAGGTGTTTGGCTCTTTCAGCATGGCAATCCTCCACATTACATGTTAATAAAGCAAAGTTTTCCATAATAGTATTAATCAAACCTAAGTATTATTGCATAAGTGACATCGAAACATGGTATTTGACAATTGTCTCATCAAAGGTAAGAGGAGTTCCTTAATTAAACATCTGTCCCACATATTTAATACCACAAGAGAGCCAAGGTTTCCAACACAAAATTCTCTTATTAATCTTAAGGAGGTTCAACCATATATATTGTGAGGTAAACTGATATATTTTAGTAATCAATGGGACCTCAGATACATAATAGAAACATTAATTCTTGTACTGTTAAAGGCACTCTACAAGAGAATGGGAGGAACCATCGCTCTCTCTATAGGAGGCCAATTAGGCACACAAGGATTGGCAGGAAAAAATCACAATTGTGATTGTCTCAAAACAAAGGCCATATGGCATTCCCTGAAGTCTTGTAACCCTACACCTCCCTCAATTCTAAGCTTGTTAAGCTTGCTTAGCGAGATTTGACATCGACTTTTCCCCCAAAGGAATTTGAGAATGCAGGAGTCTCGCTATTTAAAAAATGAGCCAGGAAAGGGAATGGAAAGTATATATAGAAAATAAAGTATAATCGCAGAAATCATCATTTTAATAGATTCAAGTCTACCCCACAAAGATAAGAGGAGGAGGGACCATGAGTTAGTAAGCTCCTTATCTCTACTTAGGATATTTGCTGTGTTATATTTGGGTATACGTTTGATAGAAGATCTTATATGGATACCCAGATATTTAATGCCTGCAGGACACCACTTCATTCAGGAGCCTGAGATATGCTGTTTGGTGCAGTGTATGTTAAGTGGTAGTGTTTGTGATTTATCTGTGTTAAGTTTGTAGCCTGATGCAAGGGAGAATTGTGTGACAATAAGGAGCAACTGGTGTAGACACATATCTGTTATGTGCAACAGCAGTAATACGTCATCAGCAAATGCAGCAGTTTGAATTTTAATGCCTCCAAAGTGAATTGCAGTTATATTATCATCTTGTCTAATTGCTTCAAGGAAGGGTTCTAGTGCCAAAATAAAAAGGAGAGAAAGGGGACATCCCTGCCGGGTTCCTCTATGAAGAGAGAAGAAGGATGACACATGACCATAAATAAAAACAAACGTTTTTGGATTAGAGTGCAGTACTTTGATCATACTTATAAAAGGATCAGGAATGTCATATCACTTCAGAGCTTCAAACATGTAATTCCACTCAACACTCTCGAAATCCTTTTCGGGGTCACTTGCAATAGCAGGATATGGATTCGCAGATTTCTGAATGAGATTAAGAATGTTAGTAAAGAATCGAATATTGGCTAATGACAATCATCCACTGACATAACCTACCTGGTCATTTTTTATCAGATCTGGGAGAAAGGGGATGAGTCTATTAGCACCAATTTTGTCAAACATTTTGCCATCAGTATTAATAAAGGCAATGGGTCTGTCATTTTGACCCAATTCGGCCTCTTTATTGGTTTTAGGGAAGACAATAAGCTTTGCTTCCGTAAAGGACCGTTTTGTTTTCCCATTTGAAGTAGAGGAAGAATACAGGTCATTAAGGTTAGGTACCAGCAGATCTTTAAAGTGGGCAAACAAGCTGATTGTAAGACCACCTGGGATAGGAGCTTTCCCTTTATTGAGGTATTTAATGGCTTTATATATTTGACCTGCCGTCATGGGAGCATTTAGTGTCTGACGATTGGTATTAACATATGAGCTATGATGTATATGTCCTAAAAAATCAGATGCATGAGTATTATTGGGCATAGTATCAGAAGATTATAATTTTTTATAGAAATTTGAGAAGACATTTAACATTTCTTTATCGTTAAAAGTTCTATTGCCATTGTGGTCTTTAATGAGTGATCTTAGCCTTATCTCTTTTCAATTTAAGGTAAGATGCTAGTGACTTACTAGATTTATTTGAGAATTGATAGATTTCAGATTTGTACTCTGAGAGGTTGGTACATGAGAATTGTGTGGCCAAATTATTATATTGCATTCTTTAGTGATTTTATGAAAGGTAGGGATAGAGATGGAGCGTATGTACTCATATTCTGAAGACTTAATTGATTTCATAATATCATCTGTTTCTTGTTTAATTTTTGTCCTTTTATTAGCAGTAAATGATACAATATGTCCTCTTTATTCCGCTTTATAACAATACCAGTTATTATCTATAGATCTATCTATACTAATATTTTCACAGAAGAAATGAGAATGTTGCTGCCGAATAAATTTAGTGAAATGATTGTCTTTTAGGAGTGTTGAATTAAATCTACATCTGTTACGTTTATTATCGTCGTGTAGATTAGAAAGTTGAATGTGAACTGGAGCATGATCAGACAGGGTAATGGGTTTTATTTTGGCATCCAAAAGGCAAATAGTCAAGGATTTGGATATAAAAATATTATCAATTCTTGAAAAGGAATTATGAGGCAGAGAAGGAAATGCATAATCCAGGTCAAAGGGATGACCTATGCGCCAACTGTCAATCAGGCTTAGTTTGGATACAAAGTTGGCAAACTGCAGATGGGACCTAGTTGTTTTAAAACATACATTGGAATTTTTGACAGGAAGGGGATGTAAGATCTCATTGCAGTCACCACACACAATGAGGTATTAGGACTAGCATTAAGCAATAATCCCAGAACCGAGGGGGCATTACCAAGTCAGGTAATGCCTCGAGGCTCATAGTTACAGGTCAGAGCGAAGCCTTGGACAAATGTCACCCCATAAATCCATCTCGGCTATTTCCGATCAGCTGCGTAAAAAAGTTTGAACTGTTACCACTGGGTTAGTAACAGGATTCAACAATGCCTCGAAGAGAGCCATATGATCTTTCATAATATTTCTCCCCACCATGGCTCTTGTTGAATCGTTCCATCGCAGTCTTTCGGTAGTATTACCCCTTCACAAACAGTCTCTGTAATGTGTCAAATTGGTAACCTTTTAAATTAGCAACTCGAGAGCATAATGGTCACTATATAACTCTTCCCTTAATTGAAAATTCTTAACCAGACTTAACATGTTAACGGATACAAGAAAGTAGTCTAGGGTTGAACTCCCTCTTGTGCTTCTAAAAGTAATCACACACGGAATATTGTCATAATGGAAGAAGAAGCGTCCTCCGTAAGGTAAGTTGTAACGTAAGGTAAGTTGTAAGGTAAGCTTTATTGTCTCTTGGCTCGGTAGTCACTCAAGTTCACGGGGTAGGACGGGGAGGACACGAGACAGTCACAAACACCAGACAGTGGGTTCCCCACACACCTTGTGGCCACCTCTCACCAACAAGTCCCAACTGTCACTCTACGCACTCTGAATACACATTGCGTTCCACCAGGGCCACTGTGACCTCGCAGACCCACACACAACATGTGCCATTATATCACTTCCCCCTCTGTTACACATTATACAC
This sequence comes from Ambystoma mexicanum, assembly GCF_040938575.1. Lineage (NCBI taxonomy): Eukaryota > Metazoa > Chordata > Amphibia > Caudata > Ambystomatidae > Ambystoma > Ambystoma mexicanum. The sequence continues at coordinate 1,162,092,398 of NC_090941.1, read as the reverse complement.
AACACCAAAAATGAAGCTATGACCCGCAAAGCTGCATTCATAATCACAGGACTAACATTCCAACCCTACCACCTAGTGGCCAACTACGTAGGTAAAGCTGAAGTACAAAGGGAAGTACAAATACATCCTTCCCCAAACCAAAACCGGACCACACAAACTGCCAGGAACCCCACAACATGGTAGATCTAAGACTACCTATATTTGGCTACAAACGGAAACCTAACACCACAAACAATGTTCAACTGCGAACCCCACACCCATCCTACACACCACATAGAAAACAACTAGGACGCACCCACTGACATGGAAAAAGTGTCCAATAAATTCACAACAATCAACCCCGGATCGACAAGAAACCCAAAAAATGCACAACCACCTGTCTTGAGCTGCCCCTCAAGATCCCAGGCCCGCCACACCTGAGCGTTCCGCAACCCACTACGAGCAAACGTACCTAACCAACCAGACCAACAGAGCACCCAACTCCTTCCACCCTGGGCTGCCCCCCAAGGCCTTGGGTCTGCCACGCCCAAGCACTAACTCGCTCGCCATGAGCACACACAGCACAATCAAACCATCGGCCCAAAACCCCCCAACAACGCAAGTCACAACTCAAAACCAACCAACAGCACAAGTCACAACATCCGCAAAACTCCCTGGCATATTAGTAACACACTCCACACCACACACCCCAAACACCACACAACTCATTGGTATATCCCATGCACCTTGAAAGGAAATAACCTGTTGACACACCTCCACTACAGTGGAGAACAAATGCATAATACGTACAACTAATTTCCAAACCGCAAAATTCCCTTTTAAAACATATGCAAAACAAATGCCTAAATGCCAACAACACTCTGATTGCCAAAAGACGCCGGCCACCCACCGGTCTGCACCATGCACTTGCTGACCCCATCATGCATAACACCAGCTCCAAGTTGGCAAAAGACCCGGCCCCTAACCGGTCTCTACTATGCACCTGCTGACCACAGCATGCATAACCAACTGTTGCTCATGACTTGACCTGACAATTCAATTGGTCCCATGAAAGCAAATGCACCTATTGAACCCAGCATAAATAACCCCAAACCTCACAACACTAATTACCTCTTAATTAGTGATCTAACTCACAACAATGCGTTCACTGCACTCTACACAACTTAAATGTTGACCCTTGGGCGGTGCTCGGAACACTACATAATAGCCGCAGTCCTTGACACACCTCCCACCAAAATGCTGCACACTACGCACTCAACAAATTTTGCGTAAGCAGGATGCAAATAATAGCATAACACAGTAACCCACACTACGTTCACTGTAAAGATGAGCATTCTAAACATAAAGTTTGTCTGCACAGGAACATGAATATTCATCAAATGATGTCCACAATACATTCCTAATAGGAACCTTCATGTCCATGTCACCCCACACGTGAGACTTTTCAACCCACATGTCCACGTCACATTCCGTTTTCGAAACCCCGACCTTAAAGTTCCGCCCAAATGTCATTTTCGGAACCCCGACCTTAATGTTCCTCCGAAATATCATTTTTGGAACCCCGACCTTAATTTTCCGCCCACAGTTTCATTTTCAGAACCCTGACCTTAATGTTATGCCCAAAACAAGGCATAACCCGACCCCCATGTCCACCCAATTAAGCCTATTTTGCTGAAAACCTGCAACCTCATTAAATACACAATCAAACCTAGGACCTAGAAAGATGAGGCCACAACACACACACACACCACAGGAAACACCACAATGGCCTCTCAACAGCTCCCCCACCCGGGTAACGGCAATCCTAAACACACATGCTACGGGCCACAAACAGACATAGACAAACAGAAATTAAACAGGCCCAACAGCCACCTACCTCTCCAAGTCATTATTATAATTTACGTCAACTCCGGGCACGGAACATTTTGCCTCCCGTAGGGCACCTCTGAGCATGAACATTTGAAACCAAAATGCACTCTCCGTCGCTCTGACCAACATGCCCACCGGAACACGGAACTCTGTGTGCCGTCACCTCCACTGCGCTGTGTGTAGGGTAACGGCAGCCGATGCACCAACGGCCATTCACGTGGGCTAACGTTGTTGCCTTCCCCGTCGCTGACATCACCAGTTCTCCAAACTGCTCTGTAGGGACATGCAGGTCATCCATTGGTGGTGAGGAACACCCCTCCATACGCCCCAAAGCATGAGAAAAGGACAATGCACCTCCAGTGGATACTTCCAGCACCATGTCGCACTCTCCCATACTGCTCACATTCTTGTTCCCCCACTGCGTGGCGAGCAAACCACCGGGTCTCCATGGCCTGCGCACTAACTTTTCCGCACCTCTCTTCTTGGCCATGCCATACCACCACAGATGGGAATGCCTGTACCCTCCTTATCTTTGGCCTCCTCTCCTCTTCCTAGGCCTCCTCTACTTTTCCCTAGCCTCCTCTACTTTTTCCTTGGCCACCTCTCTGTTCCTTTTCCTGGGTGTGAGGAACTCACAGCGGGCGGTGTCCAGAATTAGCTGCACCCCCCACAGCAGCGATGACTTCTGGACCGTCCTTTAAAAATCCTCATCGCAAGTGTCGTAATGGAAGAAGAAGGGTCCTCCGTAAGCTAAGTTGTAAGGTAAGCTTTATTGCCCCTTGGCTCGGTAATCACCCGGGTTCACAGGGTAGGACGGGTAGGACACGAGACAGTCACAAACACCGTGTTCCCGACACCACTTGAGGCCACCTCTCACCATCAACTCCCAACCATTACTCCACGCACTCTGAATACACACGCGTTCCACCAGGGCCACTGTGACCTCACAGAGTCACGCACAACACGCGCCATTATAACAAATATCTTCCCTAATTCTGCCGTTAGTTGATCTAAGGCCTACTTCCATCATCCAGTGCCAAAGCCGAAGCCCAGCAACACACATCCACTTTGTCCCCTCATTACCTACATTGCTCATATCCTTTTCATTCAACTGAGTTGTTATGCCCCCAGAATCATTTTAACACCGCTGACCTCATTCGTGTGTCTGGCCATTTTCATCCACATAGACAGAGAGACTGTGGCGAGGACTAGGACTGCAAGTCTCTGACAAAAACTAAGAGTCTGTTAAAATGTGACTAAGACTGAGAGACTGTGACTAGGACCTAGAGACCGTGACTAAGACAAGGGTTTAGAGACTGTGAGCCTCATTACGAGGAGCGCAGTAAAAACGGGGTCGTTACTGGCATGGAGGAACTAGCGGGTCCGTGCTCGTATAACGCCGCTAATAGCGAGTGATTACCAGGGTGCGAGCATGCGCGAACCCCCATGCCGGTAATGGCCATACCGGCATGCCGGTAAAGGCCCACCAACCTCCCAATAGCGCCATCACGGGACCCACCGATACCGCCTCCGCCTAGGAGGAACCCCTTAATACTGACCTGGTAATAACAGCATGCAAATACCAGGCTCATAATACCAGACCCGGAAATAACGTCATCGCGTCAGAACGGGAAATGCACCGGCGGCCATCTTTAAAAACACAATCCATTGCAATCCCCCCAAAAGGGTTTTTCAGATGAAGAACTTAACATGCTGGCAGACACCCTTGCCGCACATGCAGATGAGATCAACCTGCAGAACCTGAAGATGGAGGTGCAGAAGCGCAAAAAGGAGTTCTGGGAGGAGGTAGCCTGCAAGGTGTCGGCAGTCGGCACCACCCCACGGACAGTGAAGGACTGCAAAAAGAGGAGAGATGACCTCGGCCTCAGGGTTCGGAATATCCTGGCCAGCAACAGGAGGGAGGCTATGGCTACAGGCGGGGGTCCCCACTCACCTGCCAAACTGTCACTCTGGGAGGAGACTGCAAGCACGTTTATTCAGATGGAGTCCATCAAGGGATTTGGGGAGATGGAGACGGGTGCTGCTACATCTGCAGATGGAGGTGAGTGACCCTGCATATCCCTGTAGGGGAATCCATGACATAGCATAAGTGATGTGGAAGAGAGTCTAGGCAAGGCAATGCATGTGCCAACACACACATCAACATATCCTTATGCAGATGGAGGGCCAAACCCTGTCACACTGAAATGCATGCTGAGTGCCAATCCCATTACCAACACACAGCTAACACACACGGACCGTGCCCATGTAATGCATCACACAAACCCCAACACAACGGCATGCCACCTGCTATGCATCAAACGCCAAAATGCCCCCTTCATACCACCCTGTGTGACACACCTGTAAGATATGAATGCATGATAAATTAAATACTCCATAGCACCATATGATGCATCTAGCATGTAACACCATAACTGATGGCCTGCATCTCTTCTACCCCCCCAGGCACCGATGGAGAAGATGCCAGCGAGGATCCAACCGCAAGGGCATCCACGTCCCGGCCAAAGACAACGGCCACCGACAACACCACCTCCGGGGCAGCCTTGCAGCCCACACCAACACCCAGGCCGCCTGACACCGTGGACACTGAACTGCCTACACCAGTGGAAGGCGAAGCTGTTGACCCACTGAGCAACACTAATACCACAGAGGAGGAGTATGTGGACCAGGATGGACTGACCCATGTGCTATGTCCACACTCCCCAAGCCCCGTGTCCACCCCACAAACCCCACACTCAGCCCTCACCCACCTGCATCAGTGCGGATCCCTTGCTGCATGACTCTGACCTCAGCAGCCTCCCCGAGCAGAGCACTGCCATTGCAGGCCCTATCACAGCACCCTTGACCACCTCTGCTCCCACCAACAACCTTGAGGCACGGCTAGTGACGGTGGAGGCCAGACAGGACTCTATGTTGGACCTGCTCAGACAATATGTCGCCGATGGGGAGGACACGAGGCGTGTGATAGCCCAGGCCATAGCGGGTACCACGCCGCCATAGCGGCACACAATGCCGCCGTCAATGCCTCGGCATCGTTGATGATAGACAGTCTGGGGGCCATCACGCAGGTCCTCACTTCCATCCTGCTGCACATGCAGCAGCCACAACCCGCACCAGCCGTGGAAATCCCCACGGCTTCCACCCCATCCACCACACCCACTTCCTCTGCCCCCACTTCCTCTGCACCCTCCAGCCCTGTGAGTCTAACAAGACGTAGTGCCAGGCACTCTGAAATGCTGACCCCGGACATCAAGAAGTCCAGGAAATAGTGTTGGAGAACTATGGGAGTGGCTCAGATGGTGTTGGCGGTGAATGGGTGAATTAGGAGGAGTTCACTTGGGCCAGCCTCGATCTGGCCCTTATTTTGCATTGGGCTTCCGCCGGCAGGTGGATGAGCCGGCGGCCTGCATGAAGGCCGTATAAAGGCCCTGTTTGCGCCTGTTAGTGGCCTGGAGCGGTATTGAGCGTCCCCAGAAAACACCTATAGACAGAACTAGAATCGCATCAGGAACTCAAACCGCCCGTTCTCCGCATGCCCTCGCTGCTTTTACCATCCAGTCTCGGAGCATGCATCTGCAAACACCTGCAAATAAGGCTCACAGCACGAAGGTAAACTTATAAGCAAACGTTCAATAGTATCCTTGCATGAGCTGCCTGATTGTCCCTGCATCCCCGCCCAAGACTAATTTCACAACTTCCATAGTACACCCCACCCATCGGCTGACGCACTGCATTTCTGCTACTGTGATTTCTCTAAGTGATCTGCTCTTCCATAGTATCACATATTGTGCCCCATGGTCAGGTCCAGTCTCCCTTTGACCTATGCTGAGCCCTGTGTTGTGCCCTATGCTGAGCCCTGTGTTGTGCCCTATGGTCGCCATTCAACCACATTTAACCTTTGCTGAGCCCTGTGTTGTGCCCTATGGTCGCCATTCGACCACATTTAACCTTTGCTGAGCCCTGTGTTGTGCCCTATGGTCGCCATTCAACCACATTTAACCTTTGCTGAGCCCTGTGTTGTGCCCTATGCTGAGCCCTGTGTTGTGCCCTATGGTCGCCATTCAACCACATTTAACCTTTGCTGAGCCCTGTGTTGTGCCCTATGGTCGCCATTCGACCACATTTAACCTTTGCTGAGCCCTGTGTTGTGCCCCATGGTCGCCATTCGACCACATTTAACCTTTGCTGAGCCCTGTGTTGTGCCCTATGCTGAGCCCTGTGTTGTGCCCTATGGTCGCCATTCGACCACATTTAACCTTTGCTGAGCCTTGTGTTGTGCCCTATGCTGAGCCCTGTGTTGTGCCCTATGGTCGCCATTCGACCACATTTAACCTTTGCTGAGCCTTGTGTTGTGCCCTATGCCGAGCCCTGTGTTGTGCCCTATGGTCGCCATTCGACCACATTTAACCTATGCTGAGCCTTGTGTTGGACCTTGTTGCGCCCTAGGTATGCTTTACTAGTGAATGCGTCACCTAACCTACATATGCCTTGTTAGTGAATGTCTCACCTAGCCCAGTTGTGCCTTGCTACCGAATTGCCCATTTGTGCCTTGTTAGTGAATGCCTCACCTAGCCCAGTTGTGCCTTGCTACTGAATTGCCCATTTGTGCCTTGTTAGTGAACGCCCCACCCAGCCTATATGTGTCTCGCTACTGAACGCCCAAATGCACCTTGCCACTGAACATCCATTTGTGCCTTGTTAGTGAACGCCCCACCCTGCCTATAGTCCTAAGCACCCACGTGCACATATCTGGACTCACTAAAAATGCTGCATCCATTATTACACTACAGCATTATAGCTGTTACTCTAAGATTTATCACCATGACCCAAGAACACCTTACGGCATCTCCTGCCTCGATATCAGACCCGGCCCTACATAAGTTGCCCAACATAGCGACTAATAACCCTACCAACTCTCCACCAAATAACATTAGTACCAGAGGTGAAACCTTCACCTCCCTCCCACGCACCTTACTAGACAGAAATCTTAAACTTCGCGCAAGACTCACACAACTTTATGAACCACCTAGAAGAACCTTACCATCAACCAACCTAAAAACAAATTACCCACATAAACCACACCAGACAGCAACAACAAATGTCACTGCAATCAAAACACAAAAGTTCAAGACCTCAGATAACAACTTAACTACCCTTAGCCTAGCAAACATGCCCAAAGAGACGCTAGTACTCAAAGGAGCACTCCTTAATGCGAGATCCCTTGTCGCCCATGCCCTTGACATAGCCGACCTCATTACAGAACACAATCTGGACTTCCTGGCAGTAACCGAGACCTGGCTACATAACGCAGCTGGACCATCGCTAATGCTAGCCATTCCAGAAGGCTACACTATAACAAGACAAGATAGGGATGGCACACGAGGTGGTGGAATTGCCATCATCTCCAAATTGAGCCTCTCTCTCAGAACATCCCCTCCTCAAAACCTACAATCCTGTGAAAATATCTCGGTCAAATTCCAGATAAATAACATACAAACCCTCACCATCCACCTAATTTATAGACCCCCACGTCCTCTCGGTACCTTCGACGAGGACTTGCATAGCCTGATTACCAACAACCTTAAACCTACCTCCCAGCTTCTATTATTAGGAGATTTTAACCTTGGCTTTAATGACCCTATGGACAAACAAGCCTTGGACATAGCCAATACCATCAATGCATCAGGCCTGTTTCAGAAAGTCAACAGACCCACTCACTCCAAAGGGAGAACACTAGACTGGATAGCAGATTACAACTGCACAGCCTCTATCACTTCCATCTCTCCCCAATCATGGACAGATCACTCTCTCGTAACCTTTAACCTATCTACAGCCAGACCCTCTCCGACGGTCCCATTGTTAGCACCGCCTTGTCTAACCAGAAACAAAAAGAGTATTACAGCGGAAAAAGTCATCCCCGCCATCCTACCCACGTTAAACGCTCTATCTGACAATCTAGACCCTAGTACTCTAGTTGAAGAATATAACAAGATTATGCTCAACACACTGGACAAAATCGCCCCGCTCAAACTTAGAAAAAGCAAACCTAAAGCACACCTTAACAAATGGTTCACTCCCCAATTGAGAGACTTACGACTCCTAAAAAGAAAAAGTGAACATTCCTGGAGACTATGTCCCTCTATCGAAAATAAAGCAAAACTATCCTCCATCTCCTCTCACTTTAAAAAAGAAGTAAACCTTGCCAAAAAGAATTCCTATGATGAACGTATCACCAACTCTAATTCCAGCATGAGAGAACTCTTCGCCATACTGAAGGAATTAGAGTCACCAATAGCCACATCAGACTTAGTTACCAAGGATAAGACTTGGTGCACAGATATTCAAAATGCGCTAGCAAATAAAATTAATACACTTCAAACCAAAATACAACAAAAAAAAGATATGCTCAACCTTCAGCACTCACCTAATACCTCTACACATAGTATCCCACCAGAGGCAAACAACAAATTTCACTTCTCCAAAACATCCCCACTAGAAGTAGAAAAAATCATTCTTTCACTCAAACCATCTAACTGCAAGGGCGATACTTGCCCAGCACAGTTAATAAAAGATGCTGCCAGAGACCTCTCACCATTTATTTCTAAATTAATCAATGCCTCCTTCACATCCGGCACTATCCCAGCCAATTTAAAACATTCCTGGGTGCTCCCACTTCTCAAATAACAGACCTTAGACCCACACCACTTCAGTAGCATCTACTGCATCTGGGTGGGAATGGGGGGATGCATACTCCACCTGGGTGGGAAAGGGGGGGTGTCGTGATTGAGCAGACCTTTGGCCTGTTGAAGGCGCGATTCCGCTGCCTGAGCAGGTCTGGTGGAGCACTCCTTTATGCACCTGAGAAGGTTGCAAAGATCACCATGGCCTGTGTCATGCTGCACAACATGTGCGTACAGAGAAATGTACCACTGCCACCGGACATTGACATGCATGCACCGGGTGAGTATAATGAGGATGAAGATGGAGGGGAAGCAGCACCCCTGCCAGTACATGATGCACAGGATGGCCATGCAGTACGCCAATCACTGATTGACAAATACTTCTGACCCACAGGGACGTCGATAGATATGTGTCAGTGACACATAGTACACTGGGTCCATGTGGACATGCACACAGGGAATGTGGGGAGTTGGGCACTGTGCACCGTCATTAATTAAAAGCATACACACGAAATGAACAATGTCCAGGCATTGAATGATTTTTCACACAATGGGTGTATTGATATGAGCAGCAGAAATGTTCAATCCCCCTCCCCACTCCCCCAATGTACTCCCAAAACCCCGCAGTGAACTCCTAAAAACCCCAGTGTACTCCCAAAACCCCCCAGTGAACTCCTCCTAATTCACCCATTCACTGTCAACACCACCTGAGCCACTCCCATAGTTCTCCCACACTATTTCCTGGATTTCTTGCTTGATGTCCGGGGGCAGCATTTCAGAGTGCCTGGCACTACGTCTTGTTAGACGCACAGGGCTGGAGGCTGCAGAGGAAGTGGGGGCAGAGGAAGCGGGTGTGGTGGATGGGGTGGAAGCCGTGAGGATTTCCACGGCTGGTGCGGGTTGTGGCTGCTGCATGTGCAGCAGGATGGAAGTGAGGACCTGGGTGATGGCCCCCAGACTGTCTCTCATTAACGATGCCGAGGCATTGATGGCGGCAGTGTTTGCCGCTATGGCGGCTGTGGTCCCCGCTATGGCCTGGGCTATCGCACGCCTCGTGTCCTCCCCATTGGTGACATATTGTCTGAGAAGGTCCAACATAGAGTCCTGTCTGGCCTCCACCGTCGCTAGCCGTTCCTCAAAGTTGTTGGTGGGAGCAGCAGTGGTCGAGGGTGCTGTGACCGGGCCTGCAATGGCAGTGCTGTGCTTGGGGAGGCTGCTGAGGTCAAAGTCATGCAGCAAGGGATCCACACTGCTGCAGGTGGGTGAGAGCTGAGTGTGGGGTTGGGGGTGGACATGGCACATGGGTCAGTCCATCCTGGTCCACATACTCCTCAGTGGTATTAGTGTTGCTCCGTGGGTCAACAGCTTCGCCTTCCACTGGTGTATGCAGCTCAGTGTCCACGGTGTCAGACGGCCTTGGTGTTGGTGTGGGCTGCAAGGCTGCCCCGGAGGTGGTGTTGTCGGTGGCCGTTGTCTTTGGCCAGGACGTGGATGCCCTTGCGGTTGGATCCTCGCTGGCATCTTCTCCATCGGTGCCTGGGGGGGTAGAAGAGATGCAGGCCATCAGTGATGGTGTTACATGCTAGATGCATCATATGGTGCTGTGCAGTATTTAATTTATCATGCATTCATATCTTACAGGTGTGTCACACAGGGTGGTATGAAGGGGGCATTTTGGCGTTTGATGCATAGCAGGTGGCATGCCGTTGTTTTGGGGTTTGTGTGATGCATTACATGGGCACGGTCCGTGTGTGATGGCTGTGTGTTGGTAATGGGATTGGCACTCAGCATGCATTTCAGTGTGGCGGGGTTTGGCCCTCCATCTGCATAAGGATATGTTGGTGTGTGTGTTGGCACATGCATTGCCTTGTCTAGACTCTCTTCCACATCACTTGTGCTACGTCATGGATTCCCCTACAGGGATATGCAGGGTCACTCACCTCCATCTGCAGATGTAGCGGCACCCATCTCAATCTCCCCAAATCCCTCGATGGACTCCATCTGAATAAACGTGCTTGCAGTCTCCTCCCAGCGTGACAGTTTGGCAGGTGAGTGGGGACCCCCGTCTGTAGCCATGGCCTCCCTCCTGTTGCTGGCCAGGATATTCCGAACCCGGAGGCGGAGGTCATCCCACTTCTGTTTGCAGTCCTTCACTCTCCGTGGGGTGGTGCCGACTGCCGAGACCTTGCGGGCTACGTCCTCCCAGATCTCCTATTTGCGCTGCTGCACCTCCCTCTTCAGGTTCTGCAGGTTGATCTCGTCTGCATGTGCGGCAAGGGTGTCTGCCAGCATGTTAAGTTCTTCATCTGAAAAATGCTTTTTGAGCAGGCGGGGGGTTGTTTTCCGGGTAGCCTTTGACATGGTGAAGGGATTGGCACTGGTCTCTCCTGAACACAACTGGTGGTTTGGGAGGATTGCAATGGATTGTGTTTTGAAAGATGGCTGCCGGTGCATTTCCCATTCCGACGTGATGATGTTACTTCCTGGTCCGGTATTACTAGCCCGGTATTTGCATGCTGTTATTACCGGGTCAGTATTACGGGGTTCCTCCTAGGCGGAGGCAGTATCGGCGGGTCCCGTGATTGCGCTATCGGGGGGTTGGCGGGCCTTTAGCGGCATGCCGGTATGGCCATTACCGGCATGGGGGCTTACGCATGCTTGCGCACTCGTAATCACCCGCTATTAGTGGCGTCATACGAGCACGGACCCGCTAGTTCCTCCATGCCGGTAATGACCCCGTTTTTACCTTGCTCCTCGTAATGGGGCCCAGTGACTTGAACTAGGTTTAAGAGACTGTCTGGGTCATCACAGGTTGGCCAGAGCAGCGAAAATGTGGTGATAATGCTATTACCTCTGCATTACCACTCAGCCAAATGCCAAGTTTAGATGGAAAGTGGGAGATTTACCTCCAGCTTTCTGCTGGATATTAATATTGGCACTTTCCGCCCATTTGTGGCACTATTACCGCTGCGCTAATTGCACTCCGACTAACCCATTGAGTCCAATGAACCCAATGGGAATGGGGACTTACCCGCCACAACTCGGTATCCAGCACTAATTGCGCCAGACCGAGTTGCGGTAATGCAATTGCCGTTTATGGTATCCCCGCAGATTTACTGCGGGGATACTGCCACGGTTATGATAGAGGCCTGTGACTAGAACTGAGATACAGCGACTAGGGCTGAATGCCTGTGACTGTTACTAGGGCTGAGTAACATTGACTAGAAATAATACTGAGAAAGACTGTGACTAAGCCTAGGGTGGCCTGACTGTGATTATGACTAGAGATAACGGACAGAGTAACTGGGCCTCAATACAAGTTTGGTGGTATCCTGCCGGTAAATCAGGTTGGATCCGACTAAACAAGTAATACCGTTACCGGCACTTGGTCTGCCAGGATTGCTTGCAGATTATAGGTGCCGGCGAGGACGGTAAATCACCATTCTATGGAGTCCCCTAGGACTGCATGGGGTGAATTGCCAGTATTATCGGCACCAGTAGCCCCAGTGCATTACCTGTATTACCAGTGCCGGTAATACAGGCAATTATAGCTGGTGGGGTGTCAGACGTACAGTTAAATCTGGCCACCCACAGTTACCACTTCAGATGCACGCTGGTTAACATTATTACCAGCACGTTATTTCCGGACCGGCAAACTTGTAATGAGACCCAGTGACTATAACTAAGTCTGAGACACTAATTAGGACTGAGCGGCTACGACTAGGGCTGAGACTGAGGCTAAGACTGGAATTGAAAAGATGCGACCAGGGATCAAACTGAAAGAGTGACTGGAAGAAGCACTGAGAGACTTTGACTAGTACTGGAGTCTTACTAGGACTGTGAGTGTGGCTATGGATGAGACACTGTGACTAGCGCTAGGGCTGAAAGACTGTGACTACTCTCAGGCTTTGGGACTGTGACTAGGACTGAGAGTAACTAGGACTGAGGGACTGTGACTAGGACGTGGGCTGAGAGACTTTGACTAGTCTAGGGCGGAGGGACTGTGACTGTGACTGAGAGAATGGGACTTTGGCTAAAACTGAGAGACTGGGATTAAGACTAGGAATGAGGGATTGAGAGATTGTGACAAGGACTGAGAGACGTTGCATAGGAGTCAGAGACTATGATTAGGGGGCAGAGATATTGAGTAGGACTGAGCGACTATGACTAGGACTGAGAGACTGTGATGCAGACCGAGAGACTATGACTAGCACTTTTACGGCATCATCACAGCCTTGGCGGTATCCCGGTGGTAATTGCGCCGGGATACCACCAATGCAGATAGCATTACTGCAACTCAGATTGGCACTATTAGCACCGGATCCCGAGTTGCAGTAAGGCTGGTACTCCCCTCTTTTTGTACAGTCCATAGGACAGTAATGGCACTATTAGCGCCGGATCCCGAGTTGCAGTAAGGCTGTTACTCCACTCTTTTTGTACAGTCCATAGGACAGTAATGGCACTATTAGCGCTGGATCCCGAGTTGCAGTAAGGCTGTTACTCCCTTTTTTTTGTACAGTCCATAGTCCATAGGACAGTAATGGCACTATTAGCGCTGGATCCTGAGTTTCAGTAAGGCTGTTACTCCCCTCTTTTTGTACAGTCCATAGGACAGTAATGGCACTATTAGCGCCGGATCCCGAGTTGCAGTAAGGCTGTTACTCCCCTCTTTTTGTACAGTCCATAGTCCATAGGACAGTAATGGCACTATTAGCACCGGATCCTGAGTTGCAGGCTGTTACTCCCCTCTTTTTGTACAGTCCATAGGACAGTAATGGCACTATTAGCGCTGGATCCCGAGTTGCAGTAAGGATGTTACTCCCCTCTTTTTGTACAGTCCATAGGACAGTAATGGCACTATTACCGCCGGATCCCGAGTTGCAGTAAGGCTGTTACTCCCCTCTTTTTGTACAGTCCATAGGACAGTAATGGCACTATTAGCGCCGGATCTCGAGTTGCAGTAAGGCTGTTACTCCCCTCTTTTTGTACAGTCCATAGGACAGTAATGGCACTATTAGCGCCGGCGCAATTAGTGTTGCACTAATAGCGCCGAAAATGGGTAGAACGTGGAGGTAAACCTCCCACTTTCCGGCCAAACACCGGATCATGTGGAGCGGTAATGTAGCAGTTATAGCATTACAGCTGCATTTTTACTGCTCCGCCCAACCCCTGATAAGGGCCTTAGAGACTGTGACTACAACTAAGAGACAGTGGGCCTCATTACAAGTATGACGGCACGGTAACAACGGTGCCGGTAGCACTACTGGCACTGTTGCTACTGTACCGCCATACTATGAGCTGTGCTTGCAGGTGCCTGTAAGCCCACCAGGTCTGACCTGGCGGGCAGAGTGGCACCCGTGAGCACAGCAAGTCGGACGCACCCGCACCAGTGTAAATGGTGCTGGTGTGTCCGACGTTCCCATTCCCACTGAGCCCTGGGAATGGGGATGTACCGGTTCCGGTGCGCACGAAAGGGCAATTACCGGGACCGTCGAGGCCAGAGTAGCCTGGTAATTGCCCATTCACGGGTGCCGGACCCAGATGCGAGTTTGGGGGTAGCCTTGCCGGTTTTACCGGCAAGGCTCTCTAGAATCTCGTAATGAGGCCCAGTAACTTGGACAGACAGACTGTTACTGTGACTGAAAGACAATTACTAGGACTAGGCCAACAAAACCACGTCTGTTACTTTGTGAGTGGCAGGAAGAAATAACTTGACTGCTCCCTATGCCTGATGTGCACCCATTTAATGAAACAGCTCCTCATTAGCTGATACAGTAGAAAACATAAACACAAATCTGTGATACCACCATGCATGCATGCCACAAGACTTGCCTTTTGCTATTCAAAATGTTCTGCTTCTCATCACCCCTTCCCTTCTCTCTCTTCTCTGTAAGGAAGTTGCTGCTGAAGCAATGTGATATGTACAAAAACCAAAAAGGAGTTTCATACATTTCTTGCAAGTTGTCTCATAGTGCATGCAAGACCTAACCTTAGGCATTAGATATATTTTCATAAAAGTCTCCTCTATTTTAGTAGTTATAGTAGCAACAGCTGTCTCTTCCTTCTTGATAAATAAGAATAGAGGCTGGGTGGTCTTTTCGACCCTGTCCCCCTGTACATTGTTTAAATATTATCATGAACTCTCCTTTCATGCATGTACCAATATCGGGGATCAATATCCAGTCGTCAGCCAGCATTTACCCACCCACAGGCTGTCTCGAGACAGAACAGATGCCTGTATGGCAGCCATTGGCAGAGGCAGCTTTTGGGCTTTTGGTGCCAGCAGGGGGGTGGTGGATCAGATAATAGGGCAACAGCGGGAGGCTTGAGGGGTTGTACTGGGCACCAGAAGGGTATCAGGGGGTGGGGGTGTTGGCCCTCCTTCCTGGCTACGCCACTGATGCCATCCCAAAAGACTCCTGGGCCTTTTGCACATGAACTCCTTGCTCTTGCTCTGCCGCCCTGACCTTTTGCTTCCCCCATCAAGCTAGTGTTCCAGGATAAATCTTGGCACTTTCCGCTCAAAACGATACACAAAACAATACGTTTTGACCATAACCAGCTATCAATGCCATGTGTATGGGAAGTTCTCTGATTTTAGGACCCTTAGATATATTTGGTTATAGTTTAGGGCAGGGTCTGCAACCTTTGGCTTTCCAGATAGTTCAGACTACAATCTCCATGATTTCTGGCTATTGATTATGCTGGCTAGGATTGGTGGGAGTTGTAGCCCATTACATCTGGAGAGCCAATGGCTGCAGACCCCTGGTTTAGGCGGTGCCATCCTGAACGCAATTCCTCAGCCCAGAGGCCAGCCAATAGCTTTAGTCGTCATATGGACTGTGTGTCCTCTTCAAGCATTACATGGAAGGGGACAGGGAAGTTTTATGAGAAAAGTTCCATTGCCATTAGTCAAGACCAGCAAGAGTTTCCAAAGCCATGCCCTTCAGACGATGACGAAACACACCCAACCTTCTCCTTCCAGGAAACTACGTGCAGCAGAAAGTATCCATGAAAGACTGGGAGGACCACTCCCGCTCTCCAGACGTGTCATATTTTTTGGGCTGGTACATAACACTGATAGCAACAGGTTTAACAACAGTTTTTATTTAATACACTTCTGCTGAATGTGTAACACTTCCACCTCTGCTTTCCCTAAGCCTGGTGCATGTGTTAGTAGCAGCTTCTACCTTTGTGTATTTGGTGTTGACTGACTATACTCGTTTTTATAGTGCACTGCAGCGTAATTGAAGTTTCATTTTTTATATATATATATATTTTTATATTTAAATATTTTTTAGTAACATCAGTAGGCATACAAGACTTGTACAATGAATATATGAACAAGTAATTAGTATATAATGAATATAGATGAGCAATACACCCAAAACATGTTTTAACATTATAAGAGCCTTATATGACATCAATATGATATATTCTAATGCATAAAATGCAATTGAAAATAAATAGATATATAAATGACATAATATAGATTTTACACAGACAAAGACACACAGGACAAACATAAACACAAGGATAAAGGGATGATGCTATCCAGGAACTATGAAGGCAATAGGTTATAGTTTCTTCCTATCAACTAACAGAAGCATTTTTTGAGTATCCCACAAATGACTGCCATTTTGACGCATGCTTGAATAATAAAAGTGGCGATGTAGCATTGCATTTTTCCATTCTATGGATGTTACATACCGAGTTCCACCATATTTTTCAATGTAAACGCTTGACATCTTTCCAGTTAAATGTCATTGTTTGGATAGCTTTTACAATTAGGAGGTCAAGCAGGTAACAATTAGTGGTAAGCATCATAGGTTGTACAATGGTGCTCCCAAGGAAGATGAAGGAAAAGCACAAATGGTGTTGTATATGAAAAATACCTTTAAGAGTTTTCCAAACCATTTCCCAAAATTTGAAAGAACCTTGAGCGCATAAACAACTCCAACATTTGTCATTTTGAGAGTTCACTTTTGAAGAGAATAAGTTGGGTGGTGAAGGCTCTATGGTGATAAAAGTGCAGAGTTTGGAGTAAACTCGCTGATACAATAACGTTTGAAATATTTGTCCACACAGATGGTCATGCTGTTAGAGAGTCAGCCAGGGAACACTCTAGTTTCCAAGCAATTAGGCAATTGAATGGATGAGCAATTGTTGGAATGGATAAACATATCTTATAGAGCCAAGAGGCCGTAAACATTGGGTTGGGCAGGTGTTTGGCTCTTTCAGCATGGCAATCCTCCACATTACATGTTAATAAAGAAAAGTTTTCCATAATAGTACTGATCATACCTTAGTATTGTTGCATAAGTGACATCGAAACATGGTGTTTGACCATTAGCTCATCAACGGTAAGAGGCGTTCCTTAATTAAACATCTGTCCCACATATTTAATACCACAAGAGAGCCAAGGCTTCCAACACAAAATTCTCTTATTGATCTTAATCAGGGGGTTCAACCATATATATTGTGAGGTAAACTGATATATTTTAGTAATCAATGGGACCTCAGATACATAATAGAAACATTATTTCTGTACTGTTAAAGTGTCGCTTATTGCCTCACAATGTAGAGGCACTCTACAAGAGAATGGGAGGAACCATCGCTCTCTCTAAAAGAGGCCAATTAGGCACACAAGGATTGGCAGGAAAAAATCACAATTGTGCTTGTCCCAAAATAAAGGCCATTTGGTATTCCCTGAAGTCTGGGAACCCAACACCTCCCTCAATTCTAAGCTTTTTAAGCTTGCTTAGTGAGATTTGACATCTCTTTTTTTCCTCCCAAAGCAATTTGAGAATGCAGGAGTCTCGCAATTTAAAAAATGAGGCAGGAAAGGGAATGGGAAGTATATATAGAAAATAAAGTATAATCGCAGAAATCATCATTTTAATAGATTCAAGTCTACCCGACCAAGATAAGAGGAGGGTGGACCATGAGTTAGTAAGCTCCTTATCTCTACTTAGGATATTTGGTGTATTATGTTTGGTTATACGTTCAATAGAAGATCTTATAAGGATACCCAGATATTTAATGCCTGCAGGACACCACTTCATTCAGGAGCCTGAGATATGCTGTTTGGTGCAGTGTATGTTAAGTGGTATTGTTTGTGACTTATCTGTGTTGAGTTTGTCGCCTGATGCAAGGGAGAATTGTGTGACAATAAGGAGCAACTGGTGTAGACACATATCTGTTATGTGCAACAGCAGTAATACGTCATCAGCAAATGCAGCAGTTTTAATTTTAATGCCTCCAGAGTGAATTGCAGTTATATTATCATCTTGTCTAATTGCTTCAAGCAAGGGTTCTAGTGCCAAAATAAAAAGTAGAGAAAGGGGACATCCTTGCCAGGTTCCTCTATGAAGAGAGAAGAAGGATGACACGTGACCATAAATAAAAACAGATGTTTTTGGATAAGAGTGCAATACTTTGATCATAGTTATAAAAGGATCAGGAATGCCATGTCACTTCAGAGCTTCAAACAAGTAATTCCACTCAACGCTCTCGAAAGCCTTTTCGGGGTCACGTGCAATAGCAGCATATGGATTCGCAGATTTCTGAATGAGATTAAGAATGTTAGTAAATAATCTAATATTGGCTGATGACAATCATCCTCTGGCATAACCTACCTGGTCATTTTTGATGAGATCTGGGAGAAAGGGGATGAGTCTATTAGCACCAATGTTGTCAAACGTTTTGCCATCAGTATTAATTAAGGCAATGGGTCTGTCATTTTGCCATAATTCGGCCTCTTTATTGGTTTTAGGGAAGAAAATAAGCTTTGCTTCTGTAAAGGACCCTTTTGTTTTCCCATTTGAAGTAGAGGAAGAATACAGATCATTAAGGTTAGGTACCAGCAGATCTTTAAAGTGGGCAAATAAATTGATTGTAAGACCACCCGGGATAGGAGCTTTCCCTTTATTGAGGTATTTAATGGCTGAATATATTTGACTTGCTGACATGGGAGCATTTAGTGTCTGAAGATTGGTATTAACATATGAGCTATGATGTATATGTCTTAAAAAATCAGATGAATGAGTATTATTGGGCATAGTATCAGAAGATTATAATTTTTTATAGAAATTTGAGAAGACATTTAACATTTCTTTATCGTTAAAAGTTCTATTGCCATTGTGGTCTTTAATGAGTGATCTTAGCCTTATCTCTTTTCAATTTAAGGTAAGATGCTAGTGACTTACTAGATTTATTTGAGAACTGATAGATTTCAGATTTGTACTCTGAGAGGTTGGTACATGAGAATTGTGTGGCCAAATTATTATATTGCATTCTTTAGTGATTTTATGAAAGGTAGGGATAGAGATGGAGCGTATGTACTCATATTCTGAAGACTTAATTGATTTCATAATATCATCTGTTTCTTGTTTAATTTTTGTCCTTTTATTAGCAGTAAATGATACAATATGTCCTCTTTATTCCGCTTTATAACAATACCAGTTATTATCTATAGATCTATCTATACTAATATTTTCACAGAAGAAATGAGAATGTTGCTGCCGAATACATTTAGTGAAATGATCGTCTTTTAGGAGTGTTGAATTAAATCTACATCTGTTACGTTTATTATCGTCGTGTAGATTAGAAAGTTGAATGTGAACTGGATCTTGATCAGACAGGGTAATGGGTTCTATTTTGGCATCCAAAAGGCAATTAGTCACGGATTTGGATATAAAAATATTATCAATTCTTGAAAAGGAATTATGAGGCATAATCCAGGTCAGAGGGATGACCTATGCGCCAACTGTCAATCAGGCTTAGTTTGGATACAAAGTTGGCAAACTGCAGATGGGACCTAGTTGTTTTAAAACGTACATTGGATTTTTTGTCAAGAAGGCGATCTAAGATCTCATTGCAGTCACCACACACAATGAGGTTATTAGGACTAGAATTAAGCAATAATCCCAGAACCGAGGGGGCATTACCAAGTCAGGTAAAGCCTCGAGGCTCATAGTTACAGGTCAGAGCGAAGCATTGGACAAATGTCACCCCATAAATCCATCTCGGCTATTTCCCATCAGCTGCGTAAAAAAGTTTGAACTGTTACCACTGGGTTAGTAACAGGATTCAACAATGCCTCGAAGAGAGCCATATGATCCTTCATAATATTTCTCCCCACCATGGCTCTTGTTGAATCGTTCCATCGCAGTCTTTCGGTAGTATTACCTTCACAAGCAGTCTCTGTAATGAGGTCAAATTGGTAACCTTTTAAATTGGCAAGTCCAGAGCGTAATGGTCACTATATAACTCTTCCCTTAATTGAAAATTCTTAACCAGACTCCACATGTTAACGGATACAAGAAAGTAGTCTATGCTTGAACTCCCTCTTGTGCTTCTAAAAGTAATCACACACGGAATATTGTCATAATGGAAGAAGAAGCGTCCTCTGTAAGGTAAGTTGTAACGTAAGGTAAGTTGTAAGGTAAGCTTTATTGTCCCTTGGCTCGGTAGTCACTCGGGTTCACGGGGTAGGACGGGTAGGACACGAGACAGTCACAAACACCAGACACTGGGTTCCCCACACACCTTGTGGCCACCTCTCACCATCAACTCCCAACCGTCACTCTACACACTCTGAATACACACGCGTTCCACCAGGCCCACTGTGACCTCGCAGACCCACACACAACATGTGCCATTATAACACTTCCCCCTCTGTAACACATTATACACAACACCAAAAATGAAGCTATGACCCGCAAAGCTGCATTCATAATCACAGGACTAACACTCCAACCCTACCACCTAGTGCCCAACTACGTAGGTAAAGCTGAAGTACAAAGGGAAGTACAAATACATCCTTCCCCAAACCAAAACCGGACCACAGAAACTGCCAGGAACCCCACAACATGGTAGATCTAAGACTACCTATATTTGGCTACAAACGGAAACCTAACACCACAAACGATGTTCAACTGCGAACCCCACACCCATCCTACACACCACATAGAAAACAACTAGGACGCACCCACTGACATGGAAAAAGGATCCAATAAATTCACACCAATCAACCCCGGATCAACAAGAAACCCAAAAAATGCACAACCACCTGTCTTGAGCTGCCCCTCAAGATCCCAGGCCTGCCACACCTGAGCGTTCCACAACCCACTACGAGCAAACGTACCTAACTAACCAGACCAACAGAGCACCCAACTCCTTCCACCCTGGGCTGCCCCCCAAGACCTTGGGACTGCCACGCCCAAGCACTAATTCGCTCGCCATGAGCACACACAGCACAATCAACCCATCAGCCCAAAATCGCTGCACCATAGACCAAAAACCACCCAACAACGCAAGTCACAACCCAAAACCAACCAACAGCACAAGTCACAACATCCTTAAACCACTCTGGCATATTAGTAACACACTCCACACCACACACCCCAAACACCACACAATTCATCGGTATATCCCATGCACCTTGACAGAAAATAACCGGTTGACACACCTCCACTACAGTGAGAACAAATGCATAATACGTACAACTAATTGCCAAACCGCAGAAGTCCCTTTAAACACATAAGCGAAACAAATGCCTAAATGGCAACAACACTCTGATTGGCAAAACACGCCGGCCACCCACCGGTCTGCACCATGCACTTGCCGACCCCATCATGCATAACACCAGCTCCAAGTTGGCAAACACCCGGCCCCTAACTGGTCTCTACTATGCACCTGCTGACCACAGCATGCATAGCCAACCGTTGCTCATGACTTGACCTGACAATTCAATTGTCCCATGAAAGCAAATGCACCTATTGAACCCAGCATAAATAACCCCAAACCTCAGGACACTAATTACCTCTTAATTAGTGATCTAACTCACAACAAGGCGTTCACTGCACTCTACACAACTTAAATGTTAAACCTTGGGCGGTGCTCGGAACACTACATCATAGCCGCGGTCCTTGACACACCTCCCACCAAAATGCTGCACACTAAGCACTCAACAAATTTTGCGTAAACAGGTTGCAAATAATAGCATAACACAGTAACCCACACTAGGTTCACTGTAAAGATGAGCATTCTAAACATAAAGTTCGTCTGCACAGCAACATGAATGTGCATCAAATGATGTCCACAATACATTCCTAATAGGAACCCTCATGTCCAAGTCACCCCACACGTGAGACTTTCCAACCCACATGTCCACGTCACATTCCGTTTTCGAAACCCCGACCTTAAAGTTCCACCCAAATGTCATTTTCGGAACCCTGACCTTAATGTTCCTCCGAAATATCATTTTTGGAACCCCGACCTTATTGTTCCGCCCAAATGTTATTTCCGGAACCCCGACCTTAATGTTCCACCCATAGTTTCATTTTCGGAATCCCGACCTTAATGTTCTGCCCAAAACAAGGCATAACCCGACCCCATGTCCAGGTCCACCCAATTAAGCCTATTTTGCTGAAAACCTGCAACCTCATTAATGAACACAATAAAACCTGGGACCTAGAAAGATGAGGCCACAACACACACACACCACAAGAAACACCACAACGGCCTCTAAACAGCTCCCCCACCCGAGTAACGGCAATCTTAAACCCACATGCTACGGGCCACAAACAGACATAGACAACCAGAAATTAAACAGGCCCAACAGACACCTACCTCCCCAAGTCATTATTATAATTTACGTCCTCCAGGATCCACAAACCATCTCAAAGCGTGGTCCAGACAACTCCGGGCATGGAAATGTTTGCCCCCCGTGGGGCACCTCTGAGCGTGAACATTTGAAACCAAAATGCACTCCCCGTCGCTCTGACCAACATGCCCACCGGAACACGGAACTCTGTGTGCCGTCACCTCCACTGCGCTGTGTGTAGGGTAACGGCCATTCACGTGGGCTAACGTTGTTGCCTTCCCAGTCACTGACATCACCCGTTCTCCAAACTGCTCTGTAGGGACATGCAGGTCATCCATCGGTGGCGAGGAACACCCCTCCATATGCCCCAAAGCACGAGAAAAGGACAATGCACCTCCAGTGGATACTTCCAGCAACATGTTGTACTCCCCCATACTGCTCACATTCTTGTTCCCCCACTGCGTGGCTAGCAAACCACAGGGTCTCCATGGCCTGCGCACCAACTTTTCCGCATCTCTCTTCTCACCCATGCCATACCGCCACAGATGGGAACGCCTGGACCCTCCGGTTAGCCCCTCTCACTGGAAAGTTCCCACACTTTCTCCCAGCCAACAGCTGTGCCGAACCCGGACTGGGCTCACAAGGTACCGAAGGTCAAACAAGTCTGCAAATTTGGGCCGATACTGATGCACACACTGAAATGAAGGCAAGGAAGTAATCTCCTTATTCATGGCCTCCTCTCCTCTTCCTAGGCCTCCACTACTTTTCCTTGGCCATCTCTCCGTTCCTTTTCTGGGGTGTGAGGAACTCACAGGGGGGTGGTGTACAGAATTAGCTGCACCCCCCACAGCAGCAATGACTTCTGTACCGTCCTTTGAAAATCCTCATCGCCAGTGTTGTAATGGAAAAAGAAGGGTCCTCTGTAAGCTAAGTTTTAAGGTAAGCTTTATTGCCCCTTGGCTCAGTAATCACTCGGGTTCACAGGGTAAGACGGATACCTCACGAGACAGTCACAAACACCAGACACCGGGTTCCCTACACCCCTTGAGGCCACCTCTCACCATCAACTCCCAACCGTTACTCCACGCACTCTGAATACACATGCGTTTCACCAGGGCCACTGTGACCTCACTGAGTCACACACAACACGCATCATTATAACAAATATCTCACCCAATTCTGCCGTTAGTTGATCTAAGGCCTACTGCCATCATCCAGTGCCAAAACCAAAGCCCAGCAAGACACAACCACTTTAGCCCCTCGTTACCTACATTGCTCATATCATTTTTATTCAACTGAGTTATCATGCCCCCAGAATGATGTTAACACTGCTGACCTAATTCGTGTGTCTGGCCATGTCATCCATATAGACAGAGAGACTGTGGCGAGGACTAGTCTGCAAGTCTCTGACAAAAACTAAGAGTCTGTTAGAATGTGACTAGGACTGAGGGACTGTCCCTGGTACTAAGACTGGGAGACTGTGACTAGGACCTAGAGACCGTGACTATGACAAAGGATGAGAGACTGGGCCTCATTACGAGGAGCGCGGTAAAAACGGGGACATTACCAGCATGGAGGGACTAGCGGGTCCGTGCTCATATGATGCCGCTAATAGCAGGTGATTACGAGTGCGCGAGCACGCGCGAACCCCCATGCCATTAATGGCCATACCGGCATGCCGCTAAAGGCCCATCAACCCCCCCGATAGCGCCATCACGGGACCCGCCGATACCGCCTCCGCCTAAAAGGAACCCCTTAATACTGTTCCAGTAATAACAGCATGCAAATACCGAACTCGTAATACTGGACCCGGAAGTAACGTCATCACGTCAAACGGGAAATGCACCGGCTGCCATCTTTAAAAACACAATCCATTGCAGTCCTCCCAAACCACCAGTTGTGTTCAGGAGAGACCAGTGCCAACCCCTTCACCATGTCAAAGGCTACTCGGAAAACAACCCCCCGCCTGTGCAAAAAGCGTTTTTCAGATGAAGAACTTAACATGCTGGCAGACACCCTTGCCGCACATGCAGTCGAGATCAACCTGCAGAATCTGAAGAGGGAGGTGCAGCAGCGCAAAAAGGAGATCTGGGAGGAGGTAGCCCGCAAGGTCTCAGCAGTCGGCACCACCCCACGGACAGTGAACGACTGCAAAAAGAGGTGGGATGACCTCTGCCTCAGGGTTTGGAATATCCTGGCCAGCAACAGGAGGGAGGCCATGGCTACAGGCGGGGGTCCCCACTCACCTGCCAAACTGTCACGCTAGGAGGAGACTGCAAGCACGTTCATTCAGATGGAGTCCATCAAGGGATTTTGGGGAGATGGAGACGGGTGCCGCTACATCTGCAGATGGAGGTGAATGACCCTGCAGATCCCTGTAGGGGAATCTATGACGTAGCACAAGTGATGTGGAAGAGAGTCTAGGCAAGGCAATGCATGTGCCAACACACACATCAACATATTGTTGTGCAGATGTAGGGCCAATCCCTGCCACACTGAAATGCATGCTGAGTGCCAATACCATTACCAACACACAGCCAACACACACGGACCGTGCCCATGTAATACTTCACACAAACCCCAACACAACAGCATGCCACTTGCCATGCATCAAATGCCAAAATGCCCCCTTCATACCACCCTGTGTGACACACCTGTAAGATATGAATGCATGATAAATTAAATACTGCACAGCACCATATGATGCATCTAGCATGTAACACCATCACTGATTGCCCGCATCTCTTCTACCCCCCCCAGGCACTGATGGAGAAGGTGCCAGCAAGGATCCAATCGTAAGGGCATCCACGTCCCGGCCAAAGACAACGGCCACCGACAACACCACCTCCGGGGTAACCTCGCAGCCCACACCAACACCCAGGCCACCTGACACCGTGGACACTGAGCTGGCTACACCAGTGGAAGGTGAGGCTGTTGACCCACTGAGCAACACTAATACCGCAGAGGAGGAGAATGTCGACCAGGATGGAGTGACCCATTTGCCATGTCCACACTTCCCAAGCCCCGTGTCGACCCCCAAACCCCACCCTCAGCCCTCCCCACCTGCAGCAGTGCAGATCCCTTGCTGCAAGACTCTGACCTCAGCAGCCTCCCTGAGCACAGCACTGCCATTGCAGGCCTGGAAACAGCACCCTCGACCACTGCTGCTCCCACCAACAACCTTGAGGCACGGCTAGCGAGGGTGGAGGCCAGACACGATGTTGGACCTGCTCAGACAATATGTCGCCGATGGGGAGTTCAACAGGCCAAAGGTCTGCTCAATCACGATACGGGTACGGGTATGTACCCGATTGTACTCCTCTTCATGGCTGTTCTGTGGGTTCCACACAGGGGCAAGTAGCCACGGCCTCAAGGGATATCCTCCATCACACGCATGCAAATACAAATTGGTGTGTGTCACTCTGAGCTGCCATCTTCAGGATTCACAGTCATGGCCGCAGCTATTTGCTGTCGACCTGCACATGTACCTGTACGTATGCACAAATATTGTTTAGATGCATTCTATACTGCAATATGGTGTCGGAGTCTGGATGCTGTTGTACAGATGATGCAGGGTGAATTCATGAATGCTGATGCAGATGTACTGTGGTTGTAGGGCAACGTTTTGCCTCCCATTTCTGCTGTGTATACTACACCGTGCATGGTCACACTAGCCACATTGGCACAGTTGCAATCCTCTTTAGTCATGCATTGCTTGACATACCCATGGTGGCCAGGTTGTGCGTCTTACATGTTGCCATTGATATACGTAATTGGTCAAATGTGTGGCAGTGATGTGTAATGTTGGGGTTGGGAGGTTCAGGTCAGGAGTGTTTAGCTCTGCGTGCATTCTCCACTCACCGTCCATTCCCACCCAGGTGGAGTATGCATCCCCCCCATTCCCATCCAGGCAGAGTATGCATCCCCCCCTTTCCCACCCAGGTGCAGTATGCACCCCCCATTCCCACCCAGGTGGAGTATGCACCCCCCCCATTCCCACTCAGTTGGAGTATGCATCCCAAAGCATCACTGCCCCAATGCACTGACATGGGCCAGTCAATCAACTCACCAAGCAGGCAGTCACATCGTCCAGGATGTCGCTCCATGTGACGGGGTAGTGTGGAGTTACGCAGCACACATGGCATCATGTGTTGATCTGGGAAATCGGGGGCAGCAATGTGTGATGATCTTGCTGGAGTCACATACCATCTGCACATTGATGGAGTGGTATTGCTTGCGATTGCGGTAAACTGCCTCTACGGCATGGGGGACTACAAATTCTACATGGGTGCAGTCCAGGGCACCAACACAATTGGGCATGCCTGCCAGTGCATGGAAGCCTACTTTGGTGTCAGCTATCTCCTGGGCAGTCTGTGGTAGGGATATGTGGGTGCTGGCTTGCTTCAGGAGGGCATCCAGCACTTGGTGCAGCATCCTTGAAAATAGTGGTTGTGAAATGCCATGCAGCTGCCCCACTGTGTGCTGGTAGGTGCCTGTGGCCAGGAAGTGGAGCACAGACACCACCTTTATTAGCGGGGGGATGGCAGTGCGTATCTCTATGAGGCTGACGATGTTGTCATGTATCATGTCCACAATAGTGGTGATGGTGTCCCAGTCCAACCGGTACAGGGTGTGGATCTGCTCAGGGGTTAGATTGAATGGACTGGGTCTGATGCGAGGGATTGGTGGCTGCCTACGAGGTACTACTACTGGCTGCACTGGTGGTAATTGCTGGGTCTGTCTCACCCTCCTTCTCCTCCTGCGTCTCCTCTGTGCTGCCTGTTGTTGCTGCTGTAGTTGTTGCAGTTGCTGTTGTTGCTGTAGTTGTAGTAGTATAGGCATGTCCTCCAGTGCCATGATTGCAACAGCTAGTGGTATCATTTTGGTGTAGGTAGGGGTGTGGTGTGTGGGTGTGTTGCTTTTATACTGCCCCAGGCACCATTGACTCCACATGTGGTGATTGTGTGCACCTGTGGCAGTTGGCTTGATTGCTGATTGCTGTTTACGGGTGGTCTGCGATGCCTGTATGTCCTCTATCATGCAGGCCCTAATTACCGCCTTCGGGATGCCGGTATTTGCATGCCCGCGTGGGCTGTGATGTCCTATTACCGGCATCCCGGTATTTGCTCCATGCAGGGACGCGTGTACGCACCCATGCCGGTATGAGGGGGCATGGTACGGGCGGTGGCGGTATTGGCGGGTTGTCGGGTCGTGATGACCCGGACCCGTTAACGATGGCGTTATTACCATTCCGCCTTCCTTTTTTCATTACCTCCATTCTCATAATGAGGCCCTGTGACTTAGACTATGGCTTGGAATTGTACCAAGACTGAGACTGTGACTAGGACTAGGTCTGAGAGAATGTGATGAGGACTGAGAACTGTAGCTAGAACTACAGTGGAGAGACTATAATTAGGACTTGGACTAAGAGACAGTGGTTAGGTCTGTGTCTGTGACACCATGACTGAAAACATGTGTGTAGGGCTAGGTCTGAAAAACTGTTATTAGGATTAAGATTGCGACAAGGACTAAGATAGAGAGACCGTGACTAGGACAGAGAGACCGTGACTAGGTGAGAGAGACCGTAACTAGGACAGAGAGACCTTGACTAGGATTGCGAGACAGTGACTACAACTGAGAGACTATAACTGGGACTAGGATGGTGAGACTGTGACCAAGACTGAAAGTCTGTATATGTGAATAGAACTGAGATGCTGTGGCTAAGAATGCGAGACTGTGACTAGGACTGAGGGACTGTGCCCATGACTGAGAGATGTTGACTAGGAAGTAGAGACTTTGATTAGGACTCAGAGACTTTGACTAGAACTGATTAAGAGTGACTAGGATTCTGAGCCTATGACAAGGACCGAGAGACTGTGACTAGGATGTGTACTGAGAGACTGTGGCTAGCACTGAGAGACTGCAGAACGGACTGAAAGCCAGTGATTAGAACTGAGAGGCTGTGACTTGGACTGAGAGACTCTGGCTAGGTTGAGAGATGTTGACTAGGACTCAGACACTTTGATTTGAACTCAGAGACTATGACTAGGGCTAGGACTGAGAGACTGTGGGCCTCATTATGAGAATTGAGGTAATGAAAAAAGGAAGGCGAAATGGTAATACCGGCATCGTTAATGGGTCTGGGTCATTACGACCCGACAACCCACCAATACCGCCAACGCCCGTACTGTGCCCCCTCATACCGGCATGCGCGCGTACACGCGCCGCTTCATGAAGCAAATACCGGGATGCCGGTAATAGGAGGACATCACAATCCACGCGGGCCTGCAAATACCGGCATCCTGAAGGTGGTAATTAGGGCTTGCACGATTACGGCCATACAGGCATCGCGGACCGCCCGTAAACAGCAATCAGCAATCAAGCCAACTGCCACAGGTGCACACAATCACCACAGGTGGAGTCAATGGAGCCTGGGGAAGTATAAAAGCAGCAGACCCACACACCACACCCCTTGCTACACCAAAATGATACCACTAGCTGTTGCAATCATGGCGCTGGAGGACATGCCCATACTGCTACAACGACAGCAACAACAGCAACTACAACAACAACTACAGCGGCAACAACAGGCAGCACAGAGGAGACGCAGGAGGAGAAGGAGGGTGAGACAGGCCCAGCAATTACCACCAGTGCAGCCATTAGTACCTCGTAGGAGGCAGCCACCAATCCCTCGCATCAGACCCAGTCCATTCAATCTAACCCCTGACCAGATCCACACCCTGTACCGGTTGGACCGGGACACCATCACCACCATACATGATAGAGAACGACATCGCCAGCCTCATAGAAATACGCACTGCCATCCCCCGCTACTAAAGGTGGTCTCTGTGCTCCACTTCCTGGCCACAGGCACCTACCAGTACACAGTGGGGCAGCTGCATGGCATTTCACAACCACTATTTTCATGGATGCTGCACCAAGTGCTGGATGCCCTCCTGAAGCATGCCAGCACCCACATATCCCTACCACAGACTGCCCAGGAGATAGCCGACACCAAAGTAGGCTTCCATGCACTGGCAGGCATGCCCAATTGTGTTGGTGCCCTGGACTGCACCCATGTAGAATTGGTAGTCCCCCATGCCGTAGAGGTGGTTTACCGCAATCACAAACAATACCACTCCATCAATGTGCAGATGGTATGTGACTCCAGCAAGATCATCATACATTGCTGGGCCAAATTTCCTGGATAAACACATGATACCATGGTGCTGCGTAACTCCACACTACCCCGTCAAATGGAGCAACATGCTGGACGACGTGCCTGGCTGCTTGGTGAGTTGACTGACTGGCACATGTCAGTGCATCGGGGCAGTGATGCGTTGGGATGCATTCTCCACCTGGGTGGGAATGGGGGGGTGCATACTGCACCTGGGCGGGAATGGGGGGATGCATACTCCACCTGGGTGGGAAAGGGGGGGTGCATACTCCACCTGGGTGGGAATGGGGGGGATGCATACTCCACCTGGGTGGGAATGGGGGGTGCATACTCCACCTGGGTGGGAATGGACGGTGAGTGGAGTATGCACACAGAGCTAAACACTCCTTACCTGAACCTCCCAACCCCAACATTACACATCACTGGCACACAATTGAACAATTACGTATATCAAAGACATGTAAGACGCATAACCTGGTCACCATGGCTATGTCAAGCAATGCATGACTAAACAGGATGCAACTGTGCCAATGTGGTTAGTGTGACCATGCACATACACAGCAGAAATGGGAGGCAAAACATCGTCCTACAACCACAGTACATCTGCATCAGCATTCATGAATTCACCCTGCATCATCTGTACATCAGCATCCAGACTCCCACACCATATTGCAGTATGGAATGCATCTAAATAATATTCGTGCATACGTACAGGGACATGTGCAGGTCGACAGAAAGTAGCTGCGGCCATCACTGTGAATCCTGAAGGTGGCAGCTCAGACTGATTAACATAGACCTATCTGAATTGGCTTGCAGGTGATGGAGGCTATCCCTTGATGCCGTGGCTACTTACCCCTGTGCAGAACCCGCAGAACAGCCATGAAGAGGAGTACAATTGGGTACATACCCGTACCTGTGTCGTGATTGAGCAGACCTTTGGCCTGCTGAAGGGGCGGTTCCGCTGCCTGAGCAGGTCTGGTGGAGCACTCCTTTATGCACCTGAGAAGGTTTCAAAGATCACCATGGCCTGTGTCATGCTGCACAACATGTGCGTCCGGAGAAATGTACCACTGCCACCTGACATTGACATGCATGCACCGGGAGAGGATGATGAGGATGATGATGGAGGAGAAGCAGCACCCCTGCCAGTACGTGATGCACAGGATGGCCATGCAGTACACCCATCACTGATTCACAAATACTTCTGACCCACACGGACCTTGATAGATATGTCTCAGTGACACATTGTACACTGGGTCCATGTGGACATGCACACAGGGAATGTGGGGAGTTGGGCACTGTGCACCGTCATTAATTAAAAGCATACACACGAAATGAACAATGTTCAGGCATTGAATTATTTTTCACACAACGGGTGTATTGATATGAGCAGCAGAAATGTTCAACCCCCCCTCCACAATCACCCAATGTACTCCCAAAACCCCCCAGTGACCTCCCAAAACCCCCCAGTGTACTCTCAAAAACCCCCAGTGTACTCCCAAAAACCCCCAGTGAACTCCTCCTAATTCACCCATTCACCGCCAACACCATCTGAGCCACTCCCATAGTTCTCCAACACTATTTCCTGGACTTCTTGATGTACGGTGGCAGCATATCAGAGTGCCTGGCACTACGTCTTGTTAGACACACAGGGCTGGAGGCTGCAGAGGAAGTGGGGGCAGAGGAAGCGGGTGTGGTGGATGGGGTGGAAGCCGTGGGGATTTCCACGGCTGGTGTGGGTTGTGGCTGCTGCATGTGCAGCAGGATTGAAGTGAGGACCTGCGTGATGGCCCCCAGACTGTCTCTCATCAACGATGCCGAGGCATTGATGGCGGCAGTGTTTGCCGCTATGGCGGCTGTGGTCCCCGCTATGGCCTGGGCTATCGCACGCCTCGTGTCCTCCCCATTGGTGACATATTGTCTGGGCAGGTCCAACATAGAGTCCTGTCTGACCTCCACCCTCGCTAGCCGTGCCTCAAGGTTGTTGGTGGAAGGAGCAGTGGTTGAGGGTGCTGTGACCGGGCTTGCAATGGCAGTGTTGTGCTCGGGGAGGCTGCTGAGGTCAGAGTCATGCAGCAAGGGATCCGCACTGCTGCAGGTGGGTGAGGGCTGAGTGTGGGGTTGGGGGTGGACATGGGGCTAGGGGAGTGTGGACATGGCACATGGGTAAGTCCATCCCAGTCCACATCCTCCTCCACTGGGGTAGCAGTGTTGCTCAGTGGGTCAACAGCCTCGCCTTCCACTGATGTAGCCAGCTCAGTGTCCACGGTGTCAGGCGGCCTGGGTGTTGGTGTGGGCTGCAAGGCTGCCCCGGAGGTGGTGTTGTCTGTGGCCGTTGTCTATGGCCGGGACATGGATGCCCTTGCGGTTGGATTCTCACTGGCATCTTCTCCATCAGTGCCTGGGGGGGTAGAAGAGATGCAGGCCATCAGTTATGGTGTTAAATGCTAGATGCATCATATGGTGCTGTGGAGTATTTAATTTATCATGCATTCTTATCTTACAGGTGTCTCACACAGGGTGGTATGAAGGGGCATTTTGGCGTTTGATGCATAGCAGGTGGCATGCCGTTGTGTTGGGGTTTGTGTGATGCATTACATGGGCACGGTCCATGTGTGTTAGCTGTGTGTTGGTAATGGGATTGGCACTCAGCATGCATTTCAGTGTGGCAGGGTTTGGCCCTCCATTTGCACAAGGATATGTTGATGTGTGTGTTGGCACATGCATTGCCTTGCCTAGACTCTCTTCCACATCACTTGTGCGACGTCATGGATTCCCCTACAGGGATCTGCAGGGTCACTCACCTCCATCTGCAGATGTAGCAGCACCCGTCTCCATCTCCCCAAATCCCTTGATGGACTCCATCTGAATAAACGTGCTTGCAGTCTCCTCCCAGCATGACAGTTTGGCAGGTGAGTGGGGACCCCCTCCTGTAGCCATGGCCTCCCCCCTGTTGCTGGCCAGGATATTCCGAACCCTGAGGCGGAGGTCATCCCACCTCTTTTTGCAATCCTTCACTGTCCGTGGGGCGGTGCCGACGGCCGAGACCTTTGCTGGCTACCTCCTCCCAGATCTTCTTTTTGCGCTGCTGCACCTCCCTCTTCAGGTTCTGCAGGTTGATCTCGTCTGCATGTGCGGCAAAGGTGTCTGCCAGCATCTTAAGTTCTTCTTCTAAAAAATGCTTTTTGCGCAGGCGGGGGGTGTTTTCCAGGTAGCCTTTGACATTTTGAAGGGATTGGCACTGGTATCTCCTGAACACAACTGGTGGTTTGAGAGGATTGCAATGGATTGTGTTTTTAAAGAAGGCCGCCGGTGCATTTCCCGTTCCGACGCAATGACGTTACTTCCGGGTCCGGTATTACGAGCCCGGTATTTGCATGCTGTTATTACCGGGTCAGTATTAAGGGGTTCCTCCTAGGCAAAGGCGGTATCCCGTGATGGTGCTATTGGGGGGTTGGAGGGCCTTTAGCGGCATGCCGGTATGGCCATTACCGGCATGGGGGTTAGCGCGTGCTCGCGCACTCATAATCACCCGCTATTAGCGGCATCATATGAGCACGGACCTGTTAGTTCCTCCGTGCTGGTAATGACGCCGTTTTTACCGCGCTCCTCGTAATGAGGCCCAGTGACTTCAACTAGGTTTAAGAGACTGTCTGGGTCATCACAGGTTGGGCAGAGCAGTGAAAATGTGGTGGTAACGCTATTACCTCTGCATTTCCGCTCCGCCAAATGCCAAGTTTAGATGGAAAGTGGGAGATTTACCTCCAGCTTTCTGCTCGATGTTAATCTTGGCACTTTCCGCCCATTTGTGGCACTATTATCGCTGCGCTAATTGCACTCCCACTGACCAATTGGGTCCAATGAACCCAATGGGAATGGGGACTTACCCCCCACAACTTGGGATCCAGCGCTAATTGCGCCAGACCGAGTTGCTGTAATTCAATTGGTGTTTACGGTATCCCCGCTGATTTACTGCGGGGATACAGACACGGTTATGATAGAGGCCTGTGACTAGAACTGAGATACTGCGACTAGGCCTATATGCCTGTGACTGTTACTAGGGCTGAGTGACATTGACTAGAAATAATACTGAGAAAGACTGTGACTAAGCCTAGGGTGGATTGACTGTGATTATGATTAGAGCTAACGGACAGAGTGGGCTTCATTACAAGTTTGGTGGTATCCTGCCGGTAAATCGGGTGAGATCCCACTAAACAAGTAATACCGTTACCGGCACTTGGTCTGCCAGAATTGCTTGCAGATTATAGGTGCCGGCGAGGGCGGTAAATCACCATTCCATGGAGTCCCCTAGGACTGCAAGGGGTGAATTGCCAGTATTATTGGCACCAGTAGTCCCAGTGCATTACCTGTATTACCAGTGCCGGTAATACAGGCAATTGTAGCTGGTGGGGTGTCAGACTTACAGTTAAATCTGGCCACCCACCATTACCACTTCAGATACACGCTGGTTAACGTTATTACCAGCACGTTATATCCAGACCGGCAAACTTGTAATGAGACCCAGTGACTATAACTAAGTCTGAGACACTCAAATTAGGACTGAGCGGATATAACTATGACTAGGGCTGAGACTGAGGCTAAAACTGGAATTGAAAAACTGCGACCAGGGATCAAACTGAAAGAGTGACTGGAAGAAGCACTGAGAGACTTTGACTAGTACTGGAGTCATACTAGGACTGTGAGTGTGGCTATGGATGAGACACTGTGACTAGCGCTAGGGCTGAAAGACTGTGACTAGTCTAAGGCTTTAGGACTGTGACTAGGACTGAGAGTAACTAGGACTTAGGGACTATGACTAGGACGTGGGCTGAGAGACTTTGACTATTCTAGGGCGGAGGGACTGTGACTTTGACTGTGACTGAGAGAATGGGACTTTGGCTAAAACTGAGAGACTGGGATTAAGACTAGGATTGAGGGATTGAGAGATTGTGACAAGGACTCTGAGACATTGCCTAGGAGTCAGAGGCTATGATTAGGGCGCAGAGATATTGAGTAGGACTGAGCGACTATGACGAGGACTGAGAGACTGTGATGCAGACCGAGAGACTATGATTAGCACTTTTACGGCATCATCACAGCCTCAGCGGTATCCCAGTGGTAATTGCGCCGGGATACCACCAATGCAGATAGCATTACTGCAACTCGGATTGGCACTATTAGCGCGGATCCCGAGTTGCAGTAAGGCTGTTACTCCCCTCTTTTTGTTCAGTCCATAGGACAGTAATGGCACTATTAGCGCCGGATCCCGAGTTGCAGTAAGGCTGTTACTCCCCTCTTTTTGTACAGTCCATAGGACAGTAATGGCACTATTAGCGCCGGATGGCGAGTTGCAGTAAGGCTGCTACTCCCCTCTTTTTGTACAGTCCATAGGACAGTAATGGCACTATTAGCGCTGGATACTGAGTTGCAGTAAGGCTGTTACTCCCCTCTTTTTGTACAGTCCATAGGACAGTAATGGCACTATTAGCGCTGGATCCCGAGTTGCAGTAAGGCTGTTACTCCCCTCTTTTGGTACAGTCCATAGGACAGTAATGGCACTATTAGCGCTGGATCCCGAGTTGCAGTAAGGCTTTTACTCCCCTCTTTTTGTACAGTCCATTGGACAGTAATGGCACTATTAGCGCCGGATCCCGAGTTGCAGTAAGGCTGTTACTCCCCTCTTTTTGTACCGTCCATAGGACAGTAATGGCACTATTACCGCCGGATCCCGAGTTGCAGTAAGGCTGTTACTCCCCTCTTTTTGTTCAGTCCATAGGACAGTAATGGCACTATTAGCGCCGGATCCCGAGTTGCAGTAAGGCTGTTACTCCCCTCTTTTTGTACAGTCCATAGGACAGTAATGGCACTATTAGCGCTGGATCCCGAGTTGCAGTAAGGCTGTTACTCCCCTCTTTTTGTACAGTCCATTGGACAGTAATGGCACTATTAGCGCCGGATCCCGAGTTGCAGTAAGGCTGTTACTCCCCTCTTTTTGTACCGTCCATAGGACAGTAATGGCACTATTACCGCCGGATCCCGAGTTGCAGTAAGGCTGTTACTCCCCTCTTTTTGTTCAGTCCATAGGACAGTAATGGCACTATTACCGCCGGATCCCGAGTTGCAGTAAGGCTGTTGCTCCCCTCTTTTTTTCAGTCCATAGGACAGTAATGGCACTATTACCGCCGGATCCCGAGTTGCAGTAAGGCTGTTGCTCCCCTCTTTTTGTATAGTCCATAGGACAGTAATGGCACTATTAGCGCCGGATCCCGAGTTGCAGTAAGGCTGTTGCTCCCCTCTTTTTGTACAGTCCATAGGACAGTAATGGCACTATTACCGCCGGATCCCGAGTTGCAGTAAGGCTGTTACTCCCCTCTTTTTGTACAGTCCATAGGACAGTAATGGCACTATTAGCGCCGGATCCAGAGTTGCAGTAAGGCTGTTACTCCCCTCTTTTTGTACAGTCCATAGGACAGTAATGGCACTATTAGCGCCGGATCCCGAGTTGCAGTAAGGCTGTTACTCCCCTCTTTTTGTACAGTCCATAGGACAGTAATGGTACTATTAGCGCCAGATCCCGAGTTGCAGTAAGGCTGTTACTCCCCTCTTTTTGTACAGTCCATAGGACAGTAATTGCACTATTAGCACTTGCGCAATTAGTACTGCACTAATAGCGCCGAAAATGGGTAGAACGTGGAGGTAAACCTCCCACTTTCCGGCCAAACACGGGATTATGTGGAGCGGTAATGTAGCAGTTATAGCATTACAGCTGCATTTTTACTGCTCTGCCCAACCCCTGATAAGGGCCTTAGAGACTGTGACTACAACTAAGAGACAGTGGGCCTCATTACAAGTATGGCGGTACGGTAACAACAGTGCTGGTAGCGCTACCGGCACCCTTGCTACTGTACCGCCATACTAAGAGCTGTGCTTGCAGGTGCCTGTAAGCCCAAAAGGTCTGACCTGGCGGGCAGAGCGGCACCCGTGAGCACAGCAAGTCGGACGCACCCGCACCAGAGTAAACGGTGCTGGTGTGTCCAACGTCCCCATTCCCATTGAGCCCTGGGAATGGGGATGTACCCGTTCCGGTGCCCGCGAAAGGGCAATTACCGGGACCGTCGGGGCTGGAATAGCCTGGTAATTGCCCATTCATGGGTGCCAGACCCGGATGCGAGTTTGGGGGTACCCTTGCCGGTTTTACTGGCAAGGCTCCCTCCAATCTCATAATGAGGACCAGTGACTAGGACTGACAGACTGTGACTACGACTGAAAGACAATTACTAGGACTAGGCCAACAAAACCACGTCTGTTACTTTGTGAGTGGCAGGAAGAAATAACTTGACTGCTCCCTATGCCTGATGTGCACCCATTTAATGAAACAGCTCCTCATTAGCTGATACAGTAGAAAACATAAATCTGTGATACCACCATGTATGCATGCCACAAGACTCACCTTTTGCTATTCAAAATGTTCTGCTTCTCATCACCCCTTCCCTTCTCTCTCTTCTCTGTAAGGAAGTTGCTGCCGAAGCAATGTGATATGCACAAAAACCAAAAAGGAGTTTCATACATTTCTTGCAAGTTGTCTCATAGTGCATGCAAGACCTAACCTTAGGCATTAGACATATATTCATAAAAGTCTTCTCTATTATAGTAGTTATAATAGCAACAGCTGTCTATTCCTTCTCGATAAATAAGAATAGAGGCTGGGTTGTCTTTTCGCCCTTGTCCCCCTGTACATTGTTTAAATATTATCAATAACTCTCCTTTCATTCATGTACCAATATCCGGGATCAATATCCAGTCGTCAGCCAGCATTTAACCACCCACAGGGTATCAGGGGGCGGGGGTGTTGGCCCGCCTTCCTGGCTACGCCACTGATGCCATCCGAAAAGACTCCTGGGCCTTTTGCACATGAACTCCTTGTTCTTGCTCTGCCGCCCTGACCTTTTGCTTCCTCCATGAAGCTAGTGTTCCAGAATAAATCTTGGCACTTTCCGCTCAAAACGATACACAAAACAATACGTTTTGACCATAACCAACTATCAATGCCATGTGTATGGGAAGTTCTCTGATTTTAGGACCCTTAGATATATTTGGTTATAGTTTAGGGCAGGAGTCTGCAACCTTTGGCTTTCCAGATAGTTCAGACTACAATCTCCATGATTTCTGGCTATTGATTATGCTGGCTAGGATTGGTGGGAGTTGTAGCCCATTACATCTGGAGAGCCAATGGCTGCAGACCCCTGGTTTAGGCGGTACCATCCTGAACGCAATTCCTCAGCCCAGAGGCCAGCCAATAGCTTGTGTCGTCATATGGACTGGGTGTCCTCTTCAAGCATTACATGGAAGGGGACAGGGAAGTTTTATGAGAAAAGTTCCATTGACATTAGTCAAGACCAGCAAGAGTTTCCATAGCCATGCCCTTCAGACGATGACGAAACACACCCAACCTTCTCCTTCCAGGAAACTACGTGCAGCAGAAAGTATCCATGAAGTACTGGGAGGACCACTCCCGCTCTCCAGACGTGTCATATTTTTTGGGCTGGTACATAACACTGATAGCAACAGGTTTAACAACAGTTTTTATTTAATACACTTCTGCTGAATGTGTAACACTTCCACCTCTGCTTTCCCTAAGCCTGGTGAATGTGTTAGTAGCAGCTTCTACCTTTGTATATTTGGTGTTGACTGACTATACTCGTTTTTATAGTGCACTGCAGCGTAATTGAAGTTTCCTTTTATATATATATATATATACATGTTTAAATATTTTTTAGTAACATCAGTAGGCATACAAGACTTGTACAATGAATATATGAACAAGTAACTAGTATATAATGAATACAGATGAGCAATACACCCAAAATACGTATATTTAACATTATAAGAGCCTTATATGACATCAATATGATATATTCTAATGCATAAGATGCAATAGAAAATAAATAGATCTATAAATCACATAATATAGATTTTACACAGACAAAGACACACAGGACAAACATAAACACAAGGATAAGGGGATTATGCTATCCAGGAACTATGAAGGCAATAGGTTATAGTTTCTTCCTATCAACTAACAGAAGCATTTTTTGAGTATCCCACAAATGACTGCCATTTTGACGCATGCTTGAATAATAAAGGTGGAGACGTAGCATTGCATTTTTCCATTCTATGGATGTGACATACCGGTTTCCACCATATTTTACAATGTAAACGCTTGAAATCTTTCCTGTTAGATGTCATCGTTGACATCGGGACATGGTATTTGTCCTTTATCTCATCAAAGGTAAGAGGCGTTCCTTAAATTAACATCTGTCCCACATATTTAATACCACAAGAGAGCCAAGGCTTCCAACACAAAATTCTCTTATTAATCTTAATCAGGGGGTTCAGCTATGATGTATATTTCTAAAAGAATCAGATGATGAGTATTATTGGGCATAGTATCAGAACAGTGTACATTTTTTATAGAAATTTGAGACGACTTTTAACATTTATCATTAAAAGTTCGAAAGCTATTGTGCTCTTTAATGACAGTGATCTTAGCCTTATCTCTTTTCAATTTACGATAAGACGCTAGTGACTTCCCAGAGTTATTTGAGAACTGATAGATGTTAGATGTGTACTTTAAGAGGTTGGTACATGAGTATTGTGTGACCAAATTAAAATATTGTATTCTTAGTTTAGTGATTTTTTGAAGGGTTCAGATAGAGTTGGAGCATAAGTAATTGCATTTTAAAGACTTAATTGATTTAATAATATCATCAGTTTCTTGTTTAAGTTTTTTCCTTTTATTAGCAGTATATGATATAATATGTCCCCTTAATACCACTTTATCACAATCGTGAGTGTAATTTTAGGGGGGGGGGGCAGGGGTGTTTTCCCCCCCAACTTTCATGGCACACCATTTTGTCCCCATTCATGTGGCGGGGGCACCTTTTCTTCAGCTGTCATGCCCCCCCAACATTTTCCACAAAGTTACACCACTGATCACAATCCCAGTTATTATCTATGGGTGTATCTATGTTGAGGTTTTCATGTTGCTGCTGAATAAATTCAGTGAAATGATCGTCTTTTAGGAGTGTTGAATTAAATCTCCATCTGTTGCATTGATTATCATTGTGTAGATTAGAAAGTTGAATGTGAATGGGAGCATGATCAGAGAGGGTAATGGGTTCTATTTTGGCATCCAAAAGGCATTAGTCAAGCATTTGGATATAAAGATATAATCAATTCTTGAAAAGGAATTATGAGGCAGAGAGTGAAATGTATAATCTAGGTCAGAGGGATGAGATACGCCCCAAGTCTCAATCGGGCTCAATTTGGATACCAAGTTGACAAACTGCAGCGGGGATTAAGTTGTTTTAAAACGTACATTGGAATTTTTGTCAAGAACGGGATCTATGATCTCATTACAGTCAACACACACAATGAGGTTATGAGGACTAGAATTAAGCAATAAGCCTCGAGCCATGGGGGCATTACCGAGTCTAGCAATGCCTTGCGGCCCACAGTTACGAAGGCCCCGGGGCATGACCTGACTTGGTAATGCCGCCTCAGCTCGAGACTTATTACTATTAGTAACCCGGCCCCCAAGATCGGGGTACTAATAGCATTCTTTTTCTGTTCCGAAAAGCTGTGGAAAATGTAAAAAAAAAAAAATGGCCACTGGGGAAGTGAAAACGGAGTACATTTTCTTTTTCCATGGCAGCTATCGGGAATGGATGCGCTAGGGACAGTTTGGTTCCGGGGACGTTTGCTCTCAAGTGAAGCAAAAAGAAGGTAAGTGGGCTTAGGAGGGCAGGAAGGGGATTGTTTGGGTGGAGAAAACATTTCCCTGAATCCCCAGCATTGGAGGATGGCATCCTACAGCCGTGTGGTGGCTGGAGCAGGGATTACCCTGTTCCGAGCCTTCTCATTGGCTAAGGGGCTGCCACACCCGGGGATATGAAGGCATGGGATTCTACGTCAGGTAACGACCCGGCGAGGGCCAATCAGATTGTTTGTTCCATTCTGATTGACCCTTGCCGGGTACTAATTGAAGATATAGTTTCTTAGTTGAGTTCAGAAAACAGGATCAGCATTGGTAGAACCAAGCACATTTAAAATGGCGTATTCAATAGCGTCAATAAGAACTTTAAACAGGACCCATCTTCCCACATCATCTGAGTCAATGGAGATAACCTTACATTGAATATGTGTGTTAATAAGGGTAATATCCCAATTTTTCCTTCCATTTGCCGCACTCGTGAATACTTAACCCACCCATAAATGTTTTAGTTCAGCCGCTTCTACTTGTTAGAGGTGGGATGCTTGTAAACGAGCAATAGCAGGTTTTACCCTACTAAGGTGTGAGAGTATTTTCTTATTTTCTGTCGTTTGATAGGGTTGTGTAGTCCTTTAACTTTCCACGTAGATATATTAAGAGACATAAATAGCAGTTAGGGTGAAAAATGCATTCTTACGGTCAATACTGACAAATATTA
The DNA here is from genome assembly GCF_040938575.1 of Ambystoma mexicanum. Lineage (NCBI taxonomy): Eukaryota > Metazoa > Chordata > Amphibia > Caudata > Ambystomatidae > Ambystoma > Ambystoma mexicanum. Next base: position 1,162,051,553 of record NC_090941.1, on the reverse strand, counting down.
CATCAATAAACCTATAGGGAGGACACATGTGGGAGAGGGAAGGATCAACTAGTACGACATGGAATTTTGTAACTTTCAAGAGAACCGTAAGATAGTGAGAAACGTAGTGGCTAGCAAGAAACAGCCACTCCATGTGTTGTGACGATAAATAGAAGGGGTGGAGAGCCAGATCCAGAGGAGCTCACCCAGTTCCCCACTCTAGCGAAGACATCTTGCAAAAACAGAGGGTTGAAAGACAGATTCCAATTCATGTATGTGTTCTAGACGTGTCTATTTCCTCCCTTCTATGGCTTTGGATGAAGTTAAGGTAAGTCAATTGGATTTTGGAAGGTGAACATATTGCAATTAAGAGTTACCTTTAGTGAGGCAGGATGGATGATTTCAAATCTGGCATTTAGTTGCCTTAGTGCAGGTATAAACGTCAATAGTTCCTTTCTTTGTGCTGCAGTGGCATTGGAGACATCTTGTGGTATAAAGATCTTGTTGCCTTACCACATAAGTTGTTTATTTTGCTTAGCTTTGTCCAAGATGAGTACAACATAGGTGTAGTCAAGTAATGTGAAAATCAAAGTTCTAGAGGCATTCCAAGGCCAAATATTGGGTCAGACACGATGGGCTCTTTGGATATTGAGTTGCAAGGGTGTAGGGAAGTCCAGAAATAGGAATCATACGATATAGGAATAGAATAGGATTATCTTTCTCGATTTTCTCCAGAAGGCCTACGATCTGTAGGTTGTTCCTCCTGTTCCTATTCTCTAAATCTTCTAGTTGCTTATGGAGAGATAACAGAATTTTCCAGTAACAGCACTCTTCCTGAGGCATCTTCCACATTGCCACCCCTTCTTCTACTTCATGAATTATCTATTCAAAGGTGGACCATTTGTCATCTAGCATTTGCAGTTTAGCAGTTGTGTCCTCAATGAAAGGTTCGAGAGTCTTGATCTCCGACAGGATAGCGTGCATGACCGGATCTTTTATGCCATCCTTAGGTGTGGCAGAGTCACTTTTCTGTCTCTTAGGAGTACTATTCATCGACACTGAGGGCAACTCTTTAGTTTGCCCTTTTTTTTGAAGCCATGTCTGTGCCCAGTATCTGAACAGTGACGTACTGCTAATAGCTTCTCAAATTTGAGACAGCTACCTGCGCAAGGTGCTATGTGTGAAGTAACTTCGGTAGATGTGCATACAGAAATCTCATTCACAGCAAAGCAGCTTGTCAACATTTCATTCTGAGCAGCTTTGCACCAAACATGCCTTTTTATCCAAAATAGCTGCGCTTAAGTTCCATAAGTATTCTTTATTTGTGGCTAAGTATTGATTTGCAAGAAAGAAGCCAAGCAGCCATATATGTCATAAATATTCCCCTCATATATTTATCAAAAGGCTTCTTAACAAGATTTCCCCAGATTAGGGCTGCGTTTATACATGAGGTTTTCAGGCAACCATATGCCCCAAAGCTATACTTTTTCTTCAAATTCACAGAAAATGTATTATACAGTGTCAATTAAATCTTGATAAGCCTTATAAGGATATCATTCCAGACAACTGTATGCCCCATGTGCCTTTATCCATATGGCTGCAGTAATAATTCATCATTTTGCTTTAGATGTGTTGTAAATATAGTTGCTGTGTGCCAAAAGGACCTTGTATTCTTTGCATTGCATTAATACAAGGAATTGAGCCCTTGTTGTGTATACATCGTGCTTCCTGACATTAGCAGACTGCCGGCATCGCGCCCGCCATATCAGCTGACCAGACACGTCGGCCACACCCCGGTTCTCTTCTTTGTTCCTACGCAGCACCTCTCTGCTGTGAACAAAGAGCAGGAACCACGCAGTGTTGCCATGACCGCTTATTATAAGCGACTTGGGGCTTGTTTTTGCCCAAAGTCACTTACAATATTTGCAGGTCGCTTGTCGCGGGTTTTGTCTGCGTTTTCCCTTAACTGTGTGCTTATTGTTCCGCTTGTTTACCCGTCCCTGTCTGACTTGGCCCCATTTACAAAAAAGGAAAAAAAAGGCTAACACCCCGACCTCCCATAACCAGTTAAGCACTCATGGTGAGGCTCAGGCTGATGGCTTCTCTAATGCGAAGCCCCATGCAGCGTTCTGGAAGGGGCTGTCTGCAGCCACTAAATGACCTGCAAGTGCTCCTTTCTTTTAGTACCAGCTCTCCCATTGTAGGTTGTGTGGAGGCATACTGCATTGATGGGCTCTTTATATATGGGAGACCCTTTCAAAACACATTACTTAGCCAAGAGGTAAACACATGGTATTTACAGCAACATGTAGTTTAGTCATGATGGAAACAAGCATTGGCAATGACAATAGTTTGTGGTTTTGTGTAGGCATGGGAAAGGCCCTTGGTAGGCACTGCTGCCTTTAGTTGTATGAACGGTAGCAGGTGCAAAATGGTGCAGGTACTTGGGCATCTAATGCCAGTGCCTGGCAAATGCCTGATACGTTTACAAAAGCCAAAAACTGTAAACATCACTTCACTGAAGGACACACACAATCCTTTTAACTTGATTGGCTGAAGGCAGACCAGGTTAAGACATTTCTATTACACCAGTTGCATTTTCAGCTCAAATTAAGTCATTGTTGAACGCAAAGTTTAATGTTAAGGCTTGAATAAAGAGAGCTCAAAGAGTTCCCATGAGGAGGTGTTTTGGGCGGGGAGGGGCAAGAACAGGGTTGAGGATTAGCATGGCAATGGGAAGTTAGTGGGTGGGCTAGTGATTTACTAGAGGAGCAAGTCATGAGGGAGCCAATGACCAGAGGGGTGATGGACTATATGGTGAGCGACGAATCAAGGACCAGAGCAGCCAAGGATCCAAAAAGCCAATGATGTGCATTTAGAAGTCGCACACATACAAGAAATTAAAATAGACACCAATTGTTAGAAAATAACAATTTTAATAAATGCTTTTTGTTAACATATTATGTTTGTCCTCTCTGTATGTATTCTTTGCGTTATATTTATTTTTCAACTTCTGAGACCTTTCCACCTTGTTTTAGAGGTGCGCTTGTTTTTTCAGCTTATTTGGTTGGGGGGCAGCTTGTTTTGGGCTTGTTTTAAAGGAGCATTCAGCTTATTTTTTCCTTCTGACCTGGCAACACTGGAACCACGCCGCCTGCAGCGAAAGTGCCCTGCTGATATCAGAGAAGCCACAATAATTGTTTACCTCATTTTATACTTTGGAGAAATAAGTATCATTTTTATCGCTGAAGTGGGAACGCAGTCTAGGCGGCCGTCCGCATCGGCGCTTGGCCAGGCCCCCACTTAATTGAAGTTCCTAAGCGCTGACTTGGCCTCCACCAACATTGGTGATTGGTGGCAGTAAGAACACTGCCAGGAGATGAAAGAAGGGTGGGATCACTTTGGATTGGCAGGGTCCTCGTAATCCTGTGCTCTTGGACCGGAAATGGCTCGCCCTTTTTGGTAAAGCTCTCTCAGTAATGAGAAGACCTTGGCCTCAGGGCATGAGGTGGGAGCTAGGGAGTGACCTGTGCAGGGTGTGTGCAGATGCCAGATCCTGTATACGTATGGCTCAGGATACGGTAAACCCACTCCTTCTCCGTGCCAGCCAACAGAGACCTCTGTCCTGAGAGACTGCACGTGGTCGCTCTTTGCAGTCTGAGATAGGCGCAGGTGGAGCTGGGCCTTGCAATGAGTTATTAGCCCTGCTGCACACAGGGGGTGGTAACACGCCAAACTCACATTCATTGCGGCCAAGATCGCCCTGTGTTGCAGTCACAGTGCAAAGCATAATTCTCGCCTCAATCCTGGGGAAATGCAGGTATTGAGTCCTCTCGCTGAGGGGCACAAAACATCTCAGGTACCAGAGCATCTAAGTTTTGAGATTGTGCAAAAAAATAGAGCAAATTGTTTAGCATCAATTTTTGCCTTGGACAAACATCTCCCCATAAATCTATCTCAGATATTTCCGATCAGTTGTGTAAAACTTTGAACTGCTCTTGTGCTCCTGTACCTGTGTCACCAGAATTCATTTTTGAAATCCATCTATTGTGCCCTTGTACCCATGTCACCAGTACTTAGATTGCTATCCGTCTGTTGTGCCTCTGTACCCGTGTCACAAGTACTGTGTTTGCTATCCATCTCTTGTGCTCCTCTATCGGTGTCACCAGTACTCAGTTTGCTATCAATCTGTGGTGCTCCGGTACCTTTGTTAATGGTACCTAGCTTGCTATCCCTCTTCTGTGCTCCAGTTATGCCTGTACCTGTATCACCCTTACTCAGTTTGTTATGTTATATTATGTTATGTTATTGTGATTTATACCGTGCACTGCTGACATTTTCATGGCCTCCAGGTGCTCTGGCAGATCTGTGGGTCAGGAGGGTTAGTTAGTGCGATCGAGAGGGAAAGCACAAATGTGCTTTGATGTGCTGTTGGTAGCTTCAGTTCGGAAAAACTTGTCACCGTGAGTTAGGTTTGTTTTTATTTGGTAGTGGGTAGACAGTGTTTTGTGTATGAGTGTGCATTTTATTTAATGTAATGTTTTATTTTTTTTAATGTTATTTTTAAAGCAGGGACCTAGCTCGAGAGCAGTGGACTGCTGTACAGAGTGTGGGTAGCCGCATTTGGGGATGGCATATTTTAATACTAGTGCCATACTGTGAGGCCTGTGCGCCAATATGTGCGTCCTTTGGAACTAATTCATGGTCTGGTGTTGTTGAAAGAACCATGTTTTGAGAGATTTGCGAAATTGGATATTTGTGGCGCCATTGAGAGCCGACATCAGGATCGAGTTGCAAAGGGCGTGTGCATTACAAGAGAAGGATTGTTTGCGGGGTCCTTTCGGACGAGTTGTGATTCAAGCTAGTTGGTCGATTTGCTGCACAAGGAGTGTGTGCCACCAGATATGTGGCGCTTAGCCACCAGGTATGCTGGTGTGCTACTTGTGACTGCTTTTTAGATGATACATGCTGTCTTAAACAGTATCCTGGCTTAGAGTGGAAGCCAATGTAGTTCGCGTAGGATGAAGGTAATTTGCTCACATTTCCATGCTCCTGCAATAAAATGTTCTTCAGTGTGGACGGATGCTTTTAGGGAAGCCAAATTAGCAGCTGGCAGCCCTGTCAGGAGAGCATTTTCTCGATCGATGTGCGTGACGACAATGGCCAGCACTATGGTCTGGAAATCTTGCAGCAGGATGAAGGGTGTGATTTTTCAAAGTGTAAAGATTCTGAGCCAGGCTTTTTGGGCCTTCTTGACTATGTGTTTCTGGAAGAACAGATTGCTGTTAATGGTGAAGCCTAAGAGTTGTTGATCAAATTCTTCCAGGCGCATATCATTGAGCCATTGTTGGACAAGATGTTTTTAGCGGGCGAGCCGATGATGACGAATTCAGTCTTGGATGAGTTTAGTTTGAGGAAGGCAGTCAACAACAAAGATTGGATGATGGCTGGGTAATCTCAGAGACAAATGATGGCCTGTGTGCTATTTATTCTCATGTAGAACTAAGTATCATCTGCTTATTGATGGATGGCTTATTGGGATCTTTGGGGAGAGTGCCCAGAGGCTCCATATAAAGGTTAAAAAGGTTGGTGAGAGGATGGAGGGTTGGAGGACTGAAGACCTGGAGTCAGTTAGAATGCAACGAGATCATCTGGAAAGCCTGTTGTCTGCCTGAGATGTAGGAAGTAAACCAATTCAGAACAAATCCCATCCTGTAAGCAGGGAGGGAGAGAAGGATGCGGTGGTTGATGGTGTTGAACACAGCCAAGAGGTCTAGGAGCATTACGAGGCATGAGTCACCCTTTACCATGATTTGGAGAGTATCATCCAACGACTGGGTGGTGGCTGTCTCGATGCTATACTTTAGGCGGAACCCTGACTGATAGTCATTTAGGAGGTGGAGTTGTTTGATTCTGGTGAGTAGTTGCGTAGCAACTACTTTTTCCAAGATTTTGTCAATAAACGGGAGGTTTGCAATGGGCCTGTAGTTGGCCAGGTCATCTGGACAGAAGGTTGTTTTTTTCAAAAGAGGTTGTATGAGGCCAGTCTTGAGGGTGTCCGGGAATGATCCTTCTGTGAGGGAGATATTGACAATGCTAGGGAGCCTGTTCATTGTTTAATGATGGAGGCCGGAATTATATCAACAGAGTAAGAAGTAGGTTTGAGGGAGACAATCATTTTTAGGAGATCCGGAGGAAAGAGAGGAGAGAATTTGGTGCAGAGGGGCAGTGTGTGTGCTGTGGTGCAGGGGATGATAATGCTGTGAGAGATCCGGGATTCAAACCTATGTTGCTCAGTGTGGTCTTTCTTCCAAGACCAGCACGTGGCCCCTCTGCTATCCTCCATTCACAGTTATTTCAATAAAAAATGTGTTGATTCTTTTGCATTTTGTCTGAGTTGCTGGTACCTCGGGGCTAGGTGAGGGCATGAGCAATGCTTTACTACTTCATAGAGGGCTTTGCGCCCGTTAGAGGCTGCCGCAATGGTGGTGGAGTAGTAAGCAGCTTTGGCCTCAGTAATCAGAATCCTACGGTTTGTGCGCAGAGATTTGAGGTTGGTGATGTCTCCCGAGTTATGTTTTTTTGCACCACCATTTCTCTAAGGCTCTGATCGAGTGTTTGTTGGAGGCTAGCTCAAGGTGTACCATTGGGCTGATGGTGTGGTCTTAGGATGGTGGATTTTAGGGGAGCATAAGTGTCCACCAGTTTCTTCCTAGAGACCCCTGGCATTACCTGTGTGCAGTAGGACCCCAACCGGCCCATAGTGCTGGGGGATTCCCAACACCACTTTAAGATGAGTAGCAGCACCCTCGAGATGGATGGGGATGTAGATTAATACTCTTGCATCAAATCAATAATGACAACTCAACAGTTTGGCAAAGGGAGTCCGTTTAATGACAAGTACAATAAACGGGGAGTTTAAGAATATCAGCAATCGCTCGATCTTCCTTCTCACTTCAACTCCAATTATTTTCAGAAAAAACACATCATTTCCTGGCTCTGGTTATGAACGGCCAAATTGATTCTGCTATCATCTCTGCACGTGATAGTTTTGCAGGACTTGCGCTTGTTCTCTTCATTGGATTAGGCGTGCTTGTCAATGCTGTCTCTGTTTGTTTATTCTCCAACTCCTTTTGTCTCCTTAAAAGTTCAGCTTTCTCCATTACTCTTTTCACTTCACTTGTGGTGGAACTTCTCATCATTGATTGTCCAACCTTCTCCCATTCTTTGGATTGTGGTTCTGCAGTTATTGACACTAGACCTGGTGTATGTGCACTCATTGTTTGCGTGTATGTGTTTTTCATTAACAATTTTCTCATGCTTACTCTGCTGACCCTGTCTCCAGCATTTCAATTTGCTTGTTACCACATGTGTGTGTGTGTCATTGCTAATCACATCCATTTCAAGTTCACTCACACCTCTGTCAGACCTTCTATGGACTGGAATGACTATATAAGGTCTGGGTGCCTTCGTGGGTTTCATGCGTACATCATTAGGTGGGTGCACTGGAATCGTAACACTTTGTGCACCAATAAAAAATGCAGTTCAAATCGTCAGTGAAATTAAAACAATGATGAATACAATGCATAGGTACATGATGCCTCTATAGGTAAACCTACAACACTTAGTTCCGGGACAATGCATGCGTCTCTCCTCCTGTGGGATGACAACATTATTACTTTGTTTGCCCATCTCGATCATTTAAGGAAATAAAACTAACTTTTAATACACTCTAGATGATATTGTTATCTCCTGGTTCTGCTGTTTCTGCTCGTAGGTTGCAGATACTGGAAAGATTGTCCTTCTTTGCCTGAATAATAGATTGTCTCTTGTCTCTGGAACCAGTTCTCTTTGCTGTATATGAAAATGTCAAAATACGGTAATAAGTTCAGCAAGTCTCTAGTTTGCGTGTTCAAAATAAACAAGCTCCCAGTCAATGCCTCTTATCTCTCTCACTCCAGAAGACATGTCGTGTCCATGTCAGCATGAACAAGAGTGAAGCTTTCTGGCAACACTCTCGATCTGTCCCTCAGCGGAAAGTCTTACAATCTTCTCCGAAAATTCTGATGATGATTAGAAAGTTCAACCTGCATTACAATACCATGCAGGAGCATGCTCATCTGCGTAGAGCTTGCTGGGTCTCTGATGAAAGTGAGGATGTCAACACCGGCAGGCCTCCCCACTAGTTCTGGAAAGTCCTCAATTTGGTGAAAGAAGACGTTGCTTGCTAGTCTGCTATCTTCTGGTGACAGGGACATTTGTCTTGTCCTTGCTGAATTCTGGAACTGCTCAGCACTCACTGTGAGCAGCTTCTGTGATTTCGATGAGCTTGAAGAGCAACCCGAATTATGATTCTGTTCAGGATTATACTCAAATGTTCTGTGTTTGCTGGATCTTGAAGAAATGTCAAGACGTCAGTGTGTCTTCCAACAAGATCAGTACAGTCTTCTATTAAGCGAAATAATAGCATTCTGACAAGCCTATTCGCTGCTTCTTCTGCTGGGGACATTTGTCTTGTCCTCCCTGTATTCTGGAAGCAAAGGAAACTGCTCAGCAATCACAAAGAGCAGCCTCCTTATTGTCTTTTCGTTTTCAGGATCTTGAAGAAATTCAGTGATGTTAGTGAGCCTTCCCACTAACGATGGGTATGATCTCATTACTAACGATCCCCATGAGGTGCGAGCAGGAGCTCCCTCTTCCACCAGCTGCTGGAGCAGCTCCATGCAGCCACAAGCTGTGCCAAATTATAGGTAAGTCTGGAGGCTACTCTATTTGCAATTAGGCATCTCCATCTAATCACTGTGAAAATTGCCTAATTTATTTTCTGAATTAAGGCACTTTGTTAATGTAGCCTTACTAATGATATAAGCCCTCTGCGCTTACTGGATCACAAAAACGAAGTGCACCGCAGCTAGAATTCGAAATGCAAAAACACAACATTTTTGCCATTTAAAGATGGCCACCACCGCTTTCTCTTACTCACCCTGCCTTGTTTCCAAGCCCTAGAAGCCTCTTGCCCGTGATTGGTTGCCTGTTCCCTTTTGACTAATATGGGTGCACCGGCAGGTGAAGCCGGCCCCCGACGAAGGCAACAGACAAAGGCTCCCCTCCTGACTGAGCCTGACCGAGCATTGGCCCTGCTCAGCGTAATCCAGCATCCGCGCTACACAGATGAGCCACCCGCCACCCCTATTCACCTGTTTAACTTGCTAATCCCCCTCCACTTACTGCACATTACTATACAGTGTGCATGGATTGCAGCCCACCCGTAACCCCGTCCAGCCTAGTACAGCCCCGCTCGAACACTCTCTGCGTGTGCCATATGAAAATCTCTCCTCTTCCCTACTGATGCTGATGCTCCGGCGATTAATGTTTCCCTATGCTAACCTGCACGGAACCTAATGACACTTTATACATTGTACAGGCAAGCTTGTTCAGCACATGTTGCGCATCGTATTAATGACTATACATGACTTGGTCGACATAGCCGTGACGATACGCATCTACCTATGTTATGCTTCTAATGCTAATGCATTTGTTTTCTTGGCTAACCCCCTCCACGCTCCTTGCTCACTCGCCTGCACCATACCATTAGTAGTAGCTTAGCTCACTTTCATTCTTTACAACTCTATGTCGTACTTGAATACTTGTTAAGCCACAGCTTTCACTTGCCTGGTACAATGCTCATCATACTAGCAATGACTGCCCGTATCTGAATTGCCAGCTGTTTACCTGCCGTCAAACATTTTTACCGGCTTCTGATAAGTCACTACCTCCATTTACCAGGTTAAATTGCTCATCATTGTACCATTGATTGCCATATTCACACTATACTTGAATAGTATACCTAGGTAATAGTAATACTATAGGTAATAGTATACCTGTTGTCTGCCTGCCATCAATGTATATGATTAGTGGGACAATACCCTTTGTGTCTACTCTGTAGGGATGCCTCTCCCTCATGCCGGCTTAGTACTGCTTGACTAAGGCACTTATGTCCGCTTGCCCCACTGCCACTGCCTGCGCCTGATCCCCACGCCACTGGGCACGGAGCTTGAAACCATACTCCCTACCTATTTGGTTGGGGTTATTGCCTTCCCTGCCTTGCACTACACCTTTTGTCTCACTACTGCCCAATCTAATTTGCTCGCTATTCCATAGCCGGATGTACTACGGCAAGCACCATAGGTTCAGCACACCACCTCGCAAGGAATTACCATAACCCTTCCTGCCCAGGTAGTATACAACCTAGCATCGGACGAGGCCTAAGCACCTAGTCTAAGTTTTAGGCCGACCATCCAGATTCCCAAATACACTAACCTTATCTCGTTAGCATGCTCTATTTAGCCTCTAGTCAGTTAGCCTGCATCCTACTCTTTATAAATAGCATCACATTGCTTAGCATGTCGCAACACACTCACCTACTACCATGTACTCCTCTATTCCTGACAAGATGTCATCCAGCAGTTCACCTTCTGATATAAACAACTCATAACTGACCCCATGTACCTGTTTCCCCTACCCAACTGTTGACGGGAACTTAAAATTCAGAGCTAGATTAGCTAAAATCCATGAGCCTCTTGCCCGTTCTTTGCCTACTGCACATAGACCAAGAACCATGACACCTTGGACTCGCCAAACTATCCCAAAATGTAAATTGCCTCAGAACTCTGACCCCAATCCTCCACATAGTCCCCCCATTCAGAGCAAACCTGAAATAACGCAAGCCCACCCTCCTATGACAACCACTACTAGCCCCCAGATCAAGGGAGCCCTAATCAATGCTAGGTCATTAGTAGCGCATGCAACAGAAATTGAAGACCTGATCCTCAAAGAAGACCTTGACTTCCTTGCTATCACTGAGACCTGGCTACACCCGGCAGCATGCCCCATGCTCATGCTAGCAGTCCCAGATAAGTATTCCATCATGAGACAAGATAGACCCAACTCCAGAGGAGGGGGTGTTGCCATCATCCATAAATGTAGTCTCACCATGAGATCAGTGACCCCTATTAATGTCCCCTCTTGCGAGTTACTCTCTGTTAAAGTTCCACTTACTAATGCCCAAACCTTGAACATCCACGTGATCTATCGTCCGCCAGGCCCAATGGGCACATTTGATGAGAATATTAATACTATCTTAGCCAGCAACCTTAAAAGCTCGACCCAGGTTCTTACACTTGGGGACTTTAATATGGGCTTCAAAGACCCAACAGACCAACATGCCACTATCACATTCAGCACCCTCACTGAATTAGGATTCACCCAAAGACGTATGGAACCTACACATGCCAAAGGCAGAATACTTGATTGGGTGGCTGGCCATAATGGTCTAGCCAACATTACTACTATCTCACCCTTAGCCTGGACTGATCACCATCTGGTTTCATTCACGCTCTCCACCAGCAGAACATTACCCATGTCCATCAGCAAGGCCCCACCTACACTCACGAGAAATAAAAAGAGTATCACTGTGGAGAGACTCATTCCACTCTCAACTCTCTCCCTGACAACTCTGATCCTGAGACTTTGGTCGAACAATATAATAAAATCATGTCCACCTCACTGGACCTAATCGCCCCCCTCAAACTCAGACCGAGTAAGCCTAAACGCACTTGAATACATGGTACACACCATTCCTTAAAAACCTAAGGCAGCAAAAAAGAAACTGCAAGGCTACTTGGAAAAAGTTCCTAACAGCAGCTAATAAACTCAAACTTACTAAACTTTCAGCTCTTTACAAAAAAGAAATCTGCCTGGCAAAACGAACCTCCTTTGAGTCCCGCATATCCCAAGCTTAATCAAACATAAAGGAATTATTCTCCATCCTTAAAGAATTAGAGACCCCTTTAGCACCACCAGATACTTGTATTAAAGATAAAAACTGGTGCTCAGAGATTCAAAATGCCTTAGCTAACAAGATTGCTACCCTACAAAACAAAATCTCCTGTAAAAAAGCCTCCTTGAATGACCCCTCCCCCCCCAATCTGACTATGAAGCCTACTATATTGGAAACCACCCGCTTTAACTTCTCTAAAGTCACCATACCTGAAGTAGAAAAAAACTTTTTGTCACTGAAACCCTCCAACTTTCAGGGAGACTTATGCCTGCACAGCTCATCAAGGATGCTGCCGGAGACCTCTCTCCGTTCATCACGAAGCTAATCAATGCCTCCTTCTCCACTGTTTCTATCACTACCAATTTAAAACAATCCTGGGTAATTCCGCTTCTAAAAAAAACCTACACTTGACCCAGCCATGCCAACCAACTATAGCCTATCACGACCGTACCTTTTCTTCTAAAAATCCTGGATAAGGTCACCTACGTACAAATACAGAGGTACTTGGAAGAATACCACATACTAGGAACTAGGCAATCAGGCTTCCGTCCTCAACATGGGACCGAGACGGCCCTTATTGACCTTAAAACACAAATTGACGAGCTCAGAGACAATGGCCAAGCCACCCTACTCCTCCTCCTAGACCTCTCTGCAGCATTTGATTTGGTCGACCACTCTGTCCTCTGTACCCACCTCAACACATCAGCTCACTTCTCCGTCGAGGCTATCACATGGATCAGATCATTCCTCAACGGTAGAACTATGAGGGTTTTCTCACCTACAGCAGCAGCAGATTCCATACCCATCACATGTGGTGTGCCATAGGGCTCATGTGTTTCTCCCACACTGTACAATATATTTACCAAGCCCCTTTTCGATGATCTTGATCATCTCGGTATCACCTACACCAACTAAACAGATGATACCCAGATCCTCCTTCCACTTTCTGGGGATTATGATAAGGATTTGGCCTTGGTGAATAGAGTGTACATCATCATCCAGGCATGGATGGCCACACATGGACTATGCCTGAATGATGATAAAACTGAGCTCATCATCCTGGGCACTACCTCTAGTCTAAAGAAATTAGGCCCTGTCTACTCTTCCTTCACAATTGATGGCAATAGCATCAAAGTAGGACAAGAGGTCAAAACATTAGGTTTTTACTTGGACTCCAACTTCTCTCTCAACAGACAGGTGAATTCCTTAGCCTCTTCGACGGGTTACACTTGTAAACTGAACCGTGGAGCAAAACCCTTTTTGTCCGACACTAGCTGCCTAACCCTTGCAAGAGCCCTCATACTGTCCCGCCTGGACTATTGCAATGCTCTTTATCTTGGGGCTGCTAAAGACACTACCCGTAAACTACAAACCCTTGAAAATAATGCTCTTAGAGCAGGATTGGGCATTTCCAGAAGAGATCACATTACAGCACACAGTCAACAGAACAACTGGCTTTCTATCAAAGACAAAATTCTCTTAAAAACCTTGTCCAAAACCAAGTCCCTCAATAATGCTGCACCGATTTATCTGATTGAAAGATTTCACAAACAGTCCTCCCTTAAACCCACAAGAACAGTATACAAAGACTGCCTCTCTGTCCCAAACTTTAAACGTTCTACCATAGGGGGTAACAGCTTCCCAGTGAAAGCAGCAACACTGTGGAATTCCCCACCACCTACTCTCAGAATGGACCTGCCCTATCAGACCTTCCGTTCCAAGGTAGTTCTACGGCTGAAAACATAAGCCGTCTAACACTCTTAGGTGTCAAGTCCTGCATATTCTCTCCTTCCGTACATATTTAGTCACAGTTGCTTATCTGTATATATGTATATAATCCAGTTATTATTTCATTGTGTATGTTCATATTCTTGCTGTTGTATATATTCTTGCTGTTGTAACTTAGCCTTGCATATACTTGTAACTGCTGCGCCCTGTTACCCTAGGGGATGCTTGCGCATTATAAACAACAACCAACAAACAACAACAACTCGAAGTAAATTAAAACACCTTTAGTGATGTCACTGCTGTGGTACACCATAAGTGAGTCCAAATAATGCTCCTGTTTGAAGAGTCTGGATACTGTATTTTCTTCCAATTTGTGTGTCCTCGATCAAAATTTGGCATATCACTTTCTCATCAAGGCTTCAGTGTGCCTCAGTCCAAAGTTCAAAGTCAATAACCTATGTTGTGGCTTCTACGTGCAATTTGTCTTCATCACCCTGCAACTAGCATGCACAGAGTGTCCGTTTTATGTCCTTATACCCTTATAAATGTCCAAATTGAGCCACAATTTTGCATTAAAGTTTTTTGCCTTTGTTTTGCTAGTCATGCGTACTTCTTCCTCGTCATAGATCTCGTCTGCACGTGCTATGGTTCTTCCCCATCGTCTGTAGTCTCTATGCATTGGGGTGCGGGCAGGGGGCCTTCTCCGATGTATGGCTTGATGTCACCCAGAAATAACCAAGCTCTTCTTCCATGTAGCTTGACTGCAAAGGGAGTGACGTCCTCCACTCTGAAGGGACCGTTGAACCTTGGCTCGTTCCACTTTTTTCTCGTGCGGTTTGTCACCAGGACAGTCTCCCCAGGGAACAGTTGTGGTAGACGTAAACCTTGAATTGGGTCTGTTGTAGTATCTCCTTCTGTGTTTTGTGCTGCCCTGCGCCCTTTTTGTCGTCGCTGCAGCTGTCCTGAAATTACAGTAAGACAAGATGTCATGCAATTCAGGTAATTTTGTATTTCTGTTCCTAAAACTTCCCCTGTCGGCTGAGCATCACATGTAGCTCTATATCGGGGGGTCAATGGTGTGTGAATTCTTCTGCCTGTCGCTATTTCATGTGGCGTAAGATGATGGTCAGAACCAGGCTGGTTTCTGAGTGCATACACTGCCAGTGGAAGGCAGTGCAACCATCCCTTCTTTAAAGTAAGCTTCAACTTGGCTATCCTTTCCTTTAACAAGCCGTTAAGCTTCTCGCATATTCCATTACCTTGAGGATGATACACCGAAGAGAACTTGTGATTTATACCAAGTAGCAAGCTAATCTGTTCAAAGACTGCATTAAGAAAGTGAGGACCATTATCTAACCTCATGACCTCACATACTCCACATCTGGGAAATACCTCTCTCTCCAGAAATCTGGTCACACAGGTAGAGTCTGGGTGTGTACATGGACCTGCTTCTTTCCATCTAGAGAATGGACACACCACAACAATTAGATACCTGTACCCACTACATACTTGAATCATATCGACATAATCAACATGCAAGTGCTGCAAATGTCCATTGGGCCTTGGGATGACTCTAATTACTCATAGTGTATGCCCAGCCATGAACTGTTGGCTGATTATACAGTTCACCATAAAAAATGCAACATGCTCTGCTAAGTTCGGTATAAACCAGTCTTCAGCAGTTGTCGCTGCTAGATTCTCTTTTGTCATGTGCGCTGGATAAATCAACCGTTCCAGTGCTATTTTCAATAGAGCTATAGGCATCATCGGTTTACCTGTCCTGTCTTGTCACCACAAGCTCTCGGAGGGGTTTAAAGAACACTCTTGCGCTTCCAAAGATTTTTCTCTTCCTGTGGTGCCTCCGCTTGGAGTTCCATTAACTAGGTTTTCCCCATGGTACTATAACCATCAGGTTCACTTCGTGCAACAATCATTCTCTCATGCACATCAGTTATTTCCACATTCATTATTATTTTGTCCTTGGTCGCCACACGCTTAGCTTCCATGTCTGCTGCTTTATTTCCACGTGATCTAAAAATCTGTCCCTTTCTTGTGGGTGGCGCATTTCATGACCGCTATGCCCACTGAGAGCTGTAGTGCCTTAATGAGTCTATCCAATAAGGCTGAATGTTGCACTGGCGTGCCATCTGCTTGGAAGTAGCCCCTCCTTTTCCAGCGTGCTAGGCCTTTGTGCACTGTTGATGTCACATAGGCGGAGTCACTGTACACCGTCACTTCCTGGTCTGCGTGATTCTCGAGTGCGAGGATCAACAGCAATAATTCTGTAGCTTGCGCTGAATAATGAGATGGTAATCGTGCACTAATGAGTAATCGAAATTTTTCATTTGCTGTGTGCCTGTATATATTTGCCCGTCATTTTGATCGATTCTCAAAGAACCGTCAATGAAGACAATTTCTCATTCTGTTAATGCATTTTCTTTCACTATGGGAATTTCATCATAGAATTTTTTATAGTTCACGCTGTCACGGAATGGCTCTCCTTCACTGACTGGTTAGCTATAAACATAGCTGGGTTCACTATCTTACATCTAATTATCTTAATTGATGGATTGGATATGATCACTTCATATGCAGAAGCTCTCTGAGATGCCAATGTGCCTTTTGGTTTCTCTAGAATAGCAAATAATGCGTGCTTGACGAACAACGTCATTGAGCAACCCATCACAATGGTTGTAGCCTTCTCTATGGCAAACGCTGCGGCAGTTAAACTTTGTTCGCACAGAAAGTGACCTCTCATCACTGGTTCCAAATTTCCATTGTAGTATGCCAGGTGCTTGTACCCCAACGTGGTTCTCTGTATGAGTACTGCCATCATAACACTGTCATTCGTGTGTGAAAACAGGTAGAATTCCTCTGCATAATTGGGAATTCATCAAACTGGTGCTGTGCAAATGGCCCTTTTAGTTTGATAAATCCTTCTTCCATGGTTTCACTCCATTCAATTTTTTCTTTCGTCCCCTGTGCCTTCTTTAGGGCTTGTAACAAGGGCTTGGTATAAGAGCTGTAGTCAAAGACCCATGCCCTGACATAATTGCATAATCCTAGAAAACTCTGCATCTGTTTTTATTGTGTGTGGCTTGGCTGTGTTCAATTCGGCCTCAGCCCTTTCAGGGGAAACCCTTTTCCCCTCATGTAAGATTAGCTGGCCCATGTACAGCACTTCTTGCTGACAATATTGTAAGTTCTCTTTGTCAACTTTATATCCTTTCCCAGCCAATATAGTGAATAGCTGAATAGAACCCTGTCTGCATGTTACCTCTATTGTGCTGCAAATTATGATGTCATCAACATATTGCAAGACAATACCCTCTAATGCGATATTGCTTAAGTCCATCTGTAGGACTCTGTTGAAAATCGAAGGAGGCTCACAGTACCCCTGAGGTAACCTTATCAGACGCATTTGCCTGAATGTGAATGACGTCAAATATTGTGAGTCTTTGTGCAATGGGATTGAGAAAAATGCATTTTTTAAATCAATTAACGTGAAATATTTTGCCTCAACGGGTATATTACATGGGATTGTGGATGTGTCAACAAGAGATTGGCAGAAAAAGTCAAAGATAACCACAGCGCTTGAAAAGTTAATCTTCAGGTAGCACCAGGCAGCGGGTGTTCAGGAGGTGTGGGTACACTGCCAATGTACTACCACAGTACATAAATGAAAAAGAGAGAGTCCCCAAACACACTGCTCCAAGAAAGTGCAACAATTAGGATGCGGTCTGATGTTTATTCAGGGTGATCAGAAAGGCTGTTTTCTGATCACCCTGAATAAACATCAGGCTGCATCCTAATTGTTGCACTTTCTTTGCACAGTGTGTTTGGGGACTCTCTGTTTTTTAGGATTGTGGATGGGTTAGAAACTAGAGGGAACTCAGCCTCTACAATATCATTTATTGGCCTTAGGTCCTGGATTAAACGCCAAGACCCTCCCTTTGAATTTTTGATAGGGTACACTGCGGTATTGCATGACGACTCTGACGTCACCAAACTACCCTGCTCCATCATGGCAGAAATTGTCTTGAAAATGCCCTTCATCTGCTGCCCTAGACATGGGATATTGTCGTGCTTTTGGTAAACTTTCTCCTGGTTTCAATTTAATCCTTACTTCTCCTACTCCTCTCAACAAGCCTACGTCAAATGGGCCTGTGGTCCACACTGAGAAAGGCACTTGGGCCATGTCGTCATCAAAATATTCAGGATGTTTTTGTGCCAGCATCATTTTCTGGGGCACTTCTCTTTTGATCATTTTCACCCAATAAATGAGATTAACTTCAACTGATGTTTCATCTACACCTGTTTCTTCATCAAACAGATTGTCATCAGTGACGTCAGTCAATCTGTACCCTTCCTCAGTGGTGATTACTGTGCACCATTGTCTGCCTTCGTCATCACAACCATCGATCAGTGCCATTTTCCCTCGCACTATGGCTGCGTGTATTGCCAAGGGAAATACTTGTACCTTTTCCTCATGCATAGGTATTCTTGGACTAAATAAAAACTCACCTGGGGTTCTCATTGGTTTATCTGCAATGCCTGGTAACCAAGACATTAATATACGCATTCCATATGCAAATATTTCTGGTTCCAATGGGGCAGCCCTCATAGCTGTTTGCCCAGCATATGCTCTAATCATTTCGCATATGTTCAAATAATGCATTTTTGGAGTTGAACATACTATGACCTTCTCCGTGAATGAGATTGTCATGTTTAACTTCGTCATAAGGTCTTGTCCCAATATATTTACTGGGGTTTGCCTTGAATATAGCAGTGGCACATTCTATAGAGACTGGAAGGTCTTTTGTAAAAGGAACCCAACTTGTTGCTCCTGTGAAGCCCTGAGTATTTATGGCATCGCCGGACAAGGAAAACTTGCCTTTACGTATACATGATCATGTTGCACCTGTGTCACCTAAGAAGAAATATTCTTTATCCCCTATAACGACATCTACCCTTGGATCTTCATGAGGGTTTGGTGTCACTGATAGGATAGAACACATCAGGTTTCCCAGTGAGCTGTCCTAATCCATATATAACTTTGTCCCATGTTGCGTGAATGGACTTCCTCCATCACCAGTGTTATTTCTCATTCCAGAATTCAATGCCTGTCCTGTACTTGTTATCTGTGACAGTTGCATCGGCGACTGTTGAGAGTGTCCTTGTGGAAAATTTGTCATACTCTGAGGTTGCAAGCTTTGTGTGCTCCCAGCGCTTGCTGCTGCACCGTGTGATTTTGTGCAACTCCATTTCCACCCTGCTGTAAAAACATAGGTGTATTTACCATCCCAACTCTTGTTCCTTGGTCATTTTGCACCATGCCTTGACTTCTGCATGTGCGCGTTAGATGCCCTGTCATCCCACGCGTCCAACATATTGGCGGTGGTCTGATTATTTGCCCATTTGACATATACTGATTGCCATTTTGCATGTTTTGAAAACCTCCCTGATTACCTTGGAAACCTCTTCCTCAAAAGCGTCTCCCTCTGGGGTAAAACCCATTACTGCCCTGATTAACCTGCTGTTGATTATTGACCTGCTGCATGTTCAATCTGTTTGTGCTAGTTATCAATCGCCCTTCAATGGCATATTTTGACATTTTTTTCTGCAATAATTTTGCCTCTTCAGCTTTTCGTGCAGCCTCTTTTTTGCGATTTTTCTCTTGCAGTAGCCTGCAATAGTGAGCTATGGTCAACTGTATTTCGGACCATGGTTTGGCCTCAATTCCTACCAATTTCTTGAGCTGCTTCTGTACCTGATCTGGCAGTCCTTGGCATAACATATGGTATAACAAGGGTATGGATTGCCCCCAAGATTCCTGTGTTTCCAACACCCATGCGTCCTGGAAATTCTGAATGTAAAGCAAAGGATCCTCTGATTCCTTCATGTTTCGTGTCATTATAGCTCCCATGTCAGAAGTATCTGGGTATAGCAATCGTAATGCTTTCCATACCACAGCTCTGAAATTGTTAAATGGAGCTCCATCATGCACATTATTAACTGTAGTCACGCCAGGGTAACCTGCACGTGTCCACACATCGTCAGCTCGATCACCAAGAATGGCAATTAAAAGACCCTTAATATCCCCAATAGCTAACGTGTTGCCTCCCGTCATTTTTTCTAACTCATGTATCCATTTTCCGGCTCCCGATGTTGACATTGGAAGCTTATTTTTCAGATTTTCTCGATCCATGTGTGGCCAGGGTATGTACTGTGGCCTTGTTCCTCCCTTTCGGCAACGGGAATTGTAACACATGGCACTCCTTTTCTTCTCTCATCATTTTCCTATCCACTGCAGGGGTAATAGTCCTGCATCGCTGTCTACCTGATAATGTCCTTAGTCTGCTCACATAGGGTGGTGGAGACACCCGCCTCTGACCGTAAGATACTCCTTGGTGTCCATCTGATTGTGTAGCTGACTCTGATGCTTTAGATGCAGATCCACTGGAATCTGACCAACTTATTCCTTTCCCTACAAAGAAGCATTTCTCGCGTCTTCTCTCATCTTCCTTTTCCTCATATTCCTCTCTTCCCGCATCTGATATTGTCTGTGGCCAACTCTTACAACTCCTCTCATCTTCCTTGTTCCTATTTACCGTCAACCTATCTAGGGACAGCTCTCCATTTCTGCAACGTTGGAAGGTGTCCTCAGTGTCATAAAACAAGTGCTCTCAAGACGTTCGTCCTCTCCTCTCCCTTGGGGTACCGGTTTGAGCCCCATTTCATCATATATTCTATCGATTGTTTCTCCGATGCTTCTGGTGTCGAAGTGATCTTCGATATTTGTCCTAGACGTGGCTGGTACTGAATCGTACTCAGGAAAGAATTATTCTATGTAGTCCCAGTCTACTACTGAATCAGGTTTCTTAACCTCTCTTTCCAGATATTCGAGATCCCCTGCCCTCTGTCTTCGCCTGCGTTGTATGTCATCATCAAACTCTCTGCGCTTCCTCGCTTCCTCTCTGACCCTATCTTCTTCCTGTTTCTTCGCATCTCTACGTTCATTTGCCCTTCGCCTCATCCCTTCATCTTTTTATTCTCTTCTCCTGTATTTTTTGTTCTTCTTCCTCTATTCTTCGTTGTTCCTGCCTATCCTGATCAGTAACTGCTCTTGGCTTGTGATCGTGTTTCCTTTCTTGCTCTTTGCAATACAGCTGCTCTGATCTCTGTCTATCTATTTTCCTAATTCTTTCGTCTCTCAATCCTTTTTCCTTTTTCTCCTCTTTCCGTTTTGAATTGTCTGACTCTCCCTTTTGTCTCACATCCTCAAGGCCTTTACCATCGACTTTCAATAAAATCTGACCTACCATCCATTCATTCTGTGTGAATGCTATCTCATCAGTTCTGTCCTCATCTCCTTTCCATCTCTTTCCCTCTCTACTCGTATCTAGAGATGTACTTGCTTGTGCTTGATCTCCTTTTTCTTTCTCGCGCCTCTCCTTGTCCCTCGGGACTTTGGAGGTGATATCTCTGTCTCTATCTTTCTCTGGATTTTCATCACTACTTTGCGTAGATGACTCATATGCCAGGTTGCTATATCACGTGGCTGCTTTAGGTTCCCTGGCGTTTCACCCCCCTCTGTGCATATGTTAAGTATCCAATCTAACGGTGGCTCCTCATCCTTATTCTCTTGGTACATGTTCCAAAGCTCTAAACTAGCGAGGCGTTTATCTAACTTTTTGCCAGTATATGTGGCGTGCAAATATGTCGTCATGTGTTGCAGGATCATTTTAGATAGCGATCCGCCCTGGGGCCATGGCATAAACATTTTGTGGGTGGTTCCTTTAACTAATTTTGCACTGTACTTCTTCAGCTTAGGTGCATGTTTTGGCAACTGTTTACACAGGTGTACTAGCAGTGTTACGTCTTCCATGCTTAAATATGTTTACTTTCTCCTCGTATAACACTTTGTTATGCTTTACGTTTCTTAAACAAAATCAACAATATGAGCGAGCACCAATCGTTGCAAGCTCTAATCCCGTTTTCTTTTTTCAAAAGATGTTCTTTTTACATTATCAAACAACAACCATCAATTCATGTCATACAACATCCTGGCTATACAATCGCACAATTTTCATGCTAATTCCCCCGAAAATGTTCTTACCTTGTGACTTCAGAAAAAAGAAAAAACACAAGAGAGACGTGACAGAGTAGACAGACTCCGGCTGGCTACATGAATCTCATGCCCCATCACTATTCTGCCATGGAATGTAAGCCCATCTCTTTCAGATTGCCTCTTTCATCGATTCTGGTCTCCTATAGCGTCCTATTTTTTTCAGGACTTTGTATGCAGGCTTCTTCTAGCGCTTTATGAAAGCATAGGTATCTGGGTGTATCCCCTAGCTCGGTTATCCTCCCGGTATCTTCTCTCTAGCTCAGGTATCCTCCCGGTATCCTCTCTCTATTTCTCAGGAACCCTCGAGTCAATATTTCTTTCCCTTTATATATACATTATACTCTTACTCTGACATTATTTTTGTTCCACCTCCCTCCGTTACCTTCCCTTACTTGTTCTAAGGCATGCCACTTTTTGCCAAAATATTTAGTCTTTTTCAGTCACCGTTCACATTTTTTTTCCTCTATGGATGCTCATTATCACCACCTTCGTTACCGCCTCTCCTTTCTGTTCGTCCGGTCACCTGCTCATAGAAGTGGGAAGGGGTTCGTGGGAGAAAGCACAGGTTCCTTCAGACCTCAACCTGTAAGTTTTCACTTAGGGCCTCATCACGAGTTGGGCGGTAACGCCAGCGCAATTAGCGCCGGCGCTAATAGCCCTACCGCCGAACCCACCGGCGCTAATAGCGCCGGATCACGGGTTTGGCGGAACGGGTATTGCCCATTCCCCATTGAGCCCATTTGGGAATTCCCCATTCCCCATTCGGCTCAATGGGGATATTTCGCGCTCTTACCGCCGGCGGATTTCCCGCCGGCGGTAAGAGCGCAAAAAAAAATTTGGCAGATTTCCGCCCAGCTAACAGCTGGGGGGAAATCAGCCAAAGCCGTGATTTGGGGGACCCTTAATTGCGGCAGTAATAGCGCTACCGCTGCATTTAAGGGTTACCGCCAAACTCGTGATGAGGCCCTTAGTCTATCCACTATCTACGGGGAGCCTCTCGGTCTACTTAGCCAGATGGCAAAGGACTTGTGATATTGTCGAGGACATAGAGTTACTTATGTCAATGGTCAATGGGTGTCTTATTTAATCGATTCTAATCAAACCATCCTCTCTACTACCAAGTGTGCAGTAGGACCCCAACCGGCCGATAGAGCGAGCTGGGGGTTTCCCAACAACACTTTAAGATGAGTGGCAGCACCATCGAGATGGATGGGGATGGAGATTAATACTTTTGCATCAAATCAATAATAACAACTCGATAGTTTGGCAAAGGGAGTCCGTTTAATGACAAGTACAAAAAATGGGAAGTTTATTATATCAGCAATCGCTCGATCTTCCTTCTCACTTCAACTCCAATTAATTTCAGAAAAAACACATCATTCATACGAAAAACTCAACATCACTGACGTGCAATATCTCAAAACGTAGCATGCAACTTGATTGGTTCTAGGAAGGTAACTTTAATATAGGTACTACATCTTTATAAGGTAACAAAGGTAGGGGATTGGATAAACAATGTCAGGTAGGGCATCTAAGCCCTTACTTCAAAATGGCTACTGTAGACATCACTAAAACTACGACGTCTCATTGGTTCTACTAACTATAGTACCCTAGATTACTTGGTCCACTATGATTGGTTTGGCAACAACCCCACTCAAACTTTTGCACTTGCTTAGCAGCGTGCAGAATAGCCGGACAGGTGCAGGGAGTTCGTCTGCACCCCAGCTTCCCTCCAATTATTGCTACAATCAATCATCACCTCAGTGGTCATGTGTCAATTATTTCTTTGTGGTTGGCCTGGAAAAGTTAAGATATCTACGCATGGCAAAAGTCCATGCGTAGGTGTGAAAGTTTCATCCCTTCTCGCTCGTCTGGTCACGTGATTCTGACACCGTGAAATTGTCTTATTCTTCGTGCGATTTGTGTATTTGATTTAATTCTGCCAGGCTTATCTTGACCTTTCTGAACAGGATACTCTGTTCTTATTTTCATAAATTGGATCCACTGTTGGTCTGTTTCAGCCCATATGACATTGGCACAATTTGCCTTCGTCTGAGTTTCTCTCTGTCTTTAATTCTCAATTTGTTTGCTGCAAAGCTCTCCTCTTGAGACCTTTAGTAACCTTTAGTCGATTCTGCTCTTATGCATAGTGGAAGTATACTTATATAAAGTGCTCCTTTTGAGCTAGATATGTATAGGTGGTGCTTGCCGCAGTCTATCTTACTACTAAGCATAAGCGAGCCTCACACATCCTTGCTTCTTGCGGTTCCTTGCATATGCACACGTTTAACCTGGCTGACTATCTGCATCATGCTCATGGCATACGCTTCTGACATTTGACATCAATTATTTCACTTTAGACTCAGGATGTCACTTATCCATGGTGTTTCGTCTCTTTTCATCATTCACTGGTCGTTATATCTTTCATATATGAGTCAGTCCGTGTTTTTGTGACGTCACCATTCGGCTTCTTTTAGTATATTCTTGGTTTCTTCAGGTATTCCATTTTGACAATCGTCATTCTGTCTCACTTGTCGGTATGGTTTTCTTAATGGGTACCTCGCAATCCATGTTTTCTTAGGTGTCTGTACTTCAATAGGTGCTGTTCTTCTGAAAGGTACTGGACAGAGCCCAACTGCGGCTCTCTGCTCGTTTATTTGCTCATCATACGTCACATATTTTGGCGTGAACGTTCCTGGTACTTCAAAATGGGCGGTTGGAGTGCGAAACGAGCCTGGCACATCCTCTACATCGGCGTTGGGAAAGTCTGCAAATTTTGCTTGTAATCATTGAATGGTAAAGTGTTGAATGAGCGATATTGAGCGAGGGGGTGTTTAGCCTGACCGTTGAGAGTCGTAGTCATGTGGGTGACTGATAATGGGATGGCGGCATGGTCAGACCAGTCGAATGGGATAGCGCCTGCACAAGTGATGCACAGGGATGATGTGAAGAATAAGTCTAGGGTGTTGCCTTTGCTGTGCATGGGAGAGAGCACAATTTCCTTAAGGTCCATGTAAATAGTCAGTGTGCAAAGCATCCTTCGAGTGTGCTTGTCAGCGTGCGACTCGGGGATATTAAAATCACAGAGAAAGACATTATTTGAAAGTGCTAATTTGGCAGAGGAGAGTAAGTTGGAGATGTCGGCAATAGAAGAATCACTCCTATGAGGTTGTCTGTAGACGATTGTGAAGGTGATATATTCCTTGTGCAATAGAGGGACCGGCAGGCGAGTGATTCAAATGAGCTTGTTCCAGGAGAGGGGATGGAGAATGGACAATCGCCCCTGTGGATGATTGCCACTCCGCCACCTGCCCTTTCTGGCTGGTCGGCATGTTGGATGCAGTAGCCTTTGGGGTAAGAGGACATCAAAGGGGAGGATGGGGTAAACCATGCTTCAGTGATGAACATGGAATCAAGGTTGTTGTGCGAGATGATCAATGCAGCGTGAGCGACTGCTGAGCGAGCACTGAGCAACATGTGAGGGTGTGTGCATGTGGTATGTCAGTGTTGGATGGGGCGAGGGCAATATTGATGACGTTCGCTAGGGTAGCATGTCAGGGCTGCCCAGGGTACTTGGTCATTCGAACCCTAGTGAGAGTGGGGATTGGGCTGTGGAGTGAGGAGACACATGGTGATGTCTTTCGGTGAGTAGCAGTAGTGGCGATTAGATTGTAGGTGAAATGCAGGATAGCAGGTCAGGCCCTTGTCCCTATCAGGCCGGTAAATCACAAACAGGTGAGGTCCTTGTCTTCGCACGCCCTTTGCTGAGGACACCAGCGATGAGGACACCGAAGGATGACTGATTGAATATGTGGTGGACGGAGCAGCTGAGCAGCAGCCCACTCAATGCTGTCTGGCTGGATCTGGCCTACAGTCCTTCATTAGAGGCTTGGAAGGGACAAACACTGAGTGACAGGGCCTTGTCGAGTGACAAGCAGTCTGCTCAATGCTGTCCGGCTGGATCTGGCCTACAGTCCTTCATTAGAGGCTTGGAAGGCACAAACACTGGAGGTGGGAGGTGCAACTGAGTACAGGGCCTGGTTGAGTGACAAGTAGTCTGCTCAATGCTGTCCGGCTGGATCTGGCCTACAGTCCTTCATTAGAGGCTTGGAAGGCACAAACACTGGAGGTGGGAGGTGCAACTGAGTGACATGGCCTGGTCGAGTGACAAGCAGTCTGCTCAATGCTGTGTGCATGGAGCTGGCCTAGAGTTCCTAAGTAGAGGCTTGGAAGGCGTGAAACTGGAGATGGGTGGAGCAAATCATTGGCAGGCTCTGGGGTGGTGTGTTTGTCTGTGGTTTAGTTTTTGTAGTGCATTTGGTATAACTGGGTGTTGCAGAGTGTGTGCAGTTAGTGTCGGTTTTAGGTTTGTGCTGCGGTAGATGTATGTGTGTGTTTTTTCTTTTGGTGTTTGAAGGTGAGTGTGCAGGATAGTTGGACATGTTTTGGAAGGCTCAGTGATGAGAGTGGTATCTGTCATGCTCATTCGAGGGTTATGTTGGTTTGGGAGGCTTCAAGTTCTTCAATGAGGGTCTGCTTTATGATACATTATTTCATTGCTTAAGCACATTTCGGTTCGTTAGGTTTCAGCTGTTTTGGGTGTTTCTCTTGTGATGGCTGTTGTCTTCAACAGAATTTCCTGTTTAGTACGGTGAATTGAAGAGCCATGTTTTTAGTAATATCTGAATGTTGGGTGTTCTTACGTTGTTCGTATTTCCTTCGGGAGGGAGTTCCACAGTTTTGTCGAGATACATGCAGATCCACCAAATTTCAGCTTCAAGTTTTTGTTCGAGGCTAAACTCATAGCTGGATCTAAGTGTTCGTTTTGGTGTGTAAATAGAGATTTCTTTTTTTATGAATTCCGCTCCTGTTCTGTGCAGGCTCTGTTTTGCAGAGTGTTGTGAAGAAACTTCTTTATTTGACCGGCAACCAGTGTAGGGCTCTTACTGCAGTTGTGAAGTGTTCTCTTTTAGTGAGTCTGAAGAGTAATCATGCTGCTTCGTTCTGTATTCACTGCAGTTTTCTGGTAAGGTAGGTCGGCATTCCTCGACATGAAGAGGGAGATAGCAGTGAGTGTTCTACGTTGAAAGGTGAGGAAGGATAATATCATCCATCTGTTCTGCTCCAGGGATGCCGTGAGAAGATTGGGGGCTGGGTATGAGTCTACATTTCAGAAGAGCCATGTGTCCTGTCTGGTCTTTCAAGAGTGGGGCCACCATCATTTGCTCAAAACATGTGCTTTTCCTCCTTTTATCAGAAAACAGTTACACAGATGTTTAAACACTGCAGACAACAGGCCCACAAAAGACTTCAAGCCCTGCTGGAACTGAGTCTATTTGGTATTTTGTTTTTTGATTTGATGGTAAAAATTAAATGTTAAAATTACCATGTGTCCACCTTTGGGGTTTCTTTTGATTTTTTCTACCCTAATTTGTTCTTGTTTTATTGTTTCCTTTTTATTGATTGAGTGTGGGGGCAGAGGCCCTCAAATCCCCATAGTTTCTTAGATGTCTCCACTTCCAACCCTCTGCAATATCTTTGCTTCTGAATATTTGTGTATTCATTTGTACATGTAATGTGATGTATACAAAAATCATGCACAATGCACAAAGACAATTGACTACAAGGCACAAACAAAGAATGACAGAGCATCAAATATTGAAAACCCTCCTCCTCAGGGCTATTGTGCTGGGAATCTTGGACTTCCCTGGATGACTTCTTTTAACTTTTCGTCTTTGACTCTCCTAGTTTTTCATTGCCGTGGCCTTCCTCTTCACTTGCGCTTTCTCTCTTTCTCTCCCCTGCTGATGACCCGTCTGCTCCACAAAGTGGTCACCTGGCCACTCTCTGAACTGAACGTAGGCCCAGGTCCCTGCCTGTCCAGTTGCACCTGCACTGCCTCTTGGCTCCCCCAGCACTTGTGGTCTGTATCTGTAACCCTACAGTCCCTCTCTCTGCACTTAAGAGCCATCCGTTGGCTGCACTTTCTGTTTACCTGCACTGAGCCACCCGCTGGCTGTACTTTGATTACCTGCATCCCACCTTCCCGCTTCGGCGCTTCTACCCTTCATCTTCCCCGCACTTGCGCGATCTGTATGACACAGGGCCTAGTAAGACTGTTTTGTCCTCCCTCTGTTTCCCCCTCCTTGTCTAGTCCCCCTCCTTGTCTTGTCTGCACTTGCGCAATCTGAATGACACAAGGCCTAGTAAGATCGTTGTTTTCTCCTCCCTCTGTTCCCCCCTCCTTGTCTTCTTACGCCTAGAAACACGTGTACAGGCGCTTTATAAATGCCATATCATACCATTAGCCCCTTACAACATGGAGAGTGCTGGGATATCTGCACCCCTTGTATGGATCCTGTTGGGGGGGATACAGCCCGATGGTGGGGACAAGTGCAAACAGAACGTTTACCACTCGGCATTTTTAGAAATGTATTCTAATTACGCAACGCCGAAGAACCAGGTTTGAGGAGTTGGTGCTTGAATGAGCGATGCCCCGTGGCACCACACTAAGGGCAGGTCTGCAGCTGGTCTGTGGTGGGCTTCATTAGTCAACAGAAATGTCAGGGGCACGCTCTTCATTTTGAGCAATGAATTAAGCAAAAGAGTTTATTACAGTTAGTCTTGCAAGACAAAATGACAGCGCCCCGGCCATGGCCCATCCATTCCTGCTTCTCCATTTCCATCCCGGGACTATGATGAACTAAGAACTACAAGTCACAGGATGCAAAGCAAAACCCAGACCTGAAGGAGCGATCCACATGAGAAATAACTCTATTCAAGCTCTGCACATGCGCAGCACTCTCTGAAAGTAAGCACTCAAGCTGGAAAGGCTGCAGGTCTGCTCATGCGCAGCACTCTCTGAAAGTAAGCACTCAAGCTGGAAGTGCTGCAGGTCTGCTCATGCGCAGCACTCTCTGAAAGTAAGCACTCAAGCTGGAAGTGCTGCAGGTCTGCTCATGCACAGCACTCTCTGAAAGTAAGCACTCAAGCTGGAAGTGCTGCAGGTCTACACATGCACAGCACTCTCTGAAAGTAAGCACTCAAGCTGGAAGTGCTGCAGGTCTGCTCATGCACAGCACTCTCTGAAAGTAAGCACTCCAGCTGGAAAGGCTGCAGGTCTGCTCATGCACAGCACTCTCTGAAAGTAAGCACTCCAGCTGGAAAGGCTGCAGGTCTAGAGCACACTCTTCCCATCCTGTGAAAACGAGCGCATTCCAGCCTCTTCGGGGTACCCATATGTAAATAAATAAATACATACATTGCCTTACACAGACACCATTGAGAATGGCTCTCTGCTCAGAAGCACTGCCTTGAAAAAGAAAACCTCCACACCCATTGCTAAAATAGCCCTGTCACAGGCAAGGGCGGGCAGAAGCTCAAGATGCTACTTAATGGCCTGCCTCAGAGCACAGGTGTGAATACACGTGGTACTAGTGCACAGTCTGTCCACCCCCAGAGGATGACACGCACATGTGTTCTCCTGGGAGTGGAACACGTGCACTGCGGCGTGATAGAGCCATTAGGAGGGCGGGGCTTTAGTTATGCTAATCTTGCTCAGGTGCACTGTTCTGTCTCTGGTCACCCTAATCCTGAGAGGGATGGACAGTGGACAGTGACCCAATGTAGTGAGCCGACCCTGCAGGCTGAGCCCATGCCTAACCACTGCGCTTCAATGGAAGGCTGCTGACTGTATAAAGGAACAGGATTACCATTTACAATCCTCTTCAAAAAAGAGTATTAGGAGAAGTCACCGGCTCATCAGTGTTGTTAGTGGACTAACAATCACCCACATTTGCGTCCCCCCACAGACTCCGGCTTTATCCACCACACTAGTCATATTGGACCCCAAGCTTTCATCCGCACTTCTGTTATTCCGCCACCTCCCCAAGACCAACTTGCTGTTTTCCTGAAATAAGGAGGCAGGAACACTTGTCAAAGGTGGAAGTCACAAATGCCGCAGCAAGCTTTATTGAGCATCAAGCCAGGAGTTATCTAACAGGTGATCCGTTTCTCCATCGCACCTCAGGATTGTGCGCTGGGTGTGGCTTCCTAAGCCCATGACTCCCCTCAGCATCCAGAGGACCCTGCCGGGTAGAGTGTATGTAACACTGCCTGGAGATTGTCTTCCTCAGTGAAATACCTGGGATTCTGTATTCATAGACAAAATCTATGCAGTTGCATGTGTTAAAAAAAGGAGATCTCGGTTAATGCCAACATTTCTCTTCTGTGCAGGACTAAGGTCAATATTCCCTGCTCCTCATCGCGATGTCTAGTTCAGTCCCTGGAGCTGTCTGACATGGGGGGCAGTAACATTTTACTTATTGGTGTCCCAAGCTGGACCTTAAGAACTTTACAAGAGTGTTTTATTTTTATGCAGCTGCTAACTTAATTTCTGGAGCCAGGAGGTATGCTACGGCTTCTCTCATTTGAAAATCTTTGCACTGGTTCCCACATGAAAAACACATTTGTTGTAAGTTAAGATGCCTCATTTTTACAGCCTTAAGTGAGGGTATCTGGCATTCCTTGCATCTAAAGTAAATGTTCTTGAATGGATCATGAGGTCACAGAACGTACAGAAATCACAAACCCAGAATGAAGCCTTTTACTGGCCAGCGCCAGTCTTCCTGTATCCTTTCAGACTGTGACTTCTCTGATTGATTGATGAGGAGCATCTGAATGCCTCTGCAGGAAGTCCCGCTCCCATTATGCCTATATGTTGGAAGCTGGGAATTGCGACATGCGCGACGCCAATAATGGTCCCTATTCCATGAAGAGCCTTTGAGATGAGGTATCCGTTGAGAAGACCCTCTATGATGTACCCTCGTAGAGATGACAATCTCTTGGAGGAGATCCCTGAAGGAATATGAAGAGGAGAAGAAAAGAGGCTGGTGATGTCACAAGAAGCAAGCGTGAGGCACAGAGAAGAGTGGCTGAAGAAGAGAATCTATAGGCCTTATAGGATCTGATGCCGAAGTAAAGAATCAAGAAGACTTCCATATGCGGAATGAAGATTGCATGTGTGAAGAGCACTGCAGAACATGCAAGCCATTTTATAACTGTACAGAAGCTGTAACTCAAGTAGACAAATTAATCATAAAGGCTGGCTATATGTAGTTAATAGACTTGAGGCGGTGCCACCATTATATAGAATTCTGGACATCATTGTTACATATTTAGTAAGCTCAGACCCACAGAGAAAGGAGGATTGGAGGGCGGTGTGTCACAGTAAGAAAACAGATTAAAATCGAGGAGAGGCTGTAAATAGTTGTCTGGCCTGGTGTCGAAGGATGGAGCGGCCAAGAACCGGTTATCTATCCTTGAAGAACAGTGGATGTGAGAAGCTGAATCTGCCTTTGTTAAGGTGCGAGAAAAGAACACGATGAGTGCCAAGTTTATTAATTCAAGACGATTAAATGCTGCAAAACAGGCTGAAATAAGGTCTCCTGTCACGTGAGCCAAGGATGGAAATAGGAGTGGATATGAAGACCTGAGCTACGATAAGGATGTGCCTATGGTCCCTTTTATTCTCAGGAGCAATGATACTTTGAAAAGTCAAGTTCAAAGACAATATGAATGGCAAATGGCATGGGTGTTGAGAGATCTTTGGCTAATTGGGTTGGGAGACACGTCAAGTCCACCCACTGGCACCTGGGGTACCAGCTTACGTGCTGCGAGTGAGCCAAATGTTCCAGAAGGGCACGAGTGTGCAAACCAATTGTAGAGGGCCATATAACGAAGGGCCTTATAATTTGAGAGCCAATATGCTGTGTACTTAATAACTGATGAAGATGACTTCCACTAGGGGTGGGCATACGTTGTCCACCTGACTGTAGAGAAACCAAACACAACCCAACCCCTTATAGAAAGTATACTAAGATGTTCCCCTTAATACAAACACAATCCCACGTAGGTTTTCATAGTTTGCCACTAAAGTCAGTGTTGGTTCAGGCTGACAGATGCAAAGAGGAATGATACTGGCAAATGAAAATTCGCTTAGCAAGGCATAATTTAAACACAAGGACAAATTTGTTTTTCAGCTCACAATGGGATTGATTCTTTTGTGCAACACTTTAACGACTATAACAATTAACAGAAACACTGGGGAAAAGATTGGTAGTTTCGAACTCCACCAATCCCGATCCTGTGAAATTCAATGGGGAATTAATTGATTTACTTGCATAAATTCTAAGGATGTGCAAAGACAAATGAGGCTTTTTTTCAATGGGGATATGCTAATATACACAGGCAAACAAAAGATTATTCTATAGGGAGATGACTGAACTACACTGGCAATTGGGGTTTTCAATGGGGAAATGCTGGATGCACTGCTACAAAATGAAGGGCTTGTGAAATTTAGGGCTGGGGTTATTGCTACTTTCATAGCAAGCCTTTCTTTAAGTTTCAGATAAGCCAGCTGCATCTCAGGACACTCTGGAAAGAAAGGGCAGGGGGTCCGGTCTCTCCACTCTCAAAGATGGTAAGATTCAGCAGCCTTCTCAACGTCCTTCTTTTCCTGTCTCCCCAGTTTTTTGTGTGTCTGTCCTGAGTCCTAGTACAGTCCCCCTTATATAGCAGAAATGACTTCACAAATTTTACAATCTAGGGGAAGTTACCCGCCATAATCCCTGCTGCTAGGATTGGACAGTTACCCCCTCTAACTCTGCCCCCAGTCAGGTTTAGTTTAGGGATTTTGGAGCAACATCACTTATCACCATCCTTTGTTCTCGTTTCAACTTTTTGGCAAAAATTAGTTATGTATCATAACTTCATAACTGCACTAGCAACTGCCATACGAAACATATATTCTGTTTTAGCTGATCATGGGGAATTAGATAAGCCAACCACCAAATCCGTACGATGTAGCATGGCCATGTGTCACATTTGTGTCATTTTTCGTAAAATGTACAACAGTTATGAATATATAAATTATCAAGCATATTCCTAATTTCATTTTCCACCTTTTCACCAACTCTGAGATTTGTCACATGTTCAGATCAGCCAGAAACCTAGTCTAACTGGCCATTACAGTTCCCAGGGTCATGGGTAGATGCATTTTATATCCCCAAAACCGCCTGGAACTTACATGAAAAATGGCATAAAAATGAAATTAATCCTCAGTCTGATTGCTGTGCAAAATGCCTTAAAATGAATTTTTATATTTATGATGAGTGTTTCTGTCAGCAAATGGGATGGCCGCTTCATCCCCCACAACCATCTGTTCCCCTGGGTCAGTCTGTGACCAGAGATTTTTATGTCTTCTTTGAAGTTACTGTGGGCTCTTGAAGTGGGTTCATGAAGGATTCACACCTTTTAGTCATGTCTCAGCCACGGATGGCCTTCTGTTGAAGTCCATGCTTTCCTGCCAGTGAGTCTGTAAAATAGGGAATTTTGACGCCTTCTGCAGCATCACATTTTATTGCAGGGTTATTCGATGGGAGGTGTGACATCCAGCTGGAGTAGGGCTTTTCATTGTGAAGTTTTGCACCCAGCCAGAACAGGTTTTCCTGAAGTAAGTGTCTCTTCAACTGTCACTGGGGTTTTGTGGGTGAACATATATACATTGCTTTTGTCAACCCACACATCCTGTTCTGCTTTCCTGACATTTTTCTGTGATCAGTGATATCTTTATCCATTGTGACTTTTTAAAGCCATTTTTATTTCCAAACACATTTGCAGGCCATTTTTGCTTCCAATATTTAATAATCCTGTTTTCCATGTCACAGGATTCCTTCATTCCTCCTTCTTTTGTGTATTAAACTGATGCTTGTCCATTGATAATGACAGGCAGGCCCCTTTCCCCATGGTTCTTAAATTTTTCATGAGCAACAAAAGAAAAAACTAGGCCGTTTTTGTTGCAGTGTTTAAATTCCTGCCATTCATGTGACAGGGAAAGCTAAAGCCAGGCCGTTTTCAGTTGCAGTGTTTAAATGGCTGCTATTCATGTGGAAGGGACTTCTGTTCGGGGCATTAATGAACCCCACAGTGTTTTGAACGGCATGGTAGTGCTTGATATCTCTGTTGTGCTTTAGAAATTACTGGAAGATTAGGATGGAAACTCAAATTACACTATGTAGATTGTGAAATCCGTACCTTTTTCTGGGCTATAGAGAATATAAAGAAATTAAGAAGGTAGATGGATACTTCAACAGTTCAACATGAATCTGACTCTAGTTAGGAAAATGCATCAATTTTATTATAAACACAATAAATAAAAACTATTAAACTCAACATAATTAAATGCATACAGTTAATACTCTTAAATACTATTCTAAAACAACAGTCTGGTGGCTTTGTAAACCTAGTTGATGGAACTCGAATTGACCATAAATTAATCGGTTGATCGCCAAACAAAGAAAAGCTCTTGTTCTTTTCAATAGTAACAATGTATGTTAGATTGAAATCAAAATCTAGTACAATACATGATAAAAGACATGGCTCAACATGTTTCTGTTCTCTGATTGATTGTGGAGCATTCTTCAGGAGAAATATGATAGGTCATAATGACTATGATGAGGATTAAATACTGTCTTCCCTTCTTTTGAGCTATTTCAGCTTGGATTTGTGTGAACTGTTGATAAAGAAAACACACATAATAGTGTAAGCTATAAATGCTTCATTTACTAGAGACAGTCCTTGACTGTAAAGCTAGAATCAGATAGACATTTACCTGACCCCGTGGCATGGGTGTAGTCCTTTAAGGGGTTTCGAATCAATAAGAAACACTTCTGGTTAGTGATTAATCCACTCCAGTATAAGGATCTATGAGGATACATAATAGTTTGTATAAGACTGCTTGTTCGATTTAGTACTCATTCCATGCTCTCTCTTCTGATAACCTGTTATCTATAATATAACGCTTACCTGAAGGGTGTCAGGTAGTAATGAACCTGAAAATGGATCCCGCTAGGGTTTCCTAGCTAAATAGATTTAACAGAAGGAGTGGCTCTTCTGTAGCTGCTTTGGAAGTTGTGTGTAATAGAAATCCTGTTTTGCCTGTAGGTATTTAGATAACAATAAATACAGGATTCTGTTAAGTGTATAAATGAAAGTGGCATCATGTGTAGTAATTTGGACTAGGATGCAATACTAAGCAACCTGCTGTGTATTAATGATCCACACTCGCAAGAGATTTGACTCAGTGGATGCATAGCAGTCAAATTTCTTTGCAAGTGGGTGTCTGTTTACATAATAGTATGGTGACTGCTAAGTTACCTTGAGTTTTAACAGGTTACTCGCAGGGTCTTCAATGTAGCTCAAAGCACGTATAAATTGCGGCACTCGACAGGTTCAGACTCCTTTCCCTGCATATTGATAGCAGTGTTTATCTTCGTCTCAGCAAGAGCTCTACCCTCTCAGTGCGTTTTCTATTTTGACTATTACAGGTTGAAACCGAAAAAAGCCGAACAAGGCGGCCGCCATTTTGGAAAGGGAATAGTTTCAAAGTGCTTAGGTTGTCTGGTTCACAATCTCCAGTAATGTAAATTCATTGTTGTATGGACAAAAAACATTGTATAATTAGAGATCTTGCCTTAGATCTTTTTGTGAATTAATCACACCTGAACAGCATCCGGGTCGCTGTATCACGATCACTCGAAAAACACATGTTTATATCCATCTCATTTTGATGTAGAATTTTGCCTAGTTGACACATCTAGTAGACCTTAATAATTAGTTATGTATAGTGAGGGTAAGCTAGTATCTCTAAATTATACAGACCGCATAGGTAAAGGTCTCCTAATAGTATATACAGTGATCCGTGGGCCGACACTAACACCTGAGGTTAGATAATAGTAGCACCCACCGTTCCTAAATCGAGGAAAAATCCAGATAGATCAGGGTCGCAAATACCTGAAGTGAACGTGTTGATAACGGCCCTTAAGTGGCTGGCTAGTCTGATAATGCCATGGTGTGCTATCTGAATGCAGGCGTATCCCTCACATCGTGCAATGCTAGCTGTACTCATCATATTGGTAGGAGATCTGTACACTGGAATAGCCTTGGTAGTAGCTGGCTATAGAGCGATAAAGCCCTTAGGTTAATGAAAAAGATTAACTGATTACATCGGGTGAACATGCTCTGATAGCTTAACAATGTGTATCTGGTGACATCTATCATGGGTGACAGCAATAATGCTAGATGTATTCGTTAAATGTTATCTTATGCCATTCAATGGCTTCATTGAGGCCTTTCGTGTCACTTTGTGTCCTGTAGATAAATTCTTGTTCTTTTTCAAACAGATTAGTGTTTTTTACAATTAGATTTTCGCTTTTAACTACCATAAGCATGGTCCATTTAACCTCTTCGAAACCATGGTTTTTTCAATAAAGTGTATGACCATGGGGGTTTGTTATACTTTGTTTTTTAGGAAGCTCCTATGTTCAATAATTCGTGTCTTTAACTTCCTATTAGTTTTCCCCATATAGATAAGTCCACAAGGACAAGTGATCATATAGACCGCGTAGTCAGTGTTACAATTAGAGAAATTCTTTTGTAGCCAGGCTTTATTTGTACTGATGTCTACCTCTTTAGTTTTGGCTGTCATTTTCAATACTGCGTATTGTCCACATGCGTCGTGTCAGTGATATTTTCTGTTGTGATGTCTTGTTTTTTAACCTACTGCTGCTAACACAGTTGCCAATGGAAGTAGATTTTTTGTAGGCAAACAGTGGTGTAGGTAGCTTGAAAGTAGCTGTGTTAAATATTTTCCAAAGTCTGCAGATGATGTTGTGTATTGCTAAACTGTGACTAGTAAAAGTATTGAAACATACTATTCTATTCTCTACAGGATTTTTGATTTTGTCTGCTAAGAGGGCGGCCCTGTCAATATTATATGCCCTTTTGGCTGCCTTTTTTTACCAATTGTTTAGGTTAACCTCTCTTTTTCAATGTACTCATCAGTGTATTGGCTTCTTCTTTGTAGTACGTAGTTTTGATGCTATTTTATTTATGCCTCAAACACTCTCCAAAAGGCAAGTTATCCTTAAGGTGTTTTATGTGGTGAATTTGGTAGTGGAGCAGGGAGTTTCTATATGATAGGGTTTAACTAGTAATGTTCATTCTTTGTGGTAGATGGTTAAGCCTAGGAAGTCGATAGAATCTTTTTTAATCATTATGGTGAATTTAAGGCAGTGCTTTAGTTGGTTTAACCATACTAGGAATTCCTTGGCTTTCTCTGCTGCACCTGCCCATATTATCAGGATGTCATCAATATATCTAGACCACATTTCTAGATGTGATTCATAAGGGTTAGTGGCAAAGATTGAATGTTTCTCAAACATCTCTACGTAGAGGTTGGCCAGACTAGGGGCCATGGTGGCCCCCATCGCTGTTCCCTTTATCTGTTGAAAAAAGACCCCTTGAAACACAAAGAAATTATTGGTGAGGGAGAGTTCAATACACCACATTATGAATGAGGTAGGGACTGGGTAATTATCGGTTCTGGTAAGTAGAATTTCTTCCACTGTTGTCAATGTCTCTTGTTGAGGGATATTAGTATACAACAAGACGATGTCTAGTCCAATCAGGTAGTTGTCCATGTTGTAGTCTACATATTTGGTATCTATGAGATAACATCTCATTGTTTTTACATGGCCCTTTAGGTAGTGGTTGGTGAACTTTGAAAGTGGCTCAAGCACTGAGTCGATGCCTGCAACAGTCGGTCGTCTCAGGGGTTTATTTATAGTTTTATGTATTTTTGGTAGGCAGTAGAATGTGGTTGTAGAGGAGTCCGTATTACCACATTCTTGTTTGCTGATCCATCCTCTATCTTTTGC
Source organism: Ambystoma mexicanum (assembly GCF_040938575.1). Taxonomy (NCBI): domain Eukaryota; kingdom Metazoa; phylum Chordata; class Amphibia; order Caudata; family Ambystomatidae; genus Ambystoma; species Ambystoma mexicanum. Next base: position 1,162,014,100 of record NC_090941.1, on the reverse strand, counting down.
TTTAGTAGCTTTGAATTCTATCAGAGATAGTAATTCTTTAGTAGGATCTACTGGGAGTATCTTTTAGTAGGCTGTATTTTGTAGTTGGTTCAGGCACTCATCAACATCGTCAGTTTGATTTTGTATGACGATGCTGCCCCCTTTATCTGCTCTTTTTATTATGATATTGTCGTTGTTAACCAGTTTTTAAAGTGCATCTCTTTCATTTTTACTCAAGTTTTGATAGATATTAGTATTGGTCTTTTCCATTTTTTCTACTTCAACGAGTACTGGCTTTTCAAATATCAAAGATTCTGGAGAAAAAGTGTATTTAGGGGGATAGAACATAGAAATTTCTCATACAGTTTTTAGTTAGAACTTCACTTCACTCTTCTGTTTTTTCTGAGAACATTTCTTTAATGTGAATCTTCTACGTGAGCTTGTAGAAGTCAGTTTCGAAATTGAAAAGGGTCATGTTGTATGATTCATCCTGTTTTTGTCACTGGCAATTTTTCTTGTCCTTCGTATCTCTGCTGTATTATATCTTGAATTCTTGAACCTAGATATTACCATTGTTATATAATCTTACCTTTACCTCTTTCTGTCATATCGCTTACATGTAATTATTGTTTTTCACGCATAATTTTTTACATATTGAATGTGTTTATTGTTTTATTGTATATTTTCTGTATATTTCCTGCATTGTTCTCTAGGTGAAAGATTGTCCATCGGTGATGTTTGTTTTTAAAAGAAATTAGTATAATATGTATTCTTTTATTTAATTTTGTAAAGGTGCTTGCGCTCTATAAACAACTAAAAAATAAAAATAAAAAAGGGTCCTGTTGGTTGGTTATCATGAAACCCAGACCTTTATTTAACACTCGGTGCTCTAAGGTGGTTAGCTCATAGTCTGAGAGATTAGGTAGAAGCGACTCCCGCTCCTTGTCTGTCTCTGGTCGTCTTTCCAGTTCCGCATGGTTAGTCCTTTGCATAAAAAAGACTTAGACATCATGTACTGATTTCCTCTTTCTTGTCTGTTGTTAGGGTGGCCTCTACCTCTGTTGTAAGTTTTATTGGAGGTACCTTCCCCTGCATCATCCGGGTCGCTGCTATCGTTACTTGTACTATACGATGTCGCTCTAAATCTCACTCATCTAGTATGATTATTCTGTCCAGATTGTTGAACCGAAGGGTTTTTATATTCTTCCTATACATATGGGAATGCCTTCTCATGGCTTTATCGCACTAAATCTTTCTTTAATCTTTGAATGCATTCTTGTGTGTTTTTCTGTTTAAATTCTTTCATATCTTTTTCTATCTCCTCTATTCTTTTTTTGAGATGGTCTAATGCTATCATTTTTTTTATATCTTCTTCTATTTTCTTGAGATCTATCTCAATTTCTTTTGACTGTTTCTTTCGCTGTATCTATAATTAAAATCAACCAGTCTCTCCCACATCTATTGGCGATGTAACTCCTAGTCTAGGTTCATTGAGGAAAATCAAACCTTGCAGTAGAGATTTATGTTTCAAGTATTCTAGCATTATAGCAGCATGCAATTCTGAACGTATCAGTCTTTTTTGCAGCTGGACAATTTCATCCATTCATTTCCTTTTTCATTTTGTCCGCCTAGTTCACTATTATTTAATATTGAAATAGCGTTCATTAATGCTGCTGAATAGTCGTTGCTGAAGGCTATCTCGCTTCTGAAGCTGGTTACATAGAATGTCAACATGGGGCATTATCTCATTGATCAAAAAAAGTCTGTTTCAGAGTTTGAATGAATCCCCGGGCCTCATGTACAGTAACCCCCTCAAAATCATTCTGTTTTTCAATGATTTCAAAACATCTACGGAGCTCTTCTCTATGCTGATATATGGCTTCTACTTCCCGAATATGGTAGCTCCATCGAATGCGAGATGATCTTGGAAGTCTTTTATCTGATACTTCATCTAGAACTTCAGTTCTTTTTAGAGATCAGTAAAGAAAATTTGAGCTTCTAAGATTTTGGAAACAGCTGGTTCCATGATGAGGTTAATCTAGTGTGCATAGCAATGTAGATAATGGGCATTTGGATACACTTCAGCTACTTTCTTTTGGACTCCACTAGACACCCCCCTCATTATACTTGCACCATCATATGTTTGCGCACTTACTTTTTTTTGGGCAATTTGTCCAATTTTTCCATTATGGCCGTAGCAATGGTCTGCGCACAAGAGTCTTTCAGATGAGTAAATCCATGAAACCTTTCAACAATTCTGTATCATTCATCAATGTAGCGATACACTAGCACAGACTGGGTCTTAGTGGAAACATCGGTTGTATCTTCTGCCTGAATAGCCACGTAATCTGTGATTTTTAACTATTCTACAATGATCTCTCAAGTGACTGTAAGCATGCAGTCCAGCAGCTCATCCTGAATTGTTTTTGAAGTGCCCTTGAATACTGTTGCATTGTTTAATTGCAGTTCCATTGGACCATCTATGCTGGATACAAAATCCACTAAGCCTCCAAATACACCAGGAATCAAAGAGTCTTCAGTTTCATCATGCCCACGTAAAGCCAATTCAAACGCAGCACAAAAAAGCACACAGTCGATTAACTTTGACAAGATGTATAGGTTTTTATCAACATCCTCATTATGCTTCATCACGCTCCGGCAATTGGCATCGTCGAACTGTGTTGCAATATTTACACTTCCCAACATGCGCAGTTGTAATATATTCTCAATATGAGGTTTACACGATTCATGTCTCTTGCGTTTTTCTGACAAATGCTTTAAGTCAGTGACTCCTGTTTTCATCCAGGCCGTTTCTCCTCCAAACAGCAGGCAGCGGATGCAGAACAAAGACTGCTTAGAACGCTACCAGTGAGCCATGTCTTCTTTTCATACCAAACCATGGAAAATGTGCGTGTGTAGGCCTTTCTCGGATCTTTTGCAGACTGTTAAATTTTTTAATCTGGCCGATCAGGCCCTAGTCTTTTCACCTCCAGTTTTTCACGGTGTGCAAATCCGAAAAATGGTTTTGAGAGCCATTGATCCACTGGATTAACAGCTGTTGATACGCAAAATGATTGTGTACATATGTATGTGGGATCATGAAGTCATTGTTAGGTATGCTCTTTAATAACACATAAGTATAATTTGATGGTACTAGACACAGATAACATCTGAAATTATACACAACTCAGCTGTACTTATCATCGACCAGTAGAGTTGAGTATAATTGCCAATGTTTTTTATGCATGAGTTGACATACATGCTTATTACCAAATGTGGCACCAGCCGCACAGTACGTATGGCAGCTTGTTTGCCAAATAAATGCTTATGGAAGAAATGAGGCAAGTTTGTTCTGTTTATACTCTTCTAAAAAAACATTGTTTACAATGCGGGGAGATTTTTCCGACTGCATCACAACCCCTACCCCTCCCAAGCACTGTGGGAGCAATGGTAAAGAAAGAAGGCATTCTGATGTTTCAAAGGCTGTGGGATTTTTCAGTGGTAAAACTGAAATCACTTTATACCATTCAACTGGAAGATACCAGGACATCATGAGGTAAGTGGGAACCACCACCCAATCCTATCCTTTTGAAGAACAGTTTCCAAATGGACGATAAGTTTGCTCATGCTGACCCATAAGGAGGCCTTTTAGTATTATATGTCTTACGACTTTCCATTTTCACATGCCACCCTCGCAGCTAGCCATAGATACCATTATTTAGTCTGTACTGTTCATCTGATTTTCCCCACCTCTTTGATCCCCACAAACACAAGCTTCTTTTCAATTTTTTTTAAATAAGATAGATGTGTGCCTTCTTTACTACATATGAACCCAAACAGAGTTGAAGTGCCCTGAACATCCAACGCTACAAAAACACCTGCCAGCTCACCTGCCTTGTCGTTCTGGAGAATGTTCACAGCAATGAACTCCTTCGCAGGCTATGGGAAGTCCAAATCCTGGAAGGTGCATTGAGGAGGTTGAGGTCCGATGTTTTTAGTTTCACAATTACCCTGGACTGGTTGGATTTGTTCATGTAAGCTGTTGTTGATGGTCTGTAAAGAGAAAGCGAGAGACGGATCTGAGAAAGGGCAACATAGGCTCAGAGCAGTATTAAAATGGTTTCAGGTGTGAAGGAGAGAGTTAACTGCTTGTAACAGTGATGCTGCACCAGAATACTCTCATTACATTGTGTATACCAGCAAGTACCAGCATGTGCTAGTCATCAGTTGTATAATGCTGCAATGTATTAATTTCAATAATGTTTTTGTTCTGGGTTTTTAAATGTGCGCTTTGCGGAGCTCACAATACAAAAATCATTTGCTGCAGGCCTTCAGGCCGTCACTTGGACGCATGGATCAAACAAAACCCCAAAATGCTGGTGTGGGCCAGTTTTCTTGCTCAAAAGTGGGTCACTTTTCGGCCCATTGTGACTGGGGCAGGTAAGTAACTTTACCATGCAGCTACTGGTTTTGACCAGTGTTGCTGAGTAAATATTTTTTTTAATGCACAATTTGCACCATATTTTATCCAAAAAAACTCCACCTTGAGTAATATTCAAACAGTGTTACAAAGAAATGAATTGCCATTTGCAAGTGTGGTGGGCCACTTTATCATTGGTGCCCGACAATGAATGCAAGACAACAATGTGTTTAAATGATGCAGTTGTGAATTCATTTGAACTCTCGACAGTTATTAAACAAGACGATGAATAACACGGCATTTATTTGGGTGCATGCTGCCATGGTTTGCAGTCAGCCAAGCTGTGGGCACCCTAAAGTCATGTTTCTTCAGTCCACTTCCATGGCATGATGGATGCCGGCCTCTGCGTCACGAGAATCTACTTCTGAAGCCCAGGCAAAGAGCAGGTCATCTTTTATGAAAGAACTTGGAGTGGTGCCGAGTTCCTAGCACAGCCAGCAAAGGTCTTTCCCACAATTGGCCATAATAAGCCATCTTTGGAATGCAACTTTGAGCTGGCTGTGCATGACCTGAACAGTGGCTCCAGAGGAAGGGGGAGGGAGGGGCTCAATCCTATGTATAGGATGGAAAGCTAAAAGCAGCACACTCATAAATGACTTGCACGAGGCTCTACTAATGTATGACACTACCATGCAGACCATCTTATGAGACCTCAAGCACCCTTGTGTATGTAATACCCAGAAGAACCTTTCATGAGCGCACACACCTGATCGTTATGTCAGCACATACATGTAACCATCAGTTCAGAGAACCAAATAACCTACAGGTTTATCCCTCTGGGAGATTGCCGAAAAGGCCGCCCCTCGTACCACTGGCCTGTGCCCCTGAAATGGCCCTGCCTTGCATAATTCCTTCACCCAAAGTTATGCTTGTGCAATAGCCCAGCCTGTTCTAAGAAGGACCCCCCGCCCCAAACGTTACAGCTACTGATTGTGGTGTCCTTACAGTTCATATTGCGTCATGTTAAGCATACATAGAACATGCAGCCCTGCTTTTTCCCTTTCCAGTCTGGTCCTTATAGCAGTACATTTATAAATAATGCACAGATGCCAGAAGGGAAAGGAAAACTCAAGAGCATATATCACACAGCTTAGCTAGTGACCAACATGGCATATGCCCCTTTTTTATAATGCACGTATTTTTCTAACCTGCCTCTTATCGCCACTTGCAAGTAGCACTGGGAGGATGACACAGGACATGCATCTCCTTCGAATAGGACCTGTGCACCCTTTTCTGATAGTGTAAATGCCAGTGAGAGCCTAGCCCATGAGGTGCGCTGTTGCTTTCAAAATGGCCCATCATTTTATGGCTGGAGTAGTCCTCTACTGACAACCAAACCACCCCATTGTTTCCAAACCTATGCAGCAGAGCTTTGAGGGTTGTCCGGGTTTATGTCTCACCTCCAGTCCTCAAGATACACCTGCTTTTAGCCGGATTCTGCAGGCATCCATGCATTGTGCGCCATGCAGGGGTGCAGCAAAGAGGTCTTGCTACAGAAAAAGAAGAGCACGGACTGGAAGACGCATTTCTACCTTGCCGTCACTCTTTGTGTTTACCAGACAGAGCATCTGGAAACGACCTCCACAGAAGCATATGTGACCAACATGTTGGCTTTAATATAACAGGCGTTCAGTAGAATAAAAGAACACGCCCTATCTATGGCACGTGTGTCCATTGAGTGTTAAGCATGTTTGAGAGATGTATGCACTTGGCTAGGACAGATGAATGGACAGCAACAACAGTGACGTCAGAATTTCAGAACCTTATTCAGGACCCAACAAGGCTGAAACACGTGTATGGGGTTGCATTTAGTGCACTTGTTCAGAGAGAAATTGCCATGGCATTTCGGTGCTGGACTGCCCATGTGGGCGGGACAAAGACTGATATGCAAATGGGTATTTCTAATCTGTGAAAGGTACAGTGAGGAAAAAGCGTGTGCTGCAAACTCTCATCTCAGAACAGGTTATCATGCCATGTTTTTTCTGGAGAGGAGCGCCTGCTACCTTCTTTGAAATGTTTGTAAGGAACTTGGGGATGGTCACCCTGAGTTACCTGGGGGCAACCAGACGTGGACTCCCTGCTCACTGTGCTTAGAGAGACAAAGCTTTACCTCACTGATGTGGCCCAACAAGGCTGAAACACGTGTTTGGGGTTGCTTTTGTTACTCTTGTTCAGAGAGGAATAGCCATAGCATTTTGGTGCTGGACTGCCCATGTGGGCGGGACAAAGACTGATATGCAACTGGATGTTTCCCATCTGTGAAAGGTACAGTGATTAAAAAGCGTGTGCTGCAAAATCTCATCTCAGAACAGGTTATCATGCCATGTTCTTTCTGGAGAGGAGCGCCTGCTACCTTCTTTGAAATGTTTGTAAGGAACTTGGGGATGGTCACCCTGAGTTACCTGGAGGCAACCAGACGTGGACTCCCTGCTCACTGTGCTTAGAGAGACAAAGCTTTACCTCACTGATGAGGCCCAACAAGGCTGAAACACGTGTATGGGGTTGTTTTTGGTACTCTTGTTCAGAGAGGAATAGCCATAGCATTTTGGTGCTGGACTGCCCATGTGGGCGGGACAAAGACTGATATGCAAATGGATATTTCCCATCTGTGACAGGTACAGTGAGCAAAAAGCGTGTGCTGCAAACTCTCATCTCAGAACAGGTTATCAAGCCATGTTCTTTCTGGAGAGGAGCGCCTGCTACCTTCATTGAAATGTTTGTAAGGAACTTGGGGTTGGTCACCCAGAGTTACCTGGGGGCAACCAGACGTGGACTCCCTGCTCACTGTGCTTAGAGAGACACAGCTTCACCTCACTGATGAGGCCCAACAAGGCTGAAACACGTGTATGGGGTTGCTTTTGGTGCTCTTGTTCAGAGAGAAATTGCCATGGCATTTCGGTGCTGGACTGCCCATGTGGGCGGGACAAAGACTGATATGCAAATGCATATTTCCCATCTGTGAAAGGTACAGTGAGAAAAAAGCGTGTGCTGCAACTCTCATCTCAGAACAGGTTATCATGCCATGTTCTTTCTGGAGAGGAGCGCCTGCTACCTTCTTTGAAATGTTTGCAAGGAAATTGGTGTTGGTCACCCTGAGTCACCTGGGGGCAACCAGATGTGGACTCCCTGCTCACTGTGCTCAGAGATGCAAAGCTTCACCTCACTGATGAGGCCCAACAAGGCTGAAACACGTGTATGGGGTTGCTTTTGGTACTCTTGTTCAGAGAGGAATTGCCATGGCATTTCAGTGCTGGATTGCCCATGTGGGCGGGACAAAGACTGATATGCAAATGGATATTTCCCATCTGTGAAAGGTACAGTGAGCAAAAAGCGTGTGCTGCAAACTCATCTCAGAACAGGTTATCATGCCATGTCCTTTCTGGAGAGGAGCGCCTGCTACCTTTTGTGAAATACCAATATTGTCTGTGTCTGATTTATCAGCTGTTTTCTTCCATAGATCAGAAATAACTGCAAACAATACTTCCTGGACACTGATTGAGCGTGAGCGTATCAATGATGTGGTTGGTGCCGCCGCTGTGACTGAGTTTCAGAGGATAAGACAAATCCTTATCTGAAGAAATCTCCCCTCGCTCTTTCCGGATTTGTCCAGTGGTTGTTTAGGAAAACGTCTTTGGGGGTGCACATTTTATTTTGGGCTATGAGGTGTCAATTGCAACACCTACACGCCCACACTATTGCATTGGAGTCGAGATAGGGAGTAAGGACAGATGAGCAGGGGCACACAACTTGTAGGTGTTGTTTGGTTATGTGCCCACCCATTGCCTGCCCATGGCCATTCCCACCCATTCCTGCCTCTGGCCGCCCAAATCCCATCCTCATGAGAACTCTTTGAGCTCACTCTAATCAACCATTCCCATCAGGCTTTCCATTCAAGTGCCTGACGGTGTTTGTTCAAAACGGTCTTCTGAGAGTTCATGACTTAATGGAGTTGTAAACGTGGTACTGGTTTAATAGGAAATGTCTTCCCAGGCCTGACTCCAGGCACCCGATTTATACGCACTCTGCGTGTCCTTCGCTGAAGTCCTATTAAAAACAGCATTGGCAAAGCCACTGAAGTCCTGTCTAAATACAAGCATTGACAAAGCCAACATTTTTGGCTTGTGCCAGGCAGTGCAATTAGATGCCCAGGTACTCGCACCATGTTTCCGCTTCTACCACAACGGGTAGTTAATTCTGCTACAGCTTTGCCTGGCAAGTGCCTTTCCCATGCTTACACAAAAGTCCAAACTGTTGGCATTGCCATTGCTTGTTCCTCATAGCAGCGGACGCGCACCGGTTTTGTATGCATGTGCACTGCTCGCTGTAGTCAGGAATTCAATGGTAATGCCTCCTTTTTCCTCGTGATGCATATACGTTGCTAGATCATGATATGTTTCTTGGCAAGATACCAAAATATCCCTAAACGTCAGAGAGAGGCACGCGTCACAGAGAGGCACGCGCCACAGAGAGGCACGTGTCACAGAGAGGCACGGGTTGTTGTACTATTTACACCTCTTTTTTACTAGGGATTTTTCAATGAAACAAAATGACTGTATTAGCTGCATTACGCAGGAAGACGCAGAAGCGTCCCGCTCTTGCCCACAACATTCTGGTGGAATGAGTCATTATGCATTAAAATGTACTTTAATTGCACTACCAGGCAGACTAAGTACATAATTTTGTAAACTATGCTGGATTAAAAAAACAGTATACCCACAGAGATGCAGATCACTGAGGAAGTAACAGAACAATAGTACAATGTACCGCTCAAACTAAAAGGAAAACATGTGGAATTAAAAGAGCATTGCAAAATGAAAAAACAAAATGGAGGGTTTTCACCCTATGACCTGGAGACACGGGCATTGAGAAGAAGCCTGAAAGATCCATTACAGCAGTTCAAGCGAACATTGTCAAAATAAACTGCCTGTATAGATTCCCTGACCTGGATCTATTAAGCGGTGCGCGCCTGGGCCTTAAAACCCTCACTTGGCAGCAGAGCCTGCAGCCTGGCCTGGGTCTTTCTTCACCTACGGTTCGTGGCCCAAGGGCCTTGGGCCATGGATCGTAAAGAAAGTCCCAGGCGGCCTTGGACCACGGACCGTGGGTAAAGAAAGGTCCAGGCGGCCCCACTACCTTGGATGTGGCCCACGTCCCATGTACCAAGGACCGGGCCTTGGGCCACAAGGCTCCAAGTAACCTACACGCCACAACAGTCAGCACTGAAAGACGTGTAGGCCCTACACATCTTTCAGTGCTGACTGTTGGGGCCGTGATACACAGCGCAAACAGTCACTCAGACAGGGCGAGTACTTCTCTACTTAAAACCGACAAGCTTTGGCAATGGCCGTCTCTGCTGGGCTGGGCAGGGCAGCAGCTCAGCTCGTCTCGTCGATGGGACCGTCACCAAAATAATCCAGAGAAGTGTGAAGGTGGCGCAGGCGCACGCACCCACCCTGTGCCGTCCCCTTCATAGATACAGTAATGACATTGGCTGTTTGCTAGCCAATGATATTAGAGTGTGGGGGTTGTCATTGGCAGGCAAACAGCCAATAACATTACTGTGTCTATGCAGCGAGGGAATCTTTGGTGCGCTGTTTGCGCACATATTATACTGGCGGGGCCACCAATCAAGTGCCCCCCCAGCCTACTAATTAAAGGGCTTACGTAGAGTGCATGGAGCTACGAGCTCCACACACTCTACTATAGTAAAAAGCAGAGTAAAACGGGATGCGCCCTGGTGGGGCAGCCGGGCCGGCCCATAGGAGTTCTTAATGGAAAACAATGTATTGTTGCCACAGCGTCCCCGCGCTGTTGGCAAAATGCAAAGAAGATTCAGAAGAACTTCTGAATCTTTATACTGCTTCTGCTTTATGGGCCCAGTGGGGGGTGCAGGGAGCGCCCTGCTGCCCTATGATAGCAGCCGCCACTGGCGACGACTATGCAGCAGCATTAATGAACGCCATTTCAATATTGAATAATAGTGAACTAGGCGTACAAAATGAAAAAGGAAGAAAAATAAATGGCACAAAATCACCCAGCTGAAAAACAGACTGATATGTTCAGAATTACATGCTGCTATAATGCTAGAATACTTGAAAAATAATTCTCTACCGCAAGGTTTGATTGTCCTCAATGAACCTAGTCCATTCCTTGATAACGATAATTTTAAAGTACAATGGTATTACATCGCCAATAGATGTGGGAGAGGCTGGTTGATTTTAATTATAGATACAGCGACATAAACAGTCGAAAAAATTGAGATAGATCTCAAGAAAACAGAAGAAGATATAAAAAAATTGACATCATTAGACAATCTTAAAAAAATAGAGGAAATAAAAAAAGATATGAAAGAATTTAAACAGAAAAACACACAAGAACGCATTCAAAGATGAAAGAAAGATCTAGCACGATACAGCCATGAGAAAGCATTACCATATGTACAGGAAGGATATACAAAGCCATCAGTTCAACAATCTGGACAGAATAATCCAACTAGATGAGTGAGATTTATAGCAACATCGTGTAGTAGAAGTAACAATAGCAGCGACCCGGGCGATCCAGGGGAAGGCACCTCCAATAAAACTTACAAAATAGGTAGAGGCCACCCTAAAAACAGACAAGGAAGAAGAAATCAGAAAATGACTTCTAAGCCTTTTTATACAAAGGACCAACCAGAAGAATGTGGAACGATGACCAGAGACAGACAAGGAATGGGAGTCGCTTCTAGTTAATCTCTCAGACTTTGAGCTAAACACCGTAGAGGACCAAGTGTTAAATAAAGGTCTGGGTTTCGCAATCGCCAAACAACATGAACTGGGGTGTCCGACCCAGCCCTTTAAGATGAGGTAGCAATACGTTGAGATGGATGGAGATGCAGAATGTACTCAAACATCAGTAATCACACTATCTCAGGAAGTTGGCAAAGTACGACTGTTTTAATGTCAATTATCTAAAACAGGGAGTTACAACAAACATCAACGAATTCGCTCAATCTTCACACTCCATGCATTTCATGAAAAAAACAACTTTTATACTAAAAACTCGCCATCATTGACATCAACCAATGCTGCAAACTACAAACGCCTACTTGGGAAAGTGATAGGATTACAAGGAACATCTAGGTATACATGCCATACTTGTTGGGAACGTGATTGGGTGTCTAACATCAGGTGGGGCAATTAAGCCCTCCCTTAGTGCAGTTCACTACGAACATCATCATATACATGACATCCCATTTGTTATACAAACTATAGGGCTCTTTAGTGCGTGGCCCTCCATAATTGGTTGGCACCCTTGTACCACTCTATAATATTCCACCTACGCAAGCAGCATGCAGGCTATCATCCAGTTGCTGGTGGGCTGGTCATAACCATAGCTTCCCACCAATTAGCTTGTCATCTACCATCACCCTTGCAGTCTGCCAGTCATTTAAGCTTTGAACTTTGCCTTGAAAATGTTCTCTAAGCTCAAGAGTATGAGGGAGCATAGGCATACTCTGTCGTCCTGGTTTTGATGCAGCTCGTCCCAGTGTCTAGTTTCATCCAACCACGTGACTGCAGACCATGTTTTCCAGTTTTTCTGTATTTCAAATACTATTAAATGATGAACCTCTGACATCTTCAATGCTCTCACTTCTCACCTAAGACAGGAGTTTTATTCTTTCTGTTAGGCAGAATCCCGTGCAGTTCCCTCAGGGACCACTACCCAGGATTAGGACTACAGGTGAGAGCAAATAATCCCCTTTGGGATCAGTCTGTACCACAAAGATTTAGTTGGTAGCTGTGGCTGAGCAGTCAGACTTATCTCAAGAGGGAGATGAGCAGTATTCAGGGTTTACACAATAGGTATTACAGTACTATGGAACAAGGAACCACTGACCAAAGCCTTGTATCAAAAAGAGAATATATATTTATTTTATACATATCTAGTCAACACATGGATCACAGTTGATAACGTAAGTAAAATTTAGTCAAGGAAAAGTATATAAAACTCCCTATTCAATTGTAGACAAGTTTGCGGTAGAATGAAAACTGAGCAAAACGGCACAGTGAAAACCAACTACAAAATGGTCCTCTAGCAATTTAACGAAAGGGAGTGAAAGCACAAGTTAAACCAAAATATCTTCAGACACCCCTAGCAACACTTCCCTGAAGTTGTGTGAACAAGTAATCAACAGAAACACTTTAGCAGAAAGATAAGTGAATGAAAACTGAGCAAAATGGCACTCCACAAGTTAAAACAGTAGGAAGGAAGAGGGGTTTAGAAGATTCAGGTGCATCAACACATTTCTCATTGAAAATCAATCTAGTGAGAGCAGATCTAACAAATCAGCCAGAGTCAATAGGCCTGAGCCAGAGTCAGTGGTACAGGACCAAGAGTTTAGGAGCAAAAATGTTCTTGTAGCTGCAGTCAAGTCTTTTGTAAACGAATATTGAAATGGTAGATGCGAGGCGAAAGACAATGTTAAGAGAGAGGGCGGCCAACCCAACAAGTAGATAAAGGATTTAAAACACCTTTAGGGCTACCACGGGGAAAGGGAGGCCTGGCGGAACAATGTACCTTAGTATGAATAAGTGACTCCTGCGGTGGCGGTTGTTCCTGGTAGTTCCTCCAGTTTGAGGGGTCTGGCAGAGGAAGAGAGGCTCTCGTCGTGGAGGAAGGTTCAAGTCGCTGCGCTAACCAGGGATGAAACCAGCCACGGTGCTGCCAAACGAAGTTTAAAAGGTACGCTCCTTTTAATCGCGGTCCGGGTCGATAGCTGCCTGGCTATCTGGTCTCCAAGTGCTGGGCACTGTTGATTCGACCAAGTCAGGTCCGAGTAAGCGATGGGCGAACTGGTTGGTCGCACCAGCTCAAGCGAAGAAGGCTCTTTTGATGAAGATCTCCTCTCGTCGTGTGGAAGAAAAGTGGTGAGACGATCCGGCAGGGCTTCACCGGTGATGTAGATGCTGAAGATGTCTATGGCTTCTCTCCCCTTCGGTTCCGTAGTTCCAGTGGTGACATCTTGCTCTTCCAGTCCTCAGGACCCTGCTTTTATGCAAAAAGAGACCCATTCATACAGCCTAGTTGTCACTCACACAGTGGAGTGGTCTTCTTGGCGGGAGACCCTCCAGCCTATCAGGTTAGAGTGCGACCTGAGTTGCTGCGGCAACTCTGTCCAGGGGTTCTACTCCCTCTCCCAAATAACAGACCCTCCCCAGACTCAGAGGCGCCGAAAGGGGGGCTTCTTGGCAGAAGCCCGCCAAAAGGACAAACAAAGGATCCCAGACATGGGTTAGGAGTTTAGAGTAAGACACGAGAAAGAATTTATATTAAAGTTCTGGCAAATAAAACCTACCGGAGTAAAGTTAATAATAAAATAAACCGGCGGTATGTTAGAGGCTGTCAGTAAAAGTGTTAGCCTCGAACAATGGGAAAATCCCATAGGAACATATTCGCGGTTGAATATTCATGGTAGTAACCACTGCCACCAGCCAGAAACTTTAGAGAGCGGGACTTTAAGGTACCCCCTCGAAAATGAACCCAAGGGAAAACTATTAACCCTTTCCAGTACCTCCATAGTAAGATGGGTTGGACTGGTTAAGTTCATAAGATTTGACTGGTAAAGTCAATGGGAACTTTGCATGTCCTATGAGACAGTAGTCAGTCCCAGGGTATGGAGTCTATGTTTGGGGATCGCTACGACACCCCTGTGTCACTGCACTGAGGGTGCTGCGTAACACATGTGAATAAAGATGGTTTCTATGGGGGAGAGAAAGTCCCATAGGCATTAAACACAAAAATAGCCTAGAACACACATAGCAAAAATGCCTAAGAGTGGGAAAAAGAGTCTCACTCTTAGCAGGTAAAAAGAAACAAACCCTTCAAATCCAGCAAAGCTGTTGGAGACTTTATAGGTAAGGGAAATTAGCCATAGAATGAGAATTCTCCCTAACACTCACCACCCCCCCCCCCCCCCCCCCCCGAGACTAAGGGACAGGAGGATCTAATCCACTCCTCGATGAGTCTCATACCTCTATTCGGTTATAAACATCCTAGAGAGACCATCAGTGTTTTGGTGGTGACATCCTGAGCTGTGCTCAATGGTAAAATCAAACCCTTCGAGGCAGATTGACCATTTTAGCATTTGGGTTTTCCCCTTTCATTTGCATCAACCATCTCAAGGGTTGGTGGTCTGTTTGAATGATGAAAGTAGATCCATACAAGTATGGTCTGAACTTCTTGAAAGCCCACACAATGGCAAAACATTCTCTCTCAATAATTGCCCACCTTGTCTCAGGTTCCTTCAGTTTCTTACTGATGAAGCAAATGGAGTTCTCCCTACCTTTCTCATCCAGTTGACTGAGTACTGCACCTATACCTATATTGGAAGCATCTGTTTGTACAATGAAGGGCTGGTGGTAGTCAGGAGCTCTGAGAACTGGAGCTTGACAAAGGGCTTTCTTCAGGCTTTCAAAGGCCTGATTGCACTCCTCATTCCATTTGATCTTTTCAGGGAACCTAGTAGAATGGTCTACTACAACAAGTATAAACCTGTTGCCTGAAGAAGTTGGAGGATTAAGGGGAACAACAATATCGATTCCCACCCTCTCAAATGGTACTCCCACCACAGGGAGAGGCACTAAGGGTGCCACGTTCTTGGAGTCACTTTTACCCGAGGTTTGGCAAGTGTGGCAACTCTTGAAATACTTCTCTACCTCAGCCCCATTTTAGGCCAATAAAAGTAGAGAGAGAGCCTTTCCTTGGTCTTCTTGAAGCTCAAGTGACCAGCCAAAGGTATCTCATGGGCTAGTTGCAAGAATTGGAGTCTGTTCACTAGGGGCACTACAAGTCTCTTATAGTCTCCAGGGGTTGACTCTGTTGGTTCACTATAGAAGAGGCCATCTTCCCAGTGTAACCTATACTTCCCAGGCTCTTGTTCTTCAAGCTGAGAAGCTGCCTGGTGGCAAAGACCTTCCAGAGTTGGACATTCCCTTTGTCCCTTACTGAAGTCTGCCCTTTGGGGTCCACCTTCTGCCAGTAAAGACTGCAGCTCAAGATTGACCACAGGGTCAAGATCTCCAATGAGTTCCTGGCCTCATACTAGATCTGAGTCCTCAGGCTCTAGTTCAACCACACAGGGTTGTACCTCACTCTCAGCCTCAGCTGGAAGAGGAATCACTGGTGTGATTTTTGCTAACCTAGGAGATGTCCTGGTTGGCAGCACTGGAGTGCTTTCTGCTGTGTTCTTCCTTGAAGTCTTGGGTTTCCCCTTTGCTTCTGGTTGCTTGGAAATAGCAGTTAGTAACTTCAGTGGAGTAGGAGTGATCTCTTTTTCTTTCATCTCCTCAGGAGAGCCTCTCAATATCCTCTCCCTTGCAGGTCTGGTAAGCTCCTGTAATCTCTTATTAGGAGGTCTGGGAGTACTTGACACTACTCCCAGGTCTTTCAGATCATTGCCCAACAGCACCCTTCCTGGTACTTCAGATTGTACACTCACAGGTATGCTGACAGTCATTTCATTGCACTGGATGAGAGCTGGTAATTGGGGAAGCTTCTGCACAGGCCCTCCAACTAACATGGTGAGGCGTTTGGGTGCCTTAACAACATCCTCTACCTTGAAAAAAGATTTGTCCACCACAGTTATGCTGGCCCCAGTGTCTCTAATGGCAGGGGTTTCCTGACCATTGACTAGGACACTGTCTTTATAATACTCTTTAGTATTAGGAGGGATAGAATTATACACATTTAAATTCTGTTGTTCCCACAACCCAAGAGATATTAAAGATACTCTGGCTGAGACTCAAACGGGATCTTCAGCCAAAAGGTTTCCACTGACCATATGTACTTCCTCCTCTGGAGCGAAGGCTAAGGAGACAGTGTGGACCCCTGAAGGTTTACCCTTACATCTGGGGTCCCCTTTCACATGATCAGTAGAGCCACAAACATAACATTTCCCAAATGTCTTTATGAATGGTGGCTTGCATTGACCTCCTTCTGGTCTGGGACCAGAGGGTACACTAGCCGGATTGGTTTTCCCTTTTGGCTTACCCTTAGAGTTTTGTTTGGGGCCCTCTTTGGAATTGGAATTATTTGAATTCTCTTTGGTGTCTTTCTAAGGCTGCTTTCCCTCATCCTTTTTCTGAGTTACCCCTGAATCCTTGTGAGTAGCCCTGTTGACAACCCACAAGTCAGCAGCCTTGGCTAGCTTCTTAGAATCTAATTCTTTTGAATCAGCCAAGTGTTGTCTGAGCTCAGGAGAGCAGGCATCATAGATAGACTCCATCATAACAAGATGTCTCATTCCTTCATAGGTGTTAACTCTGTAACCCTTAATCCATCCCTCTAAGTTCTTCAAAGTAGCCCAAGGGGTACTATCATGCTTTTTGAGGGTCCTAAACCTCTTATGGTACTGGGAAGGAGTCTTCCCAAATCTAGCTATTATAGCTAGTTTTACACATTCATAGTCCATCCTATCCACCTCCCCCAACTCCATTACCACATCAGATGCAACAGGGGGAGCCTAGAGAATAACCAGGGGATCAACTGATTCCCTGTGATATTCTGGAGCCCATGATTATATTCAAACAGTGCAAGCCAATCTAATACATCCAACTTAGGTTCATACATACCCAGAATCTCTTTAGGCATCTGTGGTCTTTTTGGACTGGAAGATCTAGAGGATTCGGGGAGCGAAGCATTTTCCAAAGACAATTTCTTCATCTCAAGCTCATGGTTGGGCTCCATTTCTTTGAGCCTTAGTTCCGATGCCTCTTTTCAGTTTGGGCATTAATTCGTTTGAATTCAAGTCTCATTTTTTCTAGACATATAAATTCAGGACTTAATGTGGGACCTGGTAAGGGTCCAGTAGCTACAGGTTAAGGCCCTTGAGCAGGCAGAGGACCAGAGGGGGTGACATTGTTATCCTCCTCTTCCTCATCTGACTCAACAATAACATTTTCAACATTATCCTCATTACTGTTTGCCACATTTGCTGGAGTAGTCGGGCCTACAGCACCACTATCCAGACTTTGTTTCTCTAACAGTCTATCAATCATTTCTGTTTTCTTGCCTTTGACAGGAAGACCTTTCTGTCTGCACAAATCTTTAAGATAATCAGCAGTTTTTGCAAGGAGGGTCTCCTGACTAGAACTTTCCATGCTTGACTTTGTTAAAATAAACTTTTTGTGATTGTTAACCTTGTGGCTAGTTGCACCAAGGCACTAGCAGCACACTAAAATGTAAATCCAATACTTTTATCCTCACCGCTGTGCACCAGTGTTAGGCAGAAACCAGTGCAGCTCCCTTAGGGAGCACTACACCAGATTAGGACTACAGGTGAGAGCAATAAATCCCCTTTGGTATCAGTTTGTACCACAAAGATTTAGTTGGTAGCTGTGGCTGAGCAGTCAGACTTATCTCAAGAGGGAGATGAGCAGTATTCAGGATTTACACAATAATAGAACAGTACTATGGAGCAAGGAAACACTGACCAAAGCCTTGTATCAAAAAGAGAATATATGTTTATTTTATACACATCTAGTCAACACATGAATCACAGTTGATAAAGTAAGTTAAGTTCAGTCAAGGAAAAGTATATACAACTCTCTATTCAATTGTAGACAAGTTTGTGGTAGAGTGAAAACTGTGAAAACCAACTACAAATGACACTCTAGCAATTTAACAAAAGGGAGGGAAAGCACAAGTTAAACCAAAATATCTCCAGACACCCCCTAGCAACACTTCCCTGAAGTTTTGTGAACAAGTAATGCACAGTAACACTTTAGCAGAAAGATAGGTGAATGAAAACTGAGCAAAATGGCACTCCACAAGTTAAAACAGAAGGAAGGAAGAGGGGTTTAGAAGATTTAGGTGCATCCCCACATTTCTCATTGAAAACTAATCTAGTTTAGTTTAGTTTGTTTATTTATAAAGCGCATCCGAACCCTCAGGTAACTGGGCGCATAATCATGTGTGCAGCTGGGTTACATATCGTTGCACGAACATCGTATTACAATCGTATTACAGCAGACAGAACGTACATTAGTCCAGGATCTGAGTGTTTACATACAAGAGTAGAATATACCAAAAAAAGAAGAAATGTATATACAGAGAATATGCAATGAAGAGAAAGTTACAGTGGCTAGTGCGGACCGGGTTACAGGTTGATCCTGGCTATGCTGTAGGAGTAGTGGACTAGTGAGAGCAGATCTAACAAATCAGCCAGAGTCATTAGGCCTGAGCCAGAGTCAGTGGTACAGGACCAAGAGCTTAGGAGCAAAACATGTTCTTGTAGCTGCAGTCAAGTCTTTGGTAAATGAATATTGAAAAGGTAGATAGATGAATGGTGAAAGACAATGTTAAGAGAGAGGACGGCCAACCCAACAAGTAGATAAAGGATTTAAAACACCTTTAGGGCTACCAGAGGGAAAGGGCGGCCTGGCGGAACAATGTACCTTAGTATGAAGAAGTGGCTCCTGCGGTGGCGGTTGTTCCTGGTAGTTCCTCCAGTTTGAGGGGTCTGGCAGAGGAAGAGAGGCTCTCGTCATTTAGGAAGGTTCGAGTCACTGCACTACCCAGGGATGAAACCAGCCGCGGTGATGCCAAACGAAGTTTAAAAGGTACGCTCCTTTTAATGGCGGTCCGGGTCGATAGCTGCCTGGCTATCCGGTCTACAAGTGCTGGGCACTGTCGATTCGACCAAGGCAGGTCCGGGGAAGCGATGGGCCAACTGGTTGGTCCCCACCAGCTCAAGGGAAGAAGGCTCTTTCGATGAAGATCTCCTCTCATCATGTGGAAGACAAGTGGTGAGACGATCCGGCAGGGCTTCACCGGTGGTGTAGATGCTGAAGATGTCTGTGGCTTCTCTCCCATTTGGTTCCGTAGTTCCAGTGGCAATATCTTGCTCTTCCAGTCCTCAGAACCCTGCTTTTATGCAGAAAGAGACCCATTCATACAGCCTAGCTGTCACTCACACAGTGGAGTGGTCTTCTTGGTGGGAGACCCTCCAGCCTATCAGGTTAGAGTGCGACCTGAGTTGCTGCAGCAACTCTGTCCAGGGGTTCTACTCCCTCTCCCAAATAACAGACCCACCCCAGACTCAGAGGCGCCGAACGGAGGGCTTCTTGGCAGAAGCCCACCAAAAGAGCGAACAAAGGATCCCCGACCTGGGTTAGGAGTTTAGAGTAAGACACAAGAAAGAATTTACATTAAAGTTCTGGCAAATAAAACCTACCAGAGCAAAGTTAATAATAAAATGAACCGGTGGTATGTTAGAGGCTATCAGTAAAAGTGTAAGCCTGGAACAATGGGAAAATCCCATAGGAAAATATTTGCGGTTGAATATTTATGGTAGTAACCACTGCCACCAGCCAGAAAGTTTAGAGAGCGGGACTTTAAGGTACCCCCTCAAAAATGAACCCAAGGGAAAAACTATTAACCCTTTCCAGTACCTCCATAGTAAGATGGGTTTTACTGGTTAAGTTCATAAGAATTGACTAGTAAAGTCAATGGGGACTTTACATGCCCTGGGAGACAGTTGTCAGTCCCAGGGTATGGAGTCTATGTTTGGGGGTCGCTACGACACCCCTGTGTCACTGCACTGAGGGTGCTGTGTAACACATGTGAATAAAGATGGTTCCTATGGGTGAGAGAAAATCCCATAGGCATTAAACACAAAATAGCCGAAAACACACATAGCAAAAATGTCTAGGAGTGGGAAAAAGAGTTGCACTCTTAGCAGGTAAAAAGAAACAAACCCTTCAAGTCCAGCAAAGCTGCCGGGGGACTCTATAGGTAAGGGAAATTAGCCATAGAATGAGAATTCTCCCTAACACTTTTACACGTTCTGTAACCATTGCTTCGAACATTCAAGTCCAAGGTGGCCTTGACTTCTTGGTATTGAGCCAGCCAAGCTCTTCCTTGGTTCACCTCCATCACTAAGCTTCCGATTTCCAACTGTGATATACTGAAAACCTGCCTTTTCACTGGATCTAGCTCTGCTAAAATGCATTGTGGAATCATCCAGAGTTCATAAGTTTCCGATGCATGTACGTTGGCGCTTCGTCTCAATCTATTTACTGCATCTATTGTCTGCCTGTGTTACGTCTTCTGTACAATTGTAAAACCACTTGATATCTTCATCATTATGTCTGTAGCTGAGCATCTTCTTCTCGAGCCCGAAATGTTGCTCATCTTTGACACCTCCTCTTCAGAGTCTCTATAGAATGTTTATATTCTCTCGTCTCTGCATCTCTTCTGGGTGCATCAACTCTACTCTTTGTGACATCATCAATCTTCTCTTTTGCTCAGTTTTCACACTTCTTCCGGGATTTTATTCAAATGGCCATCATATTGTCGTGTATGCTTGTATGGCTTTCTGAATGGGAATCTTACTTCCAGGATTCTCTTCGGTATTGGTACTCTCACTGGCACATGTCTCACACTCTGGCTCCCTACATATAGGCAACACAGGGGATGATCATTGGGTGGGGGTACTTGACTCCACCTCTACAAACACCACCCTTTTCACTTTCAAACTGACTTCTACAAGCTCATATGCAAGATTCACATTAAATAATTTTTTGCAGAAAAAGTGTAGTGAAGTTCTAACGGTAAGTATCGGTCATTACCGGCATGGCGCAATTACCGTGTCCATGCTGGCAATAGGCCGCTAAAAGCGGCCCATTACGAGTTCGCGGG
Source organism: Ambystoma mexicanum (assembly GCF_040938575.1). NCBI lineage: Eukaryota > Metazoa > Chordata > Amphibia > Caudata > Ambystomatidae > Ambystoma > Ambystoma mexicanum. The sequence goes on along the minus strand of NC_090941.1, from coordinate 1,161,992,961 downwards.
CACGAGCTTTGCGCCATTGCCGGTAATAAAATCACTGCCACGCTGCTAAAGGCCGAAAAATCCCCCTTACCGGCATCGTATGCGTGCAAAGAGCACCTCCGGCATCCTAGCTATCGGCATTAGCGGTACCGCTAATAGCGGTAACCGCAAATTGCCGGAACCGCTATTAGTGGTGACCGCAAATAAGCGGATCCGGAAGTAGTGTCATCGCACAGGAACGGGAAAGAGCATGGCTGCCATCTTTAAAAACACAATCTGTACAGGCCTACAAGCTGCCTCTATGTTCTATCCCCTACATACACCTTTTCTCCAGAATCCTTTATATTTGAAAAGCTAGCGCTCACTGAAGTTGAAAAATTAGAAAAGACCAATAATAATATCTATCAAAACCTGAGCAAAAATGAAAGAGAGGCACTTAAAAAAACTGGCTAACAACGAGAATATCATAATGAAAAGAACAGATAAAGGGGGCGGCATGTTTGTTTGTTTGTTTTATTACTTGTATTGCGCACCAGACTCATGGGTATTAGGGCAAATTGCATAAGATCACTCGCAGCTTGGTTACATAAAGAGATATACATTTACATCTGGTAATAAGTTTACATAAAGGCGAATTATATACGTGCAGAATATATACATACATAGGGTGCAGGCTATGGGCTGAAAGCAAGCACATAGGCTCTAGAGGGTGGTTCAGAGATAGAAGTCTGAAAGTGAATAAGCAGTGGGTGGGTGGCCAGTGTTGTCATATATACAGTGTGGTGGGCTGGTAGTCTGGGTGTCATAGGTCGATCTAGCGAGTGCTCAACTCTTCGTGGGGAGGGTAGCAAATTCCACAGTTGGGCAGCCTTGACCTGGAAACTGCTGCCTCCTACTCTGGCCAACTTAAATCTGGGGATCCAGAGGCAGTTGATATTAGCGAGTCTGGTAGTTCTAGTCATTGGTTTTGTGATAATTCTATCCGAAAGGTAGCGTGGTGCCGCATTGTTCATGTATTTATGTGTGAGAGAGGCATCTTTTAGTTAAATTTTGTCATGGGTGGAAAGCCAGTTGTTGGCTCTTCTTGTCTCAGATATGTGTTCTCTCCTTGCAATTCCCAAGGCTGCTCTGTTTTGCAAAAATTGGAATTTGTTTGTTAACTCCTATGTACAAGGCATTACAATAGTCGAGCTTGGATATTAAGAGTGCTCTGGCAAGGGTAATGCAGCTAGTGTTGGAGAGGAAAGCTTTACCTGCTCTGATCAATTTGCAGGTGCATGCCGTGGCTGAGGCCACAGCATTCACCTGTTTGTTGAAGGAAAGAGTAGAATCTAGGTAAAATCCCAAGGTCTTTACCGCCTTAGCGACGGGAATGATATTTTGGTCTACGTTAAAGGCTAAGTAATTGAGTCTCAATTTTTTGAGGGTCGATGGTGTGCCCAGGATGATGATCTCTGTCTTGTCATCATTCAGGCATAGTCCATGTGTGGCCATCCATGCCTGAATGATGACATATACCCTATTCACCAAGGCCAAATCCTTGTCATAACCACCAGTAAGAGGTAGGAGGATCTGAGTATCATCTGCATAATTAGTGTAGGTGATACCCAGATGATCCAGATCATTGAAGAGGGTCTTGGTAAAAATGTTATATAGGGTAGGGGAGACACAAGATCCTTGGGGCACTCCGCAAGTGATGGGAATGGGGTCAGCTGCGCCATAGGTGAGAAGACTCTCATAGTCCGATTGCTTAGAAAGGATTGTATCCACGCTATGGAATCTTTAGAGAAGTATGCCGCTGAGTCCAAGTGACTGCATAAGACCTGATGATCAACCAAGTCAAAAGCAGCCGATTGGTCCAAGAGGAGAAGAAGGGCTGACTGCCCTTTGTCCCTAAGTTCATGGTCATGGTCATACAAAATAAAACGGACTATGTTAATGAGTGCCTGAAACAACTACAAAATACAGCCTACTACAAGATACTCTCAGCAGATCCTACTAAAGAATTACTATCTCTAGAATCCAAAGCTACTAAAGCAAAAGATATAGGCTGGATCAGCAAACAAGAATGTGACCCACATTCTACTGCCTACAAAGAAAACATAAAACTTTAAATAAACCAACAGGATGACCGATTGTTGCAGGCATCGTCTCAGTGCTCGAGCCACTTTCAAAGTTCGCTGACCACTACCTAAAGGGCCATGTAAAAACAATGAGATCTTATCTCAAAGATACCAAAGATATAATAAGAAAATGTGAACACCTAGACTACAACTTGGACAACTACTACCTGATCGGACTAGACATTGGGCCTCATTACGAGTCCGGCGGTAACTGCAGTGGTAAAACTGCCTGGCCTCCGCCGGACTCGTATTACCATTCCGCCTCCGTGATTCCCGGAATTACCGGGGCATTACAACCCCGGTTTTCCGGGAATCACGTAGGCGGAATGGTGTTAATCCCCATTCCCATCGAGTCCTATGGGACTCGATGGGAATGGGGATCATGGAAACACCGGCAGCATCTCGTAATGCTGCCGGTGTTTCCTCATCCGCCTGCAGGCGGGCGGTGTTAAACCCGCCAGGTCAGACCTGGCGGGAACATCACCTCCCACCTGCAGGAGTTGTGATCGCCTGGCATGGAAACAACGATGGCGGCGGGTTTACTGCCACCGTTGTTTCCATACCGGGCGATTTGTAATGAGGCCCATTGTCTCGTTGTATACTAATATCCCTCAACAAGAGACATTGGCCCTCATTATGACCCTGGCGGTAAGTATCGGTCATTACCGGCATGGCGCAATTACCGTGTCCGTGCTGGCAATAGACCGCTAAAAGCGGCCCATTACGAGTTTGCGGGCACGAGCTTTGCGCCATTGCCGGTAATAAAATCACTGCCACGCTGCTAAAGGCCGAAAAATCCCCCTTACCGGCATCGTATGCATGCAAAGAGCACCTCCGGCATCCTAGCTATCGGCATTAGCGGTACCGCTAATAGCGGTAACCGCAAATTGCGGGAACCGCTATTAGTGGTGACCGCAAATAAGCGGATCCGGAAGTAGTGTCATCGCACAGGAACGGGAAAGAGCATGGCTGCCATCTTTAAAAACACAATCCATTGCCATCCACCACAACCAGGAGTCATCTGACCCCCAGAACTCCCACACACCTCAACCACCACCTGTCTGAATTGAAAATGCCAAAAAAGTTATGAAGAAAAGTGGAGATCGGCTGCGCCAGGAGCGCTTCTCAAGAGAGGAGCTGACCATGTTGGCTGAAACCCTTCAGGAGCATGCAGACGTCGTGTTTGCAACAGAGATGACCCGACCGGTGCTGCTGCGGAAAAAGCAGATTTGGGCATTGGTCACCCAGAGGGTCAGTGCTGTCGGCCCAACACCCCGCACCCCAAAACAATGCAGCAAGCGATGGGACGATCTACGTCTCCGTGTGAGAAGCATTCTGGCAGCAAACAGAAATCTTGGATGGCGACAGGTGTAGGTGCAGAGTCGCCCCTAAAACTCCAGCCATTGGAGGAGATATGTGCCTCCACCATAGGCACTGAGTCCATAGAGGGAGTTGGGGACATGGAGAGAGGAGCCCCGTCATCAGCCGATGCAGGTAGGTGTCTCAAATCTAACTATGCCAATACCACCACGATGATGTCCAGATGAATGGGAAGTGCAATGATGTATATAAGGGTCCACCAGTCCCATAAGCACAAGACTGCCTACAGGCAGTGCAGAGCATCACCTTGTCTACATGCATGATGCACCCCATTTCTGTTGCTACCCACATGCCTCCATGCATCACCCACCCAAGAGTGAGACAACCTGTATGTCACTCCCTCCAATGTGACTCATCCACCGATCCATATCAATGCAGCCACCACAATGCATGCTCAATGCCCATAGACCCATCACTAACCCTCTCCCTCCTTTGGTCCCCCACAGGCACACAATCAGACAGTGCCGATGACGACACCGGTGCCACCCCAGCTAAGAAGGCCAGGGCCAAAGAGGGACAACACCGGCCCTCCACTTCAAGGGGCATAAGAAAACCCCTACGACACAAAAAGGCCAAGAGCACACCACAGGCCACAGCACCAATGTGCTCCACGTCCACCACTTTGGCACCCACATCAGCCAGCATCAGCCAAGTGTTGGCGGCCGAAGGGACTGCATTGGCTGCAAGCAGCACCATTGGGGAAACAGCTGCCACAGCAGCAATCTCGGATGACGAGGAAGGGGATGTGCTGCATGTTGCTACTCCCCCCACTGGCCCCCTGCATTCCCCCCACCTGTCCCCATGCAGCCTGCCCGACACCAGCATGCACGCACTATCTCCAGCTAACTCGTGGCCCGGCAACTCCCAGCCCAACCACACCTGTGCCGGAGGAACACAGTATTTTGTGCACCCCTCAACCATCCACCTCAGCCCCAAGGTGTTGTTCACTTAGTTTTGCTTATTCAATACACTTTTTTGTTAATCAGAATTCACATGTGTGGACATTGCTTATTGTGTACGTGTGCTTAATTGGGTAACAGTCTACAGTGTCCATGTGCCGGACACACCCTGTGCCCCGATCACCATCTCAATGTTACCCCCCCGTCCATGTCTGCTAGAAACATTGGTTGATCAGAGTCTGACACATGGCATGTCCCTCCTGTGCATCGTTACGTCCCTGAGGTGCTGCCCCATCCCCAACCTCCTCATCCTCATTGTCAGGTGATTGCAGTTCAGCGTCAGGGGGCAGGGGCACATTCCGTCTGATGCACATATTGTGTAGCATGACACATGCCATGACGATCTTGCCCACCTCCTGATGCCCGTACAGGAGTGCCCCACCAGACCTGCTGAGGCAGTGAAAACATGCCTTCAAAAGGCCAAATGTCTGCTCAATCACCACACAGGTACGTGTATGCGCACGATTGTAGTCCTCTCCGTGCCTGTTCTGCGGGTTCCGGACTGTGGTAAGGAGCCACCTCTTCAAGAGATAGCCTGCATCACCTGCATGTGGGCAACAATGTATGTGTAAGTTACCACATCATATTTGACCTCATTGAGTGACAACAAGGCATGCATGTATTTCTTATTTTCAAGGCCATTTCCATGCATGAATGGAGACACATGATGTGACTGCTATGTGTGTATTCCTGTTATGGACTGGTTTGCATAACATCTACTAGTGGGCGCAGGGGGGTCAAGTTCCTTGTGAGTGCCCATGCACTGTGTTAGTCCACAGTGGTTGTTTCTGTGATGTTGCAGATGTCCAGTAATTTGAATGCTTTCATTCTGGCACTGTTGATGTCAGCCTCATGATGATCTCACTACGCACAACAAAAGGTGTCATTCAATTCAGTTGGGCCTCTTTGTCAGTGAAGTGGTGTATTGATGTTTTTGACCCTCATGTGACTCCTTTGTACGCAGTAATGGGGGACTGTCCTTTCAGTTGATGGTGTTTGGTGCTGTGTATTGGCTACAGTCATTGCTTGTAGCTGCATTTTGATGAGGGGGATGCGATCTGATTTGGTACAGTGCACATGCAGATGGCTGTGGAATGGTTGCAACACTGCTTCATTTACATGGTAGGGCTGCTTACATCTTGAATTATGTGGTCATGTGTCAGATTCAGTCTGGGCTGCTTTGGGGCATGACCATGCTCCATTACCTCTGGCACTCGCAGTCAGGTGAAGTATGCATGTATACGTCAATCACTTACACACATCACATTTCCATGGGCATAACATGCGACTCACCGAGAAGCCAGGATCTCTGCCCTGCATGTTGCTCCATGTAGCGTGGTACCGTCGAGTTCTGCAGGATCATTAAATCATGGATAGATCCGGGGAATCGGGCACAACAATGTGTGCTGATCCTGTTTGAGTCACATACCATTTGCACGTTGATTGAGTGGTATAGCTTACGGTTGCGGTACGCTACCTCCATGCCATGTGGGACCACCAATTCCACATGGGTGCAGTCGATGGTTCCAATGCAACCAGGGATGCCAGCCAGTGAATGGAAACCTACTTTGGTGTTTGAGATCTCCTGGGCAGACCGTGGTAAGGAAATGTGGTCATCTGTGTGCTTGAGGATGGCATCAAGCACTTGGTTCAGCGTACGATTGACGCCCTCTTAGAAGACAAAATCAAAAAATCTGTAGACAATAGAATAGTATGCGTCAATACTTTTACTAATCACAGTTTAGCAATACGCATCATCATCTGCAAACATTGGAACATATTTAACACAGCTACGTCCAAGCTACCTACACCACTGCTTGCCTACAAAAAATCTACTTCCATTGGAAACTGTGTTAGCAGCAGTAGGTTAAAAATCAAGAGATCACCCACAGAAAGTATCACTGCAGTCTGGGGACTAGACACCATTAGTGGACACTACCCATGTGGACAACGGCAGTATGCAAAATGACAGCCAAAACTAAAGAGGTAGACATCAGTACTAATAAAGCCTGGCTACAAAAGAATTTCTCGAACTGTAAAATGGACCACGTGGTCTATATGATCACTTGTCCTTGTGGACTTATCTATATAGGGAAACTAATAGAAAGATAAAGACGCGCATTATTGAACATAGGATGTGCCTAAAAAACAAAGTATTACAAGCCCCCATGGTCAAACACTTTATTGGAAAAAAACATGGTTTCGGAGAGTTTATATGGGTCATACTTATGGTAATTAAAAGCGAAATCAAATTGTATGAAACACTAAACTGTTTGAAAAAGAACAATCATTTATCTACAGGACACAAAGTGACATGAAAGGCCTTAATGAAGCAATTGAATGGCATAAGATAAAATCTAACTAATACATCTAGCATTATTGCGGTCACCCATGATAGATGTCACCAGAAGCACATCGTTAAGCTATCGGAGCACTTCACCCGATGTAATCAGTTAATCTTTTTCATTAACCTAAGGGCTTTATCGCTCAATAGCCAGCTACTACCAAGGCTATTCCAGTGTACAGATCTCCTACCAATTTGATGAGTACAGCTAGCATCACACGATGTGAGGGATACTCCTGCATTCAGATAGCACACCATGGCATTATCAGACTAGCCAGCCACTTAAGGGCTCTTATCAACACGTTCACTTGATCCATCTGGGATTTTCCCTGATTTACAAAAATGGTGGGAGCTACTATTGTCTAACCTCTAGTGTCAGTATCTGCCTACAGATCACTATATATAATATTAGGAGTCTTTTACCTATGCGGTCTGTATAATTTAGAAATACTAACTTACTCTCACTATATATATCGAATTATTGAGTCCACTAGATGTGAAAATGAGATTGATATAAAAATATTTTTTCGGGTCATCGCTATACGACCCAGAGATTAATTCACGAAAAGATCTACAGCAAGATCTCTAATTATGCCATTTTTGGGCCTCATTACGGCATTGTTTACTGTACCAGCCCATTACGAGTTTACATACCGGTATTACAGGCAACCCCATGGAGGCGTTGACACCGTGCACCTCTGTACTGGCATGTGTGCGGGCATGCGCCCTTCGTGGCTGCAATACCGGCATGCCGCAAACAGGAGGACATTACGAGTCACACGGACATGTACTTACCAGCATCCAGATGGCGGTAATAAGGGTTACCACTATGCCGGTATCGCCGGCGTCATGGATCACCCGTTAATAGCAATCTGCTGTGTTCCCAACTGACACAGGTGCACACAATCAGCACAGGTGGAGGCAATGGAGTCTGGGCCAGCACAAAAGGAGCACACTCACACACCACACCCCTTCCTAGACAAGAATGATCCCAATTGCTGTTGCGAGGACATGTCTTTACTGCTACTCCATGAGCAGGCACTACGTCAGGTACTACAGAGGATACGCAGGATGAGAAGGAGGGTGAGACTGGCCCAGCAAGTACCACCAGTGCAAGCAGTGGTACCACGCAGGCAGCCACCAATCCCTCGCATAAGGGCCACTCCATTCAACTTGACTCCTGCACAGATCCACACCCTGTACCGCCTGGACAGGGACACCATCACTGCCATTGTGGATCTAATACACGATGACATTGAAAACTGTACTGCCATCCCCCTCTACAGAAGGTAGTGTATGTGCTCCACTTCCTGGCCACAGACACCTACCAGCACACAGTGAGGCAGCTGCATGGCATATCACAACCATGTTTCTCACACATGCTGAACCAAGTGCTGGATGCCCTCCTGAAGCACGCAGGGGAGTACATATCCCTACCAAAGACTGGCCAGGAGGTGATGTCATGGCTCAACTTACTTGGCACAAGACAATCTGGTTTCAGACCCAGGCATGGGACAGAAACAGCTCTATTAGATCTGAAAACTCAAATAGAGGACTTAAAAGATAATGGCAAACTAGTCTTGCTACTACTTTTGGACCTCTCTGCAGCTTTCGATCACCAGATCCTATGCCAACACTTGAAATCGGCTGCCCATTTTTCAGAAAACGCCACTAAATGGATTAGATCCTTCCTGCACAATAGACTAATGAGAGTATTGTCACCCACTGCATCTGCGACCCCATCGCCGGTCCCATGCGGAATCCCTCAAGGGTCATGCACATCTCCTATGCTCTACAATGCTTTCACCAAACCATTGTTCGATGTGCTTGACTATCTGGGTGTCACCTATACCAACTGTGCGGACGACACCCAGATACTCATCCCCATCACTGGCGACTACATTGCAGATGCCAAAGCTCTGAACGACGTATACCAAGTTGTACAAGCTTGGATGGCTCACCACGAGCTCTGTCTTAATGACGACAAGACAGAGCTCCTCATTCTTGGCACCCAACAAAAACTTAGCAAACTGGACCCATCCTTCAGCACCTGGTAACGCCATCAAAGTGGCTAAAGAGACCAAAACCTTAGGTATCTACCTTGATTCCACACTATCCCTAAATCGACAAACGAATGCAGTCACCACAGCCTCGGCTTACACTTGTAAGTTGATTACAGCCTGCCGCCCATTCCTCTCTACCCAGAACTGCATCACTCTTGCCAGAACATTGGTGATGTCAAAAATAGACTATTGAACGCACTTTATCAAGGCACCAACCAACGTAACCTTAACAAATTGCAGATCTCCCAAAACAATGCTATCAGAGCATCCCTCAATATTCCTCGGTCAGCGCACATATCCGACACTAGGAAGAGCTTACATTGGCTCTTGGTAGCCCAAAGAATCTCGCTCAAATCACTGACACTCACCCACAAATGTGACAACCATCAGGCCCCTATCTACTTAACTTCCCGCTTTTCTCAGTACATTCCTGCACGGACTCTAAGATCTGCCCAAGCACATTCGCTCACTATTCCTAAATACAACTTACAGACTGCCGGAGGCGTTAGCTTCCGAGTCCTCACTTCCAAACTTTGGAACTCCGTGCCACTGTCCATCAGAACTATCCCGTCCGCTACGCTCTTCAAACACAAAGCCAAGCTCTGGCTATCCTCTACTTCCCACCCACTACCAGCCTAGCCACCTGTTCCACTACCCTTGAACTAGTGGCATTGTTTGCATGAATAGTTAACTCTTCCTGCCCCTGCTTTTATGCTCTTATGCCTATTGTGTACCTCGTGACCTAAGTTATGCTCCTGTGAATTTAATCTGTGTCTGTAACTGTATCAATGCCAGTATTGTACCCTGTGCCTCTAAGATATGCACCTGGTTGCCCTCTGGCCTAGCGCGCTATACAAATAAATAAAATACAAATACAAATGGCCACAGGACAAGGGCCACTATCTTTATCATCTAAAAGGTCCAAGCGGACCCAGTCCTGGCGCCTTTAGCGCCGGGCTCATGAGAATATGTGCTCTGCACACTTTGCGTCTGGGGCACATGCATCCAGGCCAGGCGTGGCCATTAGGAAACATTGGGGATCACGTGCAGCAGTCTCTGGGAGTGGCAAGGTGGAGCCACAAGGCGGGGCCAAAGTGGAGTGGCTGGGACCAGGCTATTTAAGCCAGCCCCACCAGCATGCAAGCGCTTCGCATTAGTCTGCTTTCTGCAGCGTAACGCTCACCACCGCCGGAAGCGCTCTTACCTGTTTCCAGCTCATCATCTCAAGGCGCATCTCACCAGGTTCCAGTACATCATCTTCAGCGCGCCCCTTACCTGACTCCAGCCACACCACCACTTGAAGCGCAGCTTAACTGACTCCAACACTTCATCTTAGCATGCATCTTACCTGCTTCCAGCAATACCATCGCTCGACGCACAGCCTACCTGACTCCAGCAACACCATCGCCGGATGCGCATCTTACCTGTCTCCTGCAATCCCATCGCCGGCAGCGCAACACATCTTATCTGATTCCCATTGTCTTTGGAATCGGACGCATCCTCACCTGTTCTGGACATTTAGCTATGCAGGAGCTCTTCTTCTCACCCAGCATCCTCACGGATCCATCCATCCAGTTATCACTGGCAGGTCTTCGGATAGCTGCTTCCCTGCAAGAGAAAAGGACACACAAGCTTAGAGACTGCATAAATATTTTACGCTTGGCCGCGCACCACATAAGCCTTGCATTCGACCTTGAAAAACTAACTTACCTTCTAATTGGGAGCTCTGCAATTCCCTCTGGCACCATTTGGATTCGCTCCCAACACTGCGACTCCACGTGGCCATCTTCACACCCATTGGGGAGAGAAAAGACATTACAAGGGTTACGGACAATAATCACGGGAAAAAGACATTGCAAAAGGATACAGACAATAATCATTGCTAAGAACACTTACCTCCAAAGTGGTACGGTCACAACCAGTCTGGGCCACCACACACATGGACCAGTGAAGCAACTAGGTCCATCAGAGGAGCCCCTGCTAATTAGAAGCAGGGCGGAGAGCTCAGCGTCACAAGAAAACAGGTGAGACTATATGGGGAAACACATGCTCACCTCATTTTGGAACAAAGGGTTCAAGGGAAATCACAATCCAACCACAGCATTCTCACTGCCGCTCGTATTCTCTCAGGGGCAGTGCCAGCAACCAAAGCAGCCCAAACTACAGCAGCTGGGGAAGAAGTCCGATCCAGGGGAGCCAAGTCCAGGGAGGGCTCCAACTGTGCCCCAACGTCCCCGCAAATACCAGGTGAGTGTAACAGGTGAATGACACAAAAATAGGTTTACCTGCACTGGCAGGCATGCCACATTGCATTGGTGCCCTCGACTGCACCCACGTAGAGTTGGTGGTCCCACATGCCATGGAGGTGGTGTACCACAATCACAAGCTATACCACTCCATCAATGTGCAGATGGTATGTGACACCAGCAAGATGATCACACATCGCTGTGCCCGATTCCCCGGATCAATGCACGATGCAATGGTATTGTGGAACTACCCGCTACTCCGCTACATGGAGCGACATGCTGTATGACGTGCCTGGTTGCCTGGTAAGTCTGCTCACAGGCCCATGGTAGTGTATGGGTGGGGGTGAGACATGCATATGCTACCTGGGCGTGTTTGGGGCAGGGGAAACATGCATATGCTACCTGGGTTTGTTTGGGGGGTGGAAACATGCATATGCCCCCTGTCTGTCCACTGGCCCACAGGCATGATTGTGGTGGTGACTGGACACTGTCCATGTTGGCAAACACTGCACCCCTAATCATCCCGACCTGAACATGACACTGACAGTGTATGCCGACATACTCTGGCCGCACACCAATGTCAAATTGTCAGACTCTCAAGCAGTGCACAACCCTCATCATGTCCACTCCACCTCATCAGACCACACCCACAGCACCACAATTCACCAACATGCAGTCACAAAGCGTAATATACAAGACAAGATCAAAGCACCGCACAGATCATGCATGCATGAGTGCGTAGAATTAAATACCACTCAGGGAATCCACTGTCACTGGCCCTCCACCACAGGAACAACGCATACCACCATGGCGAAATGTGTAGCTGAATTCCAACGCAATATTCTACTTGTGTCAAGACTGCTGGAAATCCAACCTATCAAGTAGTCAACATCACCTAAATCAGTGGAGTGGTAAACATCCACTGCACATAAGTACCAGCATGCAAGTGGACACCCTGCAGTATCAAAAGAACGCATCCCTACACTTGTGGACCATTCCACCGAACAAATCGTGGCATGATTACATGTGTGCAGATGTGTAGGGACATGTGCACGCCATCATCAATTTACTGCAAGCATGAAACTCCAAACAACATGTGACATGGTGTATATCAGCCTATATCATCAAACACTGGCCTACATGAATTTGGTCACATCACCTGCCACACATCTCTCACATGTGAGTAAATCAGGGTCCCTCTCACTCCATCTGGGTGAGTGGTGAGTCTGATGTTAAGTCCCCTCAGTCCTGTATGTCACACAGGCCTGCCACCATGGTTTGGCAAGCTGTGAATATGCAAGACAGTTGCGCATATGTGTAGTCAATGGCTGCCATCAGAAATATCCTGCATATGAACATGAACGATGTACAGGCTGAGCACAGATGGAATTGAAGAATTACCCTCACACATACCTTATTGTGCTCCCATGCAGGTGGTGCAGGCTATCCCCTGAAGCCGTGCTCCTCACCCCTGTCAGAAATCCACGGAACAGGCACGAAGAGGGCTTCAATCGGGCTTATACAGGTACCCGTGTCGTGATCAAGCAGACCTTCGGCCTGTTGAAGGCACGGTTTCGCTGCCTCAGCAGGTCGGGTGGGGCACTCCTGCACGCGCCTGAGAAGGTGGGCAAGATCATCATGGTATGTGCCATGCTGCACAACATGTGCATCCGGCGGAACGTACCTCTGCCGCCTGACATTGACCATCAACCACCGGGCGAGGACGAGGATGATGAAGGAGAAGGGGTTGCATATCAGCCAGGTGGCGATGCACATGAGGGACGTGTTGTGTGTCAGTCTGTGATTGACCAATTTTTCTAATGCACATGAATGCAGAGGGTGAATGCATGTGGGACTCTGGGCACTGGGTGTGGGGGTAGATGGACACTGTGCACCGTAAAGCAATAAATTCACACACACCCAATAAGCAGTCCAGTCATGTGTTTTTTTTGTACACAACGGGTGTATTAAACATGTGATGTTTACAATGTGCATTGACACTCCACCTCACACACAACCCTTCCCCCTCACCCCTGACCCCTGCCCCCTCCCCCCAGCACCCCCACACACCCCCTTCCTCCTACCCCCTGCACCCCAACATCCCCACACACCCCATCCCCCCTACCCCCAACACTACCACACACCCCCACCCCCAACCCTCTGAACCCCAACACCCCCACACATAAAGTGCTCAAAATGTTTCATGATGCAGTTGCAGCCAACACATGCAGGGTGCCCCTGCTACTTTGGCCCCGCTATGGAGAAGGGGGTTGCATTTCATTGTGCTGCATGCTGTGCAGGGACCTGCGCACAGGGCTGGTCTGCGTCGAGCTGGCAGGTGTGGCAGATGATGAGGTGGATGGTTGCGGGTCAGTTGGCACTGGACGCCGCTGCTCCATGTTGTCAGCTATTCTGGCCAGGATCTGGGCCACTGCTGAAAAACCATCATGGACCCATTTGCTGTTCCTGTTTACAGCCTTGATGATGGCCACAGTGTTGGCACGCATTTCACGCCTACTTGCCTCCCCATCTGCAACATATTGTTTGACCTGTTGCCGGCTCTCCATCCGTGTCATGCGCCCCTCAATGTCCCGTATCGTGATGAAGGTGGATGCTTCATTTGCTGACGTGGCCAATACATGGGTGTTCTCAGTTGGGGACAACTCTGCATGTGTGCCCTCGCCTCCAGACTCAGGCTGAGAGGTGCCCTTGGGGTTTGCACCGCATCCTCAGACAGGGTGCCTCCCTCGTGAGTGTGCTCCTCATCATGGCCCTCTTCATCATCGCCACTATGGGGCGCAGTTTGCAGCTACCACCCCGACAGAACTTGTGGCATCCGACTGTGTTCCGTCATGCTTCGATTCAACGGTTGTAGCCATATCCTGCGTGACGGTTGACTCCTGGGATGTGGCAGCAGGTGTTAGTTTGTCCTGTGCTGGGGGCTCTGAAGATGGTAGTGCACTGGTGTGTGCCTTGCGTGGCACTCGGACCATCCGACTGGCCCTGGCCCTTTTGGCAGGTGTCCTGGCCTGGGCACCTGCTTCATGGTAATCGCTGTCTGCATCCGTGCCTGTGGGTTACAAAGAGAGGCAGGGCATCAGTGATTGTAGTACATGCATCATGCATGCATTGGTGTGTGTGCAGTTTGTGCTATGTAGATCGTTGCATGCTTGTTGTTGTGGCGGACAGGGAGCGTGCTATGTTAGGGGGGATGGAATTGGCATCCCTCAGGTTTTGATATGTTTGCCGTGGTGTCTGCTATGGGGCCTACAGGTGTGTTGTGGCTTGCGTGCAGTGTGACACATGCTGTTTATCTGTGTGTCGAGTGTGTTTTGGGTATGGGTGCAGCATGCAGCATGCATGTTGATGTGACAGTGGTGGGGTCAGCATCTAGACAGGGATAGGTGTATGTGTGAATGATGGGCCATGCATTGGCTTGCATCACTATCACATTTGTGGGCCGACATTGTACTTTGCATGTCAGTTGTTTGTGGGCACACTCACCTTCATCAGCTGGTAATGGCACTCTGAACTCCGCTGCACCAACTCCTTCGATACCCTCCATGTCTATTGTGGTGCTGCACGTCTCTTCCCACCTTGTAAGCTTGATGGGGAGTGGGTACCTCTGCCTGTTGCCTGCCCCTGTCTGCGATTTACCAACAGGATATTTCTTACTCTTAGGTGGAGATCGTCCCACCGCTTCTTACAATCCTTCACAGTGCATGCGGTGGTGCCAACCGCACTGACCTTCTGCGCCACATCCTCCCAAAACTGCTTCTTCCGGAGCTGTGATGCCTCAGGTCTGCGCAGAATACCACATCCGCCTGCTCCGCTAAAGTGTCAGCCAACATATTTAGTTCCTTGTCACTAAATCTTGCCTTGCGCTGGCGGGCAGCGCCTTTATGGGTGGCTTTAGACATCTTCTTCAAGGTGTGTATGATTTTGCCAGTACAGGTCCCGTCTATCAAGGATTGCAATGGATTGTGTTTCTGAAGATGGCCGCCGGTTCATTTCCGGTTCCGGCGCGATGACGCTACTTCAAGTTCCGTTGATGACGGACCTGGCAATACCCTTAGCGGTATTGCCAGGCCCATTATTTAGGGGTGGTCAGAGGTGGAGGAGGTATCAGCGCATTTCATGATGCCGCTATTGGGGGTTTGAGGGATATTACCGGCATGGAGGTATGGCTGTTACTGCCATGCCGGAATGCACGTGCACGCACTCTCGTAATCAGCTGCTATTTGCGGCGTCAAGGCTACACGGACATGTTATTATCACCATGCCGGTAATGACAAGATTTTACCGCAAATGTCGTAATGAGGCCCAATGAATTTACATTACTGGAGATTGTGCCACCAGACAACCTAGGCACTTTGAAACTATTCCCTTTCCAAAATGGTGGCCACCTTGTTCAGATTTGTTCAGTTTCAACCCGTAATAGTCAAAATAGAAAACACACTGAGAGGCTAGAGCTCTTGCTGAGATGAAGATAAACACTGCTAACAATAATTGGGGAATGGAGTCTGGACCCGTCGAGTTCTGCGAATTATACAGGTAGGCAGTGAATAAGTCGAAAACATTATGTCGAAAGACATGTCGAAAAAGAAAATCGAAAAAAAAAGTTGAATGCTTTATTTTTTAATTTACATGTTTTTTTTGGGTTCCGGAGGTAAATAAAACGGGGTAAAATAAAAAAAATAAAAAATGGGGGGGTTTCAAACAAAAAGCAACCAAAAAAAGAAAAATGTGTGCTTTGTGCTACATTGAAGACCCTGCGAGAAACCTGTTAAAACTCAAGGAAACTTAGCAGTCACCATACTATTATGGAAACAGACAGCCACTCGTGAAATTTTTTGACCGTTATGCACAGACTGACCGAATCTCTTGCGAGTCTGGATCAGTAATGCATGGAAGATTGCTAAGTATTGCATTCAAGAACAACTTGCTACACACGATGCCAGAATGTCAGCAATTACTTCACTTTCATTTATATACTAAACAAAATCCTGTATTTATTGCTCCCTAGATACCTACAGGCAAAACAGGATTTCTATTACACACAACTTCCGAAGCAGCTACAGAAGAGCCACTCCTTCTGTTAAATCTATTAAGCTAGGAAATCCTAGCGGGATCGACTTTCAGGTTCATTAGTACCTGACACCCTTCAGGTAAGCATTACATTATAGATAGCAGGTTACCACAAGAGAGAGAATGGAATGAGAGTACTAAATCGAACAAGCGGTCTTATACAAACTAATATGTATCCTCATAGATCCTTATACTGGAGTGGCGTAATCACTAACCAGAAGTGTTTCCTATTGATTAAAAAAACCCTAAAGGACCGCATCCACGCCACGGGATCAAGTAAACGTCTATCTGATTGAAGCTTCACAGTCAAGGACTGTCTATAGTAAATTAAGCATTTATAGCTTACACTTCCCCACATATTCCTTCCCCATTTGGACATTCCAACATGTCCGACCACGAGAGTACCAGCAGTGATGACGTTATCATTTGGGTTCCGAATCCATTGCCACCGAGGTAGAAGGCAACTGGAATGAAAATCACTGCTGACAGTGGCACTGTAAGAGGATTCAATTCAACACTACAGCTAAGTCAACGCCTAGTCTATAATACTGAATGAAAACCCTTATTGATATATCTTTAGGTCCAGTTCATGCGTTCTGGATGACTACCCTTATATAACACCCCTCTCTTGGAATACCCCTGACCCCACTGAGCCAAGAAGTAGTTCTGTTTTGCAAGTTTAAAGGTTTAATTGATAATTTAAACAATATATATATATCACGCTTTATAATAAATTAATAATGGAATAGCACACTTAATCTGATATGATAAAGATGAACAACAGAGAATCTGGCACTAACACACTTCTTATAATCACTAATGAGTTGTCATGAAATGGATAAGGTAGCACACTGGTAAATAGGAACAAAAGTATAATGTGGTAGAGGATGCTTTATGTAAGCTCAGGTGGATGCAATATTCAATGAATGCAGTACAGAAAATACTCAATATGATTTCAACCAAACAATGTAATCACTTTTCTCTGGCTATTCACTCCCCCCCTCTTTATGCAATGCAAGGAAATGGGAGGAAAGCACACAGCTCTCAGAAATGCAATCAATGTAATCAGTTCAATCCAGCAAGCTTAGACAACAGAAAACAGATAGGAGTTTTGAAATCACAGGCCCAAATTGCTTTGATATGTGCTAGCAATGAATGAGAAATATGCTGGAAACGCTTTTAATTCCCTTTCAGAGGTTCAGGGTGAGTGGTATCTAGTTAATATTAGTCCAGGCTCACACTAGCAATGATGCAGGGATAGTTAGCAGGTTAAACGAAATTCTGGCAAATGGAAAGCAAACAGCAGCAGTTTTTACATGTGAAGAAATTGCAAATCGCGGTAAAATTCGCGGATGCGTGTTCCGCGATTGCGGTAAAACTATAAGGGGTAGGAATGCGGTTCTTGGTGCGATTCAAAGCTACGATTCTAAGCTATCAGAGGAAAGTTACTGCAAGTCTCTAGCCCAAGCGGTCGTGGAGATATGAGCGATTTAATAAAGGTCATTTTTGGGTTTGCAAATTTCAAAAGCTCAAAATGACAAGTGCAGCTTGCAACTAGAAATGACAGGTGACAGCTAGGAGGCAGTTCTACTTAGATTAAATAGATTGAATTATATTATTTTAACTAAGAGATTGGTTCTGCACAGTTTTCTAGGTACTCACACTATATTCTTGAGTGAAATGGGCCTCGCCATGGATCTGGTCAGGGTTTTAAACTGGACTCTGGTCTGGTCTGGTCTGGCCTCTGCACTTCACAGTGATCTGGGTCAGCTCTCTCTGCTGGTCTGGGTCTCTCTGGGTACAGCACTGCTTTCTCTCTGGTCTGGTCTCTTAGTTCTGGATAGATTGAAGTCTCTAGTTTGGCTTTCTGGAGGTTGATGGAGGTAAGTATGGATTTTTCCGGCAGAGCGTCCCGCTGCAGATGGATTTGGAAGGTCCCTATCTGTCCTGTCTGTCTGCTTTTATGTGTTTAGAATGTGGGTGTGTTCTAGCATCACTGACCCTACCTCTCTCTCAGCTTCTAATTGGTCAAACTTCCATTTATCATTTGATTGGGGAATGAACTGTGAGTCAGAGGGATGTCATTTTATGGCTTGCAGATAGGACACTCCTCTGTCAGATTGCACATATTCTATATTAGATAATAAAAGACATATTTCAGAGTTACACAGTTGTTTGAAATTACATATACATGGGGTGGCTGAATTTAGCCATGTCTCTGTCCAAATCTGCTGTTTCTAAGAGCTTGCATTCAGAAATGGCACATATTTCACTTTTTAACTGATTTTTCAATTTCTGACATTGACCCAACTTTACATACATGTGTGCAGGGAGTATGGACATTAACTGAAGAAGTTTCAGATTTTTAACATGCATACAGTTAGAGTAATATCCATTTTTCCGCTAAAACCCCCCTGAACATGCCACCGGGTCGAAAAACCTCTTAAAATGTGGGCAGAAAAATCACAAGAATTATGGTATCATTTATAAAATTTTCACATGTCCGCTCTATGAGTTATTCATCTTTTTAAAGTTATGTTCTGGCTCCAAAGGGGTGTGGTTTCCCAGGTCACATGGTATAGAAACCAGTCTTTCCAGTTTCTGCCAGGCCAGCTTGCTCTCACAGGCAGTGCTCCTCCCAGCTCCTGCCAAGAGGAAGCTACATTTTACGACTGCGGTAATAAAAACCTTTGCCTGAGTGAAGAGGGCTTTGTTCACTCTCTTGCAGAGCACAGGTAATTCAATTATCAGATAGATGGCATATCCTTAGTGTGGGCAGCAAAAGGAAGGTTGGCCTGGGAACACAGTGGTGACTCAAATTTCACTCCTGATGGGGGTAGTTGCCAGGCAGAATCAAGTTCCTTAAGCCAGACTTTCAGCTACTGTCATGTTATTTGTTGCTTTTTAAATTAACTTGCAATTTTACACATGCAGCTAGAATGCTGATTCTAAGTGCAAAACTATGACATTTAAACAATTGCAACCTATGTGACACTCAAAAGTAGGTCACTCAGTCAATTTAAACATTTAGATTTTTTTTTTTTTAGTGTCTTTCAATCCAGTGCAACTTAAACTGCTGAAATCCACAGCGCAGCCAGTCTTGTTATAAACCTTGTCTTATGATCTTCATTTCCCAGATTTTGTAGGCACACAAAACTCCATTCTGCCAAATGTCTGCTGGTGTTCAGTAAATATTTTGCACGTATTGCAATGTTTGAAAATAGGCATTTTGACTTGCCTTCAGGGAAACAGAGTGGTTTTAAAACGCCGGCTTTTGGATAGTGGTGAGTACTGGTACTGCACCCATTTTTGGGATTTAAGAAATGAATTCCCCACAATTCTAGGTTGCATTTGGCAATCAGCATTTCCATTCCCAATGGTTTCAGACTACTGTGCGGGTAGTCCAATGGTGGTTTTAGGCAGTGTCCTTCTGTGCCCATAACATCGGCAAAAATGGGTGGCAGCCTATTCTTCCTGCATTTCCCTGTGCATTTTCTGGGAAGCTCTGGCCATCAGGATGTTTTCATGTCAGTACTGCACAGTTTTGAGGTAGGGCTCGGATGCATGGGTAAATACATCCCACAAGCCCCCCTCTTGCGATGGCCATTCTATTTCACGAATGGGACTCGCAAGATCTGGGATGTTTCCTCATCTTCTTCCAATAGATGGCACAGTTCAGCATCTTTTCCTCCATCCGGTACTGATCGATCAGTTCTCCTCGCCGGTCCTGATGGGAATATTGGGCGGTCCACTGGGCCCATTGGATCTTCGTTCCCGGTCTCCGTATCATCCTCCTTGGCCCGTCTTCAGGTTTTCTCTCTCCTAGGACGACAAAGGAAAAGCGGCAATATCTACTCATAGACGATTTTTTTTTTTTTTTTTTTTTTTTTTTCCACCACTGTTGAGATAGTGGGGCAGCATATGCATTTCATCATCACGAAACATTACATTCTTATTTTGAAAAAAAAACAGTATAACTAAGAGACAGTTTCATGCAAATCACAATATTTTAGAGACTAGATGTGGTATGTTTTATGATTGGAACAGAATTAGTCTGAAACAGTACCCGCTAGGATTCCAGAGGATTCCTCCAGTTGTTGCAGAGTGTGCCTGGGATGGCAACATTTCAACTGGTTTATGTGGACCCACTTGTCTTCCCCCTCGGCCAAAGGACCTTTGGGGATGTGGATTTTGTAGGCCACCGGGGAGATTTTGTCTATGATCTCGAATGGTCCCTTCCATGTAGGCAAAAATTTGCGCTGCTTGGCCTGGTTCCTTTGGAAGTTGTATAGATAGACCCGGTCCCCCACCTGATATTCCTTCCTGGAAGTTTTCAGGTCATAGTGGGTCTTCATGCTATCAGCTGATCTTTCTAGATTCCGCTGAGCATAAGCAAAAGCATGTTGGAGGTGTTTCCTTAAATTCTCTACATACTCATGAGTAGTGGAGGCATTTATCAGTGTCTGCTCTTGGGTCCTATAGAGCAAATGCTGAGGAAGCACCATCTTGCGCCCAGTCATCAACTCAAATGGTGACATTTTGGTTGCAGATGAAGGGGTAGATCTGATGGCCATTAGGACCAGAGGTAATCGGATATCCCAACTTGGCCCAGAATCTGCCACAAACTTCTTTAATATGCTCACAATTGTCCGGTTATATCTCTCTACTGCCCCAGAAGAAGCTGGCCGATAAGCAATATGCAACTTCCTTTTGACCCCCAGTATCTCCCACATCTTTGTCATTACTTCACTGGTGAAGTGGCTACCTCTGTCTGACTCAATCCTTTGAGGTAGACCAAAACGGGAAAAGATGTGGTTAATCATCAAGGCAGCTGCCGTTTCTGCCTTGCAGTTTGGGGCTGGGAGACATTCCACCCACTTGGTAAACAAGCATGTCACAGTCAACATGTACTTATTCCCCCTAGCCGAGCGAATCACAGGGCCTACAAAGTCGATTTGTAAATCTGACCATGGCAGTGTCATTCCCCTCTTTTGTAAAGGCGCCCGGTGTGTGAGGGATGTCGGCTGAAATTGTGCACACACAAGACAACCCTTCAAATATTGGTTGAGGTCCTGGCCCATGTGTGGCCAGTATGCAACCTCTCTTAAGATTTCCAATGTTGTGTGAAACCCCCTATGACCGGCGGTGGCCGCATCATGGGCGTGACTTAACATCAGGCTTCGGAATGAGGTAGGAACCACCCACTGATCGTGGCCAGCTTTGGATTTCCTTACCAGCAAACCGTCTTGGATCCGGAACATTTTTGGACATTTCATCAACACTCTTAGGTCCTCTTTCCCAATGTAATCGGTATCCGTCAGGGGAAAGTTCTCAGGGTCCTCAAGGTGCTGGTAAAATTTACCAATAATTGGATCCCCCTTCTGAGCGGTAATCAAATCAGCATCAGGGGTCTCCTTACTCCATTGTGCAATTGAAAGGTCGTTGTGAGCATTTGTCTGGGACCTAGTGATGGCAGTGACCTGGATTTCCCCCAACAGGGACTCAATCTCAATTAGATCCCCTTGGATGGCTCTGGTTTTGGCCAGCTGATCAGCTAAGTCGTTTCCAGTTTTGTCTGGTCCCTCTACTTTGGAATGACCCTTGATCTTTTTCCAATAGATGGTCATCTCATTCGAGGTGACCAGATCATCAATGTTTTGGATCAACTTCCCATGTTTCAAGGGTTTGTTGTTAGCACATAACATGCCTCTGGTTTTCCAATTAACCAGGTGCTCCACGAACCCGTTCCGTACATAATCCGAATCTGTGATTATGACCAGTTCGTGGAGTTGATGCTGGACAGCAGTGAGGATGGCCTGATGCACAGCCATCAATTCTGCCACCTGACTACTTCGGGGACCAATTTTGTATCCAGCGGAGGGTTCTGGGGACTCATTCACCCATGCATTCCCTACGCCGGCCACCAGTTCTTTCTCCCCGTTGTTGTCAACATGGTAAGAGCATCCATCCACATACACAGTGGGCATTCCCTCACACTTGTCTTCTTCAAAGACTTTGTGTGGGGAATTAAGGTATGCCTCCATGTTGTCCTTGATTTTCAGACTTTCGTCCTCGAGACAGTTTTCTCTGGCACAATCATGCAAGTCAGCCAGACCTTGCGCGAGGGGACTCTTCTTGTTTTGGCCATATCTGACCTCCACAGGAAAGCCTTGCATTGACAGAATCCAGGAAGTAATTCGGGAATTACTCACATTTCCGGCCCGGATTCTGTCACTTTGGAGATATTGCAGAGGCTGGTGTGGAGTCTCCACTATGATGTGTTCCCCCTGGATAAACGGGCGGTAATTCTTCAATGCCCACACCGTTGCCAGGAGTGCCTTCTCACAATCGTTGAATTTTTCCTCCACAGAGGATAAAGTTTTGCTCGCATAGGAGATTACTTTATTGACCTTGTCATGCTTTTGATATAATACTGCCGTCAAGCACGTATTAGAGAACCCTGTCTCCAGGAAGAACTCCTTGTTTCTGACCGGGTAAGCTAGGCAAGGCGCTTGTGAGAGGCTTCTTTTGAGTTGTTTTACTGCCTCGGCTTGTTCTGGACCCCATTCCCACTTGACCCCCCCCTTCAGGAGATGAATCAGGGGTCTGGTGATCTCTGCGTAGCCCTCAATGAACTTTCTGCTGTAATTAGTCAGTCCAAGGAGGCTCCTTAGTTCCCGCAGAGTTGTGGGGTCTTTCAGTTTCTGAAGTGCTTCCACTTTCTTTTCCTGGGGACAGAGGCCCTGAGGAGTAATCTCATGCCCCAAGAAATTAACACGGGTTCTACACCACTGTGCTTTCTGAAAGGAAAGTTTTGCTCCGGCGGCCCTCAACTGCGTCAGAACATAACGGATCTCCGCTATGTGTTCCTCCACAGATGAACTTTTGATGAGGACATCATCTACATAAGCCAGGTTACCCCTTGCACCCAAGTCGGGCATGGCCTTATGTAGGAAAATATTGAACTCATTACCGGAGTTAAGGTATCCGAAGGGAGTCCGGGTCCATGTGTATTGCTGGCCCCCAAAGGTAAAAGCCAGTTTGTATTGGTCCTCCCTACTGACAGGCACAGTCCAGTATCCATTGGTCAGGTCTATTGCAGTGAATACCTGTGACCCCTGGATCTGGGCTAGCCCTTGGTCAATGTAGGGCAGAGGCCATCGGGAAGTATGGACCCGTTTGTTGAGCTCCCTAAGGTCGGCGCAGAGTCTCCACTGGCCATTTGGCTTCAATATCCCCAGCACCGGATTATTGAAGGTGCTGTGGACTGGACGGATTATTCCCCGGGACTCAAGGTTCTTAATTATTTCAGTAAGGGACTCCATTGAGGCGAGAGGCAAGCGATATTGCTTCACAAACACAGGAGTCATGCCAGGGTCCGTGGGGATTGTTGTTGTGTGGATGTCAGTGCGACCACAGTCATATGAGTCTACCGCAAAGAGATCTTGGAAATCCAAGAAAACTTGTTTCAACTTTTGCTTTTGTTCCAGAGTCACACAGGCATCAGCTAGGTTGACTCTCTCTTCCACCATCTGCCTGAAGCCTGGAAAGACTTCTGGTTTGGCTATTTCCGCGGCCTCCTCCAGCTGGGTGGAGAAGTCCCTGGTCAGAGTGCTGATTTGGACTGGAGGCTTCAGGTGGGAAAGGCAGCCCTCATGGACCTGGAAAATCACCTCATCCCTCCTGAAGTCACAAGTCACATCTTCCTTACCATAGGGGCAGGAAGTGTACACCAGGAAGTTCCCCCCATGCCGGGTGAAAATCCTGTCTGGTGTTGTATTGTCCTCACTGTCACTGTCAACACAGTCCTTGGGGATTGGTCCTAACAGTTCATTTCCTAAATCCATGGAAAAATGTCGGTCATCAACCGCCATTCCAATAATGGTGCCTGCGGCTAGAGTAACACTCTTTAAGTCGCTGTTATCCACCTCTATTGGAATGGTGTCATGTTCTATGTTGACTAATGGAGTTGGGTTTACCCCAACCCTTGCTGTTGGAGAGAAGCGTTTAGATGTATGTAAGCATCAGGGTTTTTCAACTCTTGTCCCCTTTTAACTTTCACTTCCAGGGAGAATTGTCGGGTCCTTTCTGGGATGGTGACTTCCTCTTTGATCTGAATTTCAACTGCATAAGGTAGCAATTGAGCTGACCTAAATGCTTTTTCTGGATCATCAAAGCCCATGGGATTATCCGCTAATCGGGACCAAGCTTTGAAGTTTATTAGGTCCAAACTAATGGCAAAGCGATTGAGAATGTCACTGCCTAAGTAAAAGGCGGCAGGGACGTCTCGCACGACCCAACAATTGTGGACTATGCTCTTGTTGCCAATGGAGATTTTGAGCATACACCTGCTTGGCAGGAGATGTTTGGAATTAGGTGCTTCCAGGTCCATTTCCCATTTGTCTATCAGTTTGAAGGTGGGAATGGCTGGATCTTTTGGGAGTTGGCGAAACATGGCTTCGCTGATGAAGCTCTTACCGTTGTTCACACACACTCGAGCGAGAACAGAGTCCTTCCCATCATTTAACTGAACAGGGATGAACAACTGCTCTCCAATTTGCTGAATATCAGCCAGGCTCTGAGCTGATTTCACATCTTTCTGGACTATAGGAGTGGGAGTTTCAGATTGTGGATTGGTATAGAATTTCAGAGTGTTTCCTTCCAGCGTGGAGTACCACTTTAAACTGGAAGGAAGGTTGATTTTCAGAAATAGAGAGGACCCCCCATCACCAGTCTGTTGTCCTACTGCTATTACTGTCACGTCTGGAATCTGGTTGTTCTGGAAGTGAAATTCTACTTGGTCAGATTTTTGTTCAACCATGTGGCAGGTGCCGTTTAAACTAACATGGTTGACACTCTGTTTTAATTTTATTGGTCGGCTAGTCTGGGTCCAGAGGACCTTGTTTACGCAATCTATTAAGGGTGACAACCTCCTCAGGAGGTCATTCCCTAGTAAACAAGGGGTGCCCTCTGGGGTCACAACTATGACCGGGTGTTTCAACTTGTGTCGCCCGATCTTAATGTCCAAGTCTGCAGTCCCCTCAACGGGAATTTCCTTCCCGTCAAAGTTCTGCAGTTGTCCAGGAAGAGAGGTGAGAGGAATTTGGTAATCCTCTCCCCTTCCTGCATTCAGTTCATCAAAGGCCCTTCTGGACAGAAGGGTAGCTTGAGATCCAGTGTCCACCAGTGCCGAGATTGTACCCTGCCCCTGTACTTGTACCGGGGCATAATATCTTCCCTCCTTCTCCTCAAGGGGGCACAGATAATGCACATTTTTGGACAACTGGTGGGCTAATTTTCTGGTTTTGGACATCGCGAGAAAAGAATTTTGGGCAGAATTCTGTGGAGAGCCTTGGGAATCTGAAAGAAAAAGTTGGCAACTGGAGATCAGAGCCATTGTGGGTTCCCCTGGTTCCGGTTCTGGGCCGCCCCCCCCTTTTTGGAGGCAGTCCCCAGGATGGGTTTGAACCAGGGGATTTTCTTGCTGTTGGTTCTGGGATGAGATGGTGGGCGGCGGTAGCTCAGTCTCCACATCTCCCCAGTCTAGATTTGCATCCCTAGGGACCCATTTTTCTTTGGGGGGAGTTCCCCCCTCTCTGAAGGAGAAGATTCTTTTCCCAGGATCCTCTGAGGATCCCTCTCCCTCAAATTGGAAGATCTGTACCTCCTCCTCAAACTGAGTCTGTTTGGGTCTTTTGTTTCTCCTACCCCCCCTCTGCTCCTTAGGAGGCAGACTTTCAGGGGCAAGAGATTTTGTTTCCGGTTCCTGGGTTTCCAGGGGCTGTTTACAAGTGAGGAAGGAAGCTTCCTCCAAGGCTTTACACCCCCCTTCCCTTTGTGCCTCCTCCCTGGGAACCGGTGAGTTATCGGGGTGCTGCCCCCGTCATTGTTCTGGAGCACCAGGTCCAGAGTTGGGTGCGTTCTGCGCCGGCACGCCCATCTGAGGGTTCTGCTGAGCCCTCAGTATGTGACCCAGATCCCGCGCCATGTTTTGAACCTGGCGCTCTAACTGGGAAACCCGCTCAGGCTGATACGGGGCCCTGTTTTCTCCCCTGGGCTGATCCCGGGAAGTGTAGCTGTTCCTCCTCTGGTAATACCCCGGGTTGGGAAGATTTGGGTACCCCTCCACCCTTGGCCTCCCCTCTCCCGGATTCAGTGGTCTGGGCTCAGGGAATTGGGGAAAGAAGGATGGATGGTTTTGGGGCTGAAAGTCGGGAGGATATCTGGGGAAAAAGTTCTGCCCAGGGTTTGGTAAATTTCTGCCCTCCGGTGGGAAGTTTGGAGGGAAGTTCCCTGGGTTAGGTGCTTGGCTGGATCCCCCCCCTTGGGCTGGAGGAGTCCACACATAACCCAGGATGGGTCGATTTCCCTTGTAACGGGGACTTACATAATCAGGAGAGCGAGGGACCCCATTTGTGGGGCTGCCTCCCTGGCTCCCTGTCTGTGACTGGCCCGAGGACCTTCTGGGCCTAGCATTATTAGGTGCAGGTAGGTTTTTAGGCCCCCCCATCTCCAAATCCAAAACGGGGGTGACCTTTACCTCTGCCACCTTGGCAGCAGCAGGGGTGCTGTTGGCTTTGGGGTTTTTCTGGGCATTACTTTTGCTATCTATCGGTTTCTGCACCTCATAGATCCGGGTAGCCTGTTCAATGACCCAATCTAAGGATCTTTTC